>NC_136813.1:89062476-89662476 GCF_951394365.1 Tetrao urogallus
CCCTGCTCCCTATGACAGGTGTCGAGGGAGAAAGTCTCCCATTGTTCTTTCGTTGTTTTTAGGAGGTTTAAAGTTAGTTTTCATGGTGATACAATTAATTAAAGGGAGAGCGTGAGTAATTTTTAGAAGCTGTTAGTTTGCTAGTAATGACATATAGTGATTAGAAATGAAAAAGTTTAGAGGAAAAGTTGTGTAGTCTATGTAATCACTTTCACTGTTGGCTTTGAGTAATTACTCAGTTCCCCTTGTTTTCTTGTGGGAATTATTCATCTGTCAGGAAAGAAAGAGTGAAATGGTTGTAAATATAAGAAAATATGATAAAATGTTGAACTGGCAAGAAGAGATAAAGATACTTTTAATTCCTAGTGGAGTACTTAGGTGAAGACATAAGAGCTGTCTAAAAACAGTCTGTAACTGAGATGAGCCTTTTTTCCATCTTCTGTTTTATATACTGAGTTCTGATGGAAGTGTGCTAGGCCATCTTCTCTGCTACTGATTGTGCTGATCTGGCAGACACTTCAAATATCACATGTCAGCTTCTGTCTTTGAAAGGACTCATCACTTATGTAAGTACACTCTGGCTGGTGTAAAACATAAAAGTTTCTTTGCTGGCACTAAATAAACATAGATTTTTACTGTAAAAGCCTTATAGACGTTGGGATGTGGGGAATATCTGAAACACCTTCTGGGGCAATTAAGCCAGAAACAAGGAGGGCACCCTGACAAATGGTGTGACTACCTGAAGCTTCCTACCACAGCAAGCAGGTACAAAAGAGCACCTTGAGCTGAGAGTTTTCCTCATTGTATTGTGGGCTTTTAACTCGAGCACATGGGAATATGGCTTTTTCTCTCCACTGAAAGTGAGAAACAAGACCTCAGTTATGAGGGATACCAGGATACAATCCTCTGCAATGTAGTCCAGCACAGCAAGTTGCTAGTAGGGTAAGAGATGGGAATATGCTGCTGCCTCATGGACTTTGAATGTTGGGAGGTGCCTGTTTATGGAAACACCATCTCAGGGCAAGAACATGCTGGTTTGCATCAATGTTCTCCAAGTGCCAGGGCAAGACACTCAGACATGAGAGTGTGACGCAGGGCTAACTTCATGGGCAGGGTGGCCCCACTCCTTTGAGTTGTGGAAGATGCTGGATGATAAATATTTTTATTCCCCAGAACTACTTCAGACCAGAACCTAAAGCACAAGTCTTTCATGACCAAATGGATATTTCTGGTCCCTGGTTTCTTCTTTATTTTTAGTATTTCTTTCTACTTTCCACAATCTTCCCACTCCTCTCTCACCATCCTCAAGGACACTTAAAGTATCTCTTTTCTAATGAAGATACTTTCTCCTTAAGCCTGACCTGCAGAAAGAAAATTGGACAATTAGGCAGGAGGGGCTCTGGGCTTTGATTCTGTCTATAGTTTTCAGGAAGAAATTCAAGAAGTTTGTCCTCCCTTTGCAGCAATCACTCCCTGCGCTCAGCTACCCACCTCTGGCAATGCTGGCAAAAAGGCAGGGTGGTGACGATGAAGAATTTTATCCACTGTTGTAAACAGCGAGTGCTGATTTTCCCTCTGCAAACAATGAAGTTAAAAGCAGGGGCAGTAAAAGGCTCGTGTCTGTCCCAGTATCTAGTATTTGCAGGAGACTTCTCCATGATCTGGAGCAGTTTCCTGGGTCAGCATCTCTGGGCACAGTCCTGCACAGATCATAGCCCCTCTGAGTCAATGGGAAGTGTTTGTTATGCCTTCAGTGCAGACCTTTCTGGCCCACGCTCCTTGCACTTACATTAAACTCCTTCTTGGGATTCTAGGATTACCAAACCTTCTTTCAACAGAACAGGGATTTTCAACATACTCTGCCCAGAGGAGACCTTCCCATGGGGACGACTTCTCTCATACTGAGAGAAAAAGCAATCCATTATGTCTGAGTTAGGAAACAGCCATTAGACACTGCTATAGCCCATTGGAGAACAAACGAAGTGCAGTTACTTCAAAAGTCATTTTCACACTTTTCAGCTGATGCTCGAATGCTGGACATCAGTTTGTCCCCGGCCCAACTCATCCTCTCTGGTTTCAGTGTTCTGTTTCCTCTCTTGTTTTCAAGATCTTCAAATCTCCATGTATATTCGTGGAAAATAGGAGCTTAAAATCAAACTAAGATTAAAAACTAAAGTTCTGAATATTTCAGTTTGTGTGGGGGCTTTCCAGGTGGTTTCCTATGGACGTCAACAATATCACAGCAAAAACTGCTTGCTTTTTAAAATGTGTATGACTTGTATTAAAAAAATGGTTTGTTCCTACTAGACTGCCCTTCATGGAAATATGCAAGATTTTCATTAAATAAACTCCTTTAAATCTGACCCTTATGGACCTTTCCACTCATTCATTTTCTCTTTTTTTTTTTTTTTTTTTTTTTGTAAATTACTTAATATTAGAGCTGCTCTGAAGATTTTCTCAGCTTTCCAGCCATAGAAACCCTGTCACATCTTCACACCAGACAGTTTTGCCTGCTTTGTTAAATGTCTATTTTGTTTAGGACTGCTCTGAACTCACAAAGCCAACTGTTCCACTTGGCTTGACTATTTTGAAGGAAAGTGTTAGTAATCCATACGTGATCTGTTTATAAGCAGCTCTTGCTTTTTTGTAAAGTGTTTTATAAGATTTTTTTTGGATTTCTGGCTTATGTATCCAGATCTGAAAATAATTAATATACAGAATATCTGTTAGAAATAAAATTTGACTTTTTTATTCCAGAATTCAGTAGTCATCAAAAATTTGGTTTTCTCTGTAATGTCATGAAACATAATCAAACCATGACTTACATGAATCGAGGGATCACAAACTGAATGTTAGTCTATTAATGGTGATAAATGAACAATTCCTTTTAAAATTGTATTTGTCTTCTAATAGCCATATTGATTTTAAAAGCCCACACCCTTTCCTCTTCATTTTTTCTTCCCCTCACAGCCCCACATAATCATTAAAACACTCTGTGGTTTAGTATGTCTGTAAATTGTGCCACTATATGCAGAATAAGTAATTGATGATGTGCTTTTTGTACAGCTGGATGTTGTTGGACTTCAGCTGGTGCTACATCTGCCTGGACACCAAGAGGAGGCTCAGGGAAGATCTCATTGCTCCCTACAAACCACCTGAAAGGAGGTTGTGATGAGGTGGGAGTCACCCTCTTCTCCCAGGTAACAGTGATATGATGAGAGGTAATGGCCTCAAGTTGTGTTGGGGAAGTTCAGGATGCATATTAGGAAATATTTTTTCTCAGAAAGTGGTGGGGCACTGGCAAGGTCTGCCCTGGGAGGTGATGGAGTCACTGTCCCTGGAGCTGTTCAAGGAAAGGGTAAATGTGGCACTGAGGGACATAGTCTAGAGTGGTCACAGTCATGGACTGGTGGTTGGCCTGGAGGATCTTCAGTGGTTTTTCCAAATGCAATGATTCTATGATTCTATAATTCAAAGTTTGCAGTATAAAACTCTTCATCCTCATTGTTTGAGGTATTCTTCTATCCCAGCAAGACTTGGAACACCTTGTTTCCACACCAACTCTAATGTGAAAATATTTGTACCTGTGTTTTCCTCAGCTCATATGTGCCTCTCTGAGGTAGGCTGTAATGCTCTTATCTTCTCACCCTTGCCAGATCTCAAACTACATACTGCACTGACTCAGGCTCAGAGAGAGTCCTGTGACCAGGAACAGGGTGGTGACTTGGTCTCTGGTTTCTAGGGAAGGAGATTCTGCTCCACACTGAAAGTTCTGTTGTGCTCAACAAGCTACAACACATGGGCTGAAGCAGAACATCTCTATTATGCCAAAAACAGTGTTCCTGCCTAGGAAAAGAAGGTAGTCAAAATGAGAACAAAAATCTGCTGTGTTCTCCTATTTTTTTGTTTAACCTATGCATATGGTTTTAAAAGATTTTTAACTTGAAGTTGAGGATATTCTGCTGAACCGTGAGGAGGAGGACAGCTGCAAAGCTCTCACTCCCTTTCCTAACCTCCCTCAAGGCATCATGCACCCAGCTCCAAACAAGTGTGCAGCGGTGGATTGTGGCAGCTTGGCATTATATTGCTGCAGAGCAGCAATCCTCTGGCAGCCCCTCGTGGGACCAATTACTTGTCCTTGCTGCAGGTGGGCAGCTGCCAGCTCTCCGGGGCCATGCTCCACAGGGCTCTGCGGACAGAAGCCAGCCCAGTCCTCCAGACGTGCGCAAATGGTTCCTCATGTCAGAGCTGCCGCTAATGACACTGTTAACTACCCAGGGACTACTGAGCCTCTTAATTAGGTAAACAGCGCTTAGCGAAACAATGAGCACATGGTTCTATGTGTACAGGTTCGTGTCAGGCTGCAGGGAGGTGAAGCTTCTGCCTGCGAATAGAGGATCTGCTGAAGGTCTAATTTAGGTGGTGGAGCTGTAACTCTGCTGGGAATTCCAATTCATAGAGGTTAAAATAAGTGCTAGAAACAGCTCAACAGCTCTCAGAGACACCCTAGAAGTATTTAAAGTATTTCATTGCACACAGAAAATATTAAGATTTCCTTAACTGCTGTTTAGTTTTAAGTGGAAAGCCTTAGAGACAAAAACCAGGGGGAAATTACGAAGTGTTTTGCATTTTTCATGTGATATTAGACCTGATGCAGTGTATGGCGCTGGTAGAAAAAAACCTAAAATCTTGCAGCACAAACAACTCTTAATTGCCCTCTGTTCTTGGTACTGGTGAGGTCCCAATTTGAATTAGGCCTCTCGCTACAAGAAAGACATTGGGGCCCTGGAGCATGTAGAGAAAAGGGCAACAAAGCTGCGAGGGGTATGGAGCACAGGTATGATGGGGAGTGGCTGAGGAAACTGGGGTTGTTCAGTCTGAAGAAGAGGCTCAGGGGAGACCTCATCGCTCCCTACAACTACCTGAAAGGAAGTTGTGGCGAGGTGCGGGTCAGCCTCTTCTCCTGGGTAACAGCAATAGAATGAGAGAGAATGGCCTCAAGCTGTGCCAGGGGAGGTTCAGGTTGGATGTTAGAAAAAATATCTTCTCAAAAGGAGTGGTGCTGCACTGGCACAGGCTGCCCAGGGAGGTGGTGGAATCACTGTCCCTGGAGGTGTTCAAGAGCTGTATGGATGTGACACTGAGGGATGTGGGCAGTGGGTGTGGTGGGGGTGGGCTGGTGGTTGGACTGGGTGGTCTTAGTGGTCTTTTTCAACCTTAATGATTTTATGATTCTGTGATTCAATGATTCGCAGATGCCTCATCACAGTATCTGGAGAAATGAAACCCACCATCTTAACTTATTTATTTTACCCCTGTAGTCTGCTATCACTTAATCCTGAGTGTTGAAAGAAACCCACAGTGCTAAGCTGGTGTTGGCTGACTGAAGCTTAGGCTGAGGTTTTAAAACCAGCCCTATGGAGCTGAAGATCTAGTCATTAGGATTTAAGTCTTCCGCTCCCTGAGGCTTCTCTTGGATGAAGTTCTGGATCCTGTTTTGTCTATATATTTCCAGGGCTCATTTTTGCATCTCCCACACATGGACTCCCACAAATTCCATCTCTGGATACCCAACTGTGCAGCGCCATGAAGCAGCAAGCAGGGCAGGGGTGATGGAGCACAGTCCCTGTTAGAAAACATCTCTTGCAGATAGGAGAGCTTGCTGATGCAGTGCAAAGAGCATCCACCGTGTGCTTCTAATTAAAAGAGAATGTCAGGAGCACTCTTATTGTGTGTCAGAGGTCAGCAAACAGTATCTCTGTAATGGGTAAATGTGGTGCTGAGAAATTAGAAATCTCTTCTTTCTGAGTGCTTGTTGCTAGAAGGTTTTACCATCTCTTGTCTAGTCAAGTTTTATTTTCATTAAGCACATAAAGAAATTAGTGGAGAGTTCAGGTAATATATCTGTGCTGAACAGAGCAGTTTGCACCAGGCACCTTCAGCAGGCACAGATGCAGCTTGGAAAACACCATAGAAGTGCTCTGGAATACTTTGCTATTTGTTCTGCAAGCCTCCACAAAATTCATGTTTGGTGGAGAGACAGAAGCAGTATTATCACTTAGAAAACAATGATTTCAGTATACATCTCAAGTTTTCCTTTAGGTGCACAGGAATTTTACAGATCTGCATTAGAGCAGCAGTGTTTTTTTCTGCTCTATCCTGTATTTAACAATGGTAGCACTAAGAACCTAGTACACCAAGTCCTGTAGACATTATTTATAGCATTATCTGTACATATGGAAACTTCCTTTCTACTCATGTCGATTAGTCACTGGTGCATGCTCCGAAGGATATGAAGTTAACAGAATTCCCCTCCTTATATTCACATACTGATTCAGATTAATTATCTCAGTGTAAGAGGCCAATTTTTTTCAAGATGAGATCTATTAGGCTTGGTGATACCTCAAGACCATGATACACATCTCCAGTGGTGCCTCTTTAACAGAGAAAAGGAAATGCTGGTTTTGATTTGCTGTATTTGCTGATTTGCTCTTGGAGATAATTAGCTTCATAAGAGGAGACAGAGAAGCACTATTGTGTCACTCATTCTTAAGTATTTCTGTTCTCTTGGTCCTGTTATTTCCATTGCTGACAAACTGTGACAAAGCATCATCTTCTGTATCCGGAAAGAGCAGCCCTAAGGTGGGTATTTCTCCACTGAATTCTCTGATGAAGACAGATTCAAGAAAATGTGGTAGCAAAATCTTCTCTTCAGTGTCTTTATTAACCTGAATTAGTTCAGTGACTTCCCAGTGAACAGTCAGAACACTGCTTTGACTTCAGTTTTTAACACATGTAAATACATTTTTAATTTTGTACAGATTTGTTGAATATTTTTCTTTTTGCTTTCTCTCTTCACCCCCCTGACTCAGTTCCTCTCCCTTCTATCTTTAGAACTTACCTGTTTGTTTATGCTTTTTCTGTCAGCTGCACTAGCTTCAGATTTCCATATTCTGCTGCATACCAGCACAGTTAGCATAACCTCTTGAACTCTGCCATTTAATCCCATGTGTCTTGTTTTATTTTTTGTCCATTGCTTCCTTTTCAATTTAGCCACATACCTTCTCTTATGGGCTGTGCAGGGCATGCACTCACCCTGCTGAGTCTGAGGATTTTAGTTTCCCTGTTTTTGACATTAGGGTCTTTCTCAACAGCTTCCTCCATTTTTAGAAATCCCCCTGCTCGAAGTTCGCTGCTACTAATGTAGTTTTGGGGTTTGATTCTTCCCTTCCTGAGGTAGTACTGAACTATTCTGTGGTTAAATCATTTTTGACTTAACTGGAACTGCTTATAAAGCCAAAACTTGCTGTGCCATAGAAACAATTTTTCTATGTAGCAACTCTTCTAGATATATCAAATTTCCCCTAGAATTAACCCAACATGTACATGGACAGCTGAAGTCACCACACAGTCTGTTCTGGTTGACTCATCTGCCTAGTCTTCTTGAACACTACAAGTTCCCTAATCCACGCTATTAGTGGGATAAGGTAAAATCCATTTATCAGGGCTGCCTTGTTGTTTAAAAATGCATTTGGAAAAAAAAAAAAAAAAAGTCCATATCTATATCAATATTGATGTATATATATAGGTATAGATAGTCTTCAATCTTGTTACTCCATCTAGAGTTAGCCTTGCTGGAAATTTTCCCAAGTGACATTTTCTTGGCAAAAAAACAGAAACAAAATGGGTGTAGTGACCAAAATGAAAAGAATTGACATTTCTTAATTGAAAGCATCCTGTTCAGAGGAAACAATAGGTTTCTTTTCTTTCTTTCTGTTTTAATACACTGTCTGCTCCTTCGGATGCATAAAAGCAAAGAGGGTAAGAACAAGCATCACCTTCGTTTAAAAATGTGAAAATTCTCTAATGAAACAGAACAGCTCAACTTAATTAAGAGTTGGTTGCTGTGAACTCAACCTGTCCTACTCCTTCCTCTCTGCTGCAGAGCTGGGACACATACACAGTGCATGGAAAGCTCTGCACCACAAGGCAAGCTTACCTTTCATACTACAGTGGCTCACCACTGGGGACTTCAACAGTGGTACAGGTTCACTCCTATCCCCAACACTTTCCAGGGTATTTTAGCAGAGAACGGTATCTGTTTGTCATCCGGAAAATAACTCAGTTGTAAACCAGTTGTTGATGTGTGCAGACTAATTAACAACTCAGTAGAGATACAAGTAACAGAAAGGCATACTATGTGTCTGCAGACTGCATCAGAGTTGGTTTCTGGAAGCTCCTCTGCTCTGGCCTAGCACAAGAGGAACCTCAGCATGCATATCGTGGTATATTGAGTTCAGTGCTGTGCTCAGCAGGGACCAGAACATCACTTTCATCCTCATGGCGCTGCTAGAGCAATTCCTCTGTGGTCATCAGCAGCAAGCACAGCTTGCTGCCTTGGCTGTCTGTAAGTTTCAACGAATCTTTCCATCACAACAGTCAATTTTTTGTATCACAGCTGCATCTATCTAGGCTGGAATTGCTTAACCTATGAAAGTGTGAGAGGTTTTCCTCATTATTTTGGAAGGAGAGATTTTTTTTCCCCTTTAAATGCACAAAAGCCATTTACTGTGCTATGGCTCTGAAACCAAAACCACAATTACAATGTTTATTTTTAGGACCCTGGCTTGTGTCACCAATTTAGAGAAGATGTGGTTAAGCTAACAGTCACTCCCTTCTATTGCTTGCAATTTTGTTTCACATTTATACAAAGTCTACTGCCAGAACAACAGAGTGTTTCTGTTCCAGAACCATAGATAATTGATAATTTGAGAGGAAGTCAGTGCAACTTCTACATTTCAGTTTGTTAGGTTTTCTCACTGTTTATGAACTAAATGCAAGTGGATTCTTCCTTAAAAAAAATCCAAATAAGTAAAAGGGGCTTTTTAAGATATCATTGCAAGCACTGGCCTCCTGGCTTGGCAGACAGTAAGAAACAAATGGCCACAGAGAGGGTGGCTAACTATGCATGTTGGCCAGGAGCAGGAATGGAACTACTTGGCTTGGCAGCCAGGTTTGGCACTGCAGCTGTGCACAGAAGGTTGCAGCTACAAAGCAGTACCATGCCTTGAGTGTGCTATTTCAAACCATGCTGCTGCCTCAGAAGTTGGTCTGTGGACTCTTCCAGCTCTCTGTAGCTTAGAAAATTTTGCCCGAGGTTGGATTTGATGGCTCTGCTCAGTGCTCAGCCATTTACTCATTTGAGAAGTGAACACAGGACTGAGCCACTCTGATCTTGCAGTGCTCTACACTCATTTTGCTGAGGAGCAAATGACTAACCAGCAAGACTGAAAAATCCGGTCTGCTGTGCAAGGATGCAGCTGAGAAAGCCTTGCCACCTGTACCGCAAAGCGGTACATCTGAGCATGCACAGATTTTAATGTGGTGTTTCTGCATCACTGGAAAACCCTTATTCACAACAATGTTGCTTTTAGCTAACAAGAAAGTGGCACCTCATGTCACTTAGCAGCCGTGGTGGAAAATGTCTCAGTCCTTTAAAGCAAGTCCAATTCAGAGGAGTAGCAGGGGATAAAGATAGAGATGCTGTATGATTGGCATAGAATCATAGACCCCATGGTTGGAAGGGGCCTTTAAAGGTCATCTAGTCCAACTCCCCTGCAATGAGCAGGGACACCCACAGCTCCATCAGGTGCTCAGAGCTCCGTCCAGTCTGACTTTGAGTGTCTACAGGGATGGGGCATTCACCATTTCTCTGGAAAACCTTTTCCAGTGCCTCACCACTCTTATTGTAAAAAACATTTTTCTTCTATCCAGTCTAAATTTCCTTTAAAGTATCCTAAGGCATCCCAGTGTCTGTGCTCAGCTTAGCTTGAGGATAGTCATGGGCAAACTTTCCAACACTAGAGTACATTTTTGAAGAAGCCTAGTTCACGCCCAAGAATGACCACAACTGACAGCAGTAATTCATCCAGGGTGTCTCACTGCCTTTGGCTGTCAGCTCCAGAATGGCAAGGATGTGTGCCTGCCCCAGTGTTTGTCCCTCTGGCTGCTCCTATCCAGTGCAAACACTAGACCTTAATGTCCCAATCCACAACCCATGCTCTGTGAATGGTGACAGCAGTTGGTGACATGTGTCCCAAAGGACTTATTCAGCTGTCTGCGCACTGAGTGGATGGTAAATGGTAAAAGGGTGGTTTTGTGGCATTCAAAAAGGAGAAAACGAGATGCAAGGTGTAGGTGGGTGTGCAAGTGGCTGAAAGCATACTGCTCAGCAGCATAGAGAGTCTCTGCTGAGACCTTGAGGACTAAGAATGCAAATGAAGAGGGTTGAGGTGAACCAGCAAAGACTGTGCAATACTCAGGACCCAGAAAGTCACTTTAGCAAACAGGAGACAACAATTAAGGAGGCCTTCGCTGGAAGGGAGTAAGTCAGGAAGAAAACTGTTCTCATTAATATTAGATAGGAGGCAAGAAAAATGTAATAGAAACCAAATGAGGGATAAAAAAGCTGGAAAAGAATGAAGTTTCTGGGATAGACACTGAAAACAAACTACAGAAATTCATCCATTCTGTTTGGAAAAAGAGATCAACGATTAGATAATTTATAAGGGTGGTGAATCATTTGTAGTGAATTATTTTGTGAATGTGGACTCATTTTCTGCTCAGAAAATGTCTGCAAGGAAGTTGCAAATTACTTAACACACATTTGCCAACTGTTTATGAATAATATTTGCGGCAGTTTGTTAATGTGTATTCTTTGGAAAAAGTAATCTTTAATCTGCTCTGGCTCTGGTTAATGAAGCAGGTGACTTATTTCTGGTTTTCTCTTTCCTCGCCTGGTGAGCACTGTTGCTAATCCAGTATGAGAGCCCCAGTTAATGACCAAGCCCAGCCACTAGTGTGGCATTTTCAGCACTTGGAGTTTCCCGACTTGAGAGATCATTGGGCTGCCCAATGGCCTTCTTTTTGCAGATGGCAAATCTCATCATCATAAGGCATTTGATGGCATTGCTTCATCAGAGGTTGGGAAGTGTGACTGGTGATGGGTGTCCCATGCATGGATGCCCCATCCCTAGAAGCGCTTAAGGCCAGGCTGGATGAAGCTCTGGACAGCCTGAGCTGGTGGAGGGCAGCCCTGCCCACAGCAGGGGTTGGGGCAGCATGGGCTTTGAGATCCCTTCCAACCCAAACCATTCTGTGATTCTATGATTCTATAAACCCATTTCTGAGCAAGTGGTTCAAACATCTACTGGATTTCCTAGAGGGGAGCGGGGCTGCTTACACGTGCATGGACAGGGATGAGCTGGCAAGCATCAGGGCTGCCCTTGCCTTGCCAGCCCTGATGCTTGCCCTTCCAGATGCCAGCACCCGCGCCAAAGGGAAAAAGTAACTTAGGCATCAGTTTCTGATCACACAGCTATGCTCTTACACAGCATGAAGAGAAAATCCAAAGCCACAGCATTGCCTATGAATCTCTTCACACCATCTATGAAAATTAGCTAAAATGTAGGTCTGCAAGGGAAAAGAAGATGATGGAAAATGGAGGCGGAGCCCACAGAGCATTTCTGCAGGTGCTTAACATTTAACTGTCTGATGCCACCAGGGGTATATGCTCTTGACTGGGATCTACTGAATTCTTTGTGATGATCCAAGGTCTCTGATTTGTTGACACGACTGCTTTACAAGGGCAGCACCCTCTAAAGAAAGATGAGGGAAGAAATGTATAGGTTCATCCTTTTTCTTATTCAGGAAAAAAAAAGTTTTACTCTTGCATTTCATATGGATCTTTTTGGTGTGAGACTTTTGTACCAGCACAAGTCTTGGCATGGAAGCAGTGGCAGAGTCCAGCCTTGAGATGGGTCTCCCTTTGACTTCGCTGGGGAGTGCTTAGGTACAGCATTAAGTCACATTCTGACTGAGAAAAAAAGTCTACTGTTCTCTTTGGGTTACAATGATCATAGAGGCTACTGTAATCCAAAGCAGGATAAAGCACCCGCAGTGGTTCTAAGTAAACTCTGCCTCTTTCAGATGCTTCAGTTAGAAACTGAATCTAAAATCACATCCTGAAGTATTTAATTCTAAATGCATGCCACTATTTCTGCTTCACTGCAGTACATGTCCAATTAAATCTAACTTTAAAAGAAAAAAAAAAGCACCACATGCATTATATTAAATGACTTTCTTGACATATTTGGGAATTAACAAAAAGCGAGAAGCCTATTTAACAACTTGCAACGTATATGATTTTAACAGCCAAACAGAATAGCAGTCCTTTCATCTATAAATTAAATGTATAACAAAGCCATAATTAAAGACCTTGCTGGCAAAACTTTTCAGTAGTGTGTTCTTTGCAATGGACTTTGAAGCACCTTCAATTGGAGCAATGGGAATTCTTCTGGACAATGCTACAAGCTGCAGATACAGCTTAGTTAATTACAAGCAGAGCTTTCAGTATTTATTCCTCCTGCCAAAATCCTTATGCATTGCAACACAGAACTGTTTTTCCCCTGTGCTTGCTTACTAATGCTGCTAGAATGTGAATATAAAACAATACCTGTCTGTCTCTCTTGATCCTAGACATGATTATTAGGCTTTCATGCTAATTTCCCTGTCTAAGGAGTTAAGACTGGATTAAGGAGGCAGAATTCCTATGTGCAGTTAGAGTTCCCTAAATATTTCAAGGCAGTGCTCAGCAAAAGATGGTATAATTCAGCTGTAGTTTAAACCTCGGGTGTTCTCCACCATGAGAGCCAGCGGTGATGACCACAGGAATGGGAGTTGCTCTCTTTTACCCTATTTTCCTCTTAGATCTCTTCTCCCCAGAAGCTGTATTATTTATTATTACCTCTCTACTATTTACTTGTCTGCTTGTTCCCTTTATGAATTACTGGCTTCAGACAAACGGCCCCAGCTAAGCCAAAAACAGGCTTACAACAAACAGTTATCTGGCTGGGGAGTTACAAGAGATATCTGGTGAGATGATCTGGGGAGTGGAAATAAACTGAGCACTGACCTTTTGGCTGTAGCACCAAATATATTCAGGATCTCAGCTTAGCTTTGAGCTTGATCAGCTGTGCATTCACAGGTGGTGTTGGCAGAGCAAGCCATGTTGAGCAGCTACACTGAAAGGCAAAGGATGCAAACTTACCAGCATCTCACCAGTTAATGATGAACACGTAGAACTTTGGATTTTTACCATTTCTGGGTAATAGAATGCTTTCTGCATTTATACCACCTCCTTTGGAAATATGTGATAGCATCAAAATTATGCTTGCTGTAAACTCCTCACAAATGCCAGCTTCCTCTTGCAGAAGGTTGTGTTGCCTTTTCCCCTCTACGTGTTTAAGAAACACAAGATTCCACCCAAATACACTTGTTCTGCTGCTTCAGAAATGCTGGAAAGAAGAGGAGGGCAGCACCAGCCTCACATCATTGCTGCTTCCTACTATCCTCTGGCACCCAGAGAAATTTATATTAGTACACAGTACTCCCCAGTCTGGATGCACTCTGTGCAAGTATGCCTGTCTCCTACATGATTTGGCAGTTGTATGCTCTTCTCCATTTTCACTATTTTAACTAATTTTCCCATAAAACACACTATCAAGTGCCTGCCTCCTGAAGTCCAGATAAATGAATTCTGCTACTTTTCTATAGTCTGCAAAACCAGTTGTTGTCAAGGAAAAAGATATTAGTCTGGAGTGATTTAACGCTGGTAAATTCTTATTGACTTTTTCATTCCATTTTCCATTTACTGCTATCTTTAACTCACCAATAACACATAAAGCTTCAGTTCAGATGCTCAGATCAGATTAACAGACCTGTGGTTACCTGGCTGCCTTTTGCCTTTCTCAAATATAGGAACTACATTTGCAGATCCCCAGTCCAATGGCTCTAGTTGAGCACAAAAGAGTCATTACAGATCTATGCTGCAGACCTGCAATTTCACAGGCAAATTCTTTCAGAAATGAAGATGGAGAATTGCCAGTTCCCCCTCTTAAAGGCCATGAATTCTGTGAGCTGGTTCCATTTCATATGTGACCACTTCCAATTCCACCTTTTTCCACTCCTGTTTGTCATCCTGCTCTTGCCAACACACTTTGTGTCCTCACTGAAACATGAGGTACAACATTCACTAAGTTTGCAGGCAACTTCTTACTGTAGCTGTAATCTCTAAGTTGCCCTCACTGAATAGTGTCCTCGCTTCTTCTTTTTTGTTCTCTTTTTATTTATATAACTGAAGAACGTTAATTTACTCTTTCTATCTCTTTTGAAAGATCTAAAACGTCCTGGTTAATGACCATTTTCTTTCTGTGCATACACTTACTACCTGTAAGATGTACTTTTCCTTGCTGATGGGCCTCACTTTTCATTCAACACATTTTATGTGGTTATTTGCACGGGAATGAATGTTGCTTTTTTCTGCACTATGCTTCCATGCCCCCATCCATTTTGCTAGCACCTATGACTTAGGCAAATTTTAGACTTTGCATGTTGGGGTATGAACTGCTCAGTCCAGACGGCTTGAATCACTAGTTCCCTAACTTTTTGAAAATTTTCCTTTTTAAATCAAGAATCTTATTAAGAGAACTGAATTAATTCCTAATCATCTGACCTAAGGTAATTTTCTACAATCATATCTTCCAAATTGGCATCAGTATGGATGAAATCAAGTCAGCAATCATATATAAAGAGATCTGTCAACAATCATACCCAAGGACGTATGAATCCTGCTGTGATTAGCCTACCTCTGAGAAGCTGAGCTTTCCCACAAGAACAATTTCTGTCATTATTTGCTGCTAAGAACTCCGCAGAGATCTCAATCCATGTCAGAAGTGCTGCAGAGAGCTCTCTCAGCTCTTTTTTTTCCCTCGGCTGGTCAATCAGGTCTGAGACTCCCTTCCCACCCAGCCTTCATCCATCTTTTCTGTTTACATTCAAAACTCTCGGGGACTGACTCTACTGCCTTGTACAGAGCACAGTCTTGATTTTGTTTGGTCCCCGGACACTGTCATAATTATCAGTCATGTTTATAGAACGATCCTGTATCATCAGGTTGTTATGACACATTTTATTAATGTGTTGGAATCTCTTTGATGCTGGGTAGAGCTGTGAAGCAGAATTATACATCCCCAGTAATGTTTGTAGCAGCAGGGTAAGGCACGCAGGGCTGCTATCCCAGCGTTGTCTATATTCCTTGTGGAACATGAGACAGTTGTTATTCTAACCATCGCATACCTCATCCTTTTCATTTAAACCAGTATCAGCACAATGGCTACTGCTAGTCCAAAGTGTTAACAGCTGTGTTAAGTGGCAGCCAACCAATTTCCTGTAACTTGTGGTGAGGTAGCCAGATGCAGAGCATATCTATATAAAGACATCTTTTCTTGTGTGTGTGTGGAGAGGAAAAAAAAAAAAAAAAGCCCCTTTTACGTTTGAATTCAGTTTCCACATCTTGGCCAAGAATAGTGTGAGGCCAAACGGCAAAGGCCGCCATACCGAAAAGCACTACAGGGAAATGGGATGCAGTTTACTCAAGGTCAGCCTTTATAATGACTTTGTGTCCCTCTCAGTTGGCTGCAGAATATCAGCTTCTCTTCTTTTACTGAGCATGACTGCCTTTGTTGCCAGTAGGTATTTATTGTCACAGGAAGCATGTGCCTCCTGACCTAAACACTGTGGGTGCCCTGAGCTCTGTGCCTCGTCCTCCCTCTCTCCCTGTAGAAATCCAAACAAGCTGCAGATGCCTTCAGAAAGCTGTGCCCCTCGGGGAAGGGAAACTTGCACAGTGGGGTGAGGAAACAAGTCTTGCTGCTAAGGGGGGCAGCCCCGTAGCTGTGCCTGCATCCTCAACAGCTGTGTGCACGGCAGAGGATTGAGGTGAGGTGCTTCATTTGGAGCCACCAAGATCTCACTGAGACATAACCTGAGGGTCCTGAGCCCACCCCCATAGGTGTCACATCTTCTGCATGGATCGTGCCATTTTACAGCCCAGGCTGGAGAAGCAGCTTTGGATCTGTCCAGGGGGGATGACAGCAGAACAGCCCAGCTCAGGAAGGCCTGGAGTTTCCCCTCCAAGGCAGGAGGTATTTCAGGGAGCAAGCAGACCCCAGCATTTGTAGCTCTTCTGCACAGCCCATCCTCCCCTGAGAAACGGCCAGCAACAGAGGCTGGCACCTCTCTGGGCCAGGTTCTAGGATCAGAAGAGACTTTCAATGCTTTGCTGAACAGTCAGGGACTTGGAAAACTGAGAGGCTCTTGTACCTTGTGCTGCAGATTGCTTAGGGCTGAGACTTCCCTCCCCAGTGTCTATGCAATTCAGAGAAGACTTGCTTTATCTATGTGCATGTTGAATGTGTACACATGAAGGATTGTTTGAAATCTAGCAGGCTGGAGGAAGGAGGCAGAAAGCAGTGAACAATACTCTCACAAGGCCTTATCCACCTAAAAGCAGGTCTGTCCCTAATCATTTAAGACAGCGCACAATTACATCAATATTAAGGGAGCAAAGGAGGGTAGAAATATAGGCGAGAGGGAATGGAAAGCTAATGAGGACTCATGCTCTTACCTTTACAAACGGCACTATGGGATCTTTAATGACTAGACGTGGTCAGGACCTCTATTTTTTGTCTTGTCTGAGCAACTTCCAACAGAGCCCCTATTAAAACCGTTCTGGGGGTATTGGTTTTCTCTTGACTCAGAGGGAAGACTGCTGCTTGAATCACTCACAAGAATTCAACAGCACCTGGGTTTTCATTGGCAATGAACCACCCATGCATTGACCAAGTGGGAGGCTGTTCGAGAACAATTTCCCACCATCTGGAGGAGGAAAAAAGCATTCACTGTGCCACACAACTGTCTAAAATCTGTGACATAGGAGTGATTTCTTAAAGAAAAATCCTCTTATTTATCTGGGAGAAGTAAAGCAAACCCAGAAACCTTCCACAAGGGGAAGAGTGCCATTTTACTGAGTGAGCACACATTCTTTTTTTGTGTGCTTGTGTGTGTGTGTGTGTGTGTGTGTGTCTAAATGCAGCCAAACGATATCCCTGAAAATTTCCCTAGAGCAGCTGAAAACATGAGGCAGACAGCAAAGTGCTGCACACGTATCATGTAGACATCTGAACTTTGCTATATTGGGAAACAGCCACAGATGATAACTGTACAAACAGCCTCACACCAGGACACTGCCTTGGGGCTCTTGTGGTACCAGAATCCCTTTAAGGTGCTCAGAGGCTTGTAATTACACGGCTTCACACACTGCTTGCTGCCTTCATCTCAAAGGTTTGTCACAGTACCTGTGAAATAGTCTTCTTAGAAGTGGAAGGTTGGAAGTACAGATAATGATAGCAAAGTTATCCTTTTCAAAACACACACAGGGAAACTCCTGATGACTGTGAGTGCTCTGTCCCAACTCTGAGTTCATGTTTTGTCCCTCTCTGAGCAAGATCCTGAAGCCTGATATGCGTGGGTTACACATAGCCAGGTCCTCCCAGAGCTGGATGCCGTTAAACGAAACTCAGCCTTATTTATTCAGTTCACTGGATGTGCCCACATTAGTATCTGTACTCCCACTGTGACACAGTAACATGTACACTGGCAAATACTCTGTCAGGAGTGTCCAGCTCTCAGGCTGTATCTGCTTGCACAGTGCCTGAGTAACAAAAAACCAGCTATAATGTCAAATGCAGATCTCTGTACCTTAAAGTTTCAGTTCCCACTCGTCTGTGATTATGGAAAAAGGACTCACTTGCCCATTTCCAATTAATGAGAAACATGTTTCTTAGAGGCAGTGTGCTTCCTATGCTTGAGTGCATAGAGGCTGTTGGCTAGCCGACTATATTTGACATGCAGCTGTTATGCAGAAACATCTGATAGTTTCTTTTCTTCAGGCTCAGTTGCTGTGGTGTCAGGAAACAGTCTTTGGTTTCAGTTCTTGTAAGACATGAGCAGGTATGGGAGGCAGCGTGATAACTCAGTAGCACAGAAAAACATCCTGCAGCCTGCAAAAGAAACTAGAGGCACAGGAGAGGGTAGGCTGAGCAGTTCCCAATTCTCATAGCTAGTTTAAATAATCAGAAATCAGATTTGTATATAAGTTTATTTTCTAGTGTGAGATTGAAGAACATGTCCATTGATTTACATGATAACGCACCAATGCTCTACGTAAAAGTAGCTACTAACAAAAAAATGGAAACCTAAATTCTAATCCAATGGCTAGGAACATACAAGATGTGTTGGTATAGGGTAAAAATATCCCAAATCCATAATGCTATGAAACATAAGCATGGAAACTAAAAAGTTAAATGAAGGCCTGCCTTCAAGTACCCAGGATGGTTTAGGTCAATGACTAAAGCTGGGATATCATACAACCATAGAATGGTTTGGGTTGGAGGAGGACTTAAAGGTCACCCGTTTCCAACTGCCTGCCATGAGCAGGGACATTTTCCACTACACTAGGTTGCCCAAACCCCCAACCCACCTGGCCTTAAACATCTTCAGAAGGGGACATCCACAACTTCTCTGGGCAATATTGACTTAACACAGACTGTAGGAGAACAGAAAATATTTTGTCTACTATCAGTCTTAGTGTGGGGAGGATTTAGCTCTCCCAGGGACAAGCTCTCAGGGACATGGACACACAGTATACTATGAAATACAAGTGCCAGTAGCAGAAAGAGATAGAAGCAGGTCTTTGAGCCTGTCTAACATATCATAATCATCTTCTTTCTTCTTTGAATCTTGGCATTAACAGCAGTAGCTGCAATGGTATAAGTTGTTTCCTCTCCTCCCCACCGTGAGAACAGTGCAGTTCACACTTCAACCCTTGCTTTACAGACTGCAGTGTTTATGGGTTTGGGGGAAGGTTTTGGGTTTTGTGCATTTGCTTTTTCTAAACCTCAGCTGACAAGAGATATAGCAGTGTGGTCCTATATCACGCTTGAAGCCTTTGGCTTCCACAAGCTGTGGCTTACGCTGTGGAGAAAGAAAAGGTGAACGTCCTTTCATGTGAGGCATTTTAATACTGAAGCTGTGAAAACTTCAGAGTGAAAACATGGCACAACTTCTTGCCTTGCACAGCAAAGAGCCTAAGTCAGTCACTGTTCTGTTGCATTATCTGAGCTTGTAAGCAGTCCTCCTGGATCAAGATGATGGAATCCCCTACTGCCTATGGCAACAAGCCATCACACTTCTTGTATCTTCCATAATATCCTTCTTTAACATGGAGAAGTGGGTAGAAAGCTGTGGCCAGGATAGCATTAGCAAAATTGATTTTCACTTTTTAGGAGATGTTTGTCACCTTTGCTTACCACTGTAACCTCCTGCCACAGCTATAGAGCACTGGCATGTGTAGTTAGGGGCTGCAGAACCAGCACAGTGACAGCACAGAATGAGTCAAAGTGACATGTCCCCAGGATGTACCAGTGGTATATGTGCTCAGTGTCCACTGAATGAGATTTTGGCTGAGGCTTGTATGCCCAGATCTGTGGCCAGCTCCAAACAGCTTCTGTAAAAGGCTACTGCTGTCACGTCTGCGGATGTTTCCGACCAGAATTTGTCAGCTCTGGCACAAAAACAACAATAACAAAGAAGGCTTATGACTGTCCCCTGTTACAATCTTGTCTAACAGCTCCAAGTGTCCAACCACTGCATTTGGAAAGGTGCTTGGGAAGGCTTGGGTTTATGTTCTACCATGCTTTCCCAAAGTCCATTTGCTGACTCTGCTCCTGGACAAAGGGTTGTCTTTCATTTTTTTCTGTGCTTTTTGACAGCAAAAAATGCTCACTGCTCATGAGGAAGCCCCTGGCACCTGCCTGGGAGTGAGGCCACCTCCACTGCCTAGGAGTGAAACCAGCCAGGACTGGTCACCAGTCTGCCCTCATATCCTTGCACCCACCCTTCCCTTCAGCATGAGGCAGGTGGGCTGCTGTCATTACCATCCAGAGCCTCAAACCACTCACATCTTGCTAATAACTTCCTATGGCAGACCTGTATTTTAAGGCTGCCTGTAAAAATGGGAAAAAGGAGCAGGTCAGTTCCTGGGTAGAATAGACTCGTGCATACTGATCTACACATTAAGCTACTAAAGCAACTTTTGTTTTGTCTAGCTCTATATCTCCCCATGTCTTTAAGAAAAGGAAATCCAAATCCTGGATATAAAACAGAAAGTTCTCATGATTTTAAAAAGCTTCTGTAATGCACAAACTGAAGTAATAGCTACATCCTTTTGAAAAGCAACTGGTTTCTTTTTCTTTGCTTTTTTTTGTTGTTTTTTTTTTTTTTTTTTTTCCACCTTTTTTTCCAGCATGACAAGAAACTGCTTGCTAAAGGAAGAAAAAGGATATAGTTTATTCTCTTTGGACTACTCTGCTTCTGACAGAGGCAAACTCTCTTCCTGCAAGCAGAGCTAATCCTCTTTGTCTGGATATTTTATTAGCTGAATTTTGAATCCTTGAACCCTCACATTATCATGTGTTTCCCTTTAGTGATGATGTCACCTACCCACCTCCATGTAATGAGTCGCATATAGCAGCCAAACACAAGTGCTGGTAGGATACAGACCTATGCCAAGAACTTCAGCCTCCTAATACTTACCTCATTACTTGATGAAATAGGAATATAACTTATATACTGGATGATATCCCCTGAAACACAAAGGAGGTCGCTGAGAGCCTACAATTATCTCCTAATTATAGGAACCCAACGCAACAGGAGCTGTTAGCAAAGTGGGAGGGAGAATTGATGCTGGTTCTGCAGTACAACCCATGATAGTTGAGCTACTTTAAAATTATTTTCTTCCTAAACATTTCCATATGACATGTGGGTATAAGAATGCCATTGTAATGCATCATTCCCCCGATACCCTCTTCAAAAACTGAGAAGAAATACACTGGGCAATTGGTAACATTGCGTTAGAAAGTGAGCACTTTCATGTCTGAGACCCTGAAGAAAAAGGTAGCAAAGGGAATGGAAAAAATGAAGAAGTAAATCCGACAGATGGAGAGACCAAAGGAGCTGGGCAAACCCCTGCAGGACAGATGACTAAGCTTTCCTTTCCAAGTCAAACAGCTCCATTTTGGGACAGCAACAGGTTTTCATTTAAACTCCCTGCATTTCTCGAACATGCTCTGGGCTCCCTACAAGAATGTGGCTACTGTCTGTGTTTAAGACTAGACAGGCAGCCTACTTTTTCCACTTGGCTACCTTAGCACAGTATGTCAAAAAGCTTACGTGGCTTTGATAGTCAAACTTGCTCTTGGCCCCGCTGGATATCTGGAATTGGCACTTCAGAGTGAGCATAAGCATGTAGGGTCTAGACCTCCTAATTAAATTGTCATGTTTGGGACCCGCCCAATAGAACTGGACAAAGTCTGCTCTTGGAGCTGAAGGAAGGAATTTTCCGAAGTGTTTCAGCTCTACTCCCAAAGAAACTAGTGAGACCAGTGTTAGGCTGTCCTTTGAGGACAGCATTCAAATTCCAGCGTCCACAAGGAAGTGTGTCAGGGAGGAATTCCCATGTAGGATGTGCTTGCCGGGCCTGTTTGGCTGGGCAGGGCAAAGTTTTTTTCATAACCTCATGATTAGGATTACAGCAGCAGTTGTGGGAAGTGACTACCGAAGAGAGTGAAATGTGGGGCCAGTGAAAACCTCCGTTCAGAATTTTTGAGGAAAATATTGAAATTCAAAATGGAAGAACCCACAAGTTAATATTACAGCCTTTCCCTCAAGTTCATAAACTTAGACTGAAAATAGTTAGAATTCATTAACAAGAGTAACACTACTCACCCACTATAAATGGGACTTTCTATTTCAGTGATATTGGTTTCTCTGACAGAGGGGTACAAGGTGTCCATCTTTTGTGCAGTGACAGTCAGGGAGAAGGACTCTCACAAAAATAAACAAATAAATAAACACAGATATTGGAGAGGCAAAAAAAGAAAAAGCAGTAAGGAAGAGCCTGAAGAAGCAAAGCTTCCATACCTATTGCCTGACTGAGATCTGCTTTTCCTCAGCTCCTGTAATCCCAGCTGAAGAGAATGAATGGTAGGAGCAGGAGTACAGCCAAATCCCTGCTATGTTTCCATCCCATGCTGAGCTGAGCGATGCTGCAGGGAGGAGAAAAACAGCTATTCAAAATGTCTGTGACCCTCCTGAACCCTCTGAACTCCCACCTCCTCTCCCTCGGGCTTTTCCTACTCTTTCCTCTTTGCCAGCCAACCTGCTCCTGTCCCTTGACTGACTGAAGCAGGGCTTTATATTTGATTCCAAATTTGAAATGAAGGGGCATTTGAAATGATGTAAGGAAGCCAAATAGATGATGGTGATTGCATTCAAGGGCCCGATGAGCTGATAGGGAGGAGTGGGGTGGAGTGAGGGGAAGACCAGTGCAGGAGTCAGCCACTGAGTCAAACCACAGCTGTTAGGGACGAATTTTCTTTTTTCCTTTTTTTTTTTTTTTTTTTTTTTTTTTGGAATTATTTTTATAATGCTGCTTGGGATTATTATTACTATTAGTCTATTAATCTCTTTTTCCTTCTTTTTTTTTTTCCCCCCCCCAAAAAAATTGAGTCAGCTGCTAGCAGCTGGGAGCTGCTGATTTTACTGTTAAAGAGACAGGAACCCAGCAGCCAATTGGAGGAGACAGACTTTGCAGGTGCTTCTGGCTCTCGGTCCTGACACTGCAGAAACTTTGTGGTCAGCTTTATGGCTGCTGTCATTGTCTAAATTCTACAGTGCTGTAAGCTTTATGATCTGAAAGAAGTGACCCCAGAACCACCAAATAAGAGACAGGCAGGGAAATATGGGCAGGAATGAGGCAGAGGTGCAGTTGCATGGCAGACTTGAACAGCTGAAACAATGCTTTTCTGATACAATCTTTAAGATGTATTTTCAAGGCAAGGGAAGGGAGTATATATACTTAATATGTATATATTAAGTAAATACTTTTGTATATTCATTGCCAGAATTCATTAGCAAATTATTGCAATGGAAGTTTTTGTGGTCTCATTGAAGTTATGCCTGACTGTATTTGCGGTAGTAAAAATGGTGCTCTAGGATGGCTTAAGAAGATCCCACACAGGAAAGCAGAGGAAGTACCACATCTGACATGTCAAAGTGTCTGCTCCTGGTCATGCTCAAGTTACCAGACAGTCCTTAATTCTGACCCTGTATAGCTGCCCTTACAATACCAGGATCCCGCCACCTCAGAAATGGAACAGGTCAGTGTTCCCAAAGTGGTGTCATTAAATCAACTTGTCCCACAGTAAGGAAGAAGGAATTACAGAGGATGAAGTGGGGAAGGACAAAAAGACTGCAACTTATTTATCAAGAATCAGAGCTCCTGTGCTTTGCCCAGAATGACTGTGAATGCCCCATACCTGGAGGTGTTCAAGGCCAGGTTGGATGGGCCCTGGGCAGCCTGGTCTAGTATTAAATGTGGAGGTTGGTGGCCCTGAATGCAGCAGGGGGATTGGAGCTTGATGATCCTTGGGGATCCTTCCAAGCCATTCTATGATTCCATGCTCCAGAGAGACTGGTGCACACCAACCCTGATTCAGAAGTCTGAATATCTGACTTAGTCTGAACAGTCTGAACCCTGATATTCTCCACTGACCCTGACAGACTTGAGATGGGAGAAAATGATTGTGAGGTAACTTCAGCTGTGGAAGGCATGGGTGTGTGCCACTCATCATGAAGATGCCTTGCAGATGTTTCTGCAAGCCCCTCTGCAGTCATTCTTTCCCTCAGAGACACAACTCCCACACTTTAGTTTCTTGT
Source organism: Tetrao urogallus (assembly GCF_951394365.1). Lineage (NCBI taxonomy): Eukaryota > Metazoa > Chordata > Aves > Galliformes > Phasianidae > Tetrao > Tetrao urogallus. The sequence goes on from NC_136813.1 coordinate 89,086,213, forward strand.
ACACATATCTTCCCCGTGAAACCAGTGGCTATGTCAGATGTGCCTGCAAACTCCATGAACTCAGAAGCCTTCCTAAACAGACCCATGTCATGGTCTTCCTGCTTGAAGTTGCCAACCTGACTGATTACAAATGAGAACACCCCTGTCCTGGAGACATATTGCTGCTTATCCTAAAGATCTTGCAGAGAGCACAGAACTCAAATGCTCTTTACACTAGTGCTGTTTCTACTGACCTGCTGCATCTTACACTCTGGAAATGGGTGACAGGATTCACCATTGGCCTCCCTCCATCTCTTTTTCATGAGAAAAAGGAAAGGGGAAAAGCAAAGGGAGAAAAGAAAAAGGAAAGAGAAAAAGAGAAAAAGTAATTAAAGACCACCAGACATTAGAACAATTTCTGCATCCAGCACCCAGTGCTGCTGCTGCTGCTGCCAGGAACGGCTGCATGCAGGCAACACCCCAGAGTCTGGGAACTGCCTGTTTAAGGAGGTTCTTGTTTCTCCTTTGATGTATTGAGCCATTACCCACCTAAGCAGCCATGGTTTCATACTGGGAATTATGCTTAATCCTATTTCTCCACGAGAATCCTGTTTCTCCAGGAGAAATAGGATTACTTTCTGAGAGTTCATCATTATTAAATTCATTGAATGAATTACTGAGACAAAAGATACAGAGTGATTTCTGATCCCTTGGTATGAGATGGGGATGCTGACTGGAAATGGCTGTTCTCTTCAAGATTTCATTTGACCATGCCGGTCTTTTTCTCTTCAAGTGAACACAAGTCTGCAGATCAGGACATTTTTTGTTCTGGGACCGTCTCCCCTAAATGTTGTGTTCACAGCACCTGAGAAACCATCACTCCTGATAGAAAAAGTCTGATGAAACCTTTGAATAAGAGTAAGGTATGTGACTTTATAAAGAGCTGTTTATGTGTGTATTTCTCCTCACGTGGCCCCGGCCACCCATGCTTGAAGGAACTTTGCTTCAAGCTTTTCCCTTTTGAATTTCTTTCTTTTGGGTTCTACTCTTTTTATTTCCAGCCAAGTTGCATCTCAACTAAGTTTAAAAGGCCTTTTCTTTTTTGTGATTCTGATTACAACAACTTCCATTTTTCCAGCATCTCAGCTTATATTTAGAGGTTCTGATGCCAAAGATAATGATGATATTCCCCTTGATACTGAATCATCTGGTGCTGTATCACAAAAATATTGATTTTTTTAATCTTTCTAACTTTCAGCGAGCACTGTTTTCTCTTCTGAACATGCTGCTAAATTCTGAGTGCTTGTTGTGCTCTGTTCTAGCATTATACATTTGGACTGGCACAGGTAGGCATAGACGCATGGCTGTTTTGCAAATACTGTGCCTGGCTAGGAGTGCAGTAGGGCATGGCTGCAAGGCCAGGGTGCCTTCTCCATGTGGTTTTTCGATAAGCTATTGGGTGAGCCATAAACTTTGATTTCAAGATCTGTAGGGCAAGGAGCATCTCTTTGATCTGGGCTTGCATGGCCCCAGAGGACAGAAGACATCCTGCCCCTTGACTACAAGCTGCTAGAGCAACACAAATAACATAATCAGTAGCCTTTATTAGGGGGGCAGGCCAGTGAGTTTGGATTCCTCAGGTAGCTCTCCCATCCCATGGGTGGCGTGTTTCCCATCAGCTGCAGTGGAGCTGGGATGTGGTCTTTCCTTTCTGGCCATGTGCTGCTTTGCAAATGGAAAAATGTTTGAAGTTCTGTGCCTCAGACTCTGCTTCCTTTCTGCTCTAAGAACATTGCACTCCAGCCAAATGTTTCCTTTGTCTCATAGCCTCAGAAAAAAAAAGAAAAGCTTTCTCCAAATAAGAACACGAGCAACAGAAGTGTTAGGAGAAAGGATACGCTTACAATCCAAATGGGAAGAAAAAAATTTTTTCCCACTGGATGTCTGAATGTCTCAGTCAAGGCCAAAAGAAAGCAGTCAGCTTTGCCAGCAAAATCCTTAGCAAAAGAAATAAATGTCATCTCTTATGTGCCCCTGAACATACAAAGTATCCGGCTCTACTGCTGGGCTGCTCCCTTCCTTCTTCCAGAACAACTGCTGCCAAGTTTGTCCTGTCTTATAGGCATAACACATCCAACTCAGGGAGAAACCAGGTGCTGTGATGGATTCAGTAAGTCTCACAAAGGAAGGAGAGCATTGTGAAAGAATACACAGCCAAGTTAAGGAGGTTTTTTCTAGGACAAAAATAGATGAATACACACACAGGAACTGATAATCCCTCCATTCAGTTTGCTTTCTCTGTTGAATTTCTTTTTACTCATCTCACTGCTCCCCTCTCCTATCCAAAAAGAATAGTCGTGTTTCCCATCATTCCTTAGTTCTCCTTCAAGGCAAATTATTTTGAACTTAAAAAGAAGAAAAGAAAAATATTTTAGGAGGTTGGCTTTTTTTGTTGTTTGTGGGTTTTTTTCTTTTTTTTTTTCCAGTGCAACTCCCTTAAGGAAAAACTGAATGTTTGACTGTGCAGTGGAAGCCTTTCAAAATCAGGTTTTCATTTCCGCCAACTGCTTTGAGTAGAAAACTTCATAAACATGAATACATATGGTGCACGCGTGCATACACACACACACATATATATATATATATACACATACCGGCTCCTCAGCTGCTGAGTATTTGCAGCTTGACACTGCAGTTTAAGCAGAAGAAGTGAAGTTTTGCCAGAATGGATCTTAAATTAGGAGATAACATGAAGATAAATGCTTCCTCGGTGCTGCTCCTTTAGTCCCACCAGTTGTGTGCATGCTTTCTGCTTTGTAGCCAGCAGCCCCGAGTGCTGTTTTGCTTTTAGGAGCACAGCTCTGAAAGAAAGGAGGATGAACCGCTGGCTTTCATCCTAACAAAAAGAGGGAGGAAAGAGAGAAAGTGTTGTTTATTGCCTTAGAGGAAGGCGAGCAGAGGGGTGCGGTGGATGGGTGGGCTGCCTTCCTGTATGCACAGCAGTTTTCGCACTCACATTGCTACTACGCTGCCTAGAAGTTGGGCAGCACTTGCTTTCTCTAAAAAGTAATAAAACAAAAACAACAACAACAACAACAACAAAATCCAACAACAAAAAAGGAAAAATTCTGGCTTGAAGGAAACCAGGAAACTCTTTCTACCAGGAACCAGAGGCCAGGTGCTGCCGCATAGCCTGCTCTGAGATCCCCCAGCCCAGCTGTGGCCTATCTGCTGCAAGCATCACAGCAGTGGCTGTTTGCCCAGAAACAGCATTGGCAGCCAGAGCCCTCTGATGGAAGGAAGCTACAGCCAGCCCCAGCTAATCTGCGGGACAGGTCCTCTGGAACTGGGAGAGGAGGGCAGGAAAGCAGCGCCCGTCAACATCAACATCGTGGCTGTTTTGTTAGGTGGGGAGGCTGTCCTCTGCTTCCTGCCATCACAAAAGGGTGTCAGCAGCTCCTGCTGAAGGCACAGCTCTACGTGTGGGCTGAGTTAGAAACAGGAAAGATTATTTCGTTCTCAGTACTAAGATACAGCCAAAAAGCTTCAACATTTTGGTGTTTGGATTTGAAGATTTTCTGGGTTGGCATCCCGCTGCTGTAAGGTGTGATAGGGAATGGTAAGGACAAGTAAATCTTGATGGGACTCAACCTTTGTCTCTCCCCTGTATTGGAGACAGAAACACGGCAGAACTGCAGGCCACACCTACACATCTCACATTTTTTTTGCTCCTCTGTTACCCAGTATTTTCATCATCATCCCCTGTCTATATGAGATCTCCCAGATAAGGAAACATTTGCACAAAGTCATACCAGCTGCTGCTTCTGTTAGGAGAGGAAAGGATAGAGCTCAGCCCTGCCTAAAAGGACCTGGGGTTACTGTGGATGGAAAGCTGGACAAGACCCAGAATTGTGCCTCCACAGCCAACCGTATCCTGGGCTGCACCAAAAGATGTATAGGCAGCAGGGCAAGGGAGGTGATTCTGCTCCTCTGCTCTGCGCTGGTGAGGCCTCACCTGGAGTACCGCGTCCAGATGGGGAGTCCTCAGCACAGGAGAGACATGGAGCTGTTGGAGGGCATCCAGAGGAGGGCCACAAAAATGATTCAAAGGATAGAATACCTCCCTTGTGAGGGCAGGCTGAGAGAGCTGGATGTGTTCAGCTTGGAGAGAAGAAGGCTCCAGGGGACCTGAGAGTGGTCTTTCAGTATCTAAAGGATGGCTATAAGAAAGAAAAGGACAGACTCTTTAGCAGGATCTGTGGTGATAGGACAAGGGGAAATGGTTTCAAACTAAAAGACGGGAGATTAGATTGAATAGAAGGAAGAAGTTCTTTACAATAAGTGCTGAGGCACTGGAGCAGGTTACCCAGAGAGGCAATGGATGCCCCATCCCTGGAGACACTCAAGGTCAGTCTGGATGGGGCTCTGAGCACCTGATGGAGATCTAGGTGTCCCTGCTCATTGCACGGGATTTGGACCAGATGGCTTTTAACGGCCCCTTCCAACTCAGATGATTCTATGATCCTATGAATTTAGGTAGCACTGTAAAAACACAGCAATTAAATGTGTATTGGGTCTTCAAAACTTTGAGAAGTTCAAAACTTGGAGTGGATACAGGAGTCTCCAAACAGAAATTGAGCAATTGAGCTAAGCATTCAGGAAGCACCACAGACATTCAAATTTTGTCAGGCTGGCCATTTCTCTTTGAGTAACAGAGATCTGCACCAGATTCTTCTTTTTAACCTGGGTTTTGTCAACACTGGCTACATCCCAATAAGGGTATATATGTGATTATCTGTGAGTGTGCAGCAAGTTGCTTCTCCTGCTAATTCAAAATTCGGGAAGACCACATCACACACAGTTAGAAATAAATTATTTATTTCATGGAAAGTGAGCCCTGTACCAGTAAGATTTGGGGTGGCTTTGCCTAGGATGTTTAAATGTGGGAATGAGCTGAGACTGATTCAGCTCAGAACTTCTGAACATCACATCCAAGGGAACAGTGTAATATGCCATTGTGCTTCTGTGAAATTACAATTTCTTCCTTTCCCAGATATTGTTGGTGTCTCTCCAGAGGATGTCTCAGCAGCTGGCAGGCACCAAGGAGTGAGCCACCTCCGGAAGGGCAGTCATCCTCTGGCTGGTGTCAGAGGATAAGTGATAAGTTTCCCTGGAAATCCTTTCAAGTTTACTGATGCCTTGTGTTGAGGTGCCATTTGTTCATCCCTTAAACTCTCAGGCTGGGTGACCTCTGCAGTTCTCTTGGTCAGGCTTGTGTGCTGCAATCATCCACAGGGAACCTCAGTCTGCTTTTTGTAAAGAGTTAGAGGGATTTTACGAAACTTTGATTCCTCTGCAATCAGCTGCCAATCATTGAATTGCTCTCTTCTTCCCAAGGCCCATTTGGAGATGCATTCCTAGGAGACACATTGGGCCCCTCTGAGATGTGGCCTGATGCCAGGGGGCATGGCACGCTCCAGGGTTCTGCCATATGGGCGACAGTATTGACTCCACTCTGTGCTGGTAACTGCTCTCTGGTGGAGACAGCAAGTCTGGGAGCATTCTTCTTTAGATTGGTGTTGTTTGGCCATGATGCCTCATATAGACACAGCTCCTCAGTGAGGCCTCATTCTTGCAAATATTTATGCCCATGAGTAATTTCAAGAGCATTAGTAATGAGCAGAGTGGGGTGACTCCTGGGTTCACAGAACAAACTGTGGAAAGCAATCATTTTGCAAAAGGGGGTTGCGTACATGCTTAAATGTCTTTTGAAGTAAGAATGGACTTAAGTAAGTGCTTAAGTTCTTTTCAGAAGTGAGGGATGAGAATTTCCCTACTGTCTGCCTTTCATTTTATTTGCTGCCTGTAGACAGATATTTTGTGAGAGTGGCCCAGACTCTCAGTGTAAAATTAATGGTTGAATGGTTTGATATCTGGTTGTATTTGCAGTTCTTTCTCCCTCTAAATATAAAAAAGCCATTACAACCACTACTCTCTTTTACATTTGTTGCATATGAAAGCACATTCCAGCACCAAGACCTGAAAGATTAGCTTTTTCCTAAAGCACATCTTGTCTGACTTATAAAAGTTTTACTAGTTATAAAACTCCTGAAACAATAAGTTTCTGATGGAAATGTTGACTAGGGCAAAAGTAACAGGTGTTGATATAATACTCCTAAAAACAAGAGACGCGGACATCTAGCTCAGTTAAAAATACACATATTTTTATTTCTTCATATTATATTAATGCCTCAGTTCCTCAGGCTGAACAGCAGCAAGAGATCACAGGAATCCCAGGTGAGTTTTTTGCCGTGGCTTGTGAGATCTTAGCAGGCAATGTGTTTGTACTTAGGACCAAGCAGCTTCCTTGAGTGCTCACACCACATCCTCAACTGGTGTAAACTGGTATAGCCCTAAAGAAGCTGAGGGAGCTGATTTAATAATATTTGAAGACAATAAGACACATCTCTGTTTTGAATTTTGTAATGCAGTGCAGCCTAATGCGAACTTACTGATGTGGCATTCCTTATGAGTACTGTCAAGCTATAGGAAAAAAAGGGCAAATCCCCTCAGCTAACCTGTTTAAGCTGGGTTTGCTCATCCAGACTTTGATCCCTTGGATCCACATGTTACTGAAGATTGCATTTATGGCATAGGCACATGGTCAACTAATTACACTGACCCCAAGCCTAGGTAACACCTCCCATAGGCTGATTGCTGCCACTTCCTTAGATCTGTACCAAGCCCTGCACATGGAAAGGATTTGAAAACTATCCTGTGGTACAGGGCTCAGCTAGAGTGTACGGGTCTCTCATTTAGCCAAACACCCCAAACACAAAGAGTGACATGACAAGACCTGGTGGTACATAAAGGCACATCCAACTTACTGACTTCCAACCAAGGTGAGACTCTTCAGCATCCTACCAAGTCCTTGGGACCTCCTGACAGTGGCTTTAGTCTTCAGAGGCCTGCCTCTGCAATAGGTGATGGGAGATCTCAGTGTAGGCATCTAGATAAGGACCTGAGGGTGGCTGGCATGAGTACCCATGCTGTGCTTCTTGCTCAGACTCTGTCTTCTCTTGCAAGGGATACCATATTTCATTATCTCTTCTTTCATGTTTTTCTCACCTTGTCTTCATTCTCCTTGCTCATAAACTGCAGAAAACTGCCCTGAGTTATCATTTCACTGCCTTCTAATGAGGACCCTCTACATTTATGTTGTGTTAGAGGCTCCGATAAGTACTTCTCCAGAAGGAGCAGCCTGGCTGATTGCTGTACACTCTTCATAGGAAGGAATATAAATACAGTAATGAACTACAAATAAATATAATCAGCTAAGAACTGATAATTTCTTTGATTTCTTTTCTAGCTGAATGCATCCAGCTGTGAGATCCACTTTTTTTATCCAAGTCCTGCATATGACTCAGCAGCGTCCCAAGAGATTGCTATTGGACCCAAATCCTCTGTTTGCAGCTTTAACTGTTTGTTCTCAACAGTTTGCTGTGGAAATTATTTTACAGACCTGATGATTCAGTGCTCTGTAAGGAATCCCCTTGAATCCCCCTTGGATTGAATCATCTCAGTGCTCATTAGGTCCACCTGCTTGGGGCATAACTGCGGTGTAACTCCACTCTCTCTTAAAAGGCTGAGGATCCTAGCTGGGCTGGCACATGCTGCTGGCACTATGGTAGCGAGTTGTTGTCCTTGGTTTTGTATTTCATGACTTGCCAGTTCACAGCAGTCCTAAATTAGTGTTAATCTAGGAGGTAGATGAATTGCTTCACCTCTCAATAACGTGCAACAGACAGGAGATGGCCCTCAGAAGTGGGTTATACATGTGAGTACGTAGATGAAGTACCGTTACAAATGAAAACAAATGGAAAAACTCTGTCATGATTTATTTTAAAAATATCCTTCTATTCCACTGAAGGAAGAGAGGGAGAAATCAAACAAGAAGGTACATGGTAGATAGCTAAGAAACCAGAAAGTCTGATTTTATTGCTGCTGGTAGGCATAGTTATGGAGTTTAGTCCTCTGTGCTGTGAGATTTCTTTCTTTTATTTTCCTTTATTCTTAGTGGTGCTGATTTACTTGTATCTACATGGGCCTGTTGTGACAGTCCCTAAAATTCCTGTATCAGTCAAGAGTGATGATGAGGTAGTTAGATGGTAACTGTACTTGATACTTGAAATGAACACACTGCAAGAAAAATCAGTGATTCAAAGCAGAAGACAAGACTCTCTATAGCTAAGGTTTCTCTTTCTACTCTCAAAGCCCCAAGGCAGTGTCATAAGAGATATCAAGATGGTGATTTCTGAGTGAGATCTGCATATCTGAATTGCAAAGTGAAGATCCTAAAGAAGCAGTGCAGTGGAAGGGCAGTTGTTGGGATGGCATGATGAGGGAGATGTCTACAGGACTGACTCACTAATGTGTGCATGAACTTTACCATAAGTTTCACCTCTCAAATACCTTAATAGTAGGTTGTATTTGGGGACAGTTCATGCAAAAACAAGGTTTATGGGTGCTGGAAAAATGAAGAAAGGGAGGAGGAGGGAAATCCAAACTTTTAGCCTGAAAGACTGATCAACCAGTACGATAGGAAGGCACAATACAGAAAGACACAGTGGCAGCACAGCCTATCCAATTTTCAATAGATGTAAATAATCCCTATTACAGGAAATGTGCAGTCTTCCAGATGTTTCACCTCTAGTTTTCTCCAGAGGTATTCTTCAAAGACCTGGAAACTTGAGGCTGAATCTGCAGGGTGAAGTGAGATTCCTCTTGGAGGTTTGCCTAAGGTCAGACTTACAAGATGAATCTTAGTGTCAAGAAAGAGTGGAGATTTGTAGGTACACACTGAAACTTTCTCCTTTTCTGCTCGTAGGAATGATGCACCCCTGGCAGAAGTGAAGGTGAAGGTATGTATCCAGGGCTTATCTGGAGCAGACCACGTTCCTCATATGGACCAGTGACGGGAGGCATGCCTGGATCATGCAACATGGATGCCACTCTGAGTAGCCTGAAAAACTCTGACTCTCGGTCCTTGTTTGTGGCTGATGTAGCAATTGCTTTTGTGCCTGTCAATCAGTCCCTCTCATGCTTGTGATTTCTCAGAAAAGGCATCTTCTCTGGTGTTTTTTGATGCACATTTGGAAAAAAATAAGAAAATAGAAAATCCATTGAAACTAGCAAGCATATACTTTTAATGACAGGGCAGGATATCAGGATCTGAAATACCATTTTTTCTTCATCAAGATCCCAGACTGGTTGAAAAATCAAATAATTTAATAATTTAGAATGTAAGTGAACATTTTTTTGACATTTTAGCTTTGATCTAATATTGAAAGTAAATCAGGGGAAAACTCCAATTGACTTCAATTAGGCCAGTGCTGAGCAGTTTTGAAAATCTCACATGGAGGTCCCTGGGGAGGGGACTCTGTCATGCTCTGACTCCATGCCTTCCCAGCATTGCTGTGACACTGCTTGAATGCATTCAGTGTTGTGCAATGTGTTTTTACATATCTTTGGCAGTCTTTCTTTTCAGAAAGTCTGGAAACTAGGGGCAGGAGGCAGATATGCAGTTGTTCAAGACTGAGACTATGCTTCCTTTTGTCCTGCTCATTAATTTCATTTTAGGCAGTTAAGTGCTGCCATAATCAACCAAACAAACTCTTAAGACTTTAGTTTCATAGCACATTTAAATTAACAAATAAACTCTTCCTGGTAAACCAGGGCAGTCTCCACGTAAAACAGAATATATAGAGGAGCAGGAGGTACTGCTGCAGTATCAGCAGGACTTAGACAACCCCCTCAAGCTCATACAGTCCTAGGGAGCTCAGAGGTAGTCACCAGGACTTTGCAAGGTTTCACAGACAACTGCAGGACTTTAAAGTCAAGAGAAAGTTTCCCACTCCCACTAAGCTGCAGAAGCTAAATATATCCTTCCTGTTTACTCTGTGTGATTTTAAACTAAGCTCCAGTCTATGAAACAAAATGCATCTCTGGCGTCTCAGCCCAAGAAGGAGCAGCACAGCTCTGGTTAGTAATACAGCATCATCTGACCAACCACCTCTGCCAAAGCTGGCAACAAAACTCACTTCAAGCAAGTTCAGGGGACAGCTGGTAATATCTGGATCAAATCAGTTCTGTGGTTTAGCTCAGATTTAAGGGATAAGGCATATGCTAATGGTCTTTCTCTCCTTTTTAGGTAAGCATTTCCATTTGTAATAAGCCACCAATCTTGGAGGCTGCAGTTTGGATTCAGAGAGAGAACCCACAGAGCACCTAGGACATGTTTGGCCTTGACAAAGTTTTACTTTCCAGCTTCTCCATTTGTAGTGCATTGACAGTTGTTTTCAAATGTCTCATATTTAACTTTCCTGTTTTTCTTAATCTGTGGATTCTTTTCTGGAACTTTCTGTGCATAGCAAAAACCTGTCGTGGTCTGGTGAGACTCTCTGCCTCTCACAGTGCAGAATCAGACCCAGCAATCATGCATTATTCTCTACCCAAAACAGGCATCTTTTGAGAGGAAGGGTGACAGGATGATGATTTCTTTTTGTAAGCAGATGTGAGGAACATGAAAAAAAAAATTTCTTAATAGCCAATCCAAAAATGACAGAGGCACTATTTTGCAATACAGAGTGTATGACCTAGTAAATCCAAACCTCTCTAATGTAACATAGCTGTTCCTTCTCTACCTCTCTTTTTGTCTGAAAAAAAAAAAAAAAGGTCAATTTTGTATTTAAGAAACACTATCAAAGATTTAATGATTGTACCGTTGGCCATAGTTCAAACAATACAGGCAGGAAAGAATGTACAGCTGTCAAGTGTAAACAGAGATGGGTACAGCTCAGAAGTGCTTCAGACAAAATCATTGTATGTCATCGGCTGGTTTTAATTAAGAGCAGACCAAATATTCTCTCTCTCCCCCTCCTCCCTTCTTCTTTCCCTTTTTCTTCCCCCTCTTCAGTAACTTTAGACAAAATTATTTGTAGCATATTGTCTTATTGGTGTCTGTCCTTGTGGAAGTAAGCAAATGAATATGGAAATATCTTGATAGAAGTTCAAAGCATGTTATGATATCCCAAGGAGACCACAAGATTGTAATCTTAAAACTGCAACAGTAATAAGCTAGGCTTGCACCTTCCCCCTTTCTGCATTGTAAGTCTTGCTTTAGTAGATTCCCATCACGTTGTTTCATGTTCTTACTTAAATCACTGTCTTGGAAACAGATTTCAGGTTGATCACCTCAGCCATATGGGTTCCCTTTGTTATGTGCCCAGGTTCTGGCAGGAGGGAAACTTGTTTGCAGTATATCCTGTTTTCAGAAGTGACACATTAACCAATATTTAAACTCTTCTGGGTGGGCTTGAGCCAGAGGCAATACAAAGGAACTGAGGGAAGGAGATGTGACACGCACAATATTTATTTCTATTTATTTATTTTACATTCGTTTATCTGGATTGCTCCACTCCTGTCTTTTGGTGTTGCTACTACTGCAGATCTCTTCTGATGCTGAGACTTCAAAAAGTAGAATTCATCTGTAAATATTTTGTAGTTAAGGACCTGGCATTGAGGAAATACCCGTAGAGTTGTTCCCATCCAATTGCTGCAGCACAGAAGCAATTCTGAACGTACTAAACAGCAGATTATTGTGTTGTTTTGCACTGTAATTTGGACAACATTCATCCAGTTTGTTTTCAAGCAATGAGATGACTGTATCCCCAGATCAGTATTGATGATGGCTGTGCACATACTGTAACCATTTTGAAGGGTATCTACAAGAAGAAAACATGCTATCACTTTTCTAAGTGAAGCAGGCTTGATCAGCAATGTGAATTTCAACTCCAGGATGGAGAAACTCATCTCCTCAGGGAAAGAAACTATGGTAAATAGGTTTACTTGCCAGCTCATCGTATTTCTCTTCACTGTGAAAAACAGCAGTAATGGCAGTAACATTCATACTATTGATGCTCTATCATGAAAGGACTTTAAGAGGCAAGGTGTGAAAAAAAACTTACATAACTCCCTATTACAATGACAACAGCAGGGATATCTTGAAAGACTGCACTCAAAAATTTGAAGGATAAATATGTAGTCAGTGCTCCCTTAACCTGCTCTGTGCTGCTGGTGTTGAAAGTCTGATTTTTCTGGTCACCAGACATTTTCTTTGCTGCTACCCTCTACCAAGCTCTAAAGGGTGCTATTTTTTTTTTTTTTTTTTTTTTTGGGGGGGGGGAGGGAGAGCAGTTTATAGCTTCCCACATAAAAAGAATTCTTAGTATACATCATCCTGCATGTTAACGACCACAGAAAGAGTAGATGTCATTAGCAAATGCCGTATCAGTTATTTCCATATTTGCTCCTGTTGAAGAGGCAGAAGCAACGAGAGAAACTCAAGTTAATTTTTGCCCACCAGTAGCTCCATACCAGTGCTGATAAATGAAACCGTACCCTGGCTTCATCTGCATAAGATTTCCAAAACCATTTTTGGTTTTCTAGTTTAAAAAAGTGTTTTCATTTAAAACATTATGGAAATAATAATCTGTAAATCACCTAGTAGACAAAAATAGGACACGGGATAGTTGACATATTATTTTACAATGCTAAATTTTAACTAAAAATCTGTGACCTAAAGCGTGCAAAGTAATTCTTGATTTTGGACTGCATAGGTGAACAAACCTTCCAACCAAAGCTGTGAGATAATATTTTTTCTAGATGTTAGCTGAAAGTATAGGTTCTTTTACTGTGTAGGACGTGCTACAGCAATGTAGTTATTGAAAGGCCATATGCCTTTTGATTTGGCCCCTACAGTAGTTAACCTAGGGGATTGTATATTCATTTTTATTTACACTGTCTCCTTACTTAAACATTGTCAACTAATGCTAAGTAAAGACCATGATTCTCTGCATGAGGGCTAAACCACTTTCATATTTAATTTTCCTTTTCTACTTGCCTTTCTCTCCAAAAGAGGACAGTAATCACAAAACAATATTTGAGAAGCAAAAAAACTAAGGCAATGCAGAGAGACAGCATACCAGCCTTGACTCTGATTCTGCAAACAGACTAACTCATACCAGTTCTGAGACAAAAAGGGAGAAGAAATGCAAATGGCCATGGAAATATGAGATGAATTAAGACATATGGAGATCTTCATGAAATATGGCCTCTAAATTTACTGGGAAACATGTTTCCTATTTGCTTCACACATTCAGATGTCTGTTTTGGATGCAGCAGAAATAGATTTATTTGATATTCTGCACAGGGTTAATGTAATATGTATATTAATTTGCGAAACATAACTCCACAGTACATGTGTGTATTTTGAACATTAATTATTATAGCTATATATAATAAGCTTGTATTATATATTATGTTTATGGCATAATGCTTGTATCAAGTTTGGTAAGTAAGCCAACATTTCTACTGAGAAACACAAGCAGAGGCCCCCCCAGATGGATCAGGACTGCCTGAAAAAAGCCATACTATTTTACAAGACTCAGAAGCCCAGTAAAATTTCTCTACATCCTCAAGCAGCCTCCCAACAGAAAATAAAAATCCTTTATTAAGTAATGTGGCCCATTAGGGAGATATATATGACATCATCCGAACAAATGTATTTGATGAATAATGCACCACTCTGCAAGTGCGATTATGGAGCTCAGTGTGTGGGAGACCTCCAAAATGGACAAGTTTTCCACTTTAGTTTTGTTTCGGAAAATAGAGAAAATAGCATCTCAGGTTTTCTGAGAAACAATAAAGGTGTGTTTCCCTTTGAAACCAACAAGACTCTCTGTGAGGGAAGGTTTGCCCTTACGTACTTGGAGAGGTATTCCATTCAAAGATATTTTTCACTTTTTTTTTTTTAAGAATCTATTCCAAACCAAATAAAACAATGTCAGTATTCGGGGAAAATTAAATAAAAGAATTAGTTAGTTATAAGTCATCAAATTCTTTTTTTTTTTTCTCTCTGCTGCTTATTCTGCTACAGTGGAACGTAGCAGTTACCATGTTCCACAATTATATCAACTTATCACAGTTTAAGCAAATCTACAGCTTGTATTTCTGCACATGAATAAGCAAGGGGCAAAAGTCTGCATCTATACAATGTCTCATATGAGTATGTGAGGAGTTCAGAGATAATGCTAGCACAAAGTTGAAAATTTTTGAGGGGTGGCTCCTAATAATATCAAATAACTGATTTTTCTCTCTATTTTTGCAAGTCATTTTTTGTAAAACTATCAGTACTGTGGTTTGCAAACCACAGCTTTTAACACAGGTTTAAAAAAGACACAGGCTTAAAACAGGAAAATTCAACCATCTGAAAAATACAGAAAATCTCTTTTTGTTTATCTAAATAAATGAAAGATCAGGGAAATTCCCAAAGCTAGTCAACATTTTGTTTATTGTTTGCATTGGCTTGGGTTCATATCTGAAGCTCTATACTTAACAAGCCATCCTGAGAAGGCTAGATAGTCATGGCTAATGGCAATGGAAGCAATTTCCCCTTGCGGTATCTGAGCTGGGACTGCTGTTGTAGTAAGCCTCGAGCTTTGATGTCTGCCTGACACCACTTAGAAACATTACATTAATTAAGAATATAAAATTGAGAACTATTGCCACATTAATTGAAAGCTCCTACTGATGCCTGCTGGAGGCCCACCCCACAGCTTTTCAGGCGCCGCAGCCCATTTCAGCACGATGAGTTGTAATATTTGCAGAAGCTTCAGTTTTATTACCATGTGATCTCTGTGTGGAAACAGATGTGAGGAGGAGGCTCATCCCTCCAAGATGTACCAAAATCTATGGTACATGACCCATGCGTACCAAGGTCAGCCTTTTGAGTCCGTCATTAGCACTCCAATTAAGTCAACTCAATCATTTGTCATTGCTTTGCATATTGCCTGCAATCTGATTCTGTGTCCTTCCTGCACAAGATTTGGCTGGGATGGATGTTTCCCATGCCCTCACTCTACACTAACCTACGGTCTGTTCCGGGGCTGCTCTTGCCCCAAAACCTGCCTGGGAGAGAGCATCCCTTGGCTTGCTGCCCTATGGTTTCAAGAGATGTCAGATGTTCCCCAAGAATGTATGAAGGTGAATGCTGTCAATCCCTTGGACTTCTGTAAAAACTTTACAAGGTTTTTGGATCCCCACCTCAGCTTACAAGACTCTGTGGCTTCGCTCAATGAAATAGGAAGAACTTCTCTAGCCATATTTGCAGTAAGTTCTCAGTTCAGCTAAAAATGCAAACAGAGAAAGATTGAATTGTTCTGAGGTTTCAGTACAGTGTACTGAGTTACCACATTGCACAGAAGTGCACTACTTAAAAGCTCACTAGGCTCTTCAGCAACCAGCTGGCAGATTTTCCACAGTGTGTGCAATGGGGTTTAATCACCAATCTGATTTTCATAAACAATCTATCAGCGCTGAAAAGAAATAAAAAGAAAAAAGGCTCCCACTGTTTCTTTGGGGAAGACATCAACAAATAAAACACGCTGGAACACTTTGTACTGAGAGTTTTTTTTATTATTGTATTGGCTTTACAGATGTAATTTAGAAAATCATCCAGATCACACCCTTTAGAAAAAGTACTTCACCAGAAATAGAGAAAGTGAGGGCAATAAGTGGAAACTTGCGTTGCCACTCCTGTGGCTACTCCAAGTAAGACACCTAGGATATCTTCTGAGTTCTTAGTTTTGCTGGCATGCCTGTATTATCAAGGATGAGGAAACTCTACAAAGTTAAAGAAGAAGATAAAGCTCTAAAGTTTGAAAGGAAAGCACATATCAGTCAGTAAAATTCTACTTCGCAGTCATGTTGGTTTGACTGCCCCATGTCTTACTTTTTAGCGTACGTGAGAATTTCACAAGTAGGTTACCATGAACCATGATGCAAGATGGGGGATTTCCCACCATACACCCTGCCCCCTCACCTTCTTCTCATTAGTGGTGTAAGCTGGGAGATGCGGTCTGGCAAGGATGTCTAGTCAACAGTTTATTGGAAATGAGGAACCTGAACTACCTATGCAGCCGAAAATGTTTTGCTCTACCTTCTTTATTTTTGTCCTGAAAAAAAAATAAAATGGATAGTTGTTATTTAAAAAAAAAAAAAAAAAATCATCTTTACTATCACTAGTTAAAAGGATGTGGCTGCTTTGAAATCCTATTATATTTCTTTGAGACTCAAACATCATTATTACAGATAAGAAACAAAGTTTATGGGCACTCAAAATGAGTAAACAGCAGTCATGTGTGTTCTCTACACACCAGCAGAGTCTAATGAAAAATGGCCAAACGACTAGTTATGTTTCTTTACTTTCAAGGGCCTAGATTTATTAGAAAGGATTTGGTTAGAATCTACAGAGTTCTATTCATAAAGAGCTCTGTCCTGTTTCCAATGGAATTTCTGCTCTATTTACCATTTCCACACAATTCATCTAGAACGTTCTATTCTCTGGTAAACAGTTATTTTTACTTGATGCATTTTTTCTTTGCTTTGTTTCTGTGACTTCAATTACGTTTCTAAATTCAGTCAGCAATCAGCATCACTGGCTTTCTTACTCAGACACCAAGCAAACTCTATGAAAATGGCAGTTCCAGCTAACAGTAGACAGAACGGTTCCAAGCTAATGACTACTGCGACACCACTGAAACCAAGGCAGATACACATAGGGCAAGACTAGCCCTCAGAAACCCCACAGACTTGTAAGACTCGTGGCAACATTATGATAGAAAATTATATTATAATTTCTAATTGTATTCTTCGTAAGAAAGAACAGATGCAGCAAGCTTAAGAAAAAAGGGCATAGAAGTTACCTGTGGATAATGAGTGACGTATAGCCAGAATTCATGTTGTTTCTCTATGGTAACACTGGGGAGATTTCAAGTCCGAATATGAAAATCATATCACATTCCAGCTTCACTGAAAAACAGCATTTACTGAGGGTACATAGTACATAGCCAGGCTGAGGATGTGGGTCCAGATCCAGTTAGGAGGAACATAACTGGATGGACACTAATGGGCTGCCCGACACATTCAAAAGCTGTTTCCCTAAGGCAGAATCCTCAGAGACCTGACCTGTTGAATGAGAGCCATCTAAGATAGTCTGCAGGAAATGCTGTGTTGCGGCCACAGCTACTGCCAGTCTTCCCTCCCCTTAAGATCTGAGGTTGGGCTGAAAATCCAGCTGAGAATGGAACTAGTCCTTTCTCAGAAAGATAAATAAGGAGAAAATAGTAAGGTTGCTCTTCCCTCAAGTATCCACTTGAGATAAGTAAATTATAGTTTCAAATCTCACCTCTTGGAGACTTGGTGTAGGACCACAGAGCCAATTCTCTGCTCACCCCAAAGCTGTGGAATAATCATTGGATTCTCTCTGACCTAGTGAATAACAGCAACTCAGAAATTCTCTCGGCTCCTTTTAAAAAGTTTATATATTTAACTCCACATAAATACAGGCAATAATGACTTCACCCCTTGCCCTCACCAACATGAAATGTTTTCCTATCTGGTGCATTCAGTTTAGCCTTAACATTTGGTTCTTGTACCTTGCTTCCTCTCAGTATCCTGCAGCATAAAATGCCATGCAGTGATTGAGAATTGATTAGGGCTGGAGTTCAGCACACACAATTCAGCTGTCAAGTTAATGTTATTAAATGGTTCTTCTAGTCCACCAGGAAGTATTAGAGGGTTGAAGGTTAAAGAGCTTTTACAGTTATCGAGTTTAATTGAACAAGCTACTATGTGTATCATTTAGACATTTGTTGTCAGATTAAGTATTAACATATGCTTTAACATCAAGGGCATACAGAGTGCCATGTGCAAGTCATATTTAATGTGTTAATAAATGTATAATAGCATATTGAATTCTCATATTCATAAAGGTGGTTGGATGGAAGGTGTCTATTTTGTTTAATACACTTTACAAAGCAGTTCTTAAACAATCAATACTTAACATGCCATAATTGCACTTTACATTTAAATTGAAAGGTTCTTAGGAGCAAACTGGAGTGGTAGTAAAACTCTGGCTCTTGGCTAAAGAGGTACATTAGTCAGGGTAATGCTGGGTGATGGCTGTGAATGAGAATGGATATTTGACTCAAAGAGAAGCCGTGTGTCTGACAGCACCACTCAGTGAAGCTGCTGGCATCGGACCCACCATGCTTCACATTGAGGCTCCTGCCCATAGCCTCTTCCAAAACAGATGACAGCTACCGTTCCTGGGCGAATCCCAACCCTGCTGAAGTTATTTCACTTACTATACTCACCTTCGGGTGGGCTCCAGGGTCAACTACAGGTAAAAGCTTCAACTCATTTCTTACTTTGATTGTGCATCACTACTGCATTCACTGACTGCCTAACTCAGTCACAGAAGAAATCATAGGGACCCTTTTCATCGGTTTGCTCTGCATTGCGATAAGACCGGGTTATACACAGCAAAGTGCCTATTGAAATTTCAAAAACATTGCATTTTTTCAACAACAAAAAACTACGCTCATTCAAAGCATGCAATTGCAGAGGAAAAGTCAAAGTATAGTGCACAACATCACATGTAGGATATCACTTAAGCCACTCACGCAGCCATAGCTGGAGCCTCTCTGACTGTAACGTTTGCTGTTTTGATTTATTGAAGAGTTAATCCAGTTAGAAAACAGAAATTATGCCATATTGATTTGTGTAACTAACTGACCAGTGCACAGCTGAAATTATCAGTTCTGCAGTTGAATGCATTAACTAAAATTTCAAAGTGTTAACAAATAAGGAAAAAAACACCCAATCTTGGAAACTCAGTCAAACTGAAATTAGCTGTTGGATTTAGAAGAAAATCTGTGAATTTTTCTTCAGTTATTCATTCATTACCAGTAACAAGTTTCGTCACATCTCCTGTGATAAACGTGGTACCCTCACCATGAAATTTAAACAAGTCACAGGATACAGATGACTCAGCTGCTGTTCGAAGAGACTCTCATTTCTGTCAGACTAAAGCCAACAACATTCACACAGTTTTTTTCATGTTAGAAATGCCAAGATACATTCAATTGAGCCATCGTGGGGAGCTCTCATGGCAATCGAATAAAAATATTCTCTTATTAAGAAAGCATATGGAATATTAATTGGGAAGTTCCTCTTGGCCCCATCTCAGGTATGCAGGAAGGATGCACAGAGCATGGTATGGGCAAGCACCTATACAGAGAATAAATACTGTAAATTGGAATGCTGGCAGTCGGAAAGATGTGATGGAAAGGGGATGCACAGAGACACCTACAGTAGTTGGAAGTGATGGGAGGAGGAGCTTGCCATCACTTGAGAGCTAGTGGCAGCCGACACAGGCTGGTGTGGGATGTGCCAGAGGAAGCACTCTTTCCACACAACTGCTTTCCCATACCTTTTTTTAAGCCATGGAAGTCTCTTTTAGTGGTTGTTGTGGAAGCCAAGTCCTAAAGGGAAAGAAAAGCCATCAGGAATTATGAAACACAATGGACCAAGTGCAGCCTCCAGCTCAGGATCTCCCTATAGCTCTGATGGCCAGAGCTGGAGAGGAGGGAGAGGATACAAAAAGTATATTCACACCATCACTGTGTTTCTCCTTTATTTTCCCCAGTTGTCCATTATTTACCATTTTTTAAAGCAAAATACTGAGCTGAAGGCCCTCTGTTCTGTCTGCTGTAACTGCCCTGTGGTGCTTACAATAGGCTTAAGGAGAAAATGTGTTTAGTTGGAGATGTCCTACTACACTTCGGGACAGAGCAGCTTAGTGTTAGGCCTTGATCACTCAGACTTACATGAGAGTGACTTCACACATATAAGTAGTTTCATTAAATTCCCTTGGACTGCTCAAGTGCGTAAAATTAGGCATGTGCGAAAGTGCTTCCAGGTGCAGGGACTTATAAGGCACTTACTGTGGCCCCAGTACAGAAAAGCACTTCAGCATGTGCTTAAGCTCCATCTGAAGACAGTTGGTGTATTCGGCTAAGTAGGCATGGCCTCATGGCCACAGTAAACCAGTGATTTACTAACATGTAGCATGCAAGCAATAAAATCATGTTATTTGTTTAAAGTCTGATTAAACAAAACAACAGCAGGGTACACTGTATGGCTTACACGTTGCAGGTGCTGGTTTATGAACTCAACTGACACAACAAGAAACAAATAAAACTTCTAACACAGACATCTATTTCTGATCTTTCCTTACACTGGGCATATTAACTGGGAAGAAATGTTTTGTGGGCATCAAATTATCACAGTCATGACTATATGCAGCTAAGGTTTTCCTTTCTAAAATCAATTCCAGATCAATAGGATTAGGTAAGACTGTCGCCTGAGTACTCTGATAAATAACAAGAAAAACTTTAAAACTCGTTGACTGCAGAATAGAGACACTTAAAACAGAATGTAGTGTTTAGCCCCAGGCCTTGGCAACGATTGAAACAAAATGTTTTTGAAACAAAGCAAATTGGCATTTTGCTGACTTTTAATGTACTTTCTTTCCAAGCAAGACACCTGGTTCAACTACACAAAACATCTATTCAGAATTATAGTCTGAGCTTTTGTTATGCAAAAGGTAAATGAGGGCAATATGAACTCTGTGAGAGACAGGTTTGGTGCTGGCTTTTTTTTTTTTTTTCCCTAGGGTAATCTGTCAAGAAGATACTGGTTGCTGACAGGAAACTGGGAGTCTTTTGAGGATATGCTTGCTTATTTATTTATTTATTTATTTATTTGGAGGTGGGAGAGAAGGAAGGGAAGAGTCCAGTGGAAAAAGAAAGATACCAAGTGTAGTAAAATGCACTGAATGAATTAACCACCACAAGAAATACTATCATATTTCAAGGTTGAGGTTTACAGAAATGATGCTTGTGTGGATGTGTGCATCCATGCAGAGCACGCAAGTATATAAGAATCGAGATGATGGCATATAAGAAGAAAGTTGGGTGTCACAGCACTATTATTGTGTTACGCTAAGTCTGACGTTTTCAGAGGTGTTTCATGAGCTCCCTCCCAGATAGGGAGGGATTATATTGTTACGTTTCCTTACATGTCTGTTGAACTTTTGTGAATTCAGACCATTCAAATCTGATGGATCATCAAATTTATTAACTGCAAAGACTGACCTAACTCAACAGTAACTGAAACTACAATCCCATCTTTGACATTAAACTCATGGGAGGCTGTGAAGTGAATAAACTGCTTGCCTGCCCATTCAGGACACCACTTTCATCTAGAATTCAATTTTGAAGGGCACAGTATGTCATATTTCACTATGAAATCTCAGTCAGATTCTGAGATCTGATCAGAAGGCCAAAGAGTTTGAGCCATCGCTTTTCATACTCCTACAACTTTCAGGCAACAGTAAAGTAGCTTGATGCCCTCTGTCAAATAAAGTAGGGTGATTTTTCAAACAAAGTGCCAACGTTACAACAACAAAAACTCTCACCCCTATATTTGGTCATCACACTTCATACATCTAACAAAATTGTACAAAAGAGTATCCACATCTTATTCAGCCCTTATTTCAGGCTTTTTGGGGATATGAGGGGAGGCAACAGCTGGATATACACATCTACTATATTGCATTATAGTGGGTTGATCACTGCTGTAAGTGGAGTTCCTTTTTATGCTCAAGCACAGAAACCTTCCACAGACCAAAAGCTAGAACAGATTTTCTTGGGAATGTTTCAACAGAAGGAATTTTGTCAGAACTTCTGAATCAAAACCTCTCAAGAAAGACTTGGCTTAGACAAGTTTCCCTCCTTGAGAAAGGTACTGAAAAAATTAGTAGTAGTTTAAAAGTCTCCCTTTGTAATTTCAAAGGAAAATTTTGGGTGGGGGGAGGGAAGTTCTCTTTAAAAGCCCTTTTCGTTTTGTAATATAAATAAAGCAATGTTTTAAAAAGCTAAAATCAAAATAAGTAAAAAAAGTTTGAAAGTCATTAAATGAAACTTGTTTTGTTTTGTTGCTTTTAATTAAAAAAATAACCAAAAAAACATAAACAAAAACCCACCTGGATATTTTAGCTATTTGTCCTGACTTCAATGGATGTATTTTCATGATAGTAATATGCAAAATCTTTTCAATTTCCCATGGGACAAGAGAAAAAAAAACAACATATCAAACCCAACTCTACAAAAAATCACAGTAAGAAAAGACAGTCCTGATCTTATGTCTGGGCACAGGTATGGAGAGCACAAAGAGCGTCAATATCACTGTTGTGAATGCTTCAGGAAAATCGGATGTGCTCTGGAAAAAATGGATAGCAGATTCACTACACTGCAAGATGACACTTCATGTGGCTTCTGTGATTTTGATCCCTGTGATAAAGAAGGTTTTACTACAGTAGTAAACAAGGGGTAATATCACTGTACTCTTCAAATGGTTATTAATAAAGGCATAAAGTCCAGTCTCCTTTTCTGGTGGCTGCTTCTAATATTATTCCTTAATTATAATCGTGAGAGTGTTTCAAAGTGCTTCCATAGCAAAGCAGCTATGCTGCATTTCCAACAAGATGGAGAGAGAGGTGGGAGTAGGATGGGTAGTTCGAACATCATATCAGGGTTCTGAGCTCCAGCCTGGCTGCCTCCAAAATATGCCATTTGAAAACCTGCCCCTACATTAATCCCACTAGCCCTCTCTTCTCAATGCTCCTCTAACTCCATTTCTGCCTCAGGGATTCCCAGACTTCCCAAGTTATCTTTCTATCTCACTGAATTACAGAGTCACAGCAGTAGCTGGAACTGGAAGTGACCTCTGGAGGTCCTTGCTCAAGCTTGCCCAGGATTGTGTCTAGATAGCTTTTGAATAACTCTAAAGTTACCTCAAATCTTGCGCATTGAAATCCCCTGCCCTGCCATTGCAGAACCTCCAATCCTGTGCAGCTTTCCTACTTCAGGGCCACCCCAGTTTCCGTTCCCACTCATGCCTCCACCCCACCCCAATATCCTCCCTCAGGGCCCAGCAACCTTCCCCTGTCCCCTGCTCTCAATCCTTCTCCCCCCAGCTCCTCTTGTCCACTTGTGTGAGGACCCACTTCCCTTTCTCCAATCTCTCCCCATCCCTGAAGTCTCTTCCAGCCGACCTCAAACGCAGCAGATGATTAAAATTAATATAATTAATCCCATTCTTCCTGTGCTAACCAAGACAAGTGCAGGCACTAATTCATGCTCCTACCTCCTTGATGTAATGCTTGCTTTTGGCCCCCTGCCCATATCTCCCCCCCCACTGCAGAGTTCTCTGTTCAGCCCTTCTCCTTAATCAGAGACCCTTGGGATGTTCCTGTGTGTGCAGGGTTCGGCTCAATCCCACAAGCCACAGGTTGCTGGCCACCCGCGCCTGCCTCAGCCAGCCAAACCGGCCTCTTCCATTCTTGTGGAGCCAGCTGCCTGGGATCCTGGCAACGATTTCCCAAATCCAGACAGGAGCTGTAACTAGAGCTCCACCTGCATTGAGCCTGCAGGGAAGAAAAAGCGGACACGTCTGGGAAAAAGGAGCTTTATGGTAATTCTGCAGCAGGCATCCAGACTTTCAGGATGGGAGCCTACTCTCCAGAGGCTTGGAACAGAGTGGGAAGCCCAACATCCATGGGCAAGGCAAGTGCAAACATGTGCAGAGCAGAGAGTTAGGCTAGTCCCATTCTGCCTGGTCAGATCCAGATCTCACACCACATGCATGCTGTCCAAAGCAACAAGTAACAGCGTAGTATTTGCTCCGCCTCTTGGCTGGGGGCTGCCTGTGGCCATGCCTGTAGGGGTGGCAGGTCCCTCAGGGTGGGCATGGAAATACAGCACTTCTCCAGAGCACACCAGTGAGAAGCAGATTGAGGTACAAGCTGTGAGACCTAGGGCTGCATCTTCAGACCTCCCTTGGGAACTCCTTCCTCTCTGTTTTGGTAACATACAAGCCCTAGCACTTCACAGGCATCAGATTCACAAGTTCTGACTTGGGCATCCCTGAAACCTGCCAAGAACACCTTTGAGGACACGAGTACAAAAGACAAACGAAAAATAACAAAATAAAGACCAAGTAAGAGTCAAATGCTCTGAATGCTAACAAACTAGTGAGAAATCTTACTTTCTTCATTCACAGCAGAGCTAATGGGTGAAATAGGGCCGTTGTGAGTAAGCAAGGCTCTAATATGCACGATGCGCCAGTCATACAGGGTCCACCAGAAAGCCATGACAATGTTGGCCACCTCCTGTGGTATATGGTAACCACAGCCCCATCACGAGGGATGAGAATGGGCAAAGAGAACCACGTCACATGCCAGAGGCACACTGCCTGCACACTTGGGGCAAACCATCTCAGAGCTTTGGGCTGGGTTTATTGTTTGGCAAAAATGAAGTTGATAATATCTGCCTCACAGGGGAGTTGTGAGGTTTATTAACGCTGCACCTAGTGCTTTGAGATCCACATAGTGAAAGTCCTTTATGACTATTTTATTGTTATTGTAGGGAGATCAAAGTAGCAGCTCTAATCTAATGCCATCCCTTTTATGTTCGTACCACCCACTTGCGTGCAGAAGTCAGCCTGGCTGCGAAGCGTCTCCTCTGCATGCTGGCCTTCCAAGGTGACGAGCCATGTTTGTTGGGGAGGTTTTCCAGGGTAACTAGCTGCTAGTCAGCCAGGGCTTGAACCTTATTAAAGAATGAAGGCAGACATCAAGTTGCATCATTGTTTAGCAAGGCTGGAATAAACCATTTAGCTCTGCATTTTCTCGAGTTACTTGGTATGTTGAAAAGATAGGTGTGGTGAGACAAAAATGTACAGTACAAAGGCAGTGCTCTATTTGAAAGCATTTTTAATTCACTGGAGTTCAATCTTAGGTCCGTTTGCTATATGCGTTGCTGGTATTGTAGATTCAGATGTAGTTACAGGCATACATATGTGTTTGTAAGTCAGGGAAGTCTGTAAGACATAGAACAGGAGAGAGCAAGTAGGCCACTCAAGGATTTTCCTCACTCTTTTTGATGGAGTTAGTGTGGTATTCTGGTCTAATCTCAAATAAATTTTTGTTTTCCTGCAAGGGAAAGCTACTGCTGGGAATCTCAATTTATTAAGAGTTTGGATTTGTTTCTTCTTGGACATCAATTTCACAAAGTGCCTTAATGTGTGAATTGTACACAAAGAGTCTAAGATATCGAAGTGTGACAGTGAGCGCTCTGTTGACGAGAGACAATGTGGTCCAATTATTGCAGGGGGGAAAAAAAGAGAAAAAAAATTCATGTTCAAACCTGAATGAAAAGAAGGAGCTGTATAGAACAAGTCATGCTCCCATTTTTGGAAGAAAACCAAACCCTATGGCAGATATGTTTATTTTAATACTTTTATTATGCTATATATTACTCTGAATCTGTTCATTTGAAGTGAAGAACCAGAGGGTATAGCTCCAACAAACAACTGAATTCTCCACTTCTGCAGCAAATCACACCTGCCTAAATATGAGGTGTAGTGCTACCTGGCTAATGGAAGTTTCTCTTCGGTGATTGAACTGAAAAGTCATAATAACAAGGATCTAAGAAAATAATTTGTCTCACAATGGGAATATCTTGATTTTTAGCAAACCCAAAAGCAGCATGTTTAATTTTAAGATTCCGCTGAGCCAAAACTAAGTGTTTGGGAAGGGAGAGTAATTTCTTTCAGGTTACTTACACTTTGTAGTAAGAAACAAAGGAGAACCAAACCATTAGAGCAATAACAACGAGAAATCTTATTAATTGAACATGTAATCAGGATAAAAACAGAAGTTTCTTTTCAGAAGTTGAAATAATGCACACTCTTGCTGCTTTTTAACCTCCTCTCAAACTGACCACTGAATTCAGCTCAAATTTATGAAGCTTCATAATTATGAAGACTGCTCAAGCTTGTGTTTTTAACTCATTTATATTTGGCAGAGGATGTGCTTAAATGCTTTTTCTAAATAGAAAAGTCACATTATTTTCTATTGTGGAATTTATCACTTATGGACTTATCTATCAAAACACCTAGACCTTACAGCATGAAAAAAATGAAAATATTATTATATCCAAGAGTCTAAGGAGTGCAGGCATGCCCTGTGAAAATACACAGGCGACAAAAATCCACATTTTCCATGGAAGAATAACAGGTAGGATTTTTTTTTCCATCTGTTTGTACAGCTCTACCAAAGTCTGTGTGCGATCTTGACGTGTATGTACAGTAAATGCTCATATGGAATAATACACACCACTGCCCTCATGTTGCCCTAACAGCATTTATCAAGTAGTTGGTCAGAACGACAGAATTATTTTAAGGATGATTATGGGATTACACCACAGAAACTATTTTCCCCTTCAGAAGTGGGTGGTGGCACTGCTACATGATAAGTGAGAAAGTATCTTTTTTTGGTTCTTTCTGATGTAAAGAGTCAAATAGATCTGTCAGCAGGCAGTGTCCTGGGACTGCCTTATCCTTAAAAGGAACAGAAGTTCATTTTTGCTGTGTTTTAGCAATGGAGCTTGTGTATTTTGTTTTTTTGTATTATTTTTTTTTCCCAGGGTGGCCTTCTTATGTGCTAAAAATGCCTCATCGCGGTAAAACACAAAACAGAACCTTCCTTAAAATCCCACCCCTTCTCCTGGGGTGTTTGCCTCATCGACTACTTTGGAGACCAGAGTGACTCATGTAAACTGTATCAACATGGTTCATCTTTTTTTTTTTTTCCCCTTACTTAATCTTCAGTGCTTGAAGAGAGAGGAAAATGGTTGAAAAGCATTTCAGGGTGGCAGCAGGAGGTGAAGAACTTGTGAAAAGATGAATGCCAGCCCTACTACAAAGGATGCGAAAAGTCAATGGTATCTTCCCCACTAAGGCACTCGATCCTGCATCTACCTGTATCTGCTTATTGTGAAGAGCCCTGGGTAGCTTTTGTGAGAGTGTTATTAGCAGCATAGAGGCTTAGACCAGGCCCTTCTTGGAAAAAAAAAAAAAAAAACAAAAACACAAAACCAACCAAACAAACAAACAAAAACATAAAATCATAGAACATCCTGAGTTGGAAGGGATCCACAAGGATCTTTGAGTCCAGCTCCTGGCTTCACACAGGATCACCCAAAAATCAGGCAATATGGCAGAGAGCGCTGTGCAGGTACTTCTTGATCTCTGGCAGCTCAGTGCTGTGACCACTGCCTCTTCCAGTTCCTGACCATCCTCTCAGTTCCTGACCATCCTCTCAGTGCAGAACTTTTCCCTGATGTTCAATCCGAACCTCCCCTGAACCCACCACATCTGTGCTCCCTTTCAGTGAAAATCTATCTTTGTCCATAGGTAGTCCTGCAAGCACAAAGCTGCACTGACAGCTGCACCCTGCTCCTTTCCTTCCAAAATGCAATGGTTATAGATGAGCAGGGTCATGGAGGGTCCTGATACATTATTAAGATTTATGGAGTTTTTGTAGCTTTTGAATGCAATTTTAGAGAAAGAAAGGAAACAATCATTAATACATTAATTTAATGTACCCAGCGACCTTGAAAGCTTGTCTCCATGTTTGGTAGAAATCGTTCATATTTGATGGTTGGACTAGATTATCTTAGAGGTCTTCTCCATTCTTCGTGATTCTGTGGCCTCATCAAAGGATGTGTGGGATCCTTTCCACTCACTTACCTATTGCTGATAAAAGTCCCCTGTGTGCCTTATGTTGTTTTCTGACCCCTCCAAGCTGATAAATTCATCTCACTGAAGATCAGACTGTCCAAGCAAAACTCTGTGTTTGTGCTCATGTGTGTGTTCTTGTACCTATGTAAAAACTTACATTACAGCAAAGATATTTTTCATTGGGCACAAGTACCTCTGGGAAAGCAAAACAAAATAAAAAGCTTATTTGCTTTCTTTCAGTCCAACAGGGCCAAACACATGTTCATTTCTGTTAGTTTAACGGATGAATGAAGTAGACCTAAATCACAAAATGGAAATGAGAAGAAATGCTCAGAAAGACCTAAGAAAAATGCTGCCTACAGTCCTACCTGGGAAAACAAAATAAAACTCATTCTTTTCAGCATCAGGTTTGTCGCATTCTTTCTCAGACAAACAAATCTTCCCTTACCAGGTTTACAGTTTCCACATTGTGAAACACAGCTTGCTCTTCCTCATCTGCACAGATCAGTCATTTTTAGATCGAGGTCTCATTTTTCGGGATCAAGTTGCAGTGAAGCAACATCAGAGCCCTACAGAGAGTCAGCCAAGACCTTTCCCAGCAAATTAGTCCTTGTAAGCTGTCAGCTAGACTTGGTAATTCTGCCTGAAGTATACACATCAGGCATTCACAGTTTTACACATTTCTTTATGGAGCTTTTCTCTCCTTTCCCAGCCATCTCCAGCACGGGGCACACATAAGGATCCACCACTGTTCAGCTTGCATCTGCCTCCTATCCAACCCACTTGGTGGCTCCTAGCTCCTTTACTGGAAAAGAACAGCCATCTGTTATGCTGTGCTGTGTGTCATCTTTCCCTGCTATGCCTCAGAAAGATTCTGAGCCAACCAGTCATTCTTTGCATAGAAGCCGTTTGACCATGCTTGATGAACCAGGTTGTCCTCCAGTGTGTCCTTACTTGCCCCACGATGGTCTTTTTGCAAGGAGCAGCAGAACTGCTCACAGCATTCTAGGCAAGTCCACACAGGGATTTTATACAGGCTTGTAGTGACGGTGGTTTGGTGTGACTCTTCCTTTCTCTGGGCATGGAGCTGGTATTTCCACAGTACTGTTGCCCTAGGACTTTGTTCCTGGACAGTTGCAAGTGACTCAGAGACCAAGCACTGAATATTTAAAGTTCGGAATTTATTTTTTTTCTCCACGGTGTCATCACTTTACACTGTTGAAATTCATCTGCCATTCTTGTCTTCAGTTTAATTCTGCAAAGTGTGAGTGATTTGCTGTATGTGTGGTGCAGGGAGAGAAGGAGAAATGTTAAACAATGCTCACCATCCCAGTGCCTCAGAAATGGGCTGGTTGTCATGCATTCACATTAATTAATCCCGTCCATTGCCTGACATAAAATACAGAGAAGTGTACTACTTTCAAAGCCAGAATTTAACAGAAACCTCACCAATGACCATTTGAGATCTGGGGAAGAGAAACAATTAAAAGCAATTGATGCCATCCCAGCTCTTTGCCTGTGAGCATAGCAAATTATGCACAGCACATCATCTGCTTTGGAAGTATGTGCACGGGGGGGAAAAATGACTCTAGAATTCTCAGGCTCATTAGATAATTTAGAATACATTTTAAATTCCAAGTATATGTTTTTGCTAACAGTTATAACTGCCAACTCGAAAAAAAAAAAAAAATAAAAGTGCCCAATACACTCAGAAAAGGCATCATGGAATGAAAGACTAGAGGAATTGAAAGCAGTTTCTGGTGCTTATGAGCAGAAATAGGCCAAAGTCATTGCTCACAAAGTATGTGCTTGTTGATGAATGGAGTAGCCAGGCTAGGGAAGATCCTTGACATTCTTCCTTGAAATGATTTTAAACTGAAGGAGCGGAGATTTAGGTGAGATGTTAGGAGGAAATTCTTTTCTGAGAGGGCAGTGAGGCGCTGGCACAGCTGCCCAGAGAAGCTGTGGTGCCCCATCCCTGGAGGCACTCAAGGCCAGGTGGGATGGGGCCCTGGGCGGCCTGAGCTGGTGGGGGGCAGCCCTGCCCACGGCAGGGGTTGGGGAGGCGTGGGCTTTGAGTTTGTTTACCAACCCAAACTGTTCTGTGATTCTATGAAATCAGCAGCGTGGCCAGCTACACAGCAAAGCTTTTTGTATACGGTGTTGAGCACCAGGCTCTGATAAAACAAGGTCAGCGTCATCCAGTTTTAACCGCCCTGAGTGCTTGCAAACCTATGCAAGGTTAAATAAAATTTACTGTAACTCAAATATTAAGTGTCTCCAAGTTGGCCGCCCACACAGGAAACTTCTTGGAGCAGGTGGTCACTGAGGCCTACTGGTTGCTCCGGCTCCACTCGCCCTGCTTGTGGCTGCTGACTCACCAGCAAGCTACGAGCCCAAACAAAAGGCTCTCAGATCAACGCGGAGGCATGGAACCAGGGAAGGCAAGGTGAAGGAAGCAGTCGTCAGAGCACACAGTCCTCAGAGCGTGCAGAGGATGAGGAGCTAGTAAGAGGCAAAATGAAACAAGGCCCTGTAGTGCTGGCCTGTGCTCCTCCAACTTGAGCCCAAAGGGAATATTGAGTGAGGCAGCCATGACAGGCTGAAGAGGAGATGGGCACAGCAACGTCACAACTTCACTCATCTCACTGTTGCTCCAAGGCTTCCCCCTGCTATTGGGGACCATTGTGTTTTCTGCTTTCTTACCCAAATGTAAGGTCTGCCATCACCTTACTGGTCCCCTGAGGCACACGGTCAGCTCCAGCTTTTGGCCATCAATGGTATTAATTTGGTTTCTGTTTGCTATATTGGCAGGTCTTCACCCTCTTGCCATTTCTCTTGCCACTTTCTCAGTAACATTCATTTTATTACCTCCCATTTATTTGGCACATTAAACCCCCATGCCAACGGTGCTTTTGATTTCTGTTGAAAAAGAGGAAGAGTCACATTTCCTGAGTTTTCACTCAGAGAGCATAGAAGACATCAAAAGTGTGCATAATGTGTACTGGATCTGTTTATATGACTCACCGTGGTTGCCAGCAGACATACCTGTAACAAACACACACCCTGAAGTATTATAAATTAGTCTAGTTGTCTAACACACTTGCTGAGTGCCTAATACTGCTGGTAAAAAATGTCCTGGCTTTGCTAGCATGGGAGGATGTTGTAAGGTCTGATCTGAAGCCAACTTAACATAGTGAGCTTCACATCTGGGTTTAGATGGTCACAAACTATTCCAAAACAGTTTTCATTCAGCAGTGATCTTTGAGCTGCTGGGACACATCTATTTGTGCCTCAGATGGGGCTTAAATACTTTGCAGTGTCAGGGTCTGTATATATAGTTGCTGATTCTAAGAGCCAGCACTCTCCTTACTAGATTCCCCTGGGTTCATATCATAAATGCCTGCCAAGGCAGTAACACAGTTTAGAGGTGTAAAATCATACTCATTTTTATACCAGAATGGTATGTTAGCTGAGATATAACAGGAAGAAAAAAACAACAACACACAAATAAACAAAACAAAACAAATGAAAACAAAACAAAACAAAACAAAACCTGAATCTAAAGTAGAAGATTTTGGTGGTATTACATTATTAGAAAGCATAGCTCCCTTTCTACCATGAAGTTACTATGGCAGATCAAGACCACACAATAATATATTAAATCAAAAAATATAGGAAGCCTAGTGCTAATCTATAGCAAAGCAGTGATACCCTGGAACACTTCCTCCTATATGTTATTGTGGATGGAAAAAAAAATAGGAGGCTTTCCCTTTTGGAAAAAGTACTATTTTTCCAAATGTTCATGTTTTGTGGTTCAGCTTTCATCAGCTACACAATGTATTTTAAGTCACAAAGGTATAATGCATCACTGCAGAAATCTCTTCCTGATTTATTCATACATCCTGCAATGCAACAGGAAACTTTCAAATGCTCTTTCCAAACTTCCCAATCACAAATTGCATTGCAGCCTGTAAAACAACCATCCATGTGTTGCTTTCCAAGAACATTTCACATGACACGTTGTCAGGGAGAAGGCTATTAGTTGGAAGCCTGCGTGCATCAAGAATTCATCGGTCTTTTACATCTTGCTGGAAACTAACTTGCTCTGGTTTTATTTTCACTGACTTCAAAACCATTCCTGTCCCTGTATGCTTTGCTACAAGCAGCTGGCAGAGATAGAAAATGGGGAACTGAAAGATTTCAGGAACACAGATTTTAACCTACAGTTATATCACTTTTAAGGCATCTGTCAGATGTTGTTTACTTGTCCACGTTCCTTAAACCCAGTGTAAATAGCTCTACTGCTCAGCAAGGCGGGATTGGCTGTGGTTACACTTCAGTCACAACCAGACAGAGTTTGAATTGTTTGAAGGCACTTTGAAGCAGCCAACTTGCTCAGCAGAAGAGTTTTGCCACAACCATGCCAGCCATGCAGAGAAACTGCCTGATGCTTCTTGAGTGCACTTCGTAGTCCCAACAAGCCACGTGCTGCTGTGAGAGCCAGCCCTGCTCTGGTACCCAGCTGAATGCCTAAATTGCTCCTGAGCTTCTCTCCATCCGACTGTAGCAGCTGGGATAAGGCTCCTCTAGCCTAATTTGGCCCCCTAACAGGGAGATGCGTGGTTAAGCCTCCCAGCTTTGGCAGCTCATCCACAGCCTCCGTCCAGAGGTATGCACCATCCAGGGAGCCCAGCTAATTAGCTGGGACTACAGCTCCTCTCTACACAGCTGAAGTTGGGTGAAATCAAACCTTCCTTTCATGACTTCTGAGACTGCAGGACCTAAGTGGTTCCAGAATTAAGACTTTTCATTTCTTTCTATATCTTTATTTCACCACAGTACCCAAATTGGAAACACATCGCAGGGATTGTTTGGGGCATATGTTAGTGTCAGATCTGTGCTGTGAGTTTCTGAAATTTGGTATTCCCATGTTTGTAAGACAAGACAGCAGTTTCTGCATTAAGTTTTGGCTTTGATATTTTGATGCCGTCTCTGAAGCAGATGGGTATTCAGTTCCATATGTCATCCAGAGCTTTGTTTTGAAAACACCAGGGGAAAAAAAAAAAAGCAGCAACTTTAATCAGATTTTATCCTGCATCTCTGACCATCACTAACAAGCAGAGAGATATTTAATAATTTTGTGGGTGAGTTTGAACTGGAGCAGTGCATCTTCCAGGTATATCTGTAGCATAAATGAGTAAAGAAATTCATCTGAAAATCTTTTCTTGAAAAATAAATACTGTGAAATTCTAAATTCTTCCAGGGCATTTATGTTGGGTTTGCCATATTGCTTATATCTAAGAGGAATTAAAAGGCTGCATGATTCTAATGTATCCTCTTTGACATGACTTCATTATAGCTGCCTTTCATTATAATTAAAAAAACATAAAACAAAAAGGTTTAAGGATTTCAGATAGAAAAGAGTTTTCTGCTTCTGGGTTGCATGAATGGAGTTCACAATCCAAAATATACAGTTTTAAGGAGGTGGTTGAGTCACCATCCTTGGATGTGTTTAGAAACCATTTGGATGTGGTGCTCAGGGACATGATTTAGTGGATGGCTGTTAGAGTTAGGGTAGGATGGTTGGGTTGTGGTTGGACTCGACGATCTTTAAGGTCTTTTCTAACCTGAGTGATTCTATGATTCTGTTCTATGATTCTAGTTTTTCAGACCAAAATCTCTCCAGTAAATTCTGACGACATAAAACTTATTCTCTCTCCATTCAGTATTATTTGGGATCTTCACAGGAAGGAGACATCATTTGTTCCATCTTCTGCCAAAAATGTATCTATAGAGTCATATGTTCTGACTTCTGGTCCTCACAGTTACTTCATTCATCTTTTGGCAACCATTTTTCTTTGACGCATGGCTGGGGCACCCAGCTGTGCATCCTGCCCCACTGCAGGAACAGCTGAAGTACCAGTGAATCAGCAGCACAAACACCACAATGACAGAAAGATGGATTAAGACAAATCCTCAGCAAATTTGCCTTTCCTGCTCTGATAGCCGGAGCTGACCTCTGAACCTCCCAGGCACATGCGCAGCAGGAGAAATGGACAGCTGAGTATGGATACTCATCCAGTGCCTCTGGTCAAGCCTTGCCTTCTCACTGCTTGGTTGTTAGTATCAGCTAACAGAGGTGTAATTATTTCTTTTTACAGAGTTGTATGAGGCTCAGCAATGCAATATTCAGATTTTAATATGAGCGAACAGAGCATGAATGTAACACAACTGGATCTGGAGGGCAGGAAGGCAGATTGATCGCTCAGCCCAGTAGTCACCCTGCTCAGCTCTGGTCTCAACTGGGAAGAGGTAGAGGCCTTTAACAGTTAGCTTTTAGCCATGACTGAAAAATGCATACATATTTATTTTAAACCAATACTTTTGGTGAGAAAACTGAGAGCTGAAAGTCGTTTTGTTGTGTTTTGGTTTGTAAAGACTAGTTAAGGATTTTGCACACATGCACACACAGCACACGCATTTGTTTTAATCGCTAATCCAGACAAACTGAAGATTATGTTGTATTAAAGGCTAATGTGATGAAAAGATCAAGGCATTTAATGAAGTGCAAAATTCATCCTACTTATGAAAAGAAATGTTGCTCTCTCCGGGGAAAACTCTGTACAGAAAATGTGGCTTTTTAATGAAAGTTATTTGTGTCTGTTTAATATTCTGGACCATGAGAAAAGATTTGTTGTTGTTGTTGTTGTTGTTGTTTGGCATGTTAACAGCATGGAGGGCAGTACCACTTCATTTTTTCTAACAACTTGAACTCTTTGGCAGACAGCCCCACGCTGGAGTGGATTATCTCTTTAGTTTAATTGGATAGTTCATTAGAAGACTTGATCATGTAATTGGGAAGGATAGTAGAAAAAATTTAAGAACTTCCTAGTTGCTGTACATTCGGCTCACCTCCTATCGAGTTCTGGGAACCCAGACCCACCACAGCTTCTGAGACACTTAATTACTTTCTTTCTCTGAGCGATTATTCCTGTCCCAACATCCTCTTCTCTGATGTTCAGAACTTCCAAACGAAAGCAGAGGGAGAATTAAAAAATTAAAATCTTGAATGGGGAAAGATCAACTTTGTGACACTTTTCAAGCTGCATAATAAAGACGAGCTAGCAAAGTGCAAGGAAGAGCAAAATCCCACCAGTGAAGATGGCTGTCCCTATGACTGCAAGAGTTGTGCAACCAAAATCTACGAGGGAGCTTTTGGAGTAGGTTGCTTTATGGAGATCGCTCTTCCTGGCACTCATACACATCTTGTAACACTTGCAAATCTTGCAGCAATTAAGTGAGCAGTTCCATACCACACAATATTTTACTTACAGACAAGGACCCTTATATTTCTCCCCCAATAAACTGCACAGAGCTAAATTTGGAATTCCTTGTCAGGGGGATTTGGACAAGAGAAATGCATTACAGATGAATGCTTTCAATAGTTTCCACAGATTCAATCTAAAGCTAAAAATCACCTGTTTGATTTCCTAAAGTGGTTTTCCCTTACAGCTGAGATTTGCAACTGATGGTATCCTTATAGTGAGTGACAGTATGAAGCTATTTATTTCCAGCAGTAAGGAAATCATATATTATATTACTCACAAGAGGCACTGTGTGTTCTGTTCTTGGAAGTCCATAGTCATCTGTTAGTTTGAAAGGAACAAGGCTGTCAGAAGCTCTTAGTGCTGCTGGCCCACTCTTGAAGTCAGCACAAACTGGGGATTTACTTATAGTTATCGGAGTGTGATGACAGCTTGCTCTAAGGAAAACCTGAATTACAGGAGTCATGCAGCAGATGTGGAAAGCTTGGACAACCTCGTCAGAATTGTCTGTAGAGGAAAGAATGCTACAGGAGACTGATGATTATTTTTGAGTTCTAAAATATTCCTAAACCTGGGATTTGTGGGAGCAAGGGAGGAATTTTCACCAAGCCACTCTCACACTTTGGTATCTCAGAATAACTGAAGTTTCAGAAAATCACTCTCTAAAATTGACATGCTACTTTTGCAAGCCTCTAGACTAAAGCAAGAAAATATAGGTATGGTCACTGGCATGAGGTGGAAGTGAAGTGACAATCTCAAAAATATAGAAGTATGAATAAATAAAATGAGAGCAAGTGGAGAATAGGCAAATGTAAGGTGCAGCCTCCTGGCTGCCCCTAGATTCCGGCCATTCTCAGATTGCACAGTCCCAAGCTGAGCAGGACACCTGTGCACTCAGCAGACCCTGAATATGTCTGTCTCATCTGCTTGGCCAGACCCATGCATGCTTATAGCACCGATGATTTCCCCTGGCAAGATAGAGTCACTGTCTGGATGCTTGTGCTGTTTCCACTTGCCTGTTCCATGCTTCAGGGAGGCAGTGGTAGGGCCAACAGTGCACATGCACACAATAGCTCTGACCTGTCACATCAATAGCAGAACCTGTGAAGGGAAGGAAACTAACAGGGGAAGAAACAAATAAAGCAGCCACAAAAGAGGTTACAAATGCTCCAGGGGAAAAAAAAAAATAAAAAATAAAAAAAGCGCCCCATTTTATTGCTGAGCTCTGCCTTTCAAAACATGTAAGCTTGGAGAAATCAGTGCCAAGAAAGGTCATTCTGCAAAACCACACTGCCCTGATGCTCTGCAGGGCTCTATACAGCCCCAGTGCTGCTGTGGGATAGATACCTCTTGCTCAGGACTTTTTTGGCCCTGAAGTATTCTTTAACTAGAGAAATGGTGGGCACTGAAGGAAAGGATGAAACCTCCCTAAAAGTTCCCACATAGGAAAATAGTCTTGAACATCACCTAGCTTTGGTAACCAGCCTTGGTGACGACAACTCCAGCAGTGCTGAGTAGGTCATGGCCCTGAGAAATACCCAACTTACTCAGTGCTCGGAATCCCACTGCACTTCTCCAAGGGCACTCCAAGATCTCTTGGTACTGACTTGGTCTCCCCATCCTCAAGGAGATCAGGACAATTGTGTAGATTTAGGTCTGCTAAGACTGATGTCACTGAGTGACTCAGATCCTGTAAGTCTCTAAGGACGGCAGGGAATCAAAACTGACTTACTGAGAACTTTGAGGTGGCCTTGGTGGTTCTGGGTGGACTCTTTGCTAAGATATAAATAAACACATAGCACTCAGTAGGTGTTGCCTACTGAGCAGTGTAAGTTCATTGTTTTATTTTAGATCAGAAGCTGAAGTTTTGATGTTGTTTGCTATGTACTTACCAAATATTGCGTTTCTGTATGAAAGGCACAAGAGGTGCGAGTAGTAATATATGTCCATAGTCAAAGAGAAAGACAATATTGATTCATTACAACTGAGATGGCAGAAACGTGGAAATACTATTTTGTAATAAGGTTATATTTATTGTAGAGTACCTTGCACATGGGGAACCACACAGAATAGTTACAGAACATAATTTCTGTCCAAAATATTTACTCTGGTTGATCTCTTTCCAAGGAGAGAGCCCTGTGACAAATATCTAAAGACAGAACATGTTTGATGCATAAGGAAGGCATGGCTGGGTAGGAACAGATTTAGTGCAGCTCAGAAATAAATGTGTTGGGTTTTTTTAATATAAAAATGGAAAAAAATGCATTCAAAATGTTGAATTTTAGGACTCTGCAAAAGTTTTCCAGTCATTAGAAGAAACACAAGACTCTTAAAATGAGTGCAAAATACAAACATTCTCCAAAGCAAAGCTGCCTATTAGACAGTTATTACCACCACTAGCACATTAACTACTTGTGTTGAGTACTCAAGTGGATTGTTTTTACTCTCTGTACAAAATGGATAAAAGATATTGCAATATTTCTAGTATTTTATTAGAGGACAGAGGTCAAAGCCATAACATAACTGAGGAGATCCAACTCACAAACATCAGTCAAACACAAAGTAATGCTTGACCAACCTGCTTGACTAACCTAATAGCCTTTTATGATAGTGTCACTGCGTCAGTGGACAAGAGAAGAGCCGCTGTTATATATCTGGACTTCAGTAAGGCCTTTGACACGGTACCTCACAGCATCCTTCTCTCCAAGTTGGAAAGATACGGATTTGATGGGCGGACTGTTCAATGGATGAAGAACTGGCTGAAGGATCAAGTCTAGAGAGTGGTGGTCAATGACTCAGTGTCTGGCTGGAGATCGGTGACGAGCAATGTCTCCCAGGGGTGACAGGACAAGGGGAAATGGTTTCAAATGAAACAAGGAGAGATGTAGATGGGATACAAGGAAGTAGGCTTTTACGATAAGTGGTGAGACACTGGAACAGGGTGCCCATAGAGATGGTTGATGCTTCGTCCCTGGTGACTTTAAAGGTGAGGCTGGATCAGGCTGTGGACAAACTGATCTAGCTGTGGATGTCGCTGTTCATTGCAGGGGAGTTGGACTAGATGGCCATCAGAGGTCCCTTCCAACTCAAAGAATTCTATGATTCTGTGATCCTAATGGTGTTCTGGAAAGCACCTACCAAGGGAGGGCAGCAGCCCGTGGCCTGTACTCTGTCTGCAAAAATAAACCTTCAATCAGATCAAGTTTACAGTTTGATGGACAACCCAGATATTAGGCCTGCCAATAAAGTCAGACACACAGATCCAGTCATCAAAAAGTTTAGGATGGAGGCTTTTCTTTACAGCTGTGCTTTTGCTTTTAATGCATTCCGTATAAAATATTTTCATATGTTTGAAAAAGAAAATGCCCACATTAAATGATCACGGTGCTGTCCTCAGGGGAAGTTGAAGATGTCCAAAGTAACAAAATAAATAATGAAGAAAAAAATGGGTCATGCTTTATTATAGCATTTCCCAATAATACAGACAATTTTTTGAAGTGTTAAACTGTGTCTTTTATTGGCATATCAGCCAACAGTGCAGCATTCATTCAGGAATCTGTAATTTATTAGCCATGATCCTCTTTCATCGGAAGTCACTCTAAATAAAATTGTGGCTTCTTTTTATTTGCTGCAACTTCTAATAGTTGTGCTCATGGGAGTGCCACCGAACACATGGTGGGCTGGTGAGGGCCCCACACACACTAGAGGTCACACGTGTCCCTGATGCAGGAACTCCTTTCTTGTAGTGAACTTCTTTACCCAGTGCAGAGCCTCTCAAAGGACTGGAGAACCTGCCATAGGACAGCAATGAGCCTAAAACAGAGTTGTGTAAGAGACGTTTGTAAGGCTGAAGGTTCGAGGTTAGGGCAGAAATTGATGCCTTCAGGATTTTGTCACACAGCTGAAGTTCTTCTTGTGAGAAGTAATAGCTGCTGTTAGGAGCAGAGTAGAAGCTCAGCCTTCCTGAATCTATTTTTAATTAGCAGCACACTTTCTGGGAAACAGACTCTCAGGGATGTACCTTATGTAAGGGCAGCACACCCGTCGCAACATGCCTTGAGAACCACTTGAGGGAATGACCTCAGTTTGAAAATCTTCTCTTTATTTTTCCAACTGGCAGTTGGAAACCAGTTTTTCTGAGACACATGGAAGGAGAAAATCATCACTAGCTTTGAGCTGATTACTCCCCAGAATGATCCCAGTCTGCAAAGAAGCTTCCTGACACTCAGGAAACTGTTACTCCTTGCATTAGGTGTGTGGATTTCTAAACTCCCTGCTGAAAACTATAGCCTGACAAAGATATTGGTGCATCTTGCTTCCTTTATCCTGTCATTTGTGCTATCCACGGGAGATCTTACACCCAACTTTCCCACTTCTCAAAAAGCTACCCAGTCAGATAACTTCCTCCATCCTCTATGCTTTATGGTGAGAAAAAAGAAGGACTTTTGCTTTATTTCTTCAAGTCTGAAATATGTAAGAGGTTCATGAAGTACACAACTTACCTGCTGCATGAGTGGGCCAGCTGCAGTTACAGATACACCATGTGTCTCTTGTAACATCTTTGGTGGAGATGCAGGAAGACATTTTTCCAGCACTGTCTTGGTGAATATCCTATCTGACCATCAAGCCTCTAGTTATCCTCGTGGGAGATGTAGCCTCCATTCCAATAAATTTTCCACCTAAATTATTTCAGAGTAGTAAAATTTGCACATGCAGCAAAGGAGTAAGGTGCTAAATGAAGATATGGAGTCTTCGATGTGAACATGACAGGGCTTTTAATGCATTTTTCCTCTCTCCTTATGTCTCTTTCAGACAGACACAGTGGTTTGCTCATGGTCTTAGCTATGTATTCATAAGCTGACTGTGCACTGGAAACCACATGGCTGTGGTTAGTGTAGTACCATGCTCAAACTTATAAATTGGGCTAAGAGGCAGGAAATATTATGTTGGGCTTACTGCCACTCTAATATATATATCTACATGGCATCCATCTGGTGTAAAGTGCAGTCAAGGTATAGCTTCCTTTTCCTTCAAAAGACCATTTAGCTGCACTCTTGGTTATCTCCCCAGTGCTTGGAGGTTAGCTCTGGAGGAAGGAGCATTTCAGTGGAAAGAAATGAAATTCAGATGTCCCTCACCTTCCAGGCAGGGGTGAGGAAGCAATCCTGTGCACTGTTGTCAGCTTGAAAGAAATAAGGCTCTGGAGGAAAATACAGTAGGAATAGTCAGAATGTGCAAAGTCAGTAGAGAAATAAAGACTTCACTCATCCAACTTTGATAGTTTTTATAGGGGTGTAGCCTATTCTAGCTGAATAGACTAAGATAACAAAAACATATCACTCACTACCAGAGGAAGGTATGAGTATCTTGAGCAGATCATACCTTTCCTATTGCCATCCACAGCAACTAGCCAAATACCAAAAAATGGCAAATTTCTTGATACTTTTCCTTCTTGGATCACACCCACAGTGGCAGTCCTCAGTCATGTCCCAGTCCTGCTGCACTGAGGTTCCATGGTAGGGGATACCCATGGCATCTTAGCATCAGCACGTGCCAAAACCAGTTAAGAAGAGGAATGAAAGCCAGTAAGGGGAAAATCTCCCATTCACTTCCTATCTGTTTTTCCTGGTCATGGAGGTTTGTAAGATTTGGTGTGAGAAAATTACTAAATGAAAAGTCAGAAGTGTTGTGTTGGCTTCATCAGCTTTGGGTAATCCTGGATATGTAGGAAAATTTGTCTAGACCACAAACCTAATGGAAGCAGAACCACAACGATTTTGGTCTACCCTTTCATCCCCTCCTTCATCCTCTCAGTTTCAGTCCTTCTCAAACATCTGCTTCTCATTCCTTTCCCTCCTGTTTCTCTTGAGAGCTTGCCTCATGACTGTGATGTGTTTGATGGAGAAGGTCTGGCTGCTTTCCAGACTGAGCCATCATGAAGGGCAGCCACTGAAGCATCTCCACTCTCAGGTGCAGAACATGTTTTATGTCTCTGCTGAGCAAGGGATTATAGCACAATATTGCAGAAGTCAAATGTATACCGTACAGGTCACTGTAAACAGCAATTTTTTTTAAAGGCTGCCACCAGACTGCCGAAGCACTCCTGACTTTCCAGGGGTTCATATAAGTCCTGGATCAAGCTAGAGGATGAGAGAAACATTCAGTTTTGAACTGTTCTAAGCAGAGAGTTCTCTGTTCCAGTTTTAATCTGGAGCTGGATTCTAGAACAAGAGGGAGAAGAGTGGAAGGATGAGGCAGGGGTCCTTACAGGCCTTGCGCTGGGGAGTTGCAACAGATTCCCGCACATTCAATTATTGGAAACAGACTCGTGTTGCTTTAGCTCATGCTGAGCAGAATCTTAGCCCTACCCAAGATGTTGCTCAGATGTGAGCCAGAGTGACCTCCCCAGAAGGGATTCAGGAAAACATCACCTCTCTCATTAGTATGTATTTGGCCTGCAGTTTTCACAGTATTTTTGCAAAGGTGGTTCACTGGGTGCACGTGTGACTGTAGTTAGTTAAAAAGAATTGTATTTATCCATTATTCTTTTCTTTTCTTTTCTTTTCTTTTCTTTTCTTTTCTTTTCTTTTCTTTTCTTTTCTTTTCTTTTCTTTTCTTTTCTTTTCTTTTCTTTTCTTTTCTTTTCTTTTCTTTTCTTTTCTTTTCTTTTCTTTTTTCTTTTCTTTTCTTTTCTTTTCTTTTCTTTTCTTTTCTTTTCTTTTCTTTTCTTTTCTTTTCTTTTCTTTTCTTTTCTTTTCTTTTCTTTTCTTTTCTTTTCTTTTCTTTTCTTTTCTTTTCTTTTCTTTTCTTTTCTTTTCTTTTCTTTTCTTTTCTTTTCTTTTTTTTCTTTTCCTTTCTTTGTTTTTTTCTCCCTGACTACTTTGTGACTCTGTACTAGAAATTTGTAATTTCCTTAAGCAAAATGCCTAAGGTCATTTGCATCATGACCATGCAAATATGTGTGCAAACATCCTGCTTTCTAACAATACTTTCTTCTGTGTTGAAGTTTGGTTGTGAAATTCTGACCTTTATTGTATTTGTGTTTGCATCTCATTCATCGAAGACACAGAAAGAAAGAGTCTGCACTAATTCTTTTCATACAAAAAGCACAGCAGCAACAACATTAAAAGACAGCTAAAATAAGAACACATCTTATGTGAAGTCTTTTGGTTATAATCTGGTGGCTGGATTGACTAAACCCACTGCATGATAACCTTAGGAGTCTGTCAAAGCTTCAGGTAGCAACAGGAAGCCAGACAACACAGGTAGCACTGCTATCTTGCAAAAAGTCCTGTCAAACTGCTTCCCATGAAACCACGTATAAGTGATTTCCTCTCTTTTTGCCTCCATTCCCTCCACAAAATGTGGATGAGTACTTCCTTCTTTTTTCCCTTTCATTAACCTCACATGGCTACAGTACCGGTTCTGCTTTGTTTCTCTTCCTATAGACACTGGGCCCCAGATTTTTCCTGAAGTTGCTGACTCCTACTTTTGTACAACCAAATGAGATGGAAGAAAGGCTCAAGGCAAAGAAGGGGGTGTGCAACCTGAAAATGAACCTGGAAATGGAGAGGAAGAAAACTAATTGGTGCTGTAACTTTCCCCAGTTCTGTTGACTTGGTTATGACTGACTTCTTGAATATGTTCCTCTCAGCCTTAGGATAGAGAAGTGATGCCAATAAGGCAGAGTCTGGAACAAAACAGGACGCTGTGAAGTACAGCCAACTGTAAGTGTAATCCTAGCTACGCAAAACAAAGAATATAACCCAGGCCATAACCAGAGAGATTTCTCAGAGGAAATAGGCTGCCAGGACAGGAACTTAGAGGACATGAAAGTGGGGAGGGGTGCAGCCTGAAAAATGCCAAGGCATCTGAAGAGAGAAAAGCAACAGGCTACAAGGCACAAAGCTGTGCTGAAAGGAGGTGACTCAGAAAAACACAGCAGACTACTCTGTATAAACGATCTGGTGCTTCTTAGAGACGTGTATCATTAATGTGCATCACCCAGCACAAGATGAAAATGATTTCTCCTTCTCATGAACTCTTAGTCATTTCTGGAGGAGATGGACAGACAGCAGGAAAGGATATGCGTATGTGAATGTACGTTTATACAACCATATATATATTTGTGTTAGGACCTTTATGTTGCACAGGACAAACTGTTTCTGGGCACTTCTCCATATTTAAACATACATGTTGTCAATTCACAGAATCACAGAATCACAGAATTGTAGGTGTTGGAAGGGACCTCCAGAGATCATCGTGTCCAACCCCCCTGCCAAAGCAGGTTCCCTACAGTAGGTCGCACAGGTAGGCATCTGGGCAGGTCTTGACCATCTCCAGAGAAGGAGACTCCATGACCTCCCTGTTCCAGTGCTCCGTCACCTCACTGTAAAGAAGTTCTTGCGCACATTTGTGCAGAACTTCCTATGCTGCAGTTTCCGGCCATTTCCCCTTGTCCTGTCTCCATTCACCACTGAAAAGAGTCTAGCCTCTCCACTCTGCCCCCCACACCTTAGATATTTATAGACCTGGATCAGGTCCCCTCTCAGTCTTCTTTTCTCAAGGCTAAACAGACCCAGTTCACTCAGCCTTTCTTCATAGGAGAGATGCTCCAGGCCCTTCACCATCTTCGTGGCCCTCCGCTGGACTCTATCCAAGAGATCCCTGTCTTTTTTTACTGGGGAGCCCAGAACTGGACGCAGTGCTGCAGATGAGGCCTCACCAGGGCAGAGTAGAGGGGGAGGATCACCTCCCTCGACCTGCTGGACACGCTCTTTTTAATGCACCCCAGGATGCCATTGGCCCTCTTGGCCACAAGGGCACACTGCTGGCTCATGGCCAACCTGTCATCCACCAGGACACCCAGGTCCCTTTCTGCAGAGCTCCCCTCCAGCAGATCATCCCCCAACCTGTACCGGTGCATGGAATTATTCCTCCCCAGATGCAAGACTCTACACTTGCTTTTGTTAAACCTCATCCAGTTTTTTTTTGCCCAGCTCTCCAGCCTGTCCAGGTCTTGCTGAATGGCAGC
Organism: Tetrao urogallus; assembly: GCF_951394365.1. Taxonomy (NCBI): domain Eukaryota; kingdom Metazoa; phylum Chordata; class Aves; order Galliformes; family Phasianidae; genus Tetrao; species Tetrao urogallus. The sequence continues at coordinate 89,130,163 of NC_136813.1, forward strand.
ACAGCCTTCAGGCGTGTCAGCCAATCCTCCCAACTTCATATCATCAGCAAACTTGCTGAGGGTGGCCACTATCCCCTCATCAAGGTCATTGATGAAGATGTTGAACAAGACCGGACCCAGCACAGACCCCTGAGGAACACCGCTAGTTACAGGCCTCCAACCAGACTCTGCACCACCAACAACGACCCTCTGTGCTCTGCCAGTCAGCCAGTTCTCAACCCACCTCACTGTCCACTCATCTATCCCACACTTCCTCAGCTTTGTTATAAGGATGTCATGGGGGACAGTATCAAATGCCTCGCTGAAATCAAGGTAGACTACATCCACTGCTCTCCCCCCATCCACCCAGCCAGAGACAACATCATAGAAGGCTACCAGGTTGGTCAAGCACAACCTCCCCCTGGTGAACCCGTGCTGACTAGATTCAACTGAATAACAACCAGCCACTTACACTTCGGCCCAACAACCACCTTACTTTTCTTTATTTTTCATGTCTCCCCATAACAATGAGCTAAGCAGAACTCATGGATTTGCCAAGGCAAGCTTCCTTGCCATGGTGCCCTCCAGATCCACAAAAGATAGATCTAGTGAACTCTGGGAGGAAGCAAATTCCAAATGTAAGAGTTCATTCCTGGAGCAGGAACACAGGAGGGAATACTCCGCTGCTGAGATTTCAGATACGTGGTTTCTGGCCCCTGTCTAGCACACTCAGTGTGTTTTGGTATTTAAGTTCTATAAGATAAACTTTTTTTTTTTTTTTTTTTTTAACATAACTTTCACATTGCAGAACAGATCTTTCAAATGCAAAGTGCAATACAATTAGGTTGTCTGGAGTTCATGGATAACATTTACCAAAGTCTTGGGAAAATATGAAATTGCCCACCCTATAATCATTTTGCAGTGCTCACCCAAGTGGAGGTAATTGAGAGGATCTCTCAGACCAATTCACTGGTCTTTATCCCAGCAGACCGCCCACCACAGAAGTTTGCCCCAGACAGGGTAGAAGTTGATTAAAAAAATAAATAAACAAATAAATGCAAAGAAAAGGAAATGAGAGACCCACCAGAGAGGAAAGGAATCTAAAAGTAAGACAGGGAAGAGGGTGAAATAAGAAATAAAAACAAGATCAAAAATTTAAAGAACATGAAGATTGCTTTGTCAGTACAAAAGAAAATAACCAATATGTTATGCCTGTGTACAGTCATTCATGAGGACACACTAATCACTGGTCTGCCCTCTATACCTATGCTGAAATGCCAAAAAAACTCTGCAAAAATATTCATCGGGCTGTACTTGTGATTCAGCTCGGGCTTTTCTAGATTGCAAAAGGCTAAGGAGAGAGTCTTTGTAGTTTACAATTGTAGGCAAGAAGGAGTGGTTTACAGCAGTAGTATTTCCTGCCTGCAGCTTAAATGTAACATGATGGCTGTCTTAGAATAAAAGCAAGACAAAAACTGTTTACAAAAAATTGTCTTTAGCACCATTTCAGTAATGGCTTCTCCACACTGGTGACAGCTTTTGTAAAGTTTCATTATGAGAGAAGTGCATGGTTTCCCTGGAGCTTCAGGCATCTAAGAGAAAATCTTGGCACTTGGGAGGCTGCTTTTATTCCAGTAATTGCTTAAAGAGTTCAAACACGAGTTTTCCTCTGGCCTTTAGCAAATCGCTTCCTTTTCTCTTGGTGGGATAACTTCTACATATCTCACAGAAATGTGGAGTAAACCAATTTGTAAAACAGTCAAAGTCTCATGCAGGCTTTAGGTGTTAAGATTGCTGCATGCTGCGTGCTGCTGCCCTTGGACACCACTTGCTCAGAGCAAGCAGTGCTGCTGGAGATGCTCACACTGCTATACTTTCTTCCTGCAAGCCATCATAAGATGCTTAGTCAAAGTAATCACATTCAGATAACATTAAGTATCTGCTTAGGTCCACAAGACAAGGCTGTGCAAAGTTCTGTCTGATTTCATCCTCATCCCACTCTACAGTCTCGTAAAAGTTAACTGATCAACAGAAAATGCTTTTGAGTCTCCAATAGATATCTGCATACCTCTGCAAGAGAGGTAGAGTGATGAAGAGATAGGTTGCCTTTGGACCACAATGCTGATGGAATATAGTGATACTGCAATTTTCCTTAGATACCTATAAATATGGAGTTTAATTAAACACTTAAAATCTCATGGATAACCTGTGTGCTTTTGACCAGACTTTACAGATCTCTGGTGCACTATGGAAGAAACATCAACACATAGTTTCATAGCTGAAATAATTTGTTATACTGCTAGTAGAGCCATGGGAACTGCAGATCAGTCTGCCCCCACAGTATTTTCCTTAGCTGTAAACATTACACATGCATCATTTAAAATTAATTGCTTGACAGGTAATACATGACACCTGTAGCACTTTCCAGGTGAATACAAATGTATTTCCTGTACAAGCCAGAAATGTTTTTCAGTCCTTATCTGAGTTATGGATGAGCCAAGGCAGAGAAGTGGAAAGGCTTGCAAGTCAGCACAACCACTGATGTATTATGTTAGTGTGGTAGAAAATTCAGCCCCAATATTTTAGCCATTGTCTTATACACAGGCATCTTTTTTTTGTTTGGCAAAGGTGGTGGGAGAGCTGGATTCTCTGTACTTAGCCATGCAATGAGATTTCTCCCAAGCAATTGCTCCAGCTCCAATGTGGGGGTAATGAAACGTTTCTGTGTTTTGACATGTAGAAATGATGACTGAAATCCTACTGCTCTGAATACCACACTGTCTCATGGAGCTCTCTTTTGCACATGTTAATTTTAACTGTTCTGGTGTTTTTTATTCCATCTATATTTAGTGAGAGAGGGGATTTAGAGGAATGTAAGTAATTTAAATATATACCTGTAAACATATGAACAAACGGTGGCTGTCCACTGGCAAGTAGGCCGTTGGATGTGCTGACACGATCACGCTGTATTTTTAGAGATTTTGGAGCTGGTATCACTCTTGCTTTTGCTTTCTCTGTTACATATGCACGCACAAAGTCTCATTCACTTAAACTGTGCTAACTGGGCAGGCACCGTGCTTGGCTGTTCAATAGACAACCCGAAGCTTCTTTAACCTGAAGTTAACCAGTTAATGTTACATAGACAGATGGAGAGATGATTTACTTGCAGATCACCAGATGGGTAACATACATTTGCTTTTGTGCAGAGATCTGGCAAGTAGAGTCAATTGGAATGCTGCTGGTGCGCCCTTCTCCTACAGCTTTGTCACCCTGAAAGCTGTGAGCACAGGGACAAAAGTCCCTAGAAGTCCATGCCAAGAGGTGTTTTCCTTCTATCGGAAAGAAGAACAGATTGGACGGGAGCCTCTGGAGTGCACATGCTGGCTAATATATCTTTGAAGAGGAAGTGTAGTCAATTCTCTGCAAACGGTCATCCATACTACTAGCCAGTAATATTAGGTGCTGAAATAGTGCCTCTGTATAAATCATCCCCTGTCATTTAGCCATCCATTTGGCTGGCCAGGGGAGCTCTAGTATGCTTGCCAGCTGTTCTACCAGATTTTCCTAAGTGGCAGCATCTGCATCATTGCTCTGAAACAGCACAGTAGCCTCAGCGAGATGACACGCTGTGTTCTGAGGAAGAGAGTTTTACCCAGAAAATGCGATAGTTCACCGAATTCTCCGGAAGCGAGAAGATAACCAGCTTCAAAAGACAATTTTTTTTTTCTTCTCTTCTTTTTCCCCTCTCTTTTAAAAACACAGCTATGGCTGTGAACATCGTGTTCTTGCTGCTTTTCAGGGATGTGGTTTTGCGCTATTAATAAAAAAAAATAACAAAAAAAAAAAGCTCGATTTCTATTAATTCAGAATGAGGTGTGAGAACAGCAGAAAAGAGCCGTTTTAGAGAGCTTAGAGTCTTGTTTAGTATATGTTTATGTATATACTTATACAGTAATGACAAATGGAAGAGGAACAACTGTTTCGAGGGGGAAGTTGGGGGTATTTTTAAGCTGCTTCCCAGGGCCTAATAAAGAAAAGCTGAGTGGGAGGGAGAGAAGAGGTGTTTTCCTCGAACCTTTCTGACCCTAGTGGTTGAATCGCTGGCTTTATTTTGTTATCTTTTGAATGCAGAAAAAATGATGAATTCCCAGCTTTTCTCTGCTTATCCCTTGTGGTTCAAGCAATCACAACATTGTGTGTAAAGCCACTGGCTCATTTTCGCTTTTTACCACTGGAGATCAGGCAACTTTCAGAAAGTACCAACTGCTTAGGGGTGGGAGAAAAGTCACCTCTGCAGCCCCATTTACCCATCGCCACATTGCATCCAGAGGCAGTGCAGCCTCTTCCATGATGCCATTGTGTGCAGGCATGAGGTTTGCAAATGCAGTCAGCAACCAGGTCTATCACTCTTGTGTGATGCCAGAGGGGATACATGGAAGGTCCCTTCTCCTGAGGGAAATGGGATGCTTCAGGAAGTCTCCGGGAAGCCAATGCACAGGGACACAGCTAGCTTCAGTGATGAGTAGATAGGGAAGGAGGAGGGGAGAAGTGCAAACAGAAACATTACTGCTGAAATCTTTGCCATCTGGCTTTGAAAAAATGAATACAGTGTTGGTTTGTTGTTAGACTTTTTTTTTTCTCAACTCACAGCCAGATAAATTTGGTGGCTTTTATATTTCTGAAGGTTTTTCTTTTTTTTTTTTCTTCTTTTTTTTTTAAATCAACCCCATTGCCACAGCATTCTAAACTCCAGTCTCTTGCTCATCCCCTTCTCTTGCCTATGCAGAGCCGTTGAAAGCTTATAATGGAAATATTTCGCATCTATGTAGTGGAAAACACCCGTCCAAACCGGATGTTTGAGATCACAGGGACTGACCCAGAATCTGCAGTGGGGCAGACATGAAAGCATGAAAATTTCATTCACAAAGGTTTTCTGGGACCAGCTCTTTTCTGCCTAAGCGAAGTCACGCACATACTGGCTCAGACGCTCCCACAGCATTTCCAGAGCAGAGCTGACTGCTTTTAAAGTTATGCAGGGCTACATCCTTAATGGACAGAGGCCATGAGCTCGACTGGGAACAATTACCAGCTGAATAAGATGTTCATCTGCGAGGGGTGCACTTCTGCCAGCTACTACCCTTGGACAGCCCAGGGAGCAAGAGGCACAGTTGGTCCCACGCCTACTTGTTTTCCTTCCCTTCACTGCCACAGTTTCAACTGATTTTGATTACCCTGGCGCCAAATAAATGAAAACATTTCATAGACATATAATCACCCGTCACTTGCAAAGAAAGGAAAAATGCTTGTGTACTGCGTGTTTATAAATACACTTAATGAAAAAGGGAGAGCTCTGCCCTTCCCAGCCTTGTGTGGCTGCAGCCAGTGTAGCTGCATGTCCTGTCTGGAAAGTGTCATCACAATGTGGCCACTGGTGTGGATGCCACTGGGAGAGACATAGCCCTGCCCTCTCCCTTGTTCACGCACTGATGATCGGGGTAAGGTAAGCAATGGTGACAGGTGTTCCCCATCAGCAATGCAGCTCATGGGAGGTGGGATCACAGTGACTTGCACACAGAACCTGCTGCAACGTGGTCTGGTCGGCCTGGCATGGCCCCCAGCAGAATGGGGTACTTCAGTGAGGCCAGATAAGAGGAGGAGCTGCAGTTCAGTGGTCTGTGTGCTGCTTCCATGCTGGGTAGCATCCAGCTTGGGACACAAAGTTTTGATGGATGCTCCCCAGGAAGATCTTCTAATAATTCTAATAGTTCTTCTAATAATTTGGCAGTGGGTTTTCTTTATATATTTATTAATTTTTTTTATTAAGGGGAGTGTTTGATTTGCCTCTGTTCTGAAGAGTATACATGCTTATTATATAAGGCTAAATACAACTCAGTACGAGAATGTCATGCCTCAAATGCAATCTTTGAAAAGGCCAGGTACCAGAAGAAAAAAAAATGTGCAAAAATGCCATGGAAAACTACCACTAAGATGTATCCATTAAGCTCTTTTGAGCCATATTTTTCACCTGTCAGATCTGCTGATAGGTTACTGTTTTCATCTGACTTGGAATCCAGGCATACTGCTAGCCTTTACCAAACTTTTATTTAAGATGTAGTTTGTAGAAATCATTCATACTGTATGGGAACTGCTGAGTCACAGCCTGAACCTCTGATGGATCACCTGAGGCAAGCCATGAGTCAACCAGAGGAGCACAGGTGAAGGCAATTCAGCTGTGCTGCCGGAAGGGGTGGAGCCTGGCTGCACCTCTCCTAGACCTATTTAAGAGCTGGCTACCAGTGGGGAAGGATCTCTTCTGGAGATTGCTGGTGTTTGTGGGTGAGCCTAGGATAGGGGTAAGCTTTCTATCTATTTTCTTTTTGTTATCATTATCTGCTTTGCCTCACTCTCTTGTTTGTTTTGCAATTATAACATCTTGATATTAATTGATTATACACGTACTAAGCTTCTTTCCATCTGAAGGCCTTGTAAGCGTTGGATGGAGAAGAATGAAAATAACCAGGTAAAGCACACAACTAAGATGGTTGAAACGCAATGGCAAAGCATCATACCAGGTGCTTGTGGAGGTGGATGCTGTTGCAGGAGCAGCTGAATTGCACTGCGTATGCAAGACTAGGGTGGGCAAAAAAGTAGAGAGATGAGATTCAAAATGCTCATTACAAGTTATTATACCTGGGCACAAACCTCCTGCAACAGCAGAGGGGTGCAAGTGGTGTTCACTACTTTGAACAAAGTGAGCTGCTCTTTCCAAGTTACAGGCAGCTGGAAGTTCACATTTTTATTTATTCTTTTTTTCTTCAATGCTATGTAGCTGATGCAGCTTTTTTAGTTTTTGTGACCCTGTGGTAACAGTATAACAGTATTTTGCGTTTCACTGGAAGCGACACACTACAAAGAGAAGAAGATTATTACTTTTTCAAAGGATGGGCAGTGATTTATTTATCTTGCATTGTGATGGAGGATCGCTTTCAAAGATTCTTCCCTTTGGCCATGCTTCAAAGCCTGTTCTGTAACCATTAAGGGTTTCCTTGTAGTACTTGAAGATTTCAGGTACTATATGAACACCAAAGCAAAAGCTGCAGCCTGACATGTGCTGTAGAACAGCGTTATGCCTTCCAAAATGAAGAATGATTTTTTTTCTGAAAGAAAAGGTCTTTCTGCCTTCAGAAGACCATCACTCCTTTTTCCACAGTGAATATATGGAGCACAGCTTATTCCCTTCCTTCTTGTTGGCCTGTGATGAGTTTGAAGACAAGTGTCAACTCTCCCTTGGAAGACTGTGAGACAACCTCAGCTGAACCCATCTATCGGCCACATTTTTCAAAGCCTTCTCTGACAGTCTCTCCAGTTTACCCACACTCTCAAACTGTGATGGACTGTGGAGGGCTGTGTCCACCAGCTGGGATTTTGTTAGTGACAACTCGCAAAGAAAGACTAAGTTGCATGACTTGCTCGTGACACTCAGCACTTGCTTTTTCTGTAGGCAGATAACATATTTGCAGTGTCGACTACCAGCCCCATGTCTTCCTCTGCAGAACTTCTGCTGAGCCAGTGTTTTTCCAGCTGGTGTTTCTGATTATTGCTAAATATAAGACCTTGCACTTGTACCAACTGAATTTCACCCTCTTTATTCATACAGTTGCTCACTGGGTCAAGAGCATCCATTTTAGTCCTATCTTCCAAAGTGTTTGTGGTTTCAATTGTTTTGGTAGCATCAGTGGTAGTGCTGTGTTTCCTTTTCAAAGGCCTTAACACAGTGGGATCGTATTTGATGATTGCTTTCTTCTTCTTTTTTAGATGCTCCTCTACATCATCTTATCTTCTGTGCGCTTGCAGGTAGAGAGATCAGGAAAACATCAGGGATTTCCTGAAGCTAGCTTCCCTCTTTTCCAGACTGCTGGGAATTTATCTACTATCCTTAGGCTGCCAAGTGAGGTTGCTAACGATCCTGGGATAGCTTCAGTCCATTGCCAAACCAACCTAGGGTTCATTTCCAATGCAGAATACATGAAATCAAAACACTCAGGACGCGTCCTGACTAGCGTTTCGGTCTGAATCAGGAGCATGCATTTGAAGCAAGTCTCCTGTCCCTGACAACACTTCAGCTCATACTATAGAGCATCGATGAGATGTGTGAGCACAATGACTTCCAGATGACACTAAAGTGGGAGGTATGCTCTGTTCCCACTCAGTGTATGGGTCAGACTAACAGAAATTTGACCTAAATCTTCCTGGAAAGTGAATGATGTAGAGGTCAGGTCCTTAGCACCATCCATTCCCTGGCATTATTACTTTTAGTAATTCCTTTCTATATACTCTCAAACTCTTGCCTCGCTGCCAGCAACACAACCATGCAAGCCAGCTCCTTGTATTTGATCACATCCATAAAGACTTGCATGAAAGATGTAACACATGATGTGGTTTCCTTGGTTCTGTTATCAAGTTTCCCTCCCTGGTGAACAGACTGACTCTTTCCTTGAAGGGCTAGTGTTAGATTACGCCTTGTTTGACACAACTGTGCACAGAGCCTTCCCCCGACTGTGGTACTGCTCCTCCAAAATGCCCTTCGCAGCCAGGCATCTGGCTGTCATTAAGGTACAACTGAACTCTAAGAAAAATCCTTTCTTCCCTATTTCCATCATTAAACACAGGGAGGCTGAACACGTCTGCAAGAGTCATCATTGGCATATGTTACTTAAAGGGTTCAGAGAGGACAAAAATATTCTGCCTGCACTGACGTAGAAGTGACTGCATGCTTGCTAAAACCGCACCTCCGCTCCCAGGAAAGGCACTCTCATTTGGTAACTGTTAAATGCTGCCAAAGTCTCTTAATGAGCCTCAGCAGGTAACTTAAAGCAGGCAGTCACTTAGAAAAGATACATAAATGACTATTGATTTTTATTTAGGATATTGACCCAAGTGGGTTTTCTCACATATTCCTAAACTTAGACAATTTCAGGGCTGCTGTCCAGGCTCTGATGTCAAGACATAACTGGCTAACTGTGCTACCCTCTGGAAATGCTATTTGAGGTTTTTCTTATGATATTATGTCATTGTCCATGGCATAATATTTCAACACCACATAAAGAATATGCTTTATGCATTATTACCAAATGATACAGAAATGCACACGGCTCCTAAGAAATACAGAAGGAAGTATGTTGTTGATCATTGCTGCCCAAGTTTGATGCAGACTGTTTTAATACTTTATTCAATTAGCATTTACTGTGCAACCCATCCAACAGCTGCCTTTTTCTACTGAATGCCATGGAAATGTTGGAAGAAAAGACAAATGAAGCTAAGGTAGTGGAGTATCTGGTATTTTGCATGCATGAGAAAGGTAGGGTTGTATTTTGCTAAGTATGAGGGCTTTTTTCAAAGGCTCACAGATTTATTCTCTGCTTTGAAAGAGAACAAAAGGGAATAAAGAAACAACCTACATTGTACAAGCAAACAAAAGTAAAATTAATAGATAGAGCTCCAATCTTTCACAATAGTTGCCTTCTACTTTGTAGAGTCACACATCAATTTGCATTTAGGGTGAATTTCTGCTTCCTGCTCTAGTGTTTCTTCACTTTGCTCGCTGCCCTGGAAGCCAGGCAGCATTTTAATGGTTCTTGTTTTCCAGTTGCACTAGCCTCCAAGGATGTGTATTAGGTCATCCTGTGCTGCTCTTTGGAAGAAGACACAATTAAAACATCCGTTGTCTTATAATCATGAAAAATCATAGAAAAGAAAACAAAATGAGATGCTTATTAAGAGCAGACAGAGAAAGCAAACCTAAAGGAAAAGGGATGGCATGTATTTGGCCCTTTTAATGACAAAGAGTCAACCTCTACATAGCTGGTTCATCCTCAAAGCAGCTGGAGTAGAGCTCAGCCACTCTGATGTTGAGTTCTTTGGCCTCTCTCAGATGTCTTTAGCAAATTACTGCCACTTTCTATGTCACTCTCTAAGCCTGAAGGGAGGATCAGTAGTTTTATATACCACTGAGGTTGTGAACTGTTCAGAGCTTGAGCTGAAACTTGCTATGCAATTGTAGAGTGTGTAACTCCCAGAGGCTGGCGGTACAGCTTCTAGGAATATTCAACTACAGAAATGCATCAGTGTCACTTAAGTGATGTTTCCCTTTTATTTCTCTTTTAACTGTTCTACTTTGAAGTTCATTCCTGGGTTTCTTTGTTTCTGTTGTCCCCTTCCTGTTATCTTTTGCAGGTGTATGAGTGAACATTTCTGCATTTCTTGACACTTTTTTTCTGCACTCTACCATATGCAAATCACTGGACAACACTAACTCTCATGCTTATCTCCTAAAACAGCATGGCCATTGGGTTGGGCTTGTATAGCCTCCATCTCATCAAGTTATAATTCATGTATGTCTGGAGTTCTTAAACTGTTCCAAGAGCTGAAAAGTGGCTGGGAACATCAGAGATGACCTTTTGGAGCTGTGCTGGGAGTGGACACCATCTCCTGAGCAGCTTCTGGTGCTAGACTCCTAAGCAGGGATGTGCTGTCACAGCTAAGGGCTTTCAGAGAGCTCAGAGGGGAAGCTTAGCTTTAACACCAGCGGTGTCCACGCCTTTCATTTGCCTACCTCAGCCAATGACAAGTTTCTAGCCCCTTTGGTGCAAGAGTGAGAGTTAACACTGAGAGGTTATTTAGACAACATTTCTCAGTAGTTTTTCTTTAACCGAAAACAGTAGTTTTCATTAACTAACTAGAGGAGATAACATGTAGGAGCTCATACACTCCTGATAAGCTGACGTGTTACCCCTCCTCAGACTGGGTTGAGGAAGAAATGAAATGAAACCAAGTGACAGCTGCTGGTAACGTTTCATGAGGATGGAAATGAGCTGTGCTCAGTTCCTGTGGAAGTTCCAGGATTCACTGTAAGGCACAAAAATCTCCCTTCCCTTGAATGTGTGCAGGAACAAGGCATTTGTTGTTTGCAGCATTTGCAGTCATATGACCTCAAAGCCAGATAAATGTATAGATAAGGAGACAGTTCTGGTATTTAAAGGGGCAGAGCAAAACCAAGGGCATGCCAGGCGCTCTTGAAGAACGGCAGCTCTGTGGGTGGGTTGTTCACAGCACCAGCATGTCTGGTACTGGGGACAGCCACACAAACCCTACAGAGCAAGCTTCAAACAAATAAGCTATTGCCAGCACGCAAAGAGAAAATCAATAAACCTAAAAAAAAATGTGTTTATTTTAGGACTATGGTTCAAAAACCGGTGACTGGCTTCCAATGACATTCCTTCCAGTGAGTTCCGTAGGCCTTCAGATGTTTGAAACCGTGATTTCTGCTGATATCTCAGTTAGCAGTTCCTTTCATGGGTTTCCTTCTGCTAGCATTTTATCCATCTGTGTGGTCTGCTCTGAAGTTCAGTGTACTGTGCTGCTGCAATCAGAGGAGATCCAAGGATTCCCCAGATAGTTTCCCTTGAGGGTACTTGGCATGAGACCTTTCCAGAGAAAGAGAATCTTTGAACACTATGTGGTTGTATGCCTCCAGAGATGAGCAAGCAGCAAGTAGGATACAGAGTTCAGGCTGGGAAGATACCCCTGCCCGGTTCACTGCAGTTTCTCAAACATGCACACCCACACCTTAGGCTGATGACTGCTCAGCTATACTGACTTTTTTTCCCAAAAGAAATCCCACAAGAAGAAACTTTTATGATATGGATTGACAGCATAATGGTTTTTATCATTTATCCACTGGCAAATTGGCCCAGAAAGATGGCAATGTCAGCTTGTTCCAAGGGATTTGCTCCTGTCAAGCAAGGTGAAATGGCAAGATCACTCTTTGAAACTACTGTTCATTTCGAATAACGTGCAGCAAACAGCAACAGAGCTCCGGGATATCCAACATCTCCAGTGGTCAAGCTACTGATTGTAGCAGGATTTGGAATGTTTTCTTCCCCAGGGATCCAACTTTGCATGCCAGGTCTCCATTCCACTTTACTTTCTTTTCAGCTAGGTCCTGGCAGGCTATGAGACATAGTAATCCCTCAAGCAAAATGGAAACCTCTGCCAGCTTTTACTTGATTGCCTTGATTGCTCTCTTAAGCTGAACCAGTGGGAACCGCTTTTTAAATAGAATTATCTGAGTAGTTATTCAAGAAAATGTATGCTGTTGCCACAATTTGTATTCCAATGCTAATGGGCATTGACACTTTGGAAGAGACGCTTCAAAAAATTGGATACACAGGTACGTAATACGACCATGATTTTCAGAACCAGGTAAGAGTGCTGAGTTCCTGAAACCACATCAGAAACTGTGAACCAAATTGAAGGAACTTCACTTTCAGAAGGATCCAGACTTTCTATCTCCAAATGATTCCATACGCTCACAGCGAGTGTGTAGAAAATTGCCAACCACTGCTGACAACTTTCACCATCGCATCTATAGAAGACTTTCATGCTGAAAGATTGTTTTAATAAGACCAACCTCCCTCCCAACCTGAACAGAGTTGCACGTTTTTCCTACAGGTGTACTAAGGTCACAGCGCTAAACCTCTGTCAACATGAAAAGCAGTTTTGCATACTGTTGCTTTCAGTGTTGCGGTATGATCTGTTTTATGGGTTTGCCTGCAGCCTGGGATAAGAAGGTTCTGGTATGGTATTTCAGGGAGGGATCTTTCTAATTTCTAAGATTTCTGCATAAAAGGTTTGCAGACACAAAGGTGAAATTCTGTTCTCGGTAATTGTAAGCTTCTAACGATACAGTTCCATTGAAGATGTGGCATTGGCCTATATTTAGCTGCTGAACAAAAAATAAAATTTAATAGAGAGGGTTGAAGAGGAATCAAGGGTTGTAAAAACAGAATAAAAACTTTTCACTTGCAAGTTTTCCTCCCATTCTGGTGTCTGCTTTTTTATTGCTAGAAATTACCTTGAGGCTACAAGGAATCTTGTACAGCTGTCATTGTATCTTTGTAAGTTGGCCAACACATGACAAGCTTATTAAGTGATGTGAACAGAGTGCTATTGCTCGTGACTGGACCTATCATCAACCCAGACTCCCATCCTGTGACTCACCAGTACTTCTTTCCGTTAGGAGCAAGCCTTAAAGGAAATTCACATCACAGTTAATTCTCATTGGCTTTCTACAGCATGCCTCATCCCGCTGACAGACATTCATAAACTGAGTGCATTTTTTAAAGACTAAGAGAAATGATATGTTTATTACAGCACCACCATTGCATCTGCACTATCAGATAAGCTGATTCTGAGTGAAAGTGTAGCCCAATATAGAATGATCAACACATAAAGAGTAGCTTTGGTCTTGCTTTAAGGAGAATCCTGACTACGTCCTGTTCTGCTTTCAGTATTTTAATCTGTTATGTGGGCAAAGATGTGGATGTTTTGTGGGCAGGAAGACATTAGTCTCTAGGAAAACAAATGCCTTCTCTGCTCAGCACAAAAACAAACCTGATGCAAGCAGCTGCTGGCTGCTTCAGAGCAGCCATTTCCAGTGGAGCCTGGATCGGCCCCAGTCATGCCTGCCATGGAATTGTGACTTGTGGTAGGGGCCTGACTGTCTGCCAGCCTGTGGACCAGCCTGTAGACCTTCAGATACATGCAGTCCCGCAGTTACAACAGCTCTTATTCCAACCAGAAGAGAGTACAGTTTTGGGTCGTGGGAAGTGGTTCTGTTCTGACAGGATCCACCACGATAGTCACAGTAGATGTGCGGGTAGAGGTATGCTGTGTCTGGCGGCGCAAGAAACTCAAATGTTGTTTTGCAGAATGAGCCTAACTCTCAACTGCTCTCCACTTTAACTTAGCACACCTCCAAGCCAGCAATTAAGACATCCAAGAATTTCATGTTGAGGAAAGGGAAAAGCCCCAGACATTGCCATGAGGACTCCATATGGAAGAAAATGCAAGCGAAGCCAGCATGGAAAAATGAGGTAAACAACCCATTTCACCTCTTCTTCTTTTGTTAAGCTGTTTCCCAGGATGCAGCCTTTCCTCAGAAAGTCTATGAAAATGACTCTTTTGCATTGGTTCAGGGCAAATTGTCACTTTCACTCTCTTTCATTTAAGGTTGGATGAACAACAGCACTCTTCTGCTTTATTTAGTGGGAAGGGTTCTTATATGTGAAGCTACATACTTTTTTCATGAATGTCTGCCTCTATTTTCTCTGTCAACCTGCTCTCATTGCAATGACTGCAAGAATCACTCGTTACCCTAATCAGTCTTCCCTCTCTACACTCATCTCTGACTTACCATTCACTGTATCAAGTGCAATGTTTGTATCCTCAACTCCATGACACTTCAGAATTCTTCTCCCCTCTCCTTCCTTCTTTTCTTAATTATTTTCATGCTGTCCAATTGCTATTGCAAATGAATGCTCCCCAGTCTTTTGTTCACTCTTTTACACCAGTTGTCTTTCCTCTGTATTATCTCCTACATCCCAAATATCCTACCAGATCCTGCTTGTTGGACATCTTCCCTAAGGCAAGCAAGGCCAGCAATTAAAGCTTGTTAGCAGCGACTTTTAGTGAAGGCATATAAATTTAGTATGCATTTTTTAGCCAGGTTCCTTTAGCAATTGGACACCATTTGTACAGCTTTTGGAAAATCTTCTCTGTATATCTTGCTGTTTACAAGGGATGCACCAGGTGAGCATTCCTCAGGGCTTCATACTGGATCAGCAGGAGCTCAGACTATTTTGGCAGAGGGCAGTAACTAGGTGAAAGGACCAGGCCACAAGCTAGCTCACCTCAAGCTATCTCTATACATGGTACCACACTAAAAGAGGATGCAACAGCTATAAAGACAGTAGCACTCTCTGAGTACCTGTTACCAACTCCAGGTCTGTTGTAGCCATCATAAGCAGTATGTTGATGTTCTCAGAATGAGTGAGCCCTAACCATAAATGTTGAAGTATTTTCTGAGCAATTAGATGGAATAAGGATTCCCAGCAAAATACAGAAATACAGACACCAAGCATTATTCTGTGAACACACATCTGAAAAGTGATTTGTAGTTTTATTACTAAATTACTTGAGTGACTTTTCTTTTAAAGCAACTCATTCTTATTAAATAGCCATTTAATTTCTCATTCCTACTGAAGTGCCTAAAAACAAGAAACCAAAGAGATGGTGACCCCTTAAAAGTTTTTCCCAAATCACAAGTAATCCTATTGACTCCAGTAAAACAACTCACATGAAGAAATACAAGCGTCTGTTACCTGCTTCACTGTGCTTGCTTTGTGACTTTACCGAGAACACAAATCCAGCCCATACAGACTCCATTCAAGTTCAGTTCTTACTACTGGTTAGCGTCAGGATACTATTGAGCCAGCTCAAGTTGGTTCTCTATTTTATTTCCATCCAAAAAGGATTTTGTTGATGAAGAAACTGAGGCAAAATGCAGTGGTGACACATGCCAAGGAAAAGGACAAGCTTGAACTCTGACTGGAATTGCTCCCTGATAGGGGAGAAAGGGAAAAGGGAAAAGTCAACTTGTGGTTACCATTGGGCATCACCAGTGGTTTCTATATGTCACAAGGGAGTAGCATAAACTTGACACTCATTGGTTCTCATATGAAGTTTAGGGGTATGCAGGACGGATTTTAATTGGGGCTGGCCTGCAATGTTTTCAAGCAAGTTCAAAATGCTTCAAAGTTTAAGCGAGTTTCTATGTGTGAGCAACCTTAGGTGCTTATCTGTATATTTTCTTTTCCTCTCCTTCCCTGAAACACTCTTAGTATTCATTTGTTTTCTACTTTTCTGTCTTTTCTTCCACTGCCCACATGCATTTAACTCATACCACCAGTAAAAGACTGGTAAAAAGCCCTCCAAACTCTGTTACTGACAATAAATTACTGGAAAAAAGAATAAAGTAACTCCTGTATCCAGGGAGAAAAAGGACTAGAAGTGGTGGAGTGATAGTGGTGAGGTTCTGCATATCAGAATTGCTGTAATAGAACACTCTGCAGCAACACTGATGTAGCATTTTTGATATAGCTTCAAAACAGGAAGGCCAGAAGGAAACAGTTCATTTAGGTCAGTCTTTTTTTTTCAGCTGAGCTATTTAATTTAGGTCACTTTTGAAATGAAAGACTAAAGCATTTTTATAAACTGGTGGAGTAAAACACTTGGGTTTTTAAAAATGTTTCCAGGCTCCCCTCAGCTATGTTGACTGACAGCCTCATTTCACAGACAGACACAGCTCCTCTGAAATTGCATCCCTGTTCTCTTCCACATTTAAATATTATTATCAGCATAGATGTTACTTTATTCACAAGGTTTTGGGAGGCTACTGCACAGTATAGCTCCCTGATAATGGAGCTATAATAATGGCAAGTGCCAGCTTACTACATCAATGTGCTGCTCAGTGACAAAAAATATGCTACCTTGAGCCTGTTCCATGCCATTCTCAGCCTTTCAGCACCCACTCAGCATGTAGTTCAGGCTCATGGTTTCTAACCTGGTTTGTGTCTCTTTTGGACATGCTGGAGGTTTGTTAGAGGCTACCACTGGAGTTTGGGGTAAACCATTGGGCTTTGAAAAATTTGCAGCAGCTGAAATAATTTTTGCATGATTCAGTTTTAGACTTCTCAGTAGCTCCATTGTGGCACTCTGCAGCCTACAGAATGGTTGGCCTCTGGGGCACACCTTGCTGGGGTGGGCTATAGAATCTGATAAATTTAGGCTCTTGGAACTTCCCCTGAATTAATGTTTTCATTCCTACCAGTGAAACTGCAAGTGTTTGCTCTTACAAAAAAAAACAAAAAACAACAACAAAAAAGCCTACTTCGTGGTTTTTTTTCTGTTGTGTGGTTTTTTGTTTTTTGCTTATTGGTTGGTTGGTTGCTTGCCTTGTTGTTGTTGTCATTTTCCAAACGTTAGCAACTTTATGAGATTTCAAATGAGTTCTGTTGACTGAGAGTGAGATTCTAGTGTACATAAATGTTTGGTGTCAAGGTCTGCTTTCTCAAGGTTATTATCCAGCCAAGGGGCCATACTCTGCAGTACCAATGTGGGAAACAGATTTCTTAGGATCCCTGAATGTCTGACTCGTCTACAACAATTTTATTTATTTTTTTTTTAAAGAGGACCACTGGCACAACACTTTGATCTCTCCGTCATTCAGTAGCTGCTTGTTAATTTATTACATGATGTGTCAGCTTCTAGACCTGAGAATGATATTATTTCCTGAAGGTTCACTGTTACCTTGCATCTTATTCATTAGAAAGCAAAGAATGTCTAAAGTACCAGTGACATGAGTTTTCCAGAAGTTTACACTAACTGCAGGACAGCTTTAAAAAAAAAAAAGAGAGAGACTGGCATTAATGATGGCACAGCTCACGCGGCAACCTTTGGACGCACTCCTTGGGGCATGAATTGTGAAATGATCCACTTTATTCCTTTCCTCAGAGAAATGCCAGCTATGCATAGCAGTAAGTTTTCACATAGATTAATTGCAGGGCTGTAGGAACAGCTGATGTGCACCCAACAGAAAATGGCACTGTGGTGCAGTCAGCATCACCAGCAACCCCTGCCATGTTAGGGGTCTCACAGTTTCTCTGGCATGTGTAGCAGTGGCAAGGAGAAGTTCTGTCCATCCACTCCTTTGGGTGCAGCACAGACCCACATAGCTCAGACTGTTCCTTGAAAACTTGAGGTGTCAAACCCTAATAAAGTGTATTCCTGTATGCTATTTGAAGCTGGCTGTTGGCAGAGCAGAGACCAGAGTGGCAGGCTGCATGTTGAAACAGTCAGGCTTTTCCCTTGCATCATCTGCCTTAGCTACAAGATGACAAAAGCAGCCCAACTGTTGCTTCTCACATAGCATAGCGATGCCCTGGCCTTCTAGGCAGATGACCCGGGTGAAGCACAAGCATTGCTGACATTCACTGGCACTGTGCGCTCTGCCCACAGCAAAGCGGATGGCTGCTTCACATGCTCTGCCTGCCTGGGCATCCGCCTCCGCTTTGGCAGCCTTCCTGCCCCTTGAGCCTTAAAAGAAGAGGAAAAAAAAAAGGTGATTTAAAAACTGGAGTCTTCCTGCCGGGGCTCCCTCTGCTGGCACTGCCTAACAGGCAGTGTACCCCCAGTTCTCATAGGCAGCAGGCCCTGATCTCCAATGGGCACAGGGCCTGGGTCCAGCTCTCGCTGTCCTGGTGGGGGAAGGCTTTGCCTTTGCCTGGTGATCTCTGAGTTATTTATGTTGCCAC
Organism: Tetrao urogallus; assembly: GCF_951394365.1. Lineage (NCBI taxonomy): Eukaryota > Metazoa > Chordata > Aves > Galliformes > Phasianidae > Tetrao > Tetrao urogallus. The sequence goes on from NC_136813.1 coordinate 89,148,354, forward strand.
AAAGTGAGGTTTATCGCAGACCAAAAATTGGCCATATCTTGGGAGACTCTGGGAAGCATGGTCAGAAAAAAAAAAAAAAAAAAGCCAAAATGCATAAGCTGAGGCACAGCAGGAGTGTGAGCTGGGCTTACAGCATCCAAGCAAAGTGCCCGTCTTCCTGTCCTAGCTGCCCAGAACTGCTCCTTCTGCAGCTTCAGCAAATTGACGTCTTCTGTCTCCCGTGCACACACAGCTCCCCCACATCACTCTAGAGGAAGCCAGGGTGTAGACTGCACTTGCACTAGAAATGCAAGTCAGGAATTCAACTTCCAAAGTTGCAATAAGTGGAAGCAGTGCATGAAGTGCCTAATTTTGCCAAGGGCTCGTTGGTCCCAAATATGGGCACAACCTCAGAGTCCCAACAGCATCCAGCATCCCAGGAGCAACCTGCATGGACTATGCACTGTGCATTACTGCAGTGCTCCACCTACCAGTATTTTTGCTATCACCGTAGCATTGCTGAGCTACATCCTGAGCACTCTGCTCAGCTTTTCTCTTGGGTAGGGATGTCTCTGACAAGAGTAGGCATTGTGCTGAACAAGGACTTCTGGACTTGAACTTATGGGAAATCTACAGAGCTGTCTTGTGAGCTCACAGATACTTGTGTCCTTCAGGCACTCCCTCAGAAATCACCGTCATAGAGGTTCAAAAAGATGCTTTTTTATCTTTCTCAACAGCTTGTTTTTCGCTCCTCTCCTCTCCTCTCCTCTCCTCTCCTCTCCTCTCCTCTCCTCTCCTCTCCTCTCCTCTCCTCTCCTCTCCTCTCCTCTCTCCTCTCCTCTCCTCTCCTCTCCTCTCCTCTCCTCTCCTCTCCTCTCCTCTCCTCTCCTCTCCTCTCCTCTCCTCTCCTCTCCTCTCCTCTCCTCTCCTCTTCCTCTCCTCTCCTCTCCTCTCCTCTCCTCTCCTCTCCTCTCCTCTCCTCTCTTTATTCTTTCTTTCTTTCTTTCTTTCTTTCTTTCTTTCTTCTTTCTTTCTTTCTTCTTTCTTTCTTTCTTTCTTTCTCTTTCTTCTTTCTTTCTTTCTTTCTTTCTTTCTTTCTTTCTGTCTTTCTTTCTGTCTTCTTTCTTCTTCTGTCTTTCTGTCTTTCTTTCTGTTCTTCTGTCTTTACCTCCTCTTTCTTCCTTTCTTCCTTCTTTCCTTCCCTCCTTCCCTCCTTTGTTCCTTCCATCCTTCCATCTTTCCGTCCCTCTGTCCTTCCATCCTTCTGTCCTTCCTCTCTCTTTTTTTCTCTCTCTTTCCGTCTACTCTCTCTCTCACACCTCTCTGCAGTGTACTTTCCCCAGCCAGTGGTCTTCCCTACAGCTGATTCCTAACATTATACAGGAGGACTTACACATCCTGCCCCAGCAGCCAACTAATACCCAGCTTTGAATTACTATTGAATAAGCAGCAATGAAATCCCTATCAAAATAATCAGTAGTTCCAAAAACCACAAACAACAAAACAAGCAGCGTTGCACCAGCTCAGCACGCCCGCCTACTGCACACGGGCCGGTGAGTCATTTCTCTTTTCCCTCCCTCAGCAACCTCCATGGCTGCCTCGCTCAGCCCCGGGGAGGGCAGGTGGAGTGGGTAGGGCATGACTTCAGAAAGTTAAAAAAAAAAAAAGAAGAAAGTTGACATCACTCAGGTCACGTGACTCAGAGGGACCAATGGAGGCAGGTTATGGAAAGGGGAACAGTTAAATTTGTAATTTTGGTTGTGTGAAACACTTCTTTGGGCCTCATAAACAACCACAGAACCACAAGTTGGGTACAGAGGCAGTCACACAAGAGCGGGTCCGGGATATTGGTCAGCAGGCAGGGCAAATCGCTTTGACTGCAAACCACAGTTTCGTAGAGTGGTAAGCATCATCAACCACAACCGATCCGCTATTTTTTTTTTTCTTTTTAAGAAACAATTTCAGAGTTCTTTTAGCAAAAGAACCTTATTATTTGCTTTGGGTTACTCAAGAGGCACTGGGATAAAGCAGAACGATGGCTGGGCAGAGGGTGGTAACAATGACCGTTCTTTTCACTTTTTCACTTCCCAAGGTAGAAGAAATCATATATTCCTTCACTGTAAAGAGAAAGTGAGTTTTAAAGAGGAAACAATGGCTTCAAACAGCGTATTTGATTCACTTCCTTCTTACCAGCACTTCTTGAGAGGTAAGTGCCATTCATACTTTCTAAATATTCTTTTCACTATCCCATACATAAGCAAATGCATGTCTGGAGAGAATTTGAGGACTTTCTTGTAGTACATTCTTTTTCCTACTTCAATTTTCCTCAAGGCGTTCTTGTTCAAGCTAGTATATGAGCTTGTAGGGATACCACCTTATTACTTATCATCCATTAAGGAGATTATAACATGGGCTCATTTAAGCTGTTCAAACAGGCATTGCATGCTTGTGAATTTTCTCTTCATAAATCAAAGTCTGTTTGAGGAGCTCACATGAATTAAAGCAGATACAATAGCAGTAGCACAAGCTCCTTTTGATTCCTTTTGGCAGAATTATGACTTTTTGAGCCACTGCCGTGAAAAATGACAGCCAGCTGCATACGACACCCATTACAGGCTGCACCCCCACGAGCGAGCAGCAGGCTCGTGCCGGCAGCCAGCAGAGCGTGATGCTGGCTCACTTACACTGTGCTATCAGCCTGGGTGAAGGCACACTCGCTGGGGAGAAGCTGGGAAAGCTCAGAAACCTGCGTAAAGTTGGCTGCAACTCACATGGCTCCGGAGAAGCGATGTGGGTAAATTCAGGGTTTCTGTTGATGCCACGCAGGTCTCTGATGACTGTGATTTATTGGCTGCAACCAATCCTAGAGAAATGAAGTCGTCCTGTAAGGGCTGGGGAGGGGAATGGAGGGCAGACCCCAGCAATCTGACTTGTTTCACTGTGACCGAGCATATTCAGAGGCTTGCTGCTCAGTCATGGGTTATTCATTCGAGTGAGCCTGGGACTGGCACGACAAACTTGTTCGCTTTCTTGTAACTGCCTTCCCAAATAGCGCATGATGCAGCTGAACTTTTCCCCTTCCATGCACACCCACTGAGTGTCCGAGCCCCTTCTGCAGTGCCGTGCCTGCTGGATGACAGCGTGCAGACGGCTCATCAGACTTGGCCAGCATGCCACGATACAGCAGCGCTGTGTAGCTCTTTATAACTGCAGACTACAGCTTCCCGGCCTTGCCGCTGCTGTCAGCATGAGTCACGCGTTATTCCTATTAATATGCAAGTTGGGAATGCGGAAGGCTCGCCCCTGCTGCTGTGTCACAGCAGCTCTGTGAACCCTGAGCTGCTCCCACCAACCGCCATGGGATGAGGGCAGGGTGCCAAAGCACCCACCATCTCTCCTTGCTTTCTTTTCTTCTTTTTGTCCCCCTCCCGTGATGAAAGTTTTTCTGCGTCTTTTTTTCCTGGTGCCAGCGGGGAGCTGAATGCAGTGAGCTGTGCGAGTCAGGCAGGCTCACAGCATCCTGGCTCACAGCATCACCCAGCCTGCGAGGGGAGATGCCGGAGGCTTGGCAGGAGGCAGCTGGCTGCTCCCAGCACTCACCGTGCTAATGTTTTGCCAGCTCTGCTTCCAAGCAAAGGAAGCAATACTGTTAGAGTAGCAAGAAGGATCTTCCTGCATTTTGTCAGCTTTTTGTTGTTGTTGTTGTTGTTTTTTAAGTCACCCAACTGTTTGCAGTTTAATCTGTAGTACAGGAAGACTTCTTGAGGAAATTCTGTCCTTCTGATAAAATAAAAAATAGTGAGCCTCATGGGGCAGCACTTGCAGTGTGCCGGAATACAGCCAGCCCGTGGGATGGGCTGGGGACAGTTGAGGCCATCCTGAAGGCAGGAGCCCCTTAAAGTGCAGGGGAGTGACTGCATGGGGACCAAGGGCTGATTCTTTCTTGCCTAGATTTGCTAAGGCTGGTTAATCCAGCCAGTGGATTACCTCAGTCCTTCACTATAGGCATTATTATCTTTCTCAGTACCGCTTGCACTCTTATTGTTAACACTGCAGTAATGTACTCCTTCATGGACAAGGTCCCCATTATATTAGATACTTTAAGTACAGATCCTGGTAGGTATCCAGCACAAGCGAGGTGAAACTGCAGCTGTTCAGTGCAGGAAGAGCTTGGGCAAGAGCACTTTGGTTGGGTTATAAAGCAAATGCCTCATCATTGTGAAAGAATATTGCGTTTTAACATGGAAAGCTGCAACATTCCTTTTTTGTTCCTGTCTTTGCTCAAATGAACTTCAGACAATTTCAAAATTCTGGGGACAACAAGAGCAATGCTCGGGTCTTGGAGCAAGAAAAATAATCATCCCCAGGGCAGATTGTTCTCAGCCATATTTCTCAACAGTGTTTACACAAACCGGCCATTAGAAATGTCCCAAACCATCTCTTCTTTTTTTCCCGCCAAAATTTATTACACTTTTGCCTCTAGCCGAAATTATGAGGTAAAGAGAAAAGTGACTTGCATTCTGCCATGGATTTCACTTTATCAGCCCGTGCAGTTCTCTGAGAAGGAAATCCATTACTTTTTTTTTAGCATGGTACTATGTGAAAATTGGGAAAAAAGAAAGGGAATGGGGAAGCAGAACAATTGTTCCAGCCCCTGTGAGCAATGATAGACATAGAAAGCCTGACATATTAATTGAATGTGGTACACCACAAAGGATATGGCCCTCTTTCTATCACACCACACCAGGTCCTTGCTTCTGCCACTAGGTAAAGAAATGAGGATTGCACTGAAACCTCCAGTGATGTGCTCTGCGTGCTGAACACATTTACATGTTTACCAGCTCTGCTTTTAATGATGGCCTCATTTTCCTAATGGCCTCTTTCAGTTTATGGCCTGGGCTGTGTGTTAGGAGTACAAAATGAGAGCCTTTTTATGGTTGTTTTGTTGTTGTGGTACAGCCCTCAATAAAACATCCCTTGATCCCTTTCTCTAACCTGGGTTTGTATCAGCAAGGCTGCCATTTCAACTCGTACACAAGCATGATTTGTAGAACGAGGACAGATTTGCTGGTTTTATTAGGGGCTGGGTGTGATTTCTTGTGTATGAACTGGGTCACAGAAATGGTATCTTTTGGATAGGAGGACCAAAACAAGACCCATTGGAGAGTCTTGTGTTAAAGAGCGCATGTTTCGTTTCTAAAAGAGGCCTAGATAATTACACGATACAACTAACCCCATAATGTCTTTGTTTTTCTTAGAGGCATTAGGCTGTTCTGTAAGGTTTCCTAACAATTTTGCCTGCAAAAGAAGACAGCATAATTAGTCCTTTTACAAAAACATTGGTTTTTTTGTTTGTTTGTTTGTTTTTTGTTTGTTTTTTATGGGGTTCTAAATATTATGAAGCATAATATTTTCCAGGAAGGCACTTTCCTCATTTTCCCTTTTGCTACACGGTCTAATTATTTCAGTATGCAAAGAAGGTTGCTCCTAGTTTTGCCTTTGTAGTATTTTTTGTTGATTAATCAAGGCAGTGAAGCTCTGTGGTGCAACATTTTCTTGGTTTCTTATCAAATGGAAATAAACTCCAGCAGAGCACTTTTACAGAATGGAAAAACACACCATGTGTGCTTTATTCTTAATTTTAACACTGTAGTGACCAGCCACTGCGGGTCTTTTCATTTGCACATGCTGAGTAAAAACATTGCAAGAAGCTCCTCCTACTTGGAAGGGCTTCTGTGCCTGGTTCTGTGGACACTGGTATACAAGCGCATTGTTTCTCGTTGCCCTTTGGTTGCTCTGACTTGTTTTGTGATACGATTCATGAAGGGAGGTTGTTCCCAAAGCTCCTAGCACCTATATGTGAGTTAGGAAAATGAGCTGTCCGGAAGCTCTCTGCTATTCAGGTCTGGCTCTGTAGGTTCAACATCCTAGAGTTGGTGCTTATCCGCAGAGGGTGCTGGTGGAGGGCAGGACAGTGTGACTGCTCTTCCCACCTAGGGTTGGCTTCATTCCTCTATAGAGCTCCCTCTGTCTCTGTGATCCTTCAGCAGGGTGTGCAGCCCCAGGCTGAAATCAAAGCAAGCATCTACCTCTATGACGAGAGTTTCCAGCGTCAGCTTTTGTGTGGTCCTAGTGGGACATCAAGCACTGCAGAAAGACATCCTCTGTGAGTACAACTTGTGTTACCAGGTCTAGGTGTGTGACACTGGCAGAAGTAATCATGCTAGAACCAGCTCTCTGTGGAAAACATGTTCTTCTGGGAGATGCACAGTACTCAGCAGTGCCATGTGCTAGGAAAGGCTTTTTTTTTGCTCACCCAGGGAAAGAAACGGCTCTTTTAGCAACAGCATAGTCTAGGTTGTGACTGTGTAGAGAGGGAGCTTTTCCAATCCATTTGCAGACTGCCTGAACTGTTGCATAGAGTCAATTTGTGTCAGCATTATAAAATACTAACTGTGTCTTGTGAGTGGGAAATTGAACTAAAGCTCATAAAAACCTCGGCTTACTGGAAGAAAAAACATGAATGTTGTCAGATTTACACAGCCTTCTCTGAGACTTTTTCACTCAAAAGCCTTGAGAAGCACTGAGAGACCCAAACACAGGAATTCCTGTCAAGCACGTGGTGGGGTGAAGTACCTGACAGAGATGAATACATTACTTCGGTAAGATCAGGAGATTTTATCTAAGGCCAAAATAATGAACCTTCTGTTTAACCAATCACACTCAGCTTAGTGATGGACTGTGATGTCATTCTCAGCATGAACTCAGGATTAGAGTTGGTTTACAGATATGCGGGACTGGCATGCCCAAATGTGACCTTTTTCCACCAACAGAAGAAACTCACCCCACTGTGTGACCGCACTACACACAGCAGGACCCCGCTGGTCCCAGCAGCTGCATTCCTGGAGAGGCTGAGGTCTGGGCAGGATATTGGGACCAGGTCCTCTTATGTGGTTGTGAAGCACAGAAGTGAGAAGCAGAGCAGGTTCAAGAGCAGAGGGAAATGCCTCTTGCCAGTGCTCTTGTAGAAGCTGCCAGCTATCGTGCCTCCTTAAGGGATAACATGAGGTTGCTCACCCCTGTGACAAGGTATGGAAATCTGTCTTCCTCCTACAAATGACAAGGGCTTGTACACTGAAAGCAGCCATGGCACATGCCCCACATAGCTAGTAAGACCTCTGCCAAATGCTTGTGCTAACAGATGGGAAAGGTATGGCACCGTGCATTGGGAGGGTGCACCATGGGATGTGATGCTGACATGTTCTGTACTTTTGCAGATTGCAGTGTGCAAATATGTCTTTACTCAGTTGTTGTTTTGTTGGGGTTTTTTTTTTCTTCAAATTTTATTTATTTGGTTTGGGTTTTTTTGTTGTTGTTATTGTTGTTGTTTTTCTAAAACAACTGTGGCAGCCAGCTCACCTGTTCCTATTCCTTTCTCTGTGCTCAGTCAATGGAGCAGTGTAGAGTAGATTTTTTTTTAAATGGTGGATGATTACAGCCTAGTAATTCCATTGTCATGCAATGCCATTAAAACCAAGTTTATCAGGATCCATGAATCAGCCAAGTCTTAAAAACAGATAACAGTTTCTTGATATGTACCAGCCAGGTAAAAAGGAAAGAAGCTTTTGAAAGGTTAATTTCTGCCTTCATCTTTCACTGCCATATTTCAGAGCACAAACTATTCTCTGCTAAAGCTCGGAGAGAAAGCTTCCCATGTAAGCTGGTCTGTCATCTGCAAAATGAATTGTGGCTTCCTCCAAAGCATCTGGTACTGGCTGAGGGAAGAGACAGGCCACAGGCAAGGTGACTCACTGGTCTGAGAAAAGGAGAAGAAAATATTACAGTACCTTTGTTACCTCCTCTGTCATCCCATGAGAATGGATAATATATGAATAAACTTGAGTCAGCTTCCCAAATAATATAAGAGCAGTCTAGATATCTCCTCCATGAAGTGTATCGATGAACTGGGCTGGGTGACCACTGTGCTGAAGTTTAAAGCAGCAGAGCACCTATAAAGGTCTGCAGTAACTTGGTGAAGTCCATGAAAGCACTGACATATTCACAGTGACACTGCCTGCAGGGCATATTATTCTTGCTGCCAGTGGAAACAAGGCTAGAAATTAAAAACATGGATTGACAATGTAATCAATTTTCAATTTTCTTCCTCTTAGGTCCCAGCTGACAACAAGGCATGAGTAACCAAGCTACACCATAGTCTGAAATGCTGAACTGTCTGTAAAGATGTGTCCAGACAATTTAAACTAGGGAAGAAAAGAAAGGGCATAGGAGACCTGGCTGTGAAAGCAGAGCAGCAGAGAGAGCCAGTAGGAGCTACCTGGTAGTGTTTCCATTTCATCCTTAATGCTGTCCACAGGACTCACCACTTCTGCTTGCAAGTGAAACTCCGTGAAATTGGGTAGTTTCACTTCACAAAGATCTGTGAGAACATTCTCTCCACATTTGATCTGTCTTGGCTTTTCAGCCTGCGTTTTTTTGTTTTGAGTTTCTGATTCCAGTGAACCCAAAAGCAGCCCAAATCAGGAGCTAGGGGCTTTTTCTTTTGCCTTCTGAGTATTTGCTCTTGCAGAGTGCTTTCTGTTGACTGGTTTCACGCTGAAGCTGTGATACTGAAATGTGCTAGGAAGCTGCCCTTTGGTAGAGTTTTGGCTGCCAGTTGAAAATCTGAACTCTCATACAAATCTTTTCCATCAGTGCAGCATGAGGGAACTCGCAACTTGATGGTTTGGATGTGATTTGCTATAAACATTTCACTCAGCTGTACTAAGGGAAAATCTTGCAATCCTTGTCAAACCAGTGCTATCGGGAGGCACTGGAATGCCTGTGAAATGCCTCTTTTAGCATTTAGACAAGAAAGATGCCCGTTTGTGAAATATTTGAATATTGGGGGTGAAGGAGCACAGATGAGCATCCATATCCCTTCTGGCAAAAGTCTTGCACTTCCCCAGCGCTGCATGCAGCTCTCATAAGTGCCTTTTCAAGCTGACTTTGTGGCATTCACCTGCATCATGCCGAGCGGGAATATCCCAGGGCGTATACAGAAGCCTTGAACAAGCACTGAGGGATGCAGAGCTCAGTCACCACTGTTGTAGCACCATGCATTGCTCTCACCTTCAGCAAATGCATGCGCTATGAGCAAGCCGAGCATCTGAAACAGGGCATCACAGGCTGCACAGGGGACAGATGAGCCCCCTTGCCTGTCAGCACTCGGCTCTCTTTATGTACGTGCTGTGGTACCAAAAGGTAGTGGAAGGCAGTCTGGCACAGCGAAATGAAAGCTTCCCTCCATCTCATGTGGTGACACCGACAGATGCAAGTCACCGCCAAACCCTCACGTGTGTAGGTGTGCGCAGTGCTGGTGTGCGGGGGTGGCAGGTGCTCCTCCAGTTGTCACTACTGCTATTAGCCACGGGGAGAGGTTCCAGGCAGCACCGCTTTACTCCCACTTGCCTGCAGCTGCACTTCCACCCGTCTCCATAGGCATGGCCAGGAGCAAAAAGCAGTGCTTGGGATAACATCCTGTTTCCTCCCGGAAGCAGTGGCAGTGACAAAATGGCCACCAGCTGTGAAGGCCTGGGTCTGTCCTCCCAAGAGCAAAGACTAATACAAGAATGAAGTCATGAATAAGACAGGAGGTGAACTATGAATACCAGTGCTGACCTAGGGGCTAAATTAAACACTGCTTTGAGGTGCAGGTGTAATTCATATGACTCCACTTAGCAGAACTGTGGCTATAGAAAGTTTTTGTCTCTTTTACCTTGGAAATATTGGTTTATGGCCTATTATGCGTGGCTGTGGGAGGAACTCTGTGTCAGCTGGGAGTCTTTTTCTAGTTGGTGGCTGTTGGTTTGCACACAGCATGTATGGCAGGGGTGTAAGAATGATAGGCGGTGTATTCCCTCTTGAAGTAAGGAGAGCCTCTGAGAGAAGCACTCTAGTGGGACAGGACTTACATATGTAACCACAGCTTGGGAAAGCAACCCTGAAAATCTTTTTTCCATAGGAGACAGTGAGGAGGAGGTCTGACCTATGTGGTCAGTGTTCCACCATGGCTGCTGACCGTTTGTCAGTATTGCACATCATTTTTTGCAGGGTGCTGGTACAAGAGAGCATACTGCACCCAGTTAGTAGGAAGTACAATTTATTTTACAACACAGTTACTAGATAATATTAGACTTCTGTAAAATGCTTCTGTTTTTCAGGACCTATGTGTAAATGAGCTCGGGGTTTTGCATGGGCTGGGTGTAACAGAATTCATGGCTAGAAGGTACATTCCAGTTAAGACTTTGTTAACCTCATTTGCATGAGGGTCAGTGAATCAGTTGTTGCAATGCAGGGTAGTTTAATTGCTTTTCTATGTTCTACACATTCTGCACATGCACCACACACTTTGCAAAGAAATTCACTGCTACTTTGTCCATCTGCTGTGGAGGTCGTGCTGTATCGTGTGGGTTCCTCCAACAAGCTGGTAGCATCTGCAGATGGACCACAAGACTCGGGTCTTCCACACAAACACAAGATTATTCTGCCTGTACTTGCCTGCACTGGATAAAAATGATTTGCTTTCCTCAATGAAATGTGCTGTTTTGACTGCAGTGTGTTGCGCTGTTGTGGAACCTAAGGAATTACTTGCCTGGATGAAAGGAAAAAATGATAGAGTAAACCTCTTAAGCTTCGAAGTGCTGAAATAAACCACTGATGTTTTATTGTAACAGTCAGAACTTTTATTGCTGTGTTTTATTTTAATAGGGATTGCAAAAGAAAAGGTCATTTTTTTTACAGTTTCCTACATAGTCCAAACAATTTCAAGTACTACTTTTGAAGGATGGTATTATTTGTACTGATATTTTCAAGTCCATCTGTTTTACACTATGCAACAGCAAAGCTCCAGTAGTCCTGAAGTGCTCCTTTCTGTAGTGCACAGAAATAAACTTTGCCAGCATTAACACTTTTATACCTATCTAAGTCTCTTTCCATTTGGAACAGTGCCCTGCTATAACCAGACCTGTACCAACATAAAGTGGGATTTGTGGCTCCCCTGTGGGTTGAAGTTATGTCATCAGGCAGGCACCTATATGAATAAGGGTGACTTAGATTCATGTTTTAATGGGAAAAGTAAAGAATGCCACTAAACAGTTTTTAACCACCAATTTCATCCTAGGTTTGTGAATTATTCTCTTCCCATCAGACAGTTTCTCACTGAGCCTTTGCTTATTTCTCCAGCAAGTCTTTCTCAGCCCTGTTAATGACAAGTCCCTTATATCCCAAATGCCTTACAGGAGTAACACTGCTTCTGAGGAGGCAGCCAAGACAGCTGAGTTAGCTTCTTCCCTTAGTTCCTTTCTGCCTTGACACTTTAGCATGTTCAGGTCTGAACCCTTCTTTTTGCAAGACCTTGCTGGATTTTTTTTTCTTTTTTTTCCTGTGGCATTGAAGAATGCCTTATTTGAAAACTGCTGTTCAAAGAGGGATTGAAATCAGATTTAGGAAAATAACTTATATAAAAGCATTAGCTGTCCTATTTTAGGAGATAATTGGCTGTAGCATAGTTTCCCTCTCTTATTTCTCCTTGGTGAGAAAACAAGCTACCTTGTCATTGAGGTTTTTATAAAATGCTGCTGTTTGCAACATTCACCATGAGCACATTAACCCAAACATTTCTAGTGCATGACTTACTGTGCTAACTCTGCTCCTAGCCTTCCTTTTGGCATACAGACACCAAAATGTCCTCAGTTATCGCAAAACGGAGGAGGAAAAAAAGTTGGATCATGTATTTGATTGCCAAGGAGTATAGATACAAAAAAAAAAAGAAAACAAAATGAAAACAAAAACCATAGCAAACACTGAACAGAAGCCAGCACAGAACAAAGGGTGAGAAAGTCAGAATGGAGAATAAATGGGTTGATGGGCTTATGGTTGGACTTGATGATCTTAGTGGTCTGTTCCATCCTTAATGATCCTGTGATTCTAAAGAGGGGAAGAAGTGTTTTATTGTGCAGTAGAATCCCTTGTATCAGCAGAGATTCTCCCCAGCAAACCTCTGGGTGTTAGGGCTATTTCCACTGGGAATTGTGTTTTCCAGTTTGTATACTGCAAGCAGTTGTAGCTGGTGTGATTTCAGGGGATCGGTGGATGACAAAGCTCACTGCCCCAGCTGCTGACATCTGAGCCCCAGGTGCTGAGCTGCCTCTGCTAGCCATTCCCAAAATGAATAATGCACTATCAGTCACTCCCACAGCTTGTGCTCCAAGAATAATCCACTGGCATTTGTTCATTTTTTAAGAAGCAGAATGTTTGAACTAAGTCTCCCATTGTTCATACCTCTACCCTACCTGCTTATTAAATCAGCAACCTTTTTTTCCCTGGTAGCTTCCTGTGTTGGTTAGTACTAGAGGGATACAGGTGGCCAGAAGCCAGCTTGCTCTGTCTCTCACACCTGGTGCCGGCCCCCTTTGATCAGCCTTTCCCCACAGATACAGGACAGAAAGGGTCAGAGGAGCTAGCTGCTTTTGGTTGCTGCCGTGGATGGTCCTGGGACAACAAATTGTGTATTTCACAGAATCAGAGAATCACAGAATGGCCAGGGTTGGAGGGGACCTCAAGGATCACGAATCTCCAACCCCCTGCCGCATGCTGGGCCACCAATCTCCACATTTAATAGTAAACCAGGCTGCCCAGGGCCCCATCCAACCTGGCCTTGAACACCTCTAGGGATGTGGCATCCACAACTTCTCTGGGCAGCCTGTTCCAGCGTGCATAGTGAATACATATAAAAGTTTCTGGATTTTCTTCTGAAATCTCAAATTTAGTTTGTTCATGGGTGCCCATGGGATCCTTGGGTTTGTGTTTCAGTGGGTTCTTGCCTCTTTGTCTCATACCAACCTCTTCCAGAAGGCCTCTGTATGAGATTTAGCCTACAGGTTTAGTTTAAATAATGCCACAAAATCAGTGCAAAGCTGAGAGGTGGGTTTGGGGCATGACAGCAAGAAGAAATGTGGGAAGAAGTATTTCTAGAGTAGTCTCAGAGCCTTTTACATTTTCACATTCAGCGGATACTAATAAATGTGAAATTTGGTAGGCAGCTTGTGCCAGGATTCTGATACACCATGGTGGATAGACAGCAGTGAGAATATTAAGTTAAAAGGCTTTTTCAAGTACTTATATACCTGTGGGATTTCTTTTTCTATCTTTTTTTTTCGTTTGTCTTCCTTCAGCATCACCTTTCAGTGTGCCTTACAAGAAGTACGTAGACCAATAATCATGCTGGCTTGCATTCTGCAGGGAACATCAGTGCATCCAAACAGAAAGCCCTTGTGACATCAGTAGCTGCTTTTTGTGTGAATATTCATGTTGGACCTCTTGTCACTGTGCCTCACCCCATTTGACGTCAGGCTGCTAGTATGGGCCATTTATAGTATCCTTCCTTGGGAGTTAACTTGAATTAGAGCATACTGAGGCTGCCTCCAGCCAGGGCAGATGCTAATGATGTGATCAGTGACATCATTAATGTTCTTATCATGCTGCTAATGAATTGCTGGGGCAGCACTTAGGATAAAGATGGATAGAGATCTGCATCAAACAGCACAGGTAACTAACTCTGCTGTGTATGTTAACTCTATTAAATCCAAATGCTCTCATCAGGTTGTTTGTACTCTCCACAGTCAGGTTGTGGAAAATGTCTCATAATTTGTTGTGTTCTTTCAAGGAAAATCTCATTTGTTGCATTTAAAAAGACAAGACATGCTGTCCTGGGCAGAGCTGGTGACTGGTTCTTATAGACGTGGGTCTTGTGGCCATGTTTTCTGACTTTAAGGTTTTAATCTGATCCACATTTTTTCGCAAGGAATCTCTAAAATCTCTCTTGGATGAGTGCTTGGGATCTGGGAACACCAACCTTCGCTACTGCCATGTTTCAGGAAAGCTGAAGGAACTTAAGGCCATTTCTGCTGTATGGAATTTAGTTGAAGTTGGCCCACAGCCAGAAAAGTTAGCGGAAGCACAGAGGGAGTGGAAGCTATCACATAAGCTCTGTCTCCACAGAAAAGCAGGCTGATAAAAGCTTTGCAGTTCCGTTTGACATACACTGGGCCAAAGTGATATACAGGCAGTAATCAAATACAGTCATCTTCAGAAACTGCTTAAACAGCTCTGGGAAGAGCACGATCCTCATTTTTATGGATGAAGAACCATGAAAAGTGATCATATCAGAAGTCGGGGGAGAGAAGTGGAAGCAGAACCTTTTTTTTTTTTTTGTCTTACAGTTCTGAGCCAGACTGCACAACATGATCTCCTGTTCACTTGGAATTGTAAATTTGGCTAGGCAGATGTTTTTGTCAGAAAGATGCCTTAGCATTGTGCTCATTCTCTCAGGGCACAGTTACCGTACGTCTCTAGCCACAACTGGGCCATGCAGCTCAAATACCAAACCATGAAGAAAATCCAGGAAAAAAAAGTTTTCCGATGACTTTTTGAGCAGCAGGCTAACTTGAACGTGTTATGAGCTGTTTGTGGGCAACTCGGGAACAGAAAAAGAAATAAGATTAGCTGAGAAACTGTTTGTGACACAACGTTTGTTCAGCTCATCAGAATCTCAACTCCAGGAAAAGCAGCGGGTTCAGGGTTTCTCCATACTGGCTTAGCACCATCCTGGAAGTTAGTGGTGCTCAGTGCCTCCTGTGCCTGCAGAGCGGGGAGGGCAGAAGCTCAGCCTGGCCACCCTAGTTGGAGATTGCCCAGCTTGGAGACTGCCCAGGAATCTCCAGGCATGCAGCAAAGCTGGAGGTTGCTGTCCTGGGGGATGTGTGGAGAAATGATGCATCAGTAAGTCTATGCTGCTGTTGGTGTGGGCTCCAGCTCTGCTACCAGAGGCTCACCTTCAGCCATGCAATTACCAGAATAGAGAGGGTTTTGCTTTTCCTGCATCTAACTTCTGTTCAGTGTTGGTCCCCTCACTACAAGAAAGACATGGAGGCCCTGGAGCATGTCCGGAGGACAAAGAAGCTGTGATGGGTCTGAAGCACAGGTCTGATGGGAAGTGGTGAGGAGAAGAGGAGACTCAGGGAACACCTTATCACTCTTTACAACCACCTGAAAGGAGATTGTTGTTCCTCTGATTGCATCTCCATCTAAATGGTTGTGTCCCAGACGCATGATCCTGACTGCGGGGACACGGCATGGCAAAGATACAGCACTATCCCCCTCCCTGCAGCCACTACACAATGGGAGATGGGCTGGGAGGAGCAAGAAGCTTGGATGTCCTGAAACATTTCATAAGCATTACTGTAATAACTGCTTTTTGGTGAAATAATAAAAAAGTGAGCAAGATGGAAGCTCAGACTTCCCCCTCCAATGCAGCCAAGCCCACACCGCATGCCTCTTGTTTTGCCATTAGCAGGGGCTGCAGGAAGGAGATAGCTCTGTGCTCTCCTCCTGCCCTACTGGGGTGCACCTGAGTCCTCCCCCCGGGGACAGCACGGGGCTGCCCCTCGCCTCGAAGCACGGGGAAGCTGCCAGGCGAAATGGAGGCATCCTGTTTGTCGGAAAACAAGCGACGGTTGCATGAGGGTTGCGAGAGCGAGCAAACCGCAGCCCCTGCGCGGGGCTGATAACAGCCTGTGTTACGCTTGCAGCAGTTCCGTCCCTGCTGGGGGGGCGGGGGACACACACACACAAAAAAAGCCTAAGTGTGACTGCCGCTTTCCTGTTTCGCGCTTTTTGGCTCTGCTGTTTCTTTGCTGTTCAATTCTGTGACATTTTTTTTTCAGTTTCTCGCTTGTTTTTCCCCTCTGTATGGCTCAAGGGGCTGCTCCATCCGAGAGGTCAGGCGGCTCTCCTCAGGTTGATGTTGAGGTGCACAGAGCTGCACCAGCTCTGCGTGCTCACAAGGCTGTGGTTTGCATGCAGCGCCTTGGCCCTGATGCTGTGCGTGTGTGTGAACGTGATGCTGCTCATGCCTGCACGATCCAGCAGTCCTACTGTAAGGGAGTCAGCCGGTTGCATGAGCTGCAGTGGTGCAAGCTCATGGGTGCATAGGTTGCAAAGTTGCTGGACATGAGCTGTCCTGCTGCAGGGAGCTGAGGCATTCCCTGGGCTTAGGTACTCTCCGATTCGGGATGTTTCTGCTTAAGGATCAGCCACGTGCTAACATAAATCAATTTCAGTTCTTTATCCCTGATCACAGTGCTCAGTTCAACAGAAAAGGGGGTTTCTTTTTGTAACCAGGATTGTACTTGTCTGGAGTATTGCATAAAGTTCATGAGTATTATCAGAGTGTTCTTTGTCCCAAAAGATATCTAGGGACATGCTTCTTTACTACTGCTGGACCAGCATTCTTATCAACATCAGTCACATAATTCCCACAAATTATTATTTTTAATTTGATAAAAACTGGGCTTGCCTGATTTCAGAAGAATAAAATGTCAACACACTTTATTCCAAAAAAATGAAGATAATAAAAACGTGGGCAGCACATTAATTTTAAATACTGCCTACCTAACTTTTGAATTTCACTCCCTATGACTTCATGCTTTTTGTTTCAGTCTCATGCTCCACAGCTGAGCCTGCTATGTTGGGAGTTCTACAAACGTTCAGGAGAGCACCCCAGAAGATTTGCAAATGAGAAATCAAGTAGAAGAAAGGTGAAGGGTACAGCACATGGCCTTGCTGTATCAGTGTTTTCGAAACTTTGCTTGTGAGAAGAGTGAAATGAAACAAAAAGATAAAAGTGGTTTTGGAAGAACTAACGTCAATCGCAGTGGCACAGGGAGAAGTTGGAGAGCCCACTGGCAGGCAATACTGCCTGAAGTCACCTCACACTCTCTGCTGTGAGTCTCTGCCCGTGCTTTTTCTTCTCTGCAGCAGAAATGAACCTGTGTCTTTTTACTTCCAGCCCTACTGCAGTCCATCTTGCTTCGGCCCAAACTCTGGGATCCCTGAGCTCCTCTCTCCCTGCTCCTTTCCAGCATGAAAAGTTTCGCAGCACCAGTCCCTTGCTAGAGCCTCACTCCTGGTAGGGACCATGTATCTCATCCCCCTCCAAGGCCACCCAGACCTCTTATCTTGTGATGTGCCTGCTCTTTACCCCTCCCCTTGGGCAGCATGTTCTTTGGGATTGTGTACCCCAGCCTATCCTGCTGCCCCGTCCTTGGGAACATCTGTGATACTTCTTCATTTCTTAAGTGTGAAACCCTCACAAAATCTTCCTGCATAGCTCAGACTAAACTTTTTTAATATTCGTATGCTAGCAAGCTGAGAGACTAGTGTTTTCATAGAAGCATAGAATCATAGAAGCACAGAATGGTTTGGTTGGAAAGGAGCTCAAAGCCCATGCTGCCTCAACCCCTGCCATGGGCAGGGCTGCCCCCCACCAGCTCAGCTGCCCAGGGCCCCGTCCAACCTGGCCTTGAGCATCTCCAGGGATGGGGCACCACAGCTTCTCTGGGCAGCTGTGCCAGTGCCTCACTGCCTGCCGGGGAAAGAATTTCCTCCTAACATCTAACCTATATCTCCCCTCTTTTAGTTTTACATAGTTCCTCCTTGTCCTATCATTAGATCATGTAAAAACTAAGTCGCTCTCCTGTTTGTAAGTTTTCTTTAAGTACTTGAAGGTTACTCTCCCTGGAGCCTTCTCTTCTACAGGCTGAACAAGCCCAGCTCCCTCAACTCTTCTTCATAAGAAGGGTACTCCAACCCTCTGATCATTTTTGTGGTCTTCCTCTGGACCCACTCCAACAGCTCCACACCCTTCTTGTTCTGGGGGCCCGAGGTCTGGATGCAGTACTTCAGATGGGGCCTCACGAGGGCAGAGCAGACTGGGACAATCACCTCCCTCTTCCTGCCGGCCACCTCTCTTGTGATGCAGCTCAGGATAATGTTGTCCTTCTGAGCTGCGAGCACACACTGCTAGCTTATGTCGAGCTTTTCATCCAACAAAATCCCCAAGTCCTTCTCTGCTGGGCTGCTCTCAATGACTTCCTTCCCAGTCTGTATACACATGTGGGATTGTTCCAACACAAGTGCAGCACCTTGCACTTGGCCTTGTTGAATCTCATCAGGTTCACATGGGAACACTTTTCAAATAGTATCCCTTCCTTCTGTTGTACAAACTGCACCACTCAGCTTGGTGTCATCAGCAAACTTGCTGAGAGTGCACTCGATCCCACTGTCTGTGTCACTGATAAAGATGCAGAAGAGCACTGGGCCTATGACAAACCCCTGGGGACATCACCTGTGACCAGCCTCCACCTGAACATAGAGATGTCAACCACAACTCTCTGGCTTGCATCAATCCAACCAGTTCTTCATACACTGAATAGTCCAGCCTTCAAATCCGCAACTCTCCAATTTAGAAATAAGGATATGGTGTGGGACCATGTCAAATGCCTTGCTCAAGTCTAACAAGACAAGGGAATCAAGGCAAGACACCACCAATAGCCTGCAGAGCAGCCTGCACATCCAATTGCCAGTGACTGCAGGTCTCGAGGCTCCCTGTAGTGCTCTCAGTACATCAAATTGTGATCAGAGAATGGAGCTGGGTTTTTTTTTGACAGCCTGTGGCTGCATCAGTTACCAACATGAACTTATTTATTGTTTCAGTCTATTTTTGTGTGGCAGAAAATGAAGAAAATCTATTTCCTTTTGTATTTATTGGTAAGTTATGGAAACATGCATCACCTTCTGTATTTAGTAACCCATCTGCATTTGTTTCTCTTGAAGAAAGATTGTCTTAGGGTGCGAAGTTTCTTTTCTGAGTTTCCTTTCTGTACCACGAAGCATATCTGTACAGAGAGATCAGAGCAAGCAGTGAGTAATTTAGTCATTGGAAACAACAAAATCTTCTGAGAAGCTTTCCTGAGCTGGCATCATACTCGTTGCAATCAGTTTTGAATGCTAAAGTAATAGGGATGCTTTCCATCCCTCCCCCTAGGCAATTCACTGGGAGAATGTCTGGCTAGGGATTTTTCCATAGCATTCAGCAACTTTCTTTTCACATAATTTGCCTGATTCTAATAGACTATTATAGTTCATGAATGCATGTTCATAGCACACAATATATAAGTATATATATACAACTGTGTACACTTAGGCACATCCATACATTACTTGCACGCACACTGAGTTCACTTTCTTCATCCCTTAAATAATGCCTCTTCTGCATGACACCCTTTGAGCACTTGTAGGATGTGCTCACCATTCCATATACTTACTGCTTGCCAGCTGTCCTCTGATGTCTGCTCCTCCAGCACCTCTGACCAGGCAATTGACTGTGCCCAGGAGGCCTAAGACCACTTTATGTAGAGACAGATGTTATCCTCTGGGAAGCACCAACAGGCTGCTGGGCAGATGCTGACGCACAACCCCCAACACCCTGTTTTATGTGCCACTGCTCTTCATGTCTTTTTTTTCATTTGAGCCTACTTTTCCCAAATTGGAGCTGGTAATCATTGTGCTATTCTGAACTTAGAGCCTAGGATGAGACCAGGTCTCCTCGCAGAGCTAGGTGCTCTGTAAGAGCAGATGAAAGTAAGCATCCCTGCCTCAGCCAGCTTCTGGGATAAAAGGGAAAACACAGACCAGCCCAAAGACAACAAATGGACGTGCAGGCAGGTGAGGCAGGCTGCTAGCTCTACCGGAGCTCCAATGCAGAAGCCAGTGCCAAGTTTTTGTGGGTACGACAGCAAAGGAGGACACAGAGAGGGGAGCAGGACAGCATCACGTGTGTGCAAGGAAGGAAGAAGAGGAGAGACATTTGCTTGAAAACCCAGTAAGCAGTTGGGGAACAGCAGAGGCACACACACAGGCTGGGGAACGGTGGGTTCAGCCCTTTGTTACTAAAGGCAGGTGGTAGGCAGGGCAGGGCAGGCTGTGGGCTGGCTTTGCTCCTCGAGGGAGCACTGGGGATCTGCGCGGGGATCAGAAGGACAGCCTTCTGTTCAACTGTGTGCCAGGTGCCACACTTAACAGGCACTGTGAGAGTTTTTCCTCATTTTCCTGATGGCACTGGGGCAATCCAAGGCCATGCCTACAGTGATGTAGCAGCCAGGCTGTGCGTGGGTACTGCCAGTGCCCTGAGTCAGAATGTTGACTTCCCACTCCCCTACAGGAGCCTGCTGGTGTCCTTATCTGTTGCCAGCATCAGTTCAGTTTGCTTTTATTCACTGTCTACCAGTGGAGGAGGCTGCTCCTTAGAAGTCAACTGTAGTCAGCAGCTTCACTTCACGGTGCTTTGATTAGCTTTGATTTCATCTTGTAATTACCAGAAGTGTGAATGCAATGCTGCTTGCCCCAGTGAGTTTCATAGAAAGTAAAGCTGCAGAAAGCACTAGGTTTCTTCTTGTGGGAAGGCAAAAGCCACGTACACCACTAATTCCACCACAATCATTCCTTGGTTGCTGACGATAGGCAGAATGGAGGTACATGAAGTTCTCTGCTAAGTCACAGATAGCACTAGCTGATCTCATTTCTTCCAATGATATTTCAGATTTATTTTGCTTTACTCCCAACATGTCTTCTTTACGTCTGACAGAGCGGCAGAGAACTGCAGAGGTGCCACTCCTCAGCTCCCAAAAGCAGCAGCTCTGCAAGAGGCTGGGCTGGAGAGCTGATGGTGAATGAGAAAACCTTGTTTCTGCACTTGTGTATATGTCTTTCATTTTTATTTTTTTATTTTCTTCCTAGAAAGTCTTTCTTTGTATAAATGCAGCAACAGGGTTGCAGAAAAGTGTGACAAATCTTAAATGTTGAAGTTCAGACAAAGCTCCTTTAAGCAAAAGAAAGCTGTGTTTGCTTTTGGCAATGGTGTGTTGTTCATACTACAGTTCTGTTTCATATAGATCTATCACGTAAAAGTGTTCATGAATCTGACCAAAGTCCTGCACTCCAATGGCTGGATTCATCTTTGGGGGTTCAAGATGGCAAGTTCAGACCAGAGCTTCCACATAAGCGGTAGAGAAGAAGCTGCAGCTGGTGTTTGAACTCTCAGTAGAAAAAAATGCTTAGATGTCAACTGTGAACTTCTATCAGTAGGCTTTAAAACAGACAAAGTGGTGGTTCATTGTCTACTCCTTACCATCTAATTTGCAATACAAATGGATTTGTCCTGATAAGGGCTTTCCACTCAGACAACCACAAAAGCTACTGTTTGTTAACGTGAGTTTCTGTCAAAAATAGGTCTACTTCCCTAACAAGACCAGCTAAAGGATATGTGTCACAACTGCAGTATGTTACTGTCTCAGAATATTTTATTTCCTTAGCAGAAAACTATAAAGAGGTTGACTTGTATTAATGACCAACATGATAGAGCCATTCCACAGGGATTTCATTATAACCCAAGAGGTATTATCTCTTCTCCAGAATTTGTCACAAAGACTGTATGGCAATTTCAGGCTGTTCCTTTAAAGGACAATAATCTCTCCTAGAGTATTTGCAGGTATCCCTGGTTTTCTACACGCAAAAACACCCCTAGCAGAATGTGTTTGGGGGGTAGGTACATGCACGATATTGGGCAGCTGCTACAGACAGCTCTTCTAAACCAGCTTCTCAGGGCTCTTTGGTAAAAGCCAGGGTGGATGGATTCCTTCTTCATTTACTGAAGTTCACTGCAGTGCATGGGAGTCACAATGATTCTGCCAGTGTTGGCAAACCAGGAAGTCCAAATCTGCTGTGCAATGAGCAGGTGAAGCAGAAGCAGCAAGCGTCCATCCCAAACCAGACAGCCTGGCTAATGCCTGACTCACCAACAGGTTGTTCAATGACCTATTCCTTGCCATTTGATGAAGCAGGCTGTGGGTGAGAGTGGAGCCAGGCAAGCTCTTGGTTGAGAGGATGAGATAAACTGTGAGCTGCCCAGCAGGCATGGAAAGCCTATGGTATATGAAGGTATAGACTAAGGGACCAGCCCTGCTCATATCTCAGCTAGCTCTCAGTGTGACAGGAGGGCACAGAGAGCTGCCAGGACTGTCCCTGCCTGGATGCTCACTCTGGTTGTGTCTCTAGTTGGTGCAGGTACTGGGGCAGCTCTGCAAGAAGGATTTGAGGTTCACCCTACAACTGTCACACCGCAAGCATGGGGCCTATGGAGTTGCTGCCCTGGAATAACTGATCTGATTGCATCAACTAAGTTACTGAGTATTTCTCCTGTTGTATAGGAGGAAGCAGCTGGGAGCGGCCTCATTTGCCTTCAGGACAGGTGCACTGGCTTTGTTCGGGAGTTGCCTGCCTTCTTCATGTGCTCACACTACAAAGCAAAGTGTTGCAGCCAATAAAGAGGAGGGTCAAATGTTTGTAGCAGAGAGAGACACAAAAGATGTAAGCTAAAAACAAAAACTGACATTCCTAGTTTAAAGCTAACAAACAAAAAGTCTCTCTGACCTCTACAAGGCAGTTTTCCCACTCTGCTGAACTAGCTATCTTTTCTAATATTTCAGTATGAAATAACTCCTTCCCTAATGCAAACAACATGCTGGCTATA
The DNA here is from genome assembly GCF_951394365.1 of Tetrao urogallus. Taxonomy (NCBI): domain Eukaryota; kingdom Metazoa; phylum Chordata; class Aves; order Galliformes; family Phasianidae; genus Tetrao; species Tetrao urogallus. The sequence goes on from NC_136813.1 coordinate 89,170,819, forward strand.
AGAACGACAAATAGCTGTGAACCTCACAGTCCAGAAGTTTCTGTAGGATCAGCAATTCTGACATGACTCCTCCGCTTATGAATTTGCCCCTGTCTCTTTAGGTCAAGTCTCCATATTCAGTTCTTCAGATTCTGCATTCAGAGTAGAAGAAAAGCAAGCAATAAAACTGGAGTGGTAAAAAAGCAAGTGGTAGTGGCTGGATGAGGTGGCTTGGGCAAAGCTTCTCCTCTAGATGGGTTCCTGCTTGGAAAAAGGTGACTGTGTGAAAGCAAAGCACATAGAGATTCAGAGACGGCTTTGTAGGGGATGTAGGAAAAGGGGCAAAAGGAACTCAGCTTTAATGAAAAGAGACTATCAACAGAAGAGAGGAAGTAGATATGGAAAAGGTGAGGAGAAGAGGGAAGAAACTGCAGAATGAGGACCCCAGAAACAGCAGGGAGTCAGAGCACACCTTTATGCCTTTCCTCTTGGCATCTCCAGCACAATACTTCCCCTCCAGGCTTTTGTTGCTTTGAAGTGGGAAGCCTGGCAGAGCGGGTTTGTCTGCTCCAGCTCTGCCCCTACATAGAAAGTTTGGTCTTTGCTGTGAGTTAATTCACAAGTCCCCAGCTATGAGTTTGGCGTGTTTATACTGGAAGGAGATGAGTACCTATTATTATTCTACCACTCTGATGCCATGGCTTCTTATCCCCTACAAAAAAATGGCATCCTATGTTTGACAGAAATGAGCTACTGCCTTCAGACCATTTCTCTTGGTGTCAGACAGTAGAAATGAAGGAGAGTGTCTCTGCCCTTGCTGGAGATCTTTTTGAACATGGGTTGGGATGGTTCCTGCCAAAACCAATTGCTGTACCGGCTAAAATTTGGAGACATTTTTGCTCAGTACTTGGGGGCGAATTGACAGTACAGTGTCACAAAAAGTATTCAGAGAAAAAGTGTGCAATTTCTCAATTACTTTCCAGAAAACAAAACTGATATAAATATTTTAATGAAATACACACACTCAAGAAAAACAAAACAAAAAAACTCTGCTACAAGATCCTGGATCCGTGGTAGGAGAGGCAGAGGATTGCAGGATTGTGCAGATGATGTTTACTTACTTTGGACAAAAAGTGTGTGCCACCCTTAATCCAGTAGCACCTGCCAAAGGACACCCAATAACCCCCTCCTTAGCTGCAAGGATGTGCACAAAGGCAGTTTGCTGAGTGGGACTCATGTTACAGGCCAGCTGCTCATTCAGATCATTAGGCTTCCGGAGGGAAAAGACTCCAGATCATTTCTGTGGCTTTCAACAGAGTTTATTTAAAAGCTGGGAAAAAATATTTAAAAAAAAAAAAAAAAAAGTATATGTAAGTGCAGAAGAAGAAGAGTTAGTTTGTAAGCAAGCTGAGAAGAATATCTGGACTAGATTTTGATTTTATGCATCTTGATCATTGGTATTAGCAGGAAGTTTTCAATGTTGGGTGGCATTTTTTTGTTACGTACAACTCGTCCTACTGTAGGCAACAAGCTACTGCTGGCAGTGGCTCAGGGGCTGTTGTACAACTCTGAAGTGACAATTTTTGTCTGCCTAGCAAGACAAGTTTATCTTTCTGGAGCTTTCCTGGAAATTAAGAGTCAATCCTCCACTTTTAATGGGGCTTAGGTGCCAAGCTTGCTCCATGTCATGCCTGAATGTCAGGCTCCAAAATGAGCTGGCTTAACCAATGACAGTGGAAGTGCTGTGGAGTTACCTTTGTGAGAAGAATCTCTCACGTTTAGAGTCAGTTCACAGCATGAAACAAGCATGGCTTTGGCTGCCACAGATTTTAGCCAGGATTGCAGATGCAATAGTTACGGAACTACTTTGTGCTTTGGCAGGGGTGTTGGACTCGATGATCTCTGGAGGTCCCTTCCAACCCCTACAATTCTGTGATTCTGTGATTCTCTGACTAAAAACACAAGAGCCTCATAATTTGTTGAAGAAAAGCTAAACTGGGTCTAAAATCCAGGTGGTCCCATATACTGTCCCAGAGAAAGGCAACCTGCAGGTACTTAAGGAAAACACGAGAAACATAGCAAATATAACATGCTTTCCCTGATCTGGACAGGAGTTTTTTTCCTGCCAAAAACTTGCTTAATTCCTTTCAAAAGTTTTGACACACCCAGCTGACTGTGACTTGAATTATGTATTGTATGAAAAACACAAATCCTCAAGATAGGTGGTGCTAAGATTTACATGGTTGGCAGGATTTCTTCAGCTACAGTCCTCCATGCCTTTTCTTAAGGAACTTCTGATTTCATTCCTCGAATAAATTGATGAGTGCTTGGAAAGATGTGTCCTCTTTGGAGACGGGAGTATTTATGTCCGGCAGTGAAAGAAGTAATACATTTATTTAGTAGAAAACCCTCTTTTCTGGAAACTAGCTGCTTAAAGACATGGAGATTTCAAGGTTCCTGAAGAGATTCTAGTTTCAAATAAATCTGCAGCTGATTGTTTTCTGTAAAAAAAATATAGTGCTAAGAATATCCTGTATGTATCTATTCATTTTTTTCATTGTATCATTATATGTCTTTAATGAAGTACTCTTTAAAAAAAAAAAAAAAAGAAGAGAAGAGAAGAGAAGAGAAGAGAAGAGAAGAGAGAAGAGAAGAGAAGAGAAGAGAAGAGAAGAGAAGAGAAGAGAAGAGAAGAGAAGAGAAGAGAAGAGAAGAGAAGAGAAGAGAAGAGAAGAGAAGAGAAGAGAAGAGAAGAGAAGAGAAGAGAAGAGAGAGAAGAGAAGAGAAGAGAAGAGAAGAGAAGAGAAGAGAAGAGAAGAGAAGAGAAGAGAAGAGAAGAGAAGAGAAGAGAAGAGAAGAGAAGAGAAGAGAAGAGAGAGAGAAGAGAAGAGAAGAGAAGAGAAGAGAAGAGAAGAGAAGAGAAGAGAAGAGAAGAGAAGAGAAGAGAAGAGAAGAGAAGAGAGAGAAAAGAGAAGAGAAGAAGAGAAAAGAAAAGAAAAGAAAAGAAAAGAAAAGAAAAGAAAAGAAAAGAAAAGAAAAGAAAAGAAAAGAAAAGAAAAGAAAAGAAAAGAAAAGAAAAGAAAAGAAAAGAAAAGAAAAGAAAAGAAAAGAAAAGAAAAGAAAAGAAAAGAAAGGAGAACAGACTAGCCAAATGCTTGGCTGAATATTTTAATTTCTGTGGATGTCTACATTTCTTTGGAAGTCTTCAAGCTCAGGGAGGGTAGATTTAGGTTGGATATAAGGAAAAAAATCTTTTACAGTGAGGATGGCAAGGCATTGGAACAGGTTGCGTAGTGTTGTGGTTGATGCCCTGTCCCTAGAAGCTTTCAAGGTGAGGCTGGATCAGGCCCTGGGCAATCTGACTTAGCTTGGTGTCCCTGTTCATTGTAGGGGAGTTGGACTAGATGGGCCTCAGAGATTCCTTCCAACTCTAAAGATTCTATGATTCTGTGATTCTACATAACAGTACACTTAATCCCTCCCTCCCCCCTCACACACACACCAAATGCAGAGATTGGATCTTCACAGCTCTTTGTCACTCTTTTGCCTCAAAATTTACTCTGAAGAAATTCAGAAAGCTGTGGGCCTAGAAACTGAGCTGCATGTCTGCTTTAACTAATCTGTAACTTCTCAAAGTTTGAAACGTTTAGCAAATTGACAGAGCAGTGAAAAAATAAATAAATAAAAAAGAAGAGCAAACAAGAATTAAGAGCTCCTTCAGCTTCTTGCAGTCAACAGGGAAGGAAAAATTGGAGAGAGAGAATAAAACTTTAAGATATAAATTGTTTTTTTCATCTAATGTTGAGAGTGCCCAGATGTTCCATTTCAACATATTTTAGAAGTTTTGTGAAACTTTTCTCTATTTTTAACCTCTTGTAATCCTCTGAAAATTAGTATATTCTTCAGTGAAATGATACACCCAATTCAAACTGCTTGAAGTATGTCTAAGAAAAAAAAAACATTCTGATCTACCAATAATACTAAAGAGTGAAATGTTTCAGGGAAAGATTACGAAAACAGCCTAAAGAAAATGGTTTGCCTGAGGTAAGGAGCAAATGAATCCTGATACATGTTCTCTCTGGAGTTTTTGTCAGAGGCATCATCTCAGTCCATGAGCTGAGCACCTTGCAAATTGAAAATAAATGATAACATTGCTAGGGTCAGTGCGCAGTGATGTATTCTGCAGAAAACATTGAGAAAGATTAACTCCTTCATATTTGCATTAGTAGTTTGAAAATAAATATTATTCTGAACTTCAGAAGTACCAAAAAGTACCAAAGACGTACCAAAAAGTACCAAAGAAGTATCAAAAAATACCAAAAGGAGGAACAAACTCACCTGAGAAATATGTTTCTTTAAGTACTTTATTTGTTGTAACTTTTCATGGTAAACACCCTTTAGATTTATTTCACAGGCCGTTGCTTAAACATGAATAATCACAGCTTTCATATCTTGGTCTTCTTCTAGGGTTGAGAGCTCAGGTACCAGATGCTGCAAATAACTGCATTTTGTGGCAAAGGGGTTTTGTTACTCTAGCTGTTAGGTAGCAACATAGTGCCTGTGTTGGATGCAGTGGCCCAAAAGTGCTTTCCATGGTTCCTCCCATCTGGCCAGAGCGTGTTGCCACTCATCACAGAGATGTGTCATAGATTCACAGAATGACTTGGATTGGAAGAGACCTCAAAGCCCACCCAATCCCAGCATTTTATTTTCTTGGCAGAAAACCATAAAATATAGAATCATAGTGTGACTTAGGTTGGAAGAGGCCTCAAAGCCCACCCCGCTCTAACTTCTGCCATGGGCAGGGCTGCCCCCCACCATCTCAGCTGCCCAGGGCCCCGTCCAACCTGGCCTTGAGCACCTCCAGGGATGGGGCACCAGAGCTTCTCTGGGCAGCTGTGCCAGTCAGACAGCAACTGTACTGCTGAGGACAGCAGCTTTACTAGAAGGGATGTGTGGGTGCTTTCTCACTTGCGCCTCAGCCCTGGTGTTTCTCCCTTGAATTTCTGACAGTTTGGTCTAAAAGAGTTTGCATGAGGTAACTGTGCAGTCAAAGAGGCAAATGAACAAAATTTTCCTTGACTCTTTGTAACAAATCTAACTGTTGAGGCAAACCGGTCCAGCCAAACCATATTGATTGCATGTGATTGAAAATGCAGCAGCACTTTTCCTCTTGTAGATCAAGTTTCCAGCTCTTCTATGTTCTTCAGAGCAAGCAGGAAAAACCACTGATAATTGCCTGTTATTCAAAGCGCACACGACCGACTGTCCCTTCAAGAGCCATGCATCTGCCTCTCAAGTGCCGTCATCAAATTTATATTCTTTTTTTGGACCAGTGACTCCTTTTATGCATGTATTTGTTTGATGTCCTAAAACAGTGAAACTTCATCTTGCCCTCTAAGCCTACCCTGTTCATAACCATTAATTATCACACCACAATCTCTAGAGCCTGTTCATTTGGTTCAACAGCATGTGCCCATTTGCTCTTTGGAGTATGCAGTAATTATGTTATTACTTTGTGAAGAATGGGTACTAATGTAGATGAACACTCTGCTGGCTCTCAAAAGGGTGTTCCTTAGGAAAGGAGCAACCCAGGAGGAGCAGGGCTGACAAGAACTCTGGTAAGCACCATTGGTTGCAGTGGGTGGCTCTGCAGCCAAGAAGCTCAAGCAGGGACTGGAGGTGTGTGCTGGAGCAAGGAAATAGACGTCTAACATTCTGCTTATTTCTGTGCAAGGGATTCAACTCCTTTTCCCTGGATGCCTCAGAGGTAGGGGCCAGTGGGCTCAAGTGTCTGTCCCCAACATGACAGGGCTGTAAAACAGGCCTTATCTTCAGTGTGGGTCATCCTAAGAGACACAGATAGACAGTGAGTGGCAAGCAGGACCCACTACCTCCTACTTCACTGAAGGGGAAGTGAGATAGAGGGGGTAACTGCCTTCTGCAAAGTCATACGGGAAGTTCGTGCAAAGCAGAGACTGAGAGCCAAGCTGCATGAAAAACAGACAAAGTATTCAAATTCTGCTCTTCTTTTTAATTCCATTTCAGGATGCCCAAGCTGTAACAAAAATCCAAGTGTTTTATATAGAACTTAATATCGTATTCTATATCTTTCCACCAAAGCAGAAGTAGAACTTCTTGAACTTGAATGATACCTTGAACTTCATCCCAAACTTTCTCTCATGCACTCACGGACACCATAGCAAGACCCAGGTGTAGTGCAGGGAGTGATGTGAGGTCTGTTCTGAAGGCCAGGGCCATAGACTCATGCAGGGGACAAGGGGAGTACTTTTTGCAAGCCCTGACTCAATGCTGGATGACTCCCTCCCAGTCAGGTATTAAGAGTATGGCTCAGAATTTCGCACTTGGGTTTCTGTTTGGTTTTCCAATGAGCAGCTGAGGTGTAGGCAGCAGCCTGCACAGACAAGGTTAGCCAGGAAAAAAAAAAAAAAAAAAAAAAAATCATTGGGAATTATCATGAGGCTTCAGTTGCTCTGTTTTTAAAAGCCTAGAGTGGATGTTTTCCTCTTGGCCTCGTCTTGTTTTCATAGCCGCTTGGAAACTCAGCACTGCATCATCTGCTTTGAGCCAAGCTCCCCTGCCAGGGCAGGATAGTTTCCTATTCTGCCTTCTTGATCGTTTAGTCCTGTGTAGTTATAAGTGACTCAAGCTATGGTGCTTCCTATCACTTCCCTGGGGAGACAAGTTTGCAGTCTAAACAGGCTATATGGTAGCAAATTTTCCTCCTATTCAGCTTATTTTTTTTCCTCTTGTTTTCATCCCGTAATGCCTATTCCAGACAGAGTCAATGTTGTTGGAACAGGGGGAAGCAGCTCACACCAGCACCTCTTGGTGATGGAAAATGTTAGTGCAGGTCATAACACAGGTGCATTGCTTGGGTGCAAGGATAGCTCCGGGCTGCTCCCGAGTATGGAGGCTGGAGCTGAGTGTTGGCAAGCCAGCAAAAGCCAAGCCCCCTGCTACCCTCTCGTCATGAGAAAATAATACAGAGCAAAGCCAGGGCTTTCCCTACCACAGTCATATGTCCTTTCCTTCCAACAGTTTCTTTTCCTTCAGTCAGGCAAAGGGAAGCCTCTTCAGTGCTGTGCTGTGTGTTGGCCTCCTGCTTTTAATTACTTTCCTACTGTGTATGGCTTTCCCATTGCTTGCCATTTCAAACACAGCATCACTTCATCCTCTGTTCTCCCAGACACATCACCTAAACTCGGCACTCTGCTGTCATCATGTAAAAAAGTTACCCTAGGCCACAGGTACAGCTTTCTAGAATATTTCAGCCCAAGTGAGGGGAAAGGAAGGGTTTCTCTTCATTTTCCACTTGTCAGATTTAAAAAAAAAAAAAAAAAAAAAAAGAGGGAGTGAGAGAGAATCTGTCTGAACTGAAAGGGAGTGGGTTATTGCTTAGAGGTGATTCTAAAAATGGTCATCTTACAGCAGATTGTGTGTTCCCTGCAGAAAGCACGTCAGTGTGGTGTGAGTGCATTGTTAGTGCTAGATGGAGGTGGACTTAGTCAAGAACTTTGCCACTCAGAACTAATGCAAACTTGCTGCTAGCCAGCAATTCATTTTATTCCTTATATAATATGTTAGCATTCTGAGGCATATTTTATATTAACACTCACAGAATCATAGAACGGTAGGGATTGGAAAGGACCTCTGGACATTGCCCAGTCCACCCCCCTGCTAAAGCAGGTTCCTTGTAGTAGGTTACAGGACATTGTGGAAATAGATAGAAGGGGATGAAGAGTGCACAGTGATGTCCAACTAGCTCAGCTAATTCAGCTGTCTTCAGCATGGGTTGCAGGGAGGGAGAGCAATCTGCTAAAGCAAAACCATGCTTCTTGAGCTGTTTTCTGCACTGGAGGCTGTGCAATGGCATGTTACTTGTACAGTTGGGAGTTCTCTGTGTTGTCTGAGTGCTCTAGTGAAGGCTTACATGGCCCAAAGTATGCTGACACTGTGCATTAACTCTGATCCAGGAGGTGTTAGCGGTGGCAGGACATCTGAACACTGTCAGGAGACAAATGCATATGTATGTGGACACTCCAGAAATGCCCACAGCTACCCGACAGCCAGTGTGAAGGAGAGCAGCCTCTAAGAAGTGAAACATGGGATAAGCAACCATGTTATCTCTAGGCCCAGTAATTAACCCAGGAGATATTTGTTGTAAGACATGAGGATTTGGTTTTTTTCTTCCTTTTTTTTCTTTTTTTTTTTTTTCCCTCAGATGTGCAGACTAATTAAATTACTCAGAGAAGGGAAAAAATCAGTTTGATCTGACTTCAATTTGAGTGAAGTCTGGAACTAAAAATGTAACGCTTTGAAAGACAGAATAAGCAGTTTCCTGAGTCATAAATTGAGTCACACAGACCCCTAATGGTGTTTCCAGGACTGCAGACAAGCTGTTGCTCTTAAGACAAAAAGTAAAACCTTTAAAAATAAACTAGATTTTGTGGCAGATTTCCAGGGAGATTTGTAATGTCCTGTGAGAGTCACTTCAAAGGTACAGCTCCAACCCCTGCGAGCCTGCATCTTTGCATGAAGAGAGTGAAGGGAAAGCTCTAGCCAGAGCAGAACAGGGAGCTACAGAATAGCAGCGGGTAGGCATCCGGGGAAGCCCAACAGCCGAGTACGTTACAATAAGCCTGCAGAGTGCATAAAAATAAGGATGTTATTTCCTGAGAGGCTGATGGAATTAGCTGTGCTGCAAATACGCAAGCCTTTGCACATTTGCTTTTGCACGTAGTAATACAACCAGGCAAAGCACCCAGCACATTTCTTCTGGCTCAGTATGCTGCAAGCTTTCCAGCAAGGGACGGAACACAACTGAATCACAGCATCACAGAATCATTAAATTTGGAAAAGACCACTAAGATCACCTAGTCCAACTGTCAGTCCATCCCCACCTTGCCCACTGCCCATGTCTCTCAGTGCCACATCAATGTGGTTCTTTAACACCTCCAGGGACAGTGACTCCACCACCTCCCTGGGCATCCTGTTCCATTGCTGCTTGTCTGTGCAGCAGCTATTCCCAAATAAACAATCAGCATACTAGACAAGGAAGAGTAGCCATCACAGTTATGGTTTGAATGGTGTGAGGCTCCACAACCTTACGTAGTAATTGTTTTGGAAAGGTCTGAGTGCCACAGGCTGATGGCTGGGTCAGGAAGAACTTCTGGAAGGAGTGGGCTGCTTCATGTCCTCTCTGTGAATCTGCTCACTACAGTTCCAGCAGAGCCTTGGCTGCCTGCACGTCCTGCCGCGTCTTCTCTTACCTCTGGAGCTGGACCTTGCGAAAGGAAAGGCATTGTGGCAAATGCTGAGTGGGAGACTTGTTTGCTTTCCCTTTTGTGTGGATTAACAGAGGATCGCAGTCTCCGCAGCTATCAGTGAGTCACCCTTCACAAGCAATAAATTCACACAGCCACAAGAATGCTGCTATATATTAATGCTTTGGTGCCATTGTTGATGATCTCTTACTGCAACCTGTGCCAACACCACAAACATTCTTAATAATATGGGAGCTTCCAAGCCAGCTGATGGAAAGCATTTAAGATAACAAGGAGAAGGGAAATGCTAGAATGGATCCAGACTTCATTTTTAATTAAAAAAAAATACAATTAAATAGAGCAACTATCTCACACTTCAGAACAAATCTATATTTTCTGAAATAGATTTGGTCTTTGCTGTTAGCTGTAATTTCTTGCTGGTCATCATAATTAAACTCTGGAGTGTCTCCACGGTACAGAAATAACCACCACCACATCTGATTTCATGTACATTCCATGCATTATCCTTGAGATTGTGGGAAAAGTTTATTCTATTGAGGAAGCTCCAAAGAAGCACCTGAAATATTGTTCTTCGTACTACCTTGTGCTGTGTGACACACACTGGTGTGTGTCCATGATGCAAAGAGAACTTTAAGTCTTGCAGCTGGTTCTCAGCCACGTGCTGGCTGTTACACCATGGTGTGCCTTACTGGTATTCAATCCAGGGTCCTTTCTGGTCTCCCTCTTTCACCACTACCTTTTAGTCCTTGCTGATTACCCAACAGCTCTGTTCTGATTATGCATACATCTCTCAGAGTACTTATGGTGTCAGGGTATCAGGTATCAAGTGCAGCTTGCCTTCGTTTCATGCCTGGAAATGGAAATCCCAACCATAATGTAAGGGGTTTCATTTTACTTCCTTGAATACACTACACCACTCTTTGGCAGAGACAACACTCAGAGAAGAATAGACTATGCACATGGATTTGAACCTGTCATAAAATTAATTTTAGTTTCCAGTTGAAATTACTCCTGCAAAAAAGATCTTGTTACCATGTAGTCTGTCAACATAAAGCACTGTAGAAGAAACAGGCCACCACTAGAGACTGGGGGATGGAAGATGACTATCGATAAACCAGGATTTCTGTTTGTTCTGTTTACACCAAACTCCTCTCAACTGATGCTGAAAATCACATCTACTGTATGGCTCGGGGTGTGGAGAATGGTCACGCTGCTGGCGTTCTTTGCATGGGCTCAGGGTATTTAGTACATGTATGCCTGGCCTTGCCCACTGCCACGTATGTAACTTAACCAAGGTCTTACAAATGATTCTCTGGCAACTTTCTGTAGAGACCGGAAGGTCTGGGAGAAAAAAGCCAGAAGTGGACATTAACCCCCAGGAGGCCCTGTGTTCACTGCGGTAGAGGAGGACAAGACTGGAGATCTGTTTCTCCGCTGTGGTCTTCATCAGTCCCAAGTCTGGTTTTGAAGAACACGGTCACGGACAAGGGGATGATGCAGCTCCAGCCCCAGGGCGGTGCGTTGTGACCTCCTGCCCTCTGCTGTGCAGCAGCAGCAGGAAAGGACACAGGCAGCTCCGTGCTGGGGACAGGCTTCCTCCCACAAGCCCAGGAATGTCCCATGGGATGCCCCATAGACCTTGCCCAAATGCAGACATTTCCCCAGGTGGCCATAGTGGCTGTATGGCTGGAGCACATGTATTGGCAAGAATTCCTTGTTCAAAAAAGCCCTGAAACATGGAGTGGTGGCAGCGTGCAGTGTGCCAGTTGAGCTGGCTGGCACCTAAAGCCTGAGTTAGCAAAGGCCTTTAGGAAACTATTCTAATGACTTTTTTTAATTTTCAGTTGTATTTATGATTCTGTCCCTAAATGTGTGGTCACATAAGGTATTTCAAGATGAACTTGTCAAATCCTCTGTTTCTGTGTGGGACACACACTCCTGGCTTTGCAGTTACTCTTTGAAATGCTACTCACGCTTTCAAAAGGAAGATATACTTCTGTCTCTGCATGATTACAAGGCTCTCACACTATTTAGGATAGAAACATCATCCAAAGCAAAGCTGGGAAGGATTTCCTGAACATTTTAAGTGATTCTTTCCATGCATGCAAAAAAAAAAAAAAAGGAGGAAAGGTTGGTTTTCTTTGTCAGGTATGTTAACATACCATATTAGGCCCTCATTTATTTCCATGTCCATTCATGTCCCATAAACAGGTTGTGCCGAGAGTTCAGCATCCACCAGTTCCACCCCAAGTTGGCTGTGTGCCTTTGGGTGCAGCTGATGGCAAAGCCGTGACCCTGACACTTATTAGAAAAGTTTTTAAATATATTCCTAACATTGGTGATGTCATGCAGCAACTGTCTTTCACAAGGGTGCTTTTTTCTTCTTTTTCTATTTTTTTTTTCCCAAGAAAAAGAAATGGATGAGTAATTTCTTACAGGCAGCTTTTTTCCTTCTTGTTCGCTCATCATCAAAGTGCAAATCATGGCTTAACTATGTGCAATTGTAAATTGGTTTGGCATAGTTGTGTCTACATCTACTGAGTTTCCCACTTGTGGGAGTCTCCCATTACTCTTTCTCCTCTCTGACTCACTTGCATGTGTACCAGTGATTTCACTACCAGCTGTCTCACTGCTCCAAAAGGTCTAAAATGGGATCTGTGTATATATTCCCCGAATTAGATAGAGATCTCTGCCATTTTGACATTGTGCATATAACCTAGGATATGCCTCAGCCTTTTGACATTTCACTCTTTTTAATATTAAACTTGGGTGCAGTAACTGCTTCTGCAGAATGGAAAAATGATTAGGACACTCATTTCTAAAGAAGTGTGTGGAGCTTTAGCCATGCAATCCCCATTGACTTTAATGGAGGGTTCGTGTTTAAAGCCTTATGCAGTTACTTCGGAAGATTTAGGGGAATTTATTACATTATCTACTGGTTGAGAAGTTATGCTATTGTTTTACTGGTAGCTGTAATCACCATAATGAAGTTAAGCCTCAAGAAGAGGAGGTCAAAAAACAAAAGTCCTCTAGTCATTACACTAGAGCTGTTAGATCAGTTTGTACAGCTGCTGGGAAAAAAAAAAAAATAGATAATAACTATTTCAGATTTAGGCCAGTTCTGCATGTCTGGAAGTTGCACTCCACATCAGCATGCCAAAAGATTGCAAATTCCAAAAATGCTTAGGAAAAGGTGACTGCTACACTAGGAGACAGATAAAGAAACAAGCTGAATGGAGATGAGACTCAACTCACCTATGTGTCAATCATCTAGCTCAATCTGTTCTCTCTTCTCTAGTTCATGAGTGGAAAGAAAGTGATAGAGGCACCTCCATATAGGGTTGGTTACCAGCACAAGATAAGTCTCTAAGATAAGTAAGTTGAATCACCCTCTGGCAGTGACTTTCTAACATCCAGTGACTATAAAGGGAGCATAGTTTAGACTGGCTTAGACAAGACAAAGCTAAAATTAGGTGAGATGAATCCCCACCCCGAGCTTTGCACCCAGACAAATTGCTGTACAACAGCACGATTGAGGAATCTGAGACTGTAGGTTGGGACTTCTGACTGCTGAGGTTCTACACACTGTCATCCCTGGGCTACCATCATGATTGTAAAGTTTTGCCCTACCCAGTAGAGGTCACAGGAGTCCACTGACTTTGCTAAATTTCAAGGAAGACTTAATAAGTTACATATGTAATTGTTGTTTCAACTGGGAAAGCTATGAAATGCTGGAAAACAGGATTAAAATAGGATGATCATAAGGATTTTTACCAGTGTTTTCCCCTGGCTTTCAAAAAAAGGAAACTTTGGCAAAGATACAAAAACCTTTAAGATCAGATTGGTCCACCTTCTTTCTCTCATCTTATCTACTTCTACCCTGCAGGCAAAATGCATAGGATTCCAGAGATTGACAGTTGTCTGTAGTTCTAGGAAAGTAGTTAATTATCTAAATCACTTCATAATTGACTCACTTCCACTACTACTTCAAGAGATGCCATACCAAGGAGGTAGAGTTGGAGCACTACGATGTGAGGAGCATAGGCAGGCAGTGAAACTTGCCAGTCCCTATCAGTGTGCTTCCAGGAAACCTATCTCTGTTCACTGCTTGGCTTTCTGACTTTTGTTCCCTCGTTACTGGCTGCTATCTTTTGGACTAATGCCCTTTTGAACTGCAGAACTGCTGCCAGTATGCAACTTTGGTTACACTTCGAACAGTTTGTTTCTAAAAACAAAAAAGTGAGACTGGAAATGTGTCCCTTTCAGTGCCAGTGGTTCTAGAAAGCATCTTGTTTGGGTACTTCATTCCCCAGCACTTCCCATGTCAGGAAGGCTCAACGGTCTGTGACTACGGGTCTGGCACCCTGACTATGGGTCTGGCAAGAGCTCCCCATCCAGAGTTGTGCAAACAGCAGCAAAAGCAGTTAAGATAAAGTTAATGTCAGCTTAGTGCAGTAGGCTCACTCACACAGTTCGAAAACCTTTTCTCTGCACTTTCTATTCTTGAAATTTTGCAGAACAAAACTTTTATTTCATGATGGAAATTCTGTTGGTTTTTTTTAGATCAAAGGAAGTTTAAATGTATTTATAAGATGTCAGCATTTCTAGCAATGGAGTGTATTCAAGACAAACTCAATGAACCAAAAAGCAGTATTATTTGATTCCTCATATACAAAGCATTCTCATTTTTAAGATGCTACTTTTAGGAAACCCTGGAAAGAAGGAAAGGATTTCCCATCAATTAATCAATGTACTTTAAAAATGCCTGGTTGGTTAGAAATTTCTTTGTAACTAAGTGTGGTGAACTGCACAGCAATAACCACACCACTTTGGAAACTCTGTATTTTAATCTCAGTTTTTTCAAACAATTCCCATAGTTGGCTGGTGGTTGTTCTTTTCATTTTGACATTATAAAAGGAAGAGATACATCATAACCTCAGATTTATTGTTACATCCACATTGAGATTATTGCAGTAGCCGTTTGAGGAATCAAGCCATTTGTTACAAAGCACCATTTGAAATTGCTGTGTTTTCTCCGGTTATCTAGGTACGAGATAGTTGTGATGACATGACGACTGCCTAGTTGTGTTATTCCTTTGTTTATCTAGTCATAGCTGTGCTCTTCCCCCTCTGTGCTAAACCCTGTTTGCAGAGGAGATACCAGTAGGGTAACTAAGGAATGCATTTTAACCGCATGCTGAAAGGGAAGCAAGCTGCCTTGCCCTGATGTCCAGTGAGAGTATCCACAAAAAGAAATTAGTCCGAAATAACATTTCATTTCTTGATTGCTTTGGAGTTCTTATACAAAGACTGAGACATGTTTAAAGAGAAACAGCAGCAGAGACTTTATAAAGATAATCGCTGAGTTATCTAAAAACTTTTGGTGCTTTCCATTTACCCTTGCATTTTGCGATATGATCTCATAAACCAGACTCAAAATGCATTTCCATTAGTGTAAGCTCATTAGCAGGATGACTACAGTGTATATATCAATAGCCTACTGGCTACCAGGGAGACCGAGCAGCCAATTGTGCCTGTCCATAGAAAACAGAAGATTTTTTTTGTGGCCGGCCATTTCTTCTGAAGGAAAGAAAGAAGTCTCAGTCATCTGGATTTCCCTGATCAGTTCATCTCAGTGAGTAGTACAGGGTGAATTTTGTATAAAGCTTATGGATTTCATACTCAAAACAGCCTTTTAAATAATTAGACACCAGATGTTTTGAATTTTCTTTGTATTTATAAAAATAAAAAGATCTTTTAATGCTTAATGAGAGTAGGTAAAGCTTTCTTAACACTTCTGAAAATGATTAAAAGGCTTTTAGATGCACTCTTCTTAGTTACAGGAAATTAGTGCTTTTCCTCAGATCCACCGGAATAACATTTTGACTGAAGCTACACTTGCTTTCTAGGTACAGATGAATGGGTTTGCTGTGTATTTAGGAGTTAGATCCTGTTCTCTTAGCTGCCACCTTTATCCCTACATGATATGCTAGTAGCTAGAGAGGTAAAACACTCAGATTAAACGCTCCATAAATTAAACACTGTCAGGAGAAAGTTTTCAGCTAAGGGTTCCTGTCCAACAGCTGCTGGATGCCCTGATTTATAAGCTAACCATAGAAGCATGTAGGGACAGCGGCAAGTATTGGATGGAAATATTTAGCTTTTTGGTGGACTCCATTCTGGACATCTCTGCTCAATGTTTTAATGAAACTTTACAGGTTGGGAGAAGATTCTGCAGGAGGTTTTGGTGTGAGTAAAGAGGTTGATGTGTAGGCATCTTCATTTCTGAGAATGGCCTTGATCCCCACAGTGCTTCCCCTGCTCAAGATCACCCTTGCTGAGTGTGACTGAGCTGACCTTGGCAATGCAAGGACGTGACACCTTCCCTTATTTCTGAACTAAGCAGGAGGCCTGCAGTCGGGGGCCTTAAGGGGGTTTCTGTCAGGAGTAGATGCTGGTGTGGGAGCCAGATATTTGTTTGCTATAATCCTGTTTGTTTGCAAACAGCAAGCAACGCCTTCTTTCCATGAATGCAGCGAGAATCAAACAAGCAATGGTTTCTTTGATGGTGGCTCCAAGCCTCTCTGAGACTTACTAGTACTGAAAGCTTTTGTGGGTTTTTTCATCGCAGTGCTTTGCTATTGCTTCGTCTCCTATAGTCCCTCCTCTTTTGGCTCTGGTCCCCTCTTATTTCAGCCCTAAAGGAACATAGCACTGTCTTCACATTTATCCAGAATGAAAAGTCATTCCTAAGCTCTCTCAGGAAAAAAGATCTCAATGTCCGGTTTGAGTGTCCTGTTGAAACCTGCCACTGCACAGCCCCACACTGGCTCTTCCTTGCTTAGGGCCACATTGGCTTGCCCCGGATCTGTGTACCCTACTGATCTGGGGATACCTTTTGACCCTGTCTGGGTTGACACTGACTATCCCCAAGGCAGGGCAGAGCAAAAAATATAAAAAATGTAGGGGTCGTGTAGACATTCTTCTTGATTACGCCAAAAAGCAAGTAATTTTAAGATCAACTTGTTAAGAGAATTTCTTGAGCAGCAGCATCTTTTTTGTTTTCACTAAATGGAGTTATTTGCTGGCAATTATTTCAGACCGGAATAGCTGGAGACTGTAAAGTTGTATTTGCATTTTTGTTCAAATGCCTGCACATGTACTGCACACTGTGTTCCTTGCGAGGCAGCCATTTATTGTCCAAAAAGCTTTGCTTTCCACATCCAAGCACTAAAGCAGGAAACTCTCAGGCTGACCTGACTTTGGAGTACAAAAACTGAATGACTGTGCTCATGTAGAACTACACTTCATTGTTATTACATTATTATATTAAGCAAGCAAGTCGCAAATCTTCTGTAAAGTGGTTGTTTTCCTGCTTTTCTCTATTGCTTTCCTTTAAGACTACATGCCAGTCAGACTGAAATCTGCCTTGAGCTCAAGACCAGAAACTGGTCCCTGAAGGCTATTTCCCTCTCACAGATGCAAAGGTGGCTTTCACATCCACCTTCTCCCTATACTGCTTCCAGGAGCTGCTGAGCTCCATAAAGGTTGTTAAGGAATCAGACATGGCTCACACTGCAGTTGTTCCCTGGTGTTGGCTGTAAGTGGCCCTCTGTAAGCCTGAGCAGGTACTGGGCATGGGTCTCACAGAAGCTCTACTTGATACCCCAGTTACAAAAGCAGAATGCCTAGCTAGAGTCCTACCTACTCATTCTCTAAGAAATATGCAGTAGGAGAGTCTCCTGAAGACTATGGCTTTGTTTTCCTGTTTTCCTTTTTACTCTGTCAAGTAGCATTTACTGGTGCTAGTCAGTGCCCATTTTAGAAGAAGCAAAAAATGATCCAGAATGAAAGTCTTCAAGGAAAGTTCGTGGTTTGGTTTAGTTTTGAATTGTTTGGAGGGCAGGTTTCAGCAGAAGTTTTCAGCTTGCAGTTAAAAGAAACACAATCTCAGTTGAGCTGGGTCCCCCACTCTTTTCTAGAGTCACCACTTTCGAAGAAATAGCACAGAGATTCCCTCCTGTGGTGTGGGAGTTTCCAAAGGTAATCCCCCCTGCTCCGGTCATCAGCCAGCAGTGCACCAGCCAGGCTGGAAGGCTGGGCTCGCTCTTTTTTTGGAAGGCGTCAGCCCCTAACCTGAGCTTCCACATGCAGAAATAAACATTTATATTGATCTTTTTCCAAAGCACATTCCTAGGACGTCAAATCAGTGCCTCCTGGTTTATGGGCCTGACAAAGCATAGCATTTACAGCTCCCTGAATGAAACAGACTGGGTTTGTGGCAGGAGGTTGTCGCATGGGAGGTGTCAGCTCACATGCCCCAATGACCCCATTGTGGGACGGGTGGAGCAGGGGTTGCTCAGGGTCAGCTGCCAGGGGGATAACCTCAGAAGGCCAGGCTGGGTGGGCACGCCTAAGGTGCAGCGGCAGCTTTTAGATGAGAGCTTGTTTCAGTGCTGTCTCTTTGGGGCTGTTTTCCAGCCGTCACTTTTCCCTTTGGCAATGCATGTGAACTGGCACAGACACGTGCAGCTTCAGGGCAGGCCAGGCTGGGGTGCTTGAGGTCCTCAGGTGGCAGTGCGCTCAGCACAGACACCACTAGACCTCATCTCCCTGGGGAAAAACAGAGCAAAAAAGGATGAGGCACGAGGGCACGAGAGCCTGGGGCCATGCATAAACCATGGTTCAGCATGTGCTATCGGCTGCAAGCTCCTTCTGTGGGCTAGGGGAGAAAAAGTCCCTGTACCTGGGGTATTTGGGCCCATCCTAGTTTTTCGTCTCCCTGATGCAGGCTGCAATAAGTCTGTACTCGCTTTTAGATCTCTCCCTTTGGCTTTCTGTGGACCGTAGCAGACTTCTGCACAGAGCTTGCTTGTACTTACAAGCCAGCAGAGCAAATAAACTATGTTGGTACAAAGCAACGCCTGTGAATTTTTCCTCTTGAAGCTTTTTCTTCTCTTTCTGCACTTTTTTTTTCTTTTTCCTCCTCCTTTCTATGAATGCATTGTGGCTGGCTTGCAGCGAGCTGTCCAAATTGGTCCTCTGTAGCCAGCTCTATTCTATCTGAAGTCTGAGCTGCCAGCTGGTAGCCAGCACCATTTCAATGCATATGCTTTCAGCAGAAAAGACTCATCAGTGATGTAGAAGTGTTTTCTTCCCTGCTTATCAGGGTAGCTTGGCTTTGTGCATCTCAGCCCCGTGCTGTGGGACATGAGAAATCAAAGACACCAACTGTGGATCCAGGATGAGCAACTGAAGTGAAGCCCCCCCCTCCCCTTCATCACAGCCCCCTCTCCACCCGCTCTGCTGCACACATGAGCCTGCTGATGGTCGGGAGCAGTCAGATGTGAGAAGAAAAGTGGAGTGAGCAGAAGCACCCACATAGGGAGCTTGCGCACATTCGTGATGGTGTCGGCACTTGCTGCTGGAGCACTGTACTGGAGCTGTGCCTGTGCTCCCCAGTGTGTGTGTGCATTCTCCTGGCATTGCTCTGTCTTCACCTCACTCTCCAAGTTCGTATCCAGAGGGTAAATGATGTCTGGTCTGCATAAATACACTGGACGGGCTCAGTTTCCTGCCCCTTTCTCCCCCTCCAAAAACATCTGTGCCGGAAGAAACCTAATTTAAGCCCTATGTCTCTGGCATAAACAAATGGGAGCTCAAAGCCTTTGGAAAGAGCGAACTAACTGAGTACATCAGAGGTGATTTTCACACATTTTCCCTTAAAATTCTTGTTCATCCTTGTGGTTTCATATCTCACTGCATTTGACAAGGAGGGCAGCAATTGCACTTTGAAATTATTTTACTGTAGCTGACCCTGAATTGGACGTTGTGTGCAGCTTAGCATCTTGCCATTTTGGATGTGTTTATTCACTGAGCAATCGCTAGGATCACTCCAGCCCATATATCCATCAAGTGGGCTTGCCATGGTTTGAAGTGGGTTTATCTCAATCTGTGGAGTGTGTGGCAGTACACTGGTGACTCATAAAGGCTCAGTCCTGCAAAAGCACATGTTTAAGCACATGCTTAACTTTCAGCACATTATTCTATCTCACAGAAGTCATCACAGAAGTGAGACGACTCACTTTCTCAAAGTCAGGCTTGTTCTCAAGCACTGCTTGGGGCTGGAGTCAGAGAGCCCAGCACCTCACAGGAGTGAGCCCATAATGATTTTCTTTTCTTGCCTGCGTAAGTAACATTCCTGAAAACAGGCTCTAAAGGATCAAGTTCTGCTACTGTTGAATAGCACATATTCACAGATAGTCTGGTTTTAATCAATGGGTGGATGACTTTGGGCAAATAAGATCCCTCTTCCTATAACTCAATTTCCCATGTGTAAAGTAGAGATAATGATGCTTGCCTTGTTGGCAGTATACCTGGAGATTTACTGAGAATTCATTCTATAAGAGAAAGGATCTGTATTTGGCTCTGACTAAATCAATATTAACACATTCTCACAGCAGCAAGTACAGAATGAGGCCTGGAAAGGTATTTTCAGTTGCTGTCTCTCCGCTGCAGGCTTCATGGGAAGACAGAGAAGAGACAGGCTGAAATTTTGGAGCGTATATTTTAGTATAAGAGCTGAAACCATAGGGAGATAGGTTCTCTTTCTCCCTGCATACACATGTGCTAATGCTGTTACCATAGTCTAAGTAATAAAATGTAGGCCTGTTGTAAAATACTAACTTCTATACTTGTGATTATAAAGCATAAAATGTGCCTCACACCTTTTCCTGGAGAATATAACTATAACGGATAGTGTCCCTGTTGCTCCTGGAGCTTGAGCCTCTGCGCAAGGAATCTGGATTTCCCAGTGACTGGGAGAGTTTGAACGTGTTTCCTACCTTCACCTGAACAAGGCAGAATGAAACCATGCCCCGTGTCAGCTACTAGGATGGAAACACATTGACTTGTCCCAGCTGAGGATCTCGCTCTTTACATTTAATCGTGAATGCATGAGGTTTGAAGTAAAAGGAAAGAACCACCAGTGAAGTGTATTTTAAAAAGCGGTGTTAAAAGGATGACATTGCTACTACATAGTCTAATGAGCTGGCAGACAGTATTTTCCAGCAAAATTCACCTTTGCATCTTTTCAGTGACATCCACACCCTTTTGTTTAACCTCTAGGCTACATTTAATCTGAATGTTTCTGAAATTCTCGAGTTTCACTCTCAATTTTTCAGTTTTCAGTTATTAGCATAGGAATAATTCTGGCTTTCCAACCTTGCGGATACAACATTGGTTGATTCTTAAACCTGTAAGTCCAGTTTCTGTATTTTCCACATCCTTGTGTTTTCTTTTCAGTGGAAATTTTGTCTGCCATGTAAAACAAAGTGATTATTCCATTCTAATCTTTGGAAAATTCTGTTCTCTGGCACAGTGCTGTGTTGTCTGATACTTTCTTTTTTATTTTATGTTATTTTATTTTATTTTTATAAAATTCTAAATTTCTGGAAGGTAAACCCTTCCTATGAGGAGATTTAACTTTCCATCAGTCATGAGAAAACCTATTCCCTCTGGAATATTAGAGGTAAGCTTGGAAGACAGCATTAAACATAAATAAAATTCCAGATTGTTTCATTTTGAATTTCAGCCCCTTTTTCTTTGGAGGGGTTATTGTTTCAAGAAAACACCTTGTTTTTAAAATTTTCTTGGCCTTTTTAAGTTTAGTGCATTGAGTGTAATAGCCAAGAGTTCTGGATATGCAGCAGACAGGAGAAATGTGCAGCATCTGTCAAAAGACAAACATACACGTGTGTGTTATATAGGACATAAAACTTTGTGTTGTGCAGTTATAAAAGAGAAGCAATCTTGAAATGTTACAGCACTGATTTTCCCTCTCAGTTTTGCTTTAAGTGAAAGAGGTTTGGGGATTCTCACAGAAAGCTGTTTCAAAGATAGCTTGTGAGATAGATATATTTAGAAAAGTTTCATGCAAGTTCTCTGCCAGTTTCACAGTTTGGATAAGCTTATCTTCTCCCCATGGTATTTGAACTCTCTTCCTGTGTCCATATAATATGTAGTTCAGGCATAGGCTCATTCATTCAGATTTATTTTCAGTGAACCTGCAAATTGCATTCTCATTTTTTTTGCAAGACTAGCCTTCATTCCTTTGAGCTGTAGGCAAAAGTTTCTGTTCTGCTGAAGGGACAGGGATGTGTAGCTACCAGTGATTACGTGTTGTCCAGTTCAGTAAAAGCTGAAGCTTGCATTCTACGTACAAGGGCTGACAGGGTTACAAGTTACTCTCGGGAATGGGTGTCTCTAAATTAAAGTATTTCCTAATGCTACCAGGCTCTCAATTCCGTCATGCATACACATACATCTGAGATGCCCTGGGGTCTTCCAGTTGGCCTCCAGTTGCCACTAGGGATGGCTGTCCATGTCATGGTTCCCCATGGGTCATGTCAGCTGTTTGCTTTACACCATGTGGAAATCCTGGACTCCTTAAGGCCTCTCACAGAGCACTGGAAACCTATGGTGAGTCTCTGGACTAATCTTAGTATTCCAGCGCGGTTACTTTGGCACTGTCACCCAAAGACTTCATAGAGATACAAGGTTCAAAGAAAGAGCTGTCCTCAAGCAAAGGAATTTCTGTGGTAAATGTCCCCAGGATAAAATCTGTGGCATAGCAAAATTCCAACCATCCTTACTTCTCCAGGTATCATGGGATATTTCATGCTGTTTCAGAACAGCTTTGCTCTCTGAAGCTTTGAAGTCACAGTGAAGTATCGAACAGTATAAAGAGGGAACTGTACGGCTTCCTTTATGCAAGTGATTCCTGGATATTTGCTTTGGAAGAAAACAGTCCTGTTGTTCAGCAAAAATGAAATTGTAACATATTTCTCCTTTGATCAAACTGAAGCCGGTCAGATGACAGGAGTGCTGCTAACGCACGCTGTGTGACTGCTTTTGTCTATTCCCACTAGGCAGGCAGGGCTTGCTTTCAGTAGCGAGGTATCCCAGCGCTTGGGTGTGGTACAGAGGAGGGTTCAAGTAATGAGCAAGCTCTCGTTTCTCTCAGAAGACCTGGCAGAAGGCCCTGTCTGTTCTTTAATTACATTTCAACAGCTGTTTTTTATATATTTGTGTTTCCTTATTCAAACGTGGCTTATGAAGAAAAAAAAAGAAGCAAATGATGAGCATGCTTTCAACCAAGAAACACAATACTCTGCAACACAAGAAGCTGTCTCCGACTAGCCAGAATCTTTCCAAGAAAAATTATTTCCTTACCAGACCCACGTCAGTGTTGATGCCACTGTGGATGAGGTGGAAAGAAAGCAGAGCAGGTTGAGTCAATATTAAGAGCAAAGGCAGTAATCCGTGTTGACTTACAAAGAATCAGACACTGTTAGTTAGCAGTCAGTCATCCTGACAGCAAAGTAATAGTCCAATATGATGGAACCCACAGAGTGAATGGATACTAAGAGCTTTCCATGTCATACCAGGGAGCCTTTGTCCTTCCACAGCAGCTCCTGATTTTAGGTGTAGAGCTATGCTCAGTTTCAGGTGACGGTTCTGCAGTGCTGTCACACATGCATGTCACATCTTCCCCGAGACATCTGCTTCCAGCTCTGCAAAGCCATGGTGGGATGAGGAGCCATAGCTGTTAGCATTACTTCTGATTGCAGGACATCCCTCCATCCCTGCCATCAGAGCCCACCTTCCACATCCCCTCTAGGCTGATGCCATGCTACCTGCCAAGAGGTTTGAAGGGCCTCTAGAAGTTTTCTTCAAGACTGGTTGTTGGGAGACAACTCTGTGTTAGCTTAACTGATGTGAGCTAAAGGGAAGATTTCCCTATTGATGTGATGCGATGATAGTCTTTGCTCTGGAACAGGTAAAACTGAAAATGTTCATGCAAAACCCAATGTGCAGAGGCAGACTTCTCATTGCTGAAAAGGAAAATTCGCCTTCCTTGGTCAGACTCAGACTCTAAGAGTAAAGTGCAGGACTGATCTTCATAGCTTTGCTGAAGCCCAAGAGGTTGTATCATTCTGTACATCAAGTCTGTCTTATCCTTTCTTCACTGCCCAAAGCTGTAAAAATGGTATGTAGTGATGAGACAAGAGAGCCATCTTGTCTCCATCTGTGGTCAGGAGCACATACTTAAGGAGGTATGTCTGACTTGGCACTCCTGGCCCTTCACAGCTTCTAGCTGTCAGCACCGTAGGGATTTCCTGGGCTGGAAATTGTATGTAGATTATTGCGCTTAGTAGACAGTAACAGACCTTTACTTCCTTGGGTTCACCAAACATGTTCTTTGTGAACATGTTTAAACCTCTTTGAATTAATTTATAATTTGGCCTCTACGGCATCCTGTGACATAAGTTGCACAATTGTATTATAAGCTGTGTGTAAGTCCTTCCTTAGCTCAGCTTAGCTTAACATATGCACAGTTTTCTCTAGTTACCAAGAAAAGGAGAAAATAACAGAACGCAAAAATGTCAGGGATATGAGTGGAATAGTTAAAAGCAAGATGCTGTCCATATCTCTTGTGTATACATCTGTGTAAAGGGAAATTATAAAATTGAGAAGGCTCAGTTGTCCTTGTTGGTAAATGAAGTCAGAGCAAAGAAGTGATATGTTTGAACTCCATTGAGATCATGTAGGCAAAACAGGAGGACAGGAGGACAGAAATTCCTGGTCTCTGCTTCCAGAAAGATTATCTGCAGCACAAGGTTGGGACCAAGATGGCCAAGTTCAGACTAGATGTTTCCTTCTGAGGAATGTGGTGCATAATAATACAGTCCATTAGAAGTGGCTTCCAGCCCAAAGGGAATAATAAATGCAAGAATATTGTTGTCTGTTGAAAACAAAGCTGGTACTGTGCTCAGAAACATAGTTGTTAATGAAGTGCATCAAGACTAAAAATAACTTAGAAACAAATGTGCGAAAGTGTCAGAATCAGCTGCTGAAAAACAAGAGCTGGCCTTAAAATCAAGTGTATTTTTTGTGGGAGGTAAGTGAGTAACCTCATCTTCAGAGGAGCCTAATATAAAATCTCTCAGCAACATTTGCCTCTGCTTTTGGTTAAAGGGATATGCTTAAGCACAGTTAACTTACAGTTCTTTGCTTTTGTTTGCACAAGTGAAAGCCACATATGTTATTTTATGAACTGCCAGACATCGTGGCAGAGGAGCAAGATTTACCCCCACACTGCAGAATGGAAGGGCCTCCAGTGCTTACCAGTGATATGAAAAGCACTGCCTGAAGGAGATGAAGTAGAGGACACACACAGATTCCACTGCACCCTTAAAACACCCAGTTCCTGAAATGCCACAGCATAGAGAAAGGTGAGGATGCAGGCCTTAGTGTTTAAAAGATATCACAGCTCTATAGCTGCAGTTCACCTTGGGTGTTTTCAGGTTAATTTCTGTAACAGATTTAATCCCTGCAAAAAATGTCTAAGTATCCAGCGCAGATTTGGATATGAACATTATAAACTGTTTATTCAAAATAACTGTAATGGATTGCTTTTGCTAACTTAGCATGACACCAACCTTTGGACTTTCTTTCAGTTCTCATTCCTTTTTAGCTTATTTGTGGAAACTTATAATTAGATTTTCCTCTTCCTTCTTCTCCCTCCACCCCAGCTGATAAAGTGCCATAAATCCTGGACATCATCCATGAGTGCAGTCATTTATGAATTTTGCTATTTTTTGCACATTGCACCATATGTAAGACAAACTAACTTAGAGGCACAGTTTCTTATTCCTGGCATGCAGGAGAGTCACTGAGAGATATCATATGGTCTCCTGGCAAAAGTACAAAGTGGCTCTTGTTGTTTGATCTACTGTCTTAAACTTAAATGCAAAATCTGATAATTGGGTCAGGCAGGAGAAGAACCTTACTAATAAAGCTCTTTTCATTTCCTTTTCCTATATTTCCTCTTTTCATCTTTTCTTTCTCTCTTTCTTGGTTGGTCCAAGGACCTGGAATCAGCTGTTAGCAAAAGGGGAGAAGCAGAGCTCGGCTTATGGAATCGCATCTTCTCCTCAAAATCCCCCTCTGCTTGTCATCCCTTAGCATAAGCTGCTCATACAAATTCCCTGCCAGCAGACTCACTTTCCTGAGCTTGCTGTGAGTGTCTTCGTAGAAAAGTATCAGAGTTTACAAAACTGTAATCATTGAACTTACTGTAAACGTTCTCCAGAATCATGCCTGATTTAAAAACAACGATCTCTTTTTCATCTAGGAGTCTCTTATATGTTATTTGTAACAAAGACAGAGGCTTACACTCCCAAGGATACACAAGCTAAAAGGACCATGAACTGTCTTTGCAAGACAAACATCTTCATAATACAAGAAGCTGAGACCTGAGCACTCAATCAGCTGAGTGATTTTTTAAGCAGTAATAGAGAGCTTTTGTTCTCTGCTAGAAATAGCACAGCAAGAACATTTCATGGTTGGTTTCATGGATGGAATTAGATACTTCACAGTTGCCCATGTAATTGGATTTGTTGCATTTCCCTCAGTGATTTTGTGTAAATTTCATCCAAAATGTGAAATCTCCATTTTGAAAAGCCATTTTGGAGTAGCCCTTGAGATTCTGAAGCAATTAAACACCCATAGCCTCCTTCCCTGCAGTAAGCAGGCTGCCTGCCCAGGAGGTGCCTGACTGCAGCTCTGCTGCATGGCTGCTGCTCCAGAGCCATCAGCCCAACACGATTGCACAAAAGTGTTTAAGTCACACAGGAGTGAGCTGCAGGAGCAAGTGATTGCTAGCCAGAAGTAGCTGAGTAAGTGCTTTAATTGATTTAAGTGATTTAATTGCTGAGCCCCAACTGTAGCATGCTTAGAACGTGGGCTGAGACCTGCGGAAATTATCAGTTTTACTCTAATATAATATGAACTGTCATTCAACTTACTATACTCTTAGATGCATGACTTTGCTCTACATTTCACCTCTGAGAGGCTTGGGAATTCTTTTCAATGTAGAAAACAGATTTGACATTTGGTGAAGAACAAAACTAGTTTTTTTTCAGTTTTTTTTTTTTTTTTCCCCCTCAATTGCTGACCACAAACACAGAAGCTCCCCAGCTGTGACCAGAAAAAAATGCTCCCAAAGCTGTTTCTCCCTGGTCAAAGACAGAGCAGCAAAGGTTTGGTGGGTGTAGCCGTGTTGGCACTGTATCTTGGCCAGTGCATTTATGGGAGCAATTTCCATTGCAGTCCTTGCAAATCAAATAGGCTTGCTGATTAAGAGTTTCCAAATAATTCCTTGCTCAGGATAGAAACTTAGCTTAAAAACAATAACAAAAACAACAACAAATAGCCTTTAGAATACACACACTAAATAATTTGTATTTTTAGCAAAGATCAGCTGCACAACGTTTTCACCGTGCATTCCAAGTTCAGCCTTAAATTCTGCTTCTTGATCTGTGGGACTCTGGAGCAGCTGGGCAATTTCATAAAAGAAAACATCGGAGACAGTAAGTACAGAATATGTGAGTGGAAAATAAAATCAAAAAGCTGTAAGCCCCTGTCAAGATAAGTGCTGAAAATGGAGTTCAGGAAAAACAGCAGATTTTGCAATTGTTAAATAAGAGCAGAATAATACTGCAAGGGGCATGTTTTAATTGTTCCCAAAACATTTCTTTCGTTACCTTTCTCTTTTAGAGAAAATTAGACAAACTCACAGAATGAGATGATAAGAACACAAGCAAGGATTGTCAGCAGGGCTTCTGGGCTATTTCTTCTTTTAGCAGATGTAAGAGCATGCATTTCCTTTTGTTTCATGTGATGACTTAGGCCTTTTGCAGGCTTGAGTATTCGGTCTCAGAAGCAGTTCACAGTATCATTTTTCCTCACGTATCAGTGTGAAGGCAGCTGTGTTGATCCACTGTCAAACCTCAGCATTGTACACTACTAAACTAAAGAGGCAGTCAATTGTCATGACTTTACACATCGTGATCGACCCCCACTTTGCATCCTGAGTTCCTTCTATTCTCACTTTGATTGCCATTAATTACTTTACATTCCATTTGTAAAGGAATGGACAATCCCAGCAACAACTTGAGCCTATAGCAATGATAGACATCTACCTTGTGATATGCCTTTTCAGTCATTTTACAAACGGAACACCTCAAAGTAGGTCACTGTTCATGCTGGACAAATTCCTATGGGCAGCAGAAGATGCTGTTGCTGCTCTACAAATCCCTACGCCTTTATCTTTGACAAATTTCTTGTCTTCATCGTTTGGGGTTATCGCACTGTTATTAACCTCTCCTCCCACTAGCATAGCTGTGTCATTATTGGCAAGATGAACTACACATTACCAAAGCAGACAGATCAGAGATGGGCTGGGGCCACACCCATCAGTTAGGCTTGGTGATCCTCAAGCATAGAGCTGAAATGAACCAGAGCCCCAAACCACCATGGGAGGAATACTTGGCATTTTAGATTCACATGAAAGCCTGAGAAACTTTGGAAATTTTGCACATCCACCCCAATCTGTAGGCAGAGGCCCAGGTGTCTCATGTGTAAGAGTGGGCCTGGTGGGCTTGATTCTGGGGACACCCAAGTGCTGCCATCTTGCCAGCTCCAGAGCCTGGCACCTCAGGGAGAGAGATGACTCATGGACACCCCTCCATTACATCAAGGTTTTGTGGCAATGTGTAGGGTTGGCAGTGGTGGCACCCAGGAAGGGCTGACCACAGGTGCTGTGAGGTTTTGCAGCTCAAGGGAGACTTTGAGGGAACCGTGTGCCAGAGCAGAACAGTGACTTCTCCCTTGGTTCTTCTGGCATCCATCACCCAACCTGCAGTATCATTAAGTCAAAAAGTCCCTTGGCAGTCATCCATAAGGGCAGCAGTTCTTGTCCAGCCCACACTGGTTTGCTGGGCTGCGATCACTGCACCAGTGGCTGCAGGCAGAGAAGGAGAGAGAGGCAATAAAAATTATTTGACTTTTAGTCTGCCAGGAATTGCATGACTTCAGTTATAACTGGTTTGTTCTGCCAAGTTTGTTTCTGTATCTCTTACTGTTATTATTATTATTATTACAGATTCACTGGTTCGGTGCTAAATTCTAGCCAGAGCTTTCTTTGCCTGGTTACTTGCAGACTTGCTGAAGACTGCTCAAACTTTTCACTTGCATGTGTTTGCTGTCTGACTTCAAAAAAAAAACAACAACTTTTACATGAAAGGGCAGAAGTAGTAAGAGTGGTGTTTTAGATCGAAAATAAATGTGAACAAAACTACTCCTGACAGTTAACAAATATGAAATACGCTTGACTTTTAGGCTATTAAACAAGAGCAGCCAAATGTTCCCAGCACTTGCTTAATGCAATTACTTGATTAGAGAAAGGCATTTCGTTTCCTAACCGCTACAAGAATAAGCAATATAGCTGTCGATAATTTTGCAGTGAGGGCTGAGGGCTGGTGGTCAGCCTTAGACCACATCTTTGCATGGTCATTAGCACATATCCATCAATGCACCAAGCACAGCCTTAAGATTCTTGAGGGATTTCAGCAGTATGAGAATGACCTTTTCCTTCATCAGTTTCTAGGATGTTTTTCATTTCTGAATATGCAGCAAATCACAATGTTTTACATCGATTCTCCATTTAAGTCATATCACATTATTTTGAGACAGCCTACAATCCTGGCTGCCTTTTGTGTTCAGGGGTTGATGAGTAAGTGGGGTGATTCTCCATCCGAAAGCACTTTCAGTGGGCTTCGAGGTCTTCAAATGCTTGTACAAAATATGCACTCTAACTGGAGACAGAGGGATTTGTCTTTCTTGTGACTAGTGTTGCAGCAAGGACATAATGGAAAGGTGATGGTCAGTTAGATGGTGTGCCCAGCTCCTCAGGCAGTGCGGATCAATTTCTAAAAAGACAACTTTTTGTCTTCTGTAGTGTTTTCTAGTGGGCAAGAATGGGCCTTAATGGGCATTTTATTGTGGTCAGGATTGCACCTTTGAAGGGAATCTCTCTGTCATCCCCCAGCACTCTGGTGTGTGTCATGGAGTGGTCTCAGCTAGCATGGGCTGGGACCCTCTCTGCTGAAACACAACTGAACAGCAGGGTCCAGGAAATCAGATGGCCTCAAGTGTTGCCTCAAGCACTTCAAAACATAGTGTGTTTGTCGGGTCTACAGCACCACTGGTTTCTGTCTGCAAACCTAGTGCTATTTCCCAAGCTGACTTGCCGATGCCAACACAGCCAGAGTACATACTGAAGGTTATCTTTGCCATGAAGAGATGAACAATATGTATCTAAAACGATACACATGAAATCTCCATTCTCCTTGCTTAAAAATCATCTTTATAGGTAGCTATGGAGGGGTGAGGCTGAGTCCATAGTCAGAACAGAAACACGGGAGTATTTTTATTTCTGTAGAAGATGAAATAGTTTCCCTCATTCATCAGTCATACTTACGCCATCTTTGTAAGTACATTCTGTCTGCAGTACTAAAGAAGACATTTTTGACCATATGTTCAAAATTGTAAGTGTGAACTCTTACATGTTCTGTTGTACATAAGTATTGTCTGCCACATTCCTCAGCTTTATATTGATGTCTTTAAGATCATTTATGGTATAAATAATAATGCTGCCTTTTAAGGGGCTGGTTCCTGCGCTGCATGGATTTATTAAAAAGGATGGAGAAGAATTAAAGGCAGATTTTTTCTTGTCCTCTCTCAATGTTCAGGTCACACAATGAAGGAGGAAACAGCCTTATCTGTTGTAAACTCATCTCATGAAACTCTAGCACAACCAAAATAATTCATTCATGGATGGCTTATGAATTTGCGAGTTAATTTCCACATTTAGAGAAAACGGAAAGAAGAGAGAACACACTGTAGCAAAATGAAAAACCTAACAAATACTAATCCAAGGTAGTGAAAAATGCTTTTTCTTCAATCTGAATGTAAATGTTTTTGTTTGGGTTTGATTTACTAATCTTTTATAGTTTTTCCTTTCTTTTTTTTTTTTTTTAATGTAGACTAGTCTTCAAGCAAACATATAACAGAAAAGCAAAAATTACCAAGATAGTCAAAGTATTCATTCTAAAAATGCCTCAGGGACACTTTATAAAAAGCCCATTTAGAAAATGTCAAAATGAAATTAATCACTTCAAAACAATTTCCCCATTTTTCTGGATTGACTGTATACGCAAATTTTATTCTAATTAACAAACTGTGATTCACTCCTATAAAGTACCATCTTGCACTGGAAAAAAAAAAAAATTGTCTTCAGGACTTTATCATAATGATTTCAGAATTGGGGGTGTTTCATGCTCTTTGTGCATCCTGCTTCACACTGACACTGGAAAAGACAAACTTCTTCCCTGGGAGTAACTTTGTCATCTCTGTGAGGTATTACGATTTTGAGTAAACTCTCCTTTAGAAAAAATGGAGGTTATCTGTTAAGTACTATTTTTTCTGGTCCAAGCTGAAGTATATGGTGCAGCTTAGCTTTGGGTAGGAATTGGGAAGTTTTCTGTTACGAGGACTGAATACATCACAGTTTGGGTTGGAAAGGAGCTCAAAGCCTTCCCACCCCAACCCCTGCCATGGGCAGGGCTGCCCCCCACCAGCTCAGCTGCCCAGGGCCCCATCCAACCTGGCCTTGAGCACCTCCAGGGATGGGGCACCACAGCTTCTCTGGGCAGCTGTGCCAGCGCCTCACCACCCTGAAGAGGAGAAGGCACTGATATACACTCCATGGGACTGTTTGCATGTGCAAGTAGCTGGTGTCCATCAACAGGTAGTGAGCAGTGCTGCAGCTGGTGCCCCAGCCCTGCTTCTCATCCTCCTGCCTTTGTCCCTGTCAAAATCACTGAATTACAACACTCTGGGGCAAGTGCAACTCAGAGCACCTCCACTGCATTCAGTACACTGAGACAGCGAGTGCTGAGGGGCATGGGTGACTTTGTGCAGCCATGAGACATGGAAAAACAAAATCACCTCCGCCCTGACAGTGTGTGCACCCACTGCCTTACCGCAGTAGAGCTGCTTTCAAATTCCACTTCAAAAGGAACTTGAACACATCTTTTGCCACAGCTGGGGAGAAACAAAATTCAGGAATGCTTTCCTTGATGTGTTATTCATTCTCCTACTTGGTGTGTCGAGGGCAAAATTCTCCCTCCTTTCTGATCCTAAGCATAGATCAAAAGGAAAAGTAGATCCCGTATTTATTGTTTTACTTTTAGGAATCCAACCTCTACGTGCATATACAGTAACAGTGCTTGCAACCTGTAGCTGAGAAAACTTCTGTTCATTTGCAATAGCTAGGAATCATAGTAGCACTCATTTCTCTAGAGAAGCAGTGCCTTGGATTGCAGCCCTGGCTGTAACACGGTGCTAAATGGCCTGCCGCGGTGGGATAAAGCTCTCTGCATTCATTACTTCTGAGTCAGATATGACAGTGGTAGTCTGGGTTTTTATCTAGCATAAGTCATTTCTAGGAATTTGCTTTCATACATAAGATATCAAATTCATATATTGCATTCATCACCAAGTGCTGCACCTCATGAAACTAGTGGAAAATTCAGCTGCATAGTATTCTTTTCTCATAATCTTTCTAGAAATTTTGTTATGTTACCATAGGCTTTGGTTTCTTTTTTTCTATCTTTCTGGGGATGTGTGTATCTATACATATGTGCATGTATTACATATAGGTAATGTGTGCTTGTCCAAGGTTGTGTACACAAAACCAGCAAGGCACAATGTCATCTATTTTTCATCTGAAATTGTGAAATACAACTGCCACAAAGAGTCTTGTATCATGGAAGAGGACAGCATGCCATAGGAAACTGTTTTTTTGTTGCAGTGTCTCATGTATTTCTCAGCTATTTCCATTGCAAATATGAGATGTGCCACTGGAGAAGAGAAGGCTCTGAAACGTCACTGCTAGTTTTCAGTACTTGAAGGGAGTTTATACGCAGGAAGAGGATCAACTTTTTGTGTGGTCTAATAGCGATAGGACAAGGGGGAAGGTCTTCAAACTGCCTAGAGATGTTCAAGGCCAGGTAGCATGGGGCCCTGGAAAGCCTGATCTAATCCTGATCTAACCCTGCCCACAGAACAGGAGTTAGAACTGGATGATCTTTAAGGTCCCTTTCAACCCAAGCCATCCTATGATTCTATGATTCCCTGTTGGCAAACGTGAGGAAAGATGCCTCATTTCCATTCAGCATACCTGCATACTGTGCACTACAATAGCACAACAGTGACACCATGTTAAAAGCAATGGAATGCAAAGCTGGTTTCAAGTTGGAAAAGTATTTCTTTTGCAAACAAAAAATGCATTTAGATTTTTTTTTTTTTTTTTTTAAGATATTCTGATAAGGAAACATCCCCTTCATTTCTGAAGCTGGAGATGCTTTGGCCATTGCCTCCAGGCATTGCAGTGTCCTCTCCATTCCTGGTCCTGCATAGAGGCCTGCACTCATCTCCTCCCAACCAGCATGGCAGCTCCCTGCCCCAAAAAGCAGGCAGTACAATGCTTTTGAAGTGCTGAAGCCAGACCATTTCAATTTGGGAGGCTTTTCATCTCTGTCTTTCAGCTGCGGGCACGTGGTGGATCTCCAAACACATGCAGTGGGGTGGCCCACGCATGGAGTCCCCAGCTCCCTGTATCCCTCCAGGAGCTATATCCCTATATTCTGCATGGTGTCTGCCAGAGAAAAGGAGAAAAAGTCAGAAAAGAAAGAAGCAGTATTCAAGTGCTGTAACTATACAGAGTGGTTTCCACTTAGGTAGAAAGGAGGGGAAAAAAAGAGATTGTCCCTTTGGGTACTAATATTAAGCAGAGCAAATGGGGAAAGAAAGAGGAGGAGGGGAGAGAAAATGAGCTAGAAACCTCACATGAGGAAGTACAATTGGATGTCAGAACAAGGGCTTTGATGTCACTGGAGGAGATTAAATGTCCATATAAAGGATTGGACTCATGCGGTCTGTGCTGTTTCCTCTCACGTGCCCCACCGTGTGACAATTGCTTCTCAATTGAATTTACCATGTTCTAAAGCAGAATGAAGAGAAAGGGAGAGAAAAAAAAAAAAAAAAGACCTCAAAGAAGAGCTTGGCACAGCTTGGCACATTGCACAGCCCTGGGCTGCCCAGGCTCCCTGGCCACAGCACGATACTGTCTGCACTGCCATAAGAAACACGACATAAACTGTGCTGCTGAGACACTCACACAGTGACATGTCCTTAAGTTGAACCAGGAGAGGTTGAGATTGTGTATGAGGAAACATTTCTTCTCAGAAGGAGTGCTGATGCACTGGCACAGGCTGCCCAGGGATATGTGGTGGAGTCACTGTCCCTGGAGGTATTCAAAAACTGTGTGGTTGTGGCACTGAGGGACGTGGTCTAGATTGGTCACAGGCATGGGCTGATAGTTGCACTGGATGATCTTACTGGTCTTTCCAACCTTAACGATTCTGTGATTCTATGACAGCGTGTTGCTGGTGTGGAGCCTTGATGTTCTTTGGGACCAAAGCCCTGATTGTAAGCATCTTCAGAAGTCATGTTGCCTCAATGAAACCTTAGCACATAATTTGTTTTGACTCCTAAGTACTCTGCTAGGCTTCAGCCAGAGTCCCCGCCAGTTCCCCTGGAGTTTTGATGGTTCCACAATCTCAGGAACAACATCTGACTATAAGGGAGGATTTATTAGCCTATTATTATCATTATTATTATTATTCCTGGAAGCAGATCATCAGGAACATTAACCCTGTAGACACAGGAAACCAAAATTCCTTATTTCCTGAAATTCAACAGAAACATGTGGGTGGGTAGAGCCAGTGCTTTCCCCTTCAGCGTCACTCTTGTTCATGCCAGATTCAAACGTAGCCCTGTGCCAAAGCGTGCTAAATATGGCTGAGTAAGTCAGAGGATGTAAGCAGGGAAGGTCTTATTGAATTTATAGGCCTAAAAGTCAAGGAAGAATGTACCACAAGTGACAAATGGCCAACGCCTCCCACTGGGTGCTGTGGACTAAGCCTTTTGCCAATGAAGTTACGGTTTAGACTTGTAGTCACTTGGTTACTGTGGTTTCATAGACTTTCTGCTGTGGTCAGCAGTTTTTGTCTGCTTGGACCATAGACACATTTGCAATTCTTAGAGACTTGGGTAGGGATTTTTTTTGCGCTGAGTAATTACAGGATGATATTTACTATTGTTCCCTCAAACATTTTTTTCTTCAGTCACTTTATTCTGTCTTTCCTTCTGCACCAATTTTCTGTAAAGATCAGTAAACATTACATTCACACAGATTTTGATAAAGAGGAAGTATTTCCATTTGGGAAGGTAGTATAACAAAAATCTTGCTGATTTTTTGATGCCAGATTAAGCAGAGCTCTGGAATCCAGCCAGAGTCTCCAAGCTTTATCAGAAGAATGTATATACTCTAAGCATGGCACATGCACAGCATTTTGAATTAATATGCTGAAGTTGTGCCTCACAAAAATTTGCATCAGTGCATACGCATCTCATTGTCAGGTTAATGAACTCATCAGAAAATACAACTCATAATGTAATCCTACTGTGCTTTCTTTACAATAACGCTGGTTAGTGGTCTTTCATGTCCCATGCAGACCTATATACCTATTTTAGTCTCTACCTTTTCTGCTTAGACCATAAGTCTCTAATAACAAGGAGTCTATCTTTACTAAAACAGAAAGTGAATGAGACTGTGAAGATGGAATCACTGCCTTTATGGCAATAGGACTATGGACAAGTGAATGGAAGTGTGGTTACTGTGGTAATTAGCTGATATTTTTGTCACACTGACAACGAAAGTCTGCTAATCTCCTGAATAGTAATGAAGGTTAGCTGATACTTGCAAGTAGAATAGTTGGTACTATTTGGTGTATAAACTCTGGAGTCTTTATCTGATGTCTTGAGAATGGGTAAGATAATTGTACTGCGTGGCTCAAAATACCATGTATAAATCAAAGGATTTAGCATAGTTTTGTAGGACACAGTCTTTTGTAGGAGACAGTCTTAGCTTACTAAGCTTAAGTTACTGCATGTGTTTTTCATTAAAGAATCCAATCCCTGATCTTCATAAAAAAACACCAAAACTCATTGTCTATAACAAAACATCAAACAATAAAATTATCATTAGCTTTCTAGACCATTACGAAATGAGAATCCCTGCATTAATCTTGCTGTTATTTGGTTTTAGTAAAGTGACCTTCAAAAAGAGTTTGGGTGAATAAAGCACTGAAGCATTTGCAGCAGAGCAGACAGCCTGACATTTAAGAGAATTCTCTTGTTTTACTGTAATCAACATAGCATCACACATGCAGAAGCAATGATTTTAAAAGTAAGCCTGGGAGATAAAAAGGTCTGTGTTCAGGGGAAAGAGCTTGAAGACATTTAAGAAAATGTCCAGATTGTAGTGGAAAACACATTAGATTATCTTAAGACAGTCAAGTCATCAAACAAAAGCATACTGGTGAAAATGGTTTTTGAAGAGCATGGAGGCAGAAGAATATCAGCTTTGAGGCAACTCTGCTAATAAAAATAATTCCTTTACAAGCCACCTACATGAGCCAGGCTCTGAGAGCTTTCCCAAGTGACCTATCTCACATTCAAGATGTGGTTCCGTTTGGCTAGGGAAGCTGCAGGACAGGGATGGAGGAAGTATTGATGCAATGGAAAAGGGGTGAAGGAGTACTCAGGGACTGCCCCCAGCACCAGAGGTGGGGACATGGGCAGTCCATTAAGAGCACCTCTGCTCTTAATGCTCCCTCAAGCTGCCCTTGGCTTTATTTCCAACCTGATTATTTATTGCTTCTGATTATTTTTAGTTACTAATGGATATATACAGTAATATATACTTCTCGTGGTTACATATCTTTAATACAGAACACATTTAACAAGGACATTCAAGGACAGGCAAATACTTAACACAAGGCAGAGCACGTTATTTTTTCCTTTCATCTGAAGGACTTGGAGCCTAAGCTAGAGTGGGTTCTACTCTTCTTTATTACATCCTGACTTATGTCCATTGGGTGTTCCCAACCCATCAGCACTCTACGCTTGCCCTAGGCACAGCCAGGTGCTGGAGCCCCAGAGCAAGCTGCCAGGGCATCATCTTCATGGGTGTTGCCAGCCCTGCCCTAAGCCTGAGGACACTGCAGGAATAGTTGTGTGTGGAACTGTGGCAGAGAAGGTTTAGTGTATGCAAACACTGGGGCACGCTGTGGTGGATAGAGGGATCGCAGGGATTTTACTGCCTGCAAGCCAAGATTTCATCCTTTTAGCCAAGCCAGGCAAAGGCTGCACTCATGTGAGAATCCTCCAGTCCCTTATACAGTGTGCGGTTTTGCAAGTGCTTCAGCACAGGTCTTGAAGGAGCAATGAATGTGCACTGAGCTCATTGGGCCACTGCCTTCTACCAGCCCTGCTCCCGGGACAAAAAGTTGCCGCCGCCACCGCCCTCAGTTCTCCCCGCAGGTTGCTGGGCGCTCAGATGTGGTTGCACTTCTTTGGTGAGTGAAACTGCGCTTTCAAACTCCTTGTGATCAGAAACGCTCAGCAGAATTCTTTGGGATGAAAAGAGCTACGTAAAGGAAAAGTTGTGTCTACTTCTGTGTATGCTGCTAGAACTGAAAGCAAAGGTTCTCTAACATTCAAAGGTGATTTACAAGGTGTAGAAAATACAACTTGTATTGGCCAATGTTATTTTCTTTTGAATACATGTTCAGGATAAAGCAACAGCAAACACATATAAATATGAAAATTGCATGTGGAAAGAAGCAAAGTTGAACAAAGTACACAAGAATTTACTGTGTTTTACAATCAACGTTATAAGATTCATCTCCAGTGAGGTACAGTTCAGTGCTGACAGCTTTTTAAAATTTACTCGTTAATTTGGAAAAAAAGATGGACATGTGCAGCTTCGTTCCAGGTTGAGGAAGCGAAAGAGCACACTGTGAAGGAATCACATTTCTCCCAGTTCAACAAAGTCTGCTGGATTCAAATTGAAATATGAGTGTAAAATAGATTATTGACTCAACTCACTCATGCAGCCAAATAAGAATAATTTTCCAAGCAGAAATTTAATCCTAAATAATTTAATAATATAACCTAATTGCTTTGTTATTAGACAGAACATGAACCAAACTCAGCTCGGTATGTACAAACTTGCCTTGACTGGAATTTTACCGACTTGCTGAAAGAGCTGGGTTTGGCTGCACTTTTTTTTTTTCCCCCAATCATAATATTAAAAAGTTGGTGTTCAGCGAATGTGGGAAGCTGTACCTAAGCAGTGAGAAGCAAATTCCCAACCCTTGTTTTCCAGACTTGAAAAGAGATGAGGATCATGCTAGATTTAAGCTTTTCAAAATCATCTCCTAGTCTGAGAACAACACTCAGGGAGCCTGTCACATCCACAGCATGGGCACATCCTACCTCCCTTCATATGCTTGAGAGGTTTTTACTTCCAGAAGCACTTCCACTTCTGGTTTGATTTCTATAGGCTAGTCCTATAAGGCTTGTGACCTACCATACATCTGTTGGAGAGCACACAGTGTTTGGCCTCTGCAGTCTTGGAGACTTCTGGTGTGATCAGCATCATGCCAGTGGCTCTGCGCTGTTCCAGTTATCCAGGGGAACACAGAGAAATACATCCGTGTCTGCTGAAATGCATGAAAACACTCTGGGTATGTGAATAAGAAAACTCTGTGCCTTAATCTTCCACTTAAGTGCAAGAAATATCTATTCAACCTTGGAGGGGTGAAGAGATTTTTTGCACCCGTTTAGTAAAAGGAATAAACCACATCCCAAGCAAAAGAATATGAAAGAGGAGAGGAAATTTCACTTCAGTTTAGATTCTGTGAGCATGGCAAACTGCAGGCACTGCAAAGAGCAATATATGCTGGCTCACACCAGTAGCATGCTTTGCTTGCTTGGGCGGTGGGAACTGGTCCTTGGTCTGCCCTTTGAAAGCTCCTCTTTACTTTTCAGTTTCCTGTCTTCCATTGGTGTCCATTGCAGACACAATATTTAAATCCAATTTATTATCTCTTTTAAAGTTTAGAATACGAAGGGGAGGGGAAGTGGGAGGAGAGAGGAAACCATATGTCAAGAGAAGTGAATCAAAGTGAAAGTGGTGTGTTTGTGCATGTCGAAGGGGGCTGTGTTTGGCCTCATGTTTTCTATTTTGACTATTGGAAAATTTTGGTGAGATGTGTGCTTGGTGTGACATCTGTTCAGCTTTGGGGAGCACGTGCTTGTCTGTGTGTGTGTGGCAGGGCCTGATGTCTTTGTGCAAGGCTGCACGGTATCATATGGAGATATAAAGCATGAACACCCACTTAGAAAATTCATGCGGTGCCTGTTGCACAGTATTTCATCTCCCTTCTTTCTGGTGGCTTTAGCTCATGAGGTACATACACAATAGGTCTTTTTCACCATGAATATAGTGCTTAAGAAAGCTCTACACTGGTGGTTTTTTTGTGAACCAATGGTCCAAAACCGGGATGTTTTTAAAGCCTCTTTACGATGAATTCGTTCTAATGAATTCGTTCAGACTCTGAGAACACATCACAAGAGGCATCCAGACTTGGTGCTGTGTGGCTCCCATCCCAGTCTGCTGTTTGCCTAAACCAGCAGCAGGCATGGCTCGAGCCGGCTCACTGCATGTGTCAGCCCTAAGGATCAGGCACACATTTTCTCTTCTCACAACTAGAAAAGAGATAGCCATACAAGAGTCAAGTTATTGGTGATTTTTTCTACTTTTTCCGTATCAGCAGTCCCAATATTTGTTTATAAAATAAGGAGGAGGAGGGGCAAACCAATCTATTTCAACAGGCTTTATAGTACGTGGCGTTCGGGTCTACTGAAAACAGAGCCTGATACTTCAAGGGTAATCAAGTGCCTGCAAACCAGCTTTTCCACCACTGCTGGCAATAATTAGCCATTCAGACTGCACTAAAAGCTGCCTGAAGGCGCAGAGACATTTTTAGTTTGAGGAGTTGTTTAAAAAAAAAAAATCTGCCAATATTTCTCTTTGCTGTTTTCCTTTAATTTCTTTCCATTTTCTGTGACGTCTCTGCGCAACCTGGAGGTTTGTGTTGCCCAAAGAGCAACACGCGGTGTTTGTCAGCTTTTCAGGCACTAAAGCATTTGACATTAGTGTAGTTTCTATTTTTGTGTAAAATCCCAAACATCTGTCCCACAGGAGAGGGGTTTGCTACCAAGCACTACTGTTAGATTTCTCGCCAACAAGTTTCATTGCTTCATGTGGTTTCTGTTTTGTTCTTTAAACAGTTAATTATGTTTTATTCTTTCTTCCATAAAAGCTAAATTTAGCCAAGATATTCTCTAATCTGAAACATTTTATGGAAATGACACCGTTGTTAAAAAAAGCATTCTGGGTAGAGATTACAAATGTATAAAATAAGTGAGCACAGTGTCCCTTATATCATATCTCTGTTCACCACCCTATCTTTGATGAATGCGGGCAAAGGCTGCTATAAACGGAGATCAAGTAGTCTGCTCTGCATACACATGTGTATGCTGGGATGCTCACACACGCCTGCGGACGTGCACCCACACACATGCACACAGTGGTTTATATAGTGCTGTCAGCAGCCAGGCCTGATTCACTGAGCTGAGAGAGGGGGGTCAAAACCCAGCCGATGGGACTGATAAGAAAGTTTCTCAGCGTCTTAAAAGAGCAGAGCTGGAAGAGACCTCAAGAGGTCACCCCATCCATTCCCTGTCCCTAGAAAGATCAGCCTCGCATATATCACTGCTGGGGGGTGTTTCTGTAACTAGTCCATGGAGATATCCAGTATGGGGTATTGTGCAGCTGCTCCTTGCTAGTATGTTTCCTGCAGCTTTATGTGCCCTGCATGCTTGGTGTGCATCTCTGGAGCTGCCAGTGACAGAGAAACCATCAGTCTGAGCCACCCTGATCATCCTTGGTATATCTCTGATGATAGAACATCAGTGAGGCTGGAGCTTTGCCGTTCATAAAAATGACTTCAGAATTTCAAGTAAAATATATGTATTGACCGTAGCAACATGCATGCAGGCACAAACTCAAACACAAACTGCTGCTGAGAGTGCTGGCAGCCTTATTTATCTGCCCCTCAGCTTTTATCAAACTGAAAGATGAAGCATGCTTGCAAGAAAAGTGCTGAGAAATCAGACTCTAACATGCATGCTTAAAACAGCTCCTCAGCTCCTCCAGATATTCGGCATCTGTATCTTACGCTGATTTCTATGTGTTTCACATTTTGCAAGTTTCCATCTTTCCCTCTCCATATGGATGCAACTTAATGCCCTCCTCATTCTTAGGATGGCAAAATGGGCAGCAACCACTTCTGGCAAATTAAATGTGGATCTCTCAGCTGCAGCACCATCAGTGCACCCGTTCCTCCTCTCTACCCTGCTTTTGACTGTGCTGATGCTTTACTGGCAGACTACACAGTCCTGTACTCAAGAAGGAGAGACTCTTGCTTACAGAGCTTTTCATACTGACTTCCAGCAATGCATAAATTAGGAATATTTACATGGAAAACTGTGGGAAGCTCCCTGCTGTGTACAACCTGGAAAAGCTACAGTTTCTTGTGCATGCTCTGTTTTACAGAGATGTGCTCAGCACACTATGGCCATGGGAATTCTCACCCAATGTCACCACCAGGGTCACTTGCTGAGAAGGTGGTATTTCACTGTACTTCCACAGAAACAAGCAAGGTGAAAGAAAGAACACCATTCCCTGCTAGATTTGCATCAGAAAAAAGGAACAAGAAAAAAACGGAGTAATGTTTTGCTGTGCCCCAGCCCCTGCTGGATTTTGCATGGTT
The DNA here is from genome assembly GCF_951394365.1 of Tetrao urogallus. Taxonomy (NCBI): domain Eukaryota; kingdom Metazoa; phylum Chordata; class Aves; order Galliformes; family Phasianidae; genus Tetrao; species Tetrao urogallus. The sequence goes on from NC_136813.1 coordinate 89,211,884, forward strand.
ATTCTCACTGAGGAAAACAGGCAGAAATGCTATGTATGCACATGTCAGCATCCTGATTTTTTTTCCAGAAGTGCAATATTCCTCTCTTCCTTGCTTTGTGTGTGACTGCAAACTCCAGCCTCTGTCTTCCTGGGAATTCTGCAACACATCTGTCTGAATTTTCTGTTTGGTACTATCAAGCTTCAGCCTCGGGAATACCTGTCACTTCCTGGCTCTAATTTCTCTAGGGCTATAAAGTGGACCACCCAATTGGAGGAGGAAATATTGCTATCACCACACTAATTCCTAAATGATTTTCTTCAGTACTTTGGCTCCGCTGGAAAGGAGCCAAATGTGTGGTAAAGTACAAACCACCACAATCTGAGCAAAGACCACCAAATACACCCTTCTACAGGCAGCTCGTCCGCAAGATGAGAACACCAAGCAGGCTGCCTCTTCCTCACCATGCAGCTGCTGTTGCTGTAGTTCAACAGCACACTTCCAGAAATTCTGCATAGGGTCATTCATCTTTCATTCAGCGCTCAGGTATCTGTCATTGCATTGCTCGTAGAGAGCAGGCTTTCTTGTAAAGTTGGCAGTAGCCTATTCTTCCAATGTGCTGCAAACTGTTCCTGACCATCTTCACTTTTATTGCCTGGCTCTGCTCTGTCCTTATCTTTCACCACAATGCTGCCAAAAATCCCCAGCTGCCCGTGCTGCAGATAAGCTTACCATTGTCTGAAATTGCTGTCTTAAGGCTGGGCTCAGCAAATCCCTTCCCACACAAAGCAGTTGGCAGCATCCCTCCACTTTCCGACAGGGCTCCTCAGCCACTTGCCCATAGGAATCAGTGCCTCCATTCACATCACCCTGCGTGGTATCACATTTTAGCACAACTCTTTAGGCAGTTGAGATGTGTAGGGCACCACTAAGGAAAAAGTTTCTTGCTCCACGTTTCTACCCAGACGTCATTTCCAATGAAATGAAATTTCTGGTGAAATACTTCAGAAAATAAAGATAAATATGAGGTGCCAATCTTACTTATGTACTGTTTTTGATGTTCGACCACAGAAAATATCATTGTGAGCCTCTTTTTAAAATATTTCCAACCAAAAAGAATTTTTCTTTTCTTTAGAAACAAGGAAGCATGTAGTCAAGTGTTAAATTTTAGATTATTTTCAAAATATTTCAAAGATTGACTGAAACACATCCTTTCTGCCTTAAGAAGATTGAACTTGATAAATCATTGATAGAAAAAAGTGCTGCACTGAAAAACTTAGGATTAACTCCAGTATAGATTATCATCTCAAGTTTATCCACCAAAAGTTGGTAACTTTTGCCTATCATTGAATGATGTGATGTAAAACCACCAAGAAGATGTCAAACAGTAACTTCTTTAAGAGAAGCCCCATAGGAAACTGGAGTTATTCAAAGATGAACATACTGAATCTGGAGTGTTGGCTGCTACCTTAAAATTGACATTGTTCAGCAAGTTTACCATTTATCTATAATCTCTTCATCTTCTGCTTTGCAGTGTACTATGCTTAAAAAATTGTGAAGGGTACATTTACATTTTTTCATTTATTTGAATGAAAAAAAAGGAAAAAAAAGAAAGAAAAAAAAAGAAGGGAGAGGAGAGGAGAGGAGAGGAGAGGAGAGGAGAGGAGAGGAGAGGAGAGGAGAGGAGAGGAGAGGAGAGGAGAGGAGAGGAGAGGAGAGGAGAGGAGAGGAGAGGAGAGGAGAGGAGAGGAGAGGAGAGGAGAGGAGAGGAGAGGAGAGGAGAGGAGAGGAGAGGAGAGGAGAGGAGAGGAGAGGAGAGGAGAGGAGAGGAGAGGAGAGGAGAGGAGAGGAGAGAGAAAGAGAAAGAGAAAGAGAAAGAGAAAGAGAAAGAGAAAGAGAAAGAGAAAGAGAAAGAGAAAGAGAAAGAGAAAGAGAAAGAGAAAGAGAAAGAGAAAGAGAAAGAGAAAGAGAAAGAGAAAGAGAAAGGGAAAGAGAAAGAGAAAGAGAAAGAGAAAGAGAAAGAGAAAGAAAGAGCATGTCACTGCAATCTCCAGAGGCTAAAGCAGGGCCTTATCATCCCAGCTCTTGGACAGAGAGGTAGAAAGGGGTATGTAGTTTCTCCCATACGCAGTGATGTAATAAAAAAGCATTCCAGCTTTTGTTACTCGTGTTGATGTGGAATGAAAGAATTTCTGTATGTCTTTCTATGAGTTATGTGTTTGAAATAATAAACCAAGGTAAAGGCTTCAAAGGTGCTCAGTTTTCATTCTGGCTGTTGCTTAGGCTGGCAAGGAAGCCTCTCTCTTTACACTTATAATTTAAGAGGAGAGAAGAAAGCAGCACTTTGAAAGAATGAGACCAGTTATGCTCAGCACCCTGTTCTGGCTGACGGGTGGTGAGAGGAACATACGAAATTGGGTATCGCAGAAGGGTGAATTGCTTTGAGATAAAATGACTGGAGCTGTTCTGCCAGTGCTAGCTGTGTAGAAGGAAAAAAAAAAATCTGGAAAACCTCAGGAAATGCTCTGTTCTGAGTTGGCTCACAGCAAATCATTAAGAATTTTGGCAAACTGCTTTGAAAAATTATTCTAGAACCAAGCAAAACCCCTCAGATCAAAGGTTTCAGCTGCCAAGGCTTTTAGAACAATTTCAAAACAAAGTTGAGAGTGAAGTGTTATTTCAGGTAAAAATATTTGATCAAAAATTTCATTCTGAAAATAACTGAAATGCATGTTAGACTTTCAGTTTCTTGAGCAAAACATACTGAAAAACAGGCGTGAATTCATGAAATACCTCCCTAACTTAAATTTGCATTAGGTGAGTGGGCAAAAGAAGATTCTGGCCTTTTCTCCTGCCCTATAAAGCAGGATTTCCTCAGTCCATTTTCCTTTATTCATCCTGCAGCCCCACAGTTTGTTGCCTACTAGTCCGACTCTTTCTTCCCAGTAAGTATTAGTGTGGACGATCTAATACAGCATGATCAATGGAGCCAAGCAGCACTGGCAAGGCGAGAGGAGGAATGCCATTTAACAGCGGATCGTATATCTGACACCACCCTCCGAGTGGCTGCTCTCGCCTCCTTTCAATTGTTGTGTCAGAAAATCAATCCGTGACTTCAGCAAAATCTTGATGCTTTCTCCCATCAGCAGAAGGGACCGTTAATAATTCACGACTGCTCTTCTTCATCGAAACTCATTTATTCCGAACCTAAACGCCTCATAACGTACTCACTACTGAATCCACCCTGGTTCTTGCACTCCCATCTTTTAAAGCTGAAATAAGCCAGAACTGGTACTTTTGATGGCCAAATCTCAGAGAGGGATTGATGATAAATTATTCTGAGTGTTAATATCATTTCACAGTGTGGGACTCTGTTTTGTGCTAAGTTAAGTCAGCTAATACTGCAGTCACACAGACAGGCTGGTCTTGGTGAAATTAATTTCCTGTAGCAGCTTCTAGATTTTGTGACAAGAATGAGTGGGTATCAACAATGTTCTCATATTCTTGACAAATAAAAGATAAAAATGGAAGATTTTCTTGACGTAAATATGGGTATAAATAGCTAAAGAAGGGTTTGTGCACCAGAAGGCTTCTTGGTTTTCTCCAATTTTTACAGCGGATGCAATAAAGGCACCTATTATTCTCCACAATTTTAACATACTACATCCATAAAATATCTATAAAAAAAAGATGTTTGGAGGAGAACTGTTTTGTTCTTTATCTGCTGCTTCTTCTCTTTTGTAGCAAGAGAAAGAAGGGAAAAAAAGACTCTTTCAGAAGAAGCAAAAGGGTTTTGAACATGTGATGCATTTTGGAACATACAAAAGTCAGGGATTTGACCTTTTGAGTTATCCGCGATGGGATTACCTAAATCAAAGCAGAGGTCACCAGCAAGGAAGCTCATATCCTCTATAATGAATGAAAATATCTCCAGAAGTTCCTCCAAGCACTGTCTACCCGCATCACAGTTTTCGAGCCTATGTAATTAAACAGTAGATTTCTAAATCTTTGAGTATGGAGCATAATAAATGCTCACAAATCGTTTAGTCAAGGGGAGACTAGTTAAGAGCCGGACTTCTTTTGTTTAGTTATCTGATAGAATATGTCTGTTTTGAACATTTTGACTGCAGTAGTTTATTTAACCTGCTATAGCCACCCAGCCCTGGAGTTCATTAGAACTGGTGACTTACTGTAAAGATAAAATGCTGTATAAAATACTGTCAATCTCCAGAAACAGGTTCTGTCTTTTTGTCTTCCTGCTCCAGACCCATCCATATATGTGTCTGTAGTGCTCATGAGTTTACAAACAGAATAGGCAACTTATTATGGGGTCAGGAGATGCTCTGGTGACCTCTTAGCTCAACCATACCTGGGCATGTGGCACGCTTCTATAGACTGCACTCATCCTGCGGCTTAGTGCCATTTTCTCCAGCTGACAGAAGCTGTGTTTTCATACCTACCGGATGTTCTAAATTTAAATACTATTGGTCCACTGTAAATAACAATGCAATACTTTACTCTGACAGCACTGGAGGCAGCATATGGATTCAAGTTTTAGACAACACTACATGTAAAATGCCTTTCCCTTTATAGCAGAATATATTTAGAATCTTTTAAGCTGAGCTACTGAACTGAGTATGATGCATCTAGTCATCCAGCCCAATCAACAGCAGAATCACAACTTCATGTCAGTGCAATACATTGTTAACTGATATGTCAGAAAATCAATTAATTACTTTTAAGTAGCAGTTAAGAGTATCCACACAATACTGCCATGTGAATTATTAAAGAAAGCAAGGTTGAGTTTTCTCCGCAATTGAAACTCTGTCTTAGAAGAAAGTGCAAAATGCTGCTTCTGCCCTGAAGCCTAATCAACATTATTGGCTAAGCAACAGGAACCAAAAGAGTGGTGGAGGGCATGAAACTGGAAGCACGCTGACTCCCAAAGCACAGGCACCAGAGTCTGCAATGGTTATGGCTGAGAAGACTGACCGATAACCCATCCCTTTCGCCGAGCTGCAACAACATCCAGATGAGAATAATGGCATAGACACAGTGAGCACAACAGCGTGAGAAGGTCAGAAAGGACGTTCTGTCTACTTGTGCAGGGACCTTCACCAAGGGACCTGCTCAGACTGTGCCTCCCATGTCACTGTCTGTTATAGATTTTTGCCTGGGACTCTCCTCTGGCATGCTGAAGGGAAACATGTCCTGAGTGGGACCGTGCTGTGAAGCTTTCTGCTTTCTTCATGCCTTGGACTGCTGGAGATACTACATGGGTGAATAAATCAGAGAAGATGGAGAGGTGACTGTGAGGTGGAGTTTGGCTCGGGCTTATGATTTTCTCTGTTGTGGAGAGGAAGCCCCACAGAGGAGGGTCTGGCACGCTCGAGTAGCCCTAGCTGGTGCAAGCACACCAGAAGGCTGCCAACCAACCCTGCTCTGTGAGGTGGCACCGTGTTCCAGTGACGGTCTGTTGAGGCTCAGTTTGACCATGAGCAAATGTATCTCTTCTGAGTGTGTGAAGGACGCCCCTTGCTCTCCTTGTCTTCCTCTTTCTTATCCTCCTCCTGACAGGAGCTGCAGAAACAACTGGAATGTGGGCAAGGAGCATTCCTGTGCTTGGACAGGGTTTTCTGGTCCTACCTTAAAACAGATCTCCAGTAGCACCTGAAGCCTGACCAATACTACATGGAGATCTGGAAAGTATATTTATCGGAAAGGCAACAAGGTGTGACATCTCTGGGGTGCCTTTTTCCCTTGTCTGCCTGCCCCATAGGAATTCTTGCTTTGGAGACCTAAGTTACAAAGACCCTGGGTTTGATGATTTCCAGGCAATTGGCTAGCATTGGAGAAGTCTAACAGTTGGCTCCTAGACTCATGACCTGTACCTATCAGGACAGCCAGTGGTGTTTCCTTGACTCTGATTACATCTGTTTTTCTGGCTAAGATCATAGAATCATAGAATCAGGGAAGTATTTGAGTTAGAAGAGACCCTTAGAGGCCATCTGGTCTAACTCTCCTGCAATGAGCAGGGACACCTACAGCTCCATGCTCACAGCCCCAGTTCAGCTTGACTTTGAGTGTCTTCAGGGATGGAGCATCCACCACCTCTCTGGACAGCCTGTTCCTGTGCCTCACCACTCTAATGAGAAATTGTAGGGTGTTTTTTTGTTGGTGTTTTTGGTGGGTTTTTTTTCTTGTTTTGTTTTGTTTGTAAGAAAATATTAATTCCTCAAAACTAAAGCTTTTGACAAAATCATGTGTACTGATTTTGACCAGAAAACACCCCTCAGCTCCTGAGTTGGGAGATGTCTGGTCAAACCAGAGGCTGATCAATCTGCTAGGCTTCTAGGTATGGATTTTTTTTTTGTCATGTCAGCATTCTGGCTGTACCATGGCACACATGCCTTGTGTTGCATGCACTCTGGTATTTCAGACTGCATCAGTCTGCAGCTGTCAGAGTCCAAGGACTGGTTTCTCCATCAGTAAAACGCCAGGAAGAGAAGGGTAGCTGAGCATCGGTTCTGCAGCACTTCTGGCTGGGAGAGTGTATCTTAATGAATTTCAGTTTTGTCTACATCACATGGATGGTGGATCAGAGTGGAGGAGTCTATGTCAGTCTCACCTCTTCCCATGACGAAGTAATTACAGCGTAGGGTAGCTTTTAGCAGAGGAGAGACGGAAACTGCTGGGCAGTGTAGATATACAGCTTGTGCAGACACAGCAGGACATACGCCCAAGCACACGGAGTGGATAAAGAGCTGGCGTTGGGCCATGGCACCAACTCACTGTGCTGGCATTGCACCTGGACGACCCACCACAATGCTTCCTGGAAGAACCCTAGGAACTGAGCAGGGACTGCAACTGACCCTGCTGTTGTGGCCATGGCTGAGTAGACCTGGTGCTGGTTGCTGGTGTGGGACAGCATTCACCGCTCTGCCACCAAGCAACTGGTCTTACTGCTGGTAAATGTATTCCCTGGTTGCAGAGGCCTGCGTTTTTCAGAAGTAAGCACTTCACAACTCTGCAATCTCATTTAAGAGAGGCTGTGATGGAAGGATTGTTCACATTAAAAAAAAAAAAAAAAAAAAAAGGATAAACATGCTGCTTTGACAGCTTTCAAATGTCTGTTAGGCAGCTCCAAAACAAATGAAATCTTAGCTGTTGTTCCAAAAGTCTCACTAGGTTCAGTTTCACTGCAGAACACATCCAGCTTCAGCGTGGTGAAAGTGCACATAAATATTATCCTTATCCAGAAAGAACTGGCATTTGAATTTTCTCAGTAGCCATGTGAGTTTTACAGTGAAATCCACCCTTATCCACTAGTTTGGCAGTTCCCTTGGATACACAGGCAAAACCGTGCTATTTTGCTTCAAAGAAAACAACCTGCTTCAAGAGGGGCTTGCTAACCATTCTGTCAAGAGGATGTCGTGCTTCAGATGAAGTTAAAGATGGTGTTGTATGTTGAAAACAGGACGTGTGCTCCATCCCGTTTCATTCTTACTCGCCTCTTTTTTTCTTTTTTTCTTTTTTTTTGGTCTGCATTATGCATTTTAAAATATGTCAGTCATTTAGCTCCATTCTGAGAACCCTCAGAATACTTCTGTTCATAAAGCAAAGCTCTCTGTGTTTACTGAGTAATCTTCCTGCATAGTCCAAAAAAATGAGATTGACAGAGTTAGATCTTGAGAAACATCACATTGTGTCCCTTTCCTATGGCTTGCAGGCAACAGAATCATGTCTACAGGTAACAGATACCCTTGTGTTATCAAAGATTTGCAAGATGCATGAAGAGATCAGGGGCACATGTGGGAACCCACTCACTTCACAGCATCCCCATCTTCCATGCTTGGTGAAGCAAAGGTTTTCCTGTTAACGTTAAGTGCAAATGAAGAATACTGCTTCTCTTGGCTCTCATAACCTCTCCTCTGCCCCCCCACCACCTCAGGCTAACCCTCTGTCATACAGCTGAGAAGTAGGCAGTTGGACAGGGAGTACAGTTGGTGCAATAAAAAAACAGCTGGTATTTTGCCTGTACGTTCATTAAGCCATCTTCATGTTGTGAGTAAAAAGCAACACCTGAGGACTGCTAGCTTTACTAATGCCAAATTAAAATAAGAGGTAAAGGAAGTCTTTCACAATCTCCTCAATTCTCTATCAGCTAAAGTATTATATTAAGGAAGAAAAGTATGAAACACAAATCCATCCCAGACCTCTGGTTTAGTTTTCCCAGGAAATCCATCCTTTCTCATGTCAACATATAGATATTTTGCAAAGCTCCATCATTTGTTATCTTTATGTAAATGTCCACAAGGTGCTCATGCTCTGATAGGTGGCCAAAATGCAATAGGAAAAGGAAGGTGAAAACTGATAATAAAAAGTCATGAGAGAGTTGGGGACTAAAGGTCTGTACATTTCAAAAGCTCAAATCTAGTGCGGGATGGAGGGATGGAAAGAAGGAACCTCCTCAGTGTACTTAGCATCTTAGATAGTGGCATGCAGGGTGCTTTATCTGGCTTGTCACAGGAGGGCTATTGCATTTTTGCTGAACCACTGTCAGCAAAGCCCAGGAAACACCTTGCCTTGCGACTGATGAAACACTTGCCTGAGGTCTCTCCCAGTCCTCCTGTGGCGGTTGAACAATGTCATAACCCATGGTTGTGCAACAGCTGCTGGAGTGGTTGAGATTGTGCTGCTTCATTCCAGAGCACAGGGCTTTCTGTGGTTTGGTGTGAGTTTTTTTTTCTCTTTCCCTTTTTGTCCTTGGAAAAAGGACTACATTTCTGGTGTGGATCTCTCTCTCTTTAACAAGACAAAACACAAAAGAAAGCACAATGGTGCGCTGCTTGTTTTCACATACAGTACTGATGGACCAACAGCCCTAAACGCTTTCTAGATTAGGCTTTTCCAAAAGTACAGTTTTATTTCATTATTCCTTTTACAGAGGCTGCACTGCAAGGTTTCATGTGATCCCAGGGAATTAGAACCTGCTCTCACAGACGTACAATTTTGGCCATCCCTTGAACAGTTTAAGCATTCCCGTGATTTTCTTCACAGGCAACGTTATACATGTTGAAGTGTTTGTAGGGCCTATTGGTTTGTGGGCATGTGCTGATGAGTGAAAATGTAATGTTTAAAACCTTTATAGTGTCCTCTGCTTGAAAACGTGAAAGTTGGCCAGCAGCAAATCCCCAGTAAATCTCACAGCCTTTTGTTTCCACACACATTGCCTGATCTCATTAGAAACATCCCATCATGGAATCTGGAAAACACAAAATGCATCACAATGGCAGCTATACATTTCAGTAACATTTCTTATTTTCTGCCCAGGTGCAATTGCCACCACTTATCCCTTATGCCTCTTGTGCCTCTTATCTCTATAAGTGCCTCTCCATTTTCTAAGGAATTACAAAAGATGAAGAAAAAACTTTGATTCATAGAATCATCAATTATTAATGTTGGAGAAGACCTCTATGATCATCTAGGCCAGCCATCACCACCATGCCACCATCACAATCATCACCACATTGCCAAATGCCAACTCTTCTTTCCTTCAATTGAAAAAAGTAGGGGAGATGTAGCCATGGGAATCACTGCATGTGCAGGATTTCTACAGCACTGCACTACAAGGGCTCCTTGGCAAATCTGCATTAAACACTGAGGTCTGCGTGGCTCCCAACTCCTTGTCTCTCAGGGACTGCAGCACTTTGGTATGCTTTGGAAGACAACTGGACTAAACTTTGGATCTGGTGTAAATTTTTGAGAATCTCTCTACCAATCTATCTATCCATTCATCCATACACCCATTCATCTCTTCCAGGGCACTTAATAAAATTGCTGAATTTCTCACTTGGTGACAAACGTGGCAGGCTTTTAAGGAGTACATAGCTATTTATACACTCCTAGGATGGACTATTTCCCCTTAAATGCTAGAGAACCAAGATGCAAATCACTTCACCTATGGAAGAAATTCGTGCTTAGCAGATACTGTTTCACATTTGCTGACTTGTTAGAGCAGAGTGGCTGACATGTGTCACCATTTCTCATACACATATCCATGCTGGGGACATCAGTACCATCATTCCCATGTGCAGAAGTTGAGCAAAAAACTGTCCTGTGAATTTACTGAAAAGAAATATCTCCTTTCTATAATCAGGGGGATTCTCATGGTACCACTATCTGTTGCTAGTGATTGTAGAACACCACAAGCAGGAGAAGTCTGAATCATTACCAGTATCATCATTCTATTTACTGATAGTGGACTCTCATACCTTTGACATACAGATCAGCTGAAACAATAGGAGAGCAGCCCACTGAAGCATCCCAACCTGGTTTCTAACAGCAAAACTGTGCTCTTAAATCTTCATCTGCTTCCACTCTAATTGGGCAGAGAAAAATCATCTGAGAAGCTAAATGAAAATTACTAGTCTATAAATGCCCGAGGCAAAGAAAAAGAGAGAGAGGAGAGAGAAAAGGATGGGAGGTCTCATGTGAGTTTGGTTAGTGGGAAAAAAAAAAAAAAGTACACATTCTAAGTATGGCTGCATGTCATTTTTCAATTTGCTCATGTTAAATAATGATCTCTAGGGCAGAGAAGGAGTGGAGTGAAAAGGAAGAGCTCTCCCCTCATCTTGTTTAGTTTGTGCTCATCTTCTGCAGTGTCTGGCCACTGCCTGGCTCTCATATAGACTTAAATATGAACCACGGGCAGTTTGGTGTGTCTTCTCTCTCCTGGACTATGTACCTGATGAGGAAAAACAGAATAGCCCCTGGCTTTTTTGGTAAAGAGTTCTTTATCTTCCTTCTCATTATTCTTTTTTTCTTTTCATTGCAATGCAATACAAATCTTGATTGTAAAATAATAAGTATTTGGTGGAGAAAATATTTAAGGCAATATAGTTTCTGTTGGAGTGAAGTAAGGAAATTCATCACTGCATGCATGCGTGTGCATTAACTTCCAGGAGACAGTTGGATTTGTACGGGAGCTTTCACTGGTCTGTTAGACATGTTGCAAGCCTCTTTAACTGAACTGGTTTCTTCAGAGGAAATACTTCAGAACAGTTTTCATTGAGATGTTCAGGAAGGAGGTGGAGGCAGGAGGGCGTGGGGCACGAGATGACAGCTGTCGGATGGCACCTACTGCTCTGTACTTTGCAGCTCTGCAGAAGCAAAGTGGTCATGGAGGACAAGGTAGTGTAAAGAGATGTTGTCAGTTGGCTTGAGTCAAAGTGTTAGTTGTGGTCAACAGTGATGCTGTTTTGTGCAAACTAAAGGCTTGACCCATATGCTACATGCTTTTTTAATCCCTCAGAAATCATGATGGAGTAAGAATGTTCCCATCAGAAATCCAAAGATGACTTTGCATCCAAAGAAATTGTGGATTAAATAATGTAGCCAGTTGACCACTGGTACAGACCTTGCTGTGGTCCGTTTTCCTATGGCTCCATTGAGAACGTGACACAAGTGTTTAGGAGGCAGCATCTTAAGTCTTGGTTGGTGTTCGAGCATTGTGTAGCAGCAGTACATAAAGACAGTTCTAATAAAAGTTAGAAAAAATTGCTGTATTTAAGACTTTGTTCTTAACAGACGCATATAATTCTTGCTCTGCAGGATGCTGAAGAAAACTCCCTTTTGATACTGTAGTGCGTTTGTAGTGGTTTCTGTAGTGCGTAAACCAAAAGAGCAACTATTTCTGCTTAAGATTTTCCTGTGTATACTTGATTTAGTGGTATTACTTCACACCTAAAAATAATGTGAGAATGCATTGTCTTAGCTAAGAAAGGCTTAAATGTATTGCTACTTCTATCTGTTGCCAAAACTAAAGAATTTACAATCCCTGATTTCCTAATTGTGCAAATGAAATAGAGGAAAAATAGATTAAAATAGCCTGTTGTCTTTAAAATGAACTCACCAATTTACAGACAGCACATCATGGGCAACATCTGTAGCTGGAAAGCAGAAGAGGAATATGACTATAAACTAATCTTGCTAAGCTTTGCTCACTTTACAACACATTTCCTTTTAAAAGCATTGTGCATGGTAGCTGGTATTCAGCAAGTCATTTATTACATCTTTCTGCCTTGGAAAGAATATTTCATGCTCTTAAGTATTCTGTAAGGTATGTTTCAGGGCAGATTTGCAATGAGACTGATGTTAAAGGCCTGGATCTGCAGCTTTTCTTCTCACCTTCCCTGCCACAAGCAGGGGCCTTGCAAGTACAGCTAAATAAGCACAGGCCCATCACCGGGGAGGACTTTGCAGCTTGGGGAGATGGGAGATGGTGGGCTCTGCTGAGCCCTGCTTGATCACTACCCTCACCCCACCTTCCCATCTGACTTACATAGGACTGAAGAGCCCAAGGCCAGCATTGCCCCTCTGAGGACAAAGCTAGAGACACACAGGGAACCAGACCACCTCTCCTGCTGCTTAAGGCAGAGGTCTTACGCTCCATCCTAAGCACCAGGCATCTTCCTGTGCCCTGCTGAATAGTTACAGTGGATTTCTTGGTGTCTGTGCAGGCTGATTTTGTCTGCTCCCTCCCTCTCTCCACAGCACAAGCTGCTCCCTTGCTTATGCACAGATCTCATCTCAGGCAGGTGAGCATGAAGGCTTTGATATAAAGTTGTGCCTTGTTATGACCTGGGGGAGATCTGTGGTTGAGATGAAAGCTGTAAATGACATACCTGGTAAATTAAAAATGCTTAAGAAAAAAAACCACCCAAGAGGAGCAGCAGTGATTTCCATTAAAACCAAGTACTACCTTTGTAGCAATTATTTACATGTGTTTCAAATCCAATGACTTGATGAGTGGTAATGGCCTTAAGTTGTGCCAAGGGAGGTTCACTTTGGATATTAGGAAGAATTTCTTCTCAACAAGAGTGTTGAGGCAGTGGCACAGGCTGCCCAGGGAGGTGGTGCAGTCACCGTCCCTGGAAGTGTTCAGGAGCCGTGTGGATGTGGCACTGAGGGACGTGGGCAGTGGGTGGGCTGGTGGATCTTTGAGGTCTTTTCTAACCTTCTATGATTCTGTGATGCTATGACTGCAGGTGAGAGGTGCCAGACTGACAGCCTAGAAAGCGTCGCCTTTCCCTCAGCAGTGCCCACTCCTTCCATCACACAGAACCCCACAGATCTCCCTTTGCAAGTGTTTGTGTCACCCTGAGAGTCTCCTGAAATAACCAAATTGTAGAAGTGTTTTGTAAAACAGTTCAATAGGTTTAAATTTTAATTGTAGTACGAAAACAAAGTGATTTGGGAAAATACACAAAAAAATAGAATGAAACAGTTCGGGAAATGTCATTGTTCCTCAACTAATAAAAATAAATCTTAGGGGAGGTCAACGTACTAAGAGTGTGACAAGGGTGGTGCTGGTGCCTTTGGCTCTGCGGAGGTCTGGGGGGTCCTGCTTGTGACTGTGGAGTTTGTCACATCGAGTGTTGGAGCAGGGTGGGATATCTAACTGCACTTGTCAAGTACAGACTCCAGGTTTTATTGCTAATCAGGCTCAAAATCATTTTTTCCGAATATTTTTTTCTATTGCTGTCATCCAGGTCTGTATTTAAAGAGCTTGCAGCCTTGTCTCCCTCACCAGCCCATCCCATTCACCTGACAGCACCGTGCGGGTGCTCCCTGCTGGGCACGCAGCTGCTGAGACACGGTGTGCCCAAGCCCAGACCTGCACAGCACGGGTGGAGGCAGTCGCAGGTGGGATGTTAAGTGGAGGAGAAACAATTTATGAGATTAACTTGTGGCTTCGTCTGTGGCTGAGAGAGTGCATTAGCGGTGCTGCGCGTGGTCAGTAGTGCCTTGGCGTTTCAGCCAGCCTTTCCTTCCTCTGTCCATGAGTGGTGTTGCAGTGAAAGTCCCAGGCAGGACTCCCCTGTAAGCAAAATCCTTTTCTGCATGAAGGCATTGCTGTGTGTTCACTGCAGGTATGAGGTGGATTAAGTACAAAGCTAGCAGTCAGTGACACGGAGGGGACAGCATAGCTGCTGGCTGAAGGCACCCACACCATCTCCTGCTGTTAAGACCAGCCCTCTGCTTGGAGACAGACACTGGCAAAAGCCTGGTCTCAGATGAGAAACAATTTATAGACAAAAAGAGACAGAAATAAGGTGACTGGGATTTAATACTCCTACTCACCCTGGGACAAGGAGCTTCGTGAGCTCTCAGCAGTTTCTCCACCAGCCTTGAAGGGTTCTTCAAGGGGAAACAGGGAGAGGGACGACCTGTCCCAGCCCTTAAAAACAGATACAGGAGGAACAGAGAATCCATTCCTTCACTGCCAGTAATACCACCCACTGACACAAGTGCTGCAATGTCATGCTGGGAATAATGTCATTATTTTCTTTTTGCCTTCCTGTTTCAACATTCAAGCCTGTCACAGTCTCTAAATAGTAAAAGTAATGTAGGAAGAAGAAAAAGGAAGCAGTTATCCTTGTTTCTACTTTTTTTCACTACAATCCAAAGTCAAAGTGTTGAAAGAGCGCAGCTTTCCTTCTGGCAAACCTGGGAGAAAGGAGCCTCCTTTGGAAGCATCTTCCTCTCTGTTACATGCCAGAAATTCTTATAGGAACTTCCCTATAGGAACTTTGGCAACCATTTATCATTCCTTCTCAGTTTTGACTGAAAATTAAGCAAACCAACCCTGAGCAAGGCAGACCCCCACCACATTGTTTGCACCAAACGCAGCATTCATACCACCACTACATTTTCCCTATTACACAGTACCTGTACTGCATTTTTTTTCCCCTAGATTGAACACGTTCAGCGGCCTGATTCTGTCTGGCCAGTCACCACTAATTGCAGGAAGAAAGTCTGGGGCACAGGAGGGGAAACTTTACCTGCTCAACATCAATCAAAACATCAGCAGGGCCTCTCCAATACCAGCCTGGCTGTCTGGTGCATCTGGGCCATGCTTACAGCCCAGCAGTGCCCCATAGGCATGCCCTTTCCCTCAGAGGGACAGGTGTGGGGAATATAACAATTACATTAGTTCTGTGCCATCAATAGTATCCTCCTCATGATAGGGCTGTTCCCTGCTGTCCTGTGGGTTAGATTTACTGCTCCTTTTAAGTGTCCTGGAACAAAAGGGAGCTGGAGGTTGGGTTTTTTGTTGTTTTTTTTTTACTATTATTTTTCCCATTTGCTGGTACAAGGCATCCATAGTGTTCCTACCAGAGCAGAAGATCAAAAGCCCAAATGTTACAATTAGTGCTGGAGGTTGTGATGATGTGAACCTGAGTATATAAAATGCTACAGAAAATACAAGGTGTGGATGATGTTATCTGCGTTAATCTCGACGTGTAATGAGCACAGTATAATGGCACACAATGTGTATTTTTTAAGTCTCCACACCAACAACTACTTATACCAGATGGCGGCTTTTCAACAATTTCCATTCCCTTCTCCACCCCATTCTCCCAACTACTTCAAGTAATTGGCTTCTTCTCTAGGGATTAGCCACAGTAGAACCATATTAAGTGACTAATTTTCCTCACTTAGCTTTTTTCTTCCCCCACCCCTCTTTTAATTTTGAACTATGCAGAGAAAGAAATCATCCAAAAGCTCTGAGTTCGTGTTTGTTTTTAGAAGCCCTCTAGAACGGCCTCAAAATCATTTGGGCTTTTAGGTCAGGCAGTACATCCCTGCGCTTCTTGGCTTCGTTTCTACTATTTCTTAAACTTTCCCCTTCAAGGTGCTTGTCAAGCTCTGACTTGAAAAGTTCAAGTGATGTTGATTCTGCCGCTTCCCTGGGAGCATTTTCTCCTGCCTATTTGATCTTGTGATCAACGTTGCCCCTGCTCTTAAAACTGAACTCGTTTTACTTCAGTTGGCATCTGTTATTTCTTGTCTTATCGTTTTTAAATAATGAAAACAGTTCCTCCCCTTCCTCTTTATAGTTGTCTTTCATGTACTTGTAAACCGCAGTCATGCTGTCCCCTTGGCTTCCCTTTTGCCCCAAATTATATGTATGTATTTAATTCCTTTAATCTTTCCTTATAGGTAGTTCCTTCCAGACCTTTAATCAAAGCAGTTGCCCTTCTCTGTAATCTCTCTCATTCACTGATATATAGCCAATAACAATGCGGCCAGGACTAAACCCGTTGTTCTCACTGGGATTCAAGCTCTGGGAAAATAAGCTGGCCTGCTCCCTCGGCTCTGATGTGACCCTCTGCTCCTGCACCTCAGGGAGGCTCTCCTGTCTACTGTGCACCACTGCACTGTGTAAGCAGCTTTCGTTCTGAGGAAGGCGAAATGAGATGGCTCTTTATGGCAGAGTCATGCTTTTCACATGCCCAGTCCACAGGTATGGGGAAGGTATCCAAGGCAAACTACTGAAAGATATTTTTGTAGTGGAAACTTTAACAAAGTCCCCACTCCTACTCGGAAGTTTGCCTACTGCTGCACAAGAGAAAGGAGTGAAGTTCATTGAATCCTAGAATCATAGAATGGCTGGGGTTGTAAGGGACCTTGAATACCCTGACATGGGCAGGCACCAGCTCAGGCTGCTGATGGCCCCATCCAACTTGGCCTTGAACACCTCCAAGGATGGGGTATCCACAGCTTCTCTGAGTGAAGACAGCAAGCTGGCTTGTTGGCCCTGATCTAGGAAGGACTTCTAAGGCCAAAAAGTTTTGAAACTTCCCAGCAAAGCTGAGCCAGCCTGGCTATGCGGCATAAGACAGAAGGGGCATTGACATCAGCTGCTGCTGCAGTAACTTCATCGCAATTATTAATCTTCCCTTTGAGGAAATGGGGAAGGCGGAAATAAGGTGCAATGGAGAAAAGCCTCTGAGAGTGGTGGCACTGGTGGGATGCTATTCTGGTCATGCAGTTGTGATCCTATGCCTCCGTGCACTGAGATAACATATGTGCTAGTGAGAAGAGCTGAACAAATCATCTCCCACTGCCCACTCCCGCTTTTGGGGCTCTGCTTGGCCTGAGCTCATCCTTGGGCTGCTGCTTGCCTCATTTGTTCACCCAGCAAAGCCCTAGGAGGACCTGCAGCCATGCGCAGGCCTGCAAAGCTGGACTTAATGCTGGATGCAGATTCACAGTTTAGCCTCTTCTGAAAGGTGTCCTTCTCCAGGTGTCCCTGCTCCCTGTGCATTGCCTCCATTAGCTGACAGATTGAAGTGCAGCTCTGTGGACTGCAGTTTCTGAAGGTCCAAAGAGGTAAAACAGTGAAAGGCAACTCCCTTTAATGTAGGTCCATGTCCCCACATCCTCAGAATGGGAGTCATAGAATCATAGAATATCCTGAGTTGAAAGGGACCCTTAAGGATCACTGAGTCCACCTCCACACTTCACACAGAGCCACTCAAAAATCCAACTATAAAATGACCGATAAAACATGGAAGCAAACTAAAGACATGTTTCAAAGTGGGTTTATGGACTATACTGCACATCTACAAAGGAACAATTTAGTTCTGACCGATAAAACATGGAAGCAAACTAAAGACATGTTTCAAAGTGGGTTTATGGACTATACTGCACATCTACAAAGGAACAATTTACTTCTGACAGCATAGCTATCTTTTACAAATGCTGGAAGTGGTGGTTGATTATCTTTTGCATATTTGTCTTGAACAAGGATTCGGCCCATTCCATCTCTGTCCACCCTCTAAAATATTTAGAGTGACAAGACTATAGAATGTTCAGTCCATTTTGAATGGGAAAAGGCTCACAGCTTCTGAGAGCACTGTCACCACCAGGACGTTCTGAGGAGGATAGAGACTCCTTGAGAACTTTTCCAGTGTTCAAGTTGGGTCGCAGGTAGTTAGACACCCAGACTAAAGTTACTGAATGGATACATGGTATGTTGTCATCCATCACAACCCCTCTATTTAGCATAAACTGAGCTGCAGCCAGTTCCCCTTTTCCAGAGCAAATATTCTTGTATCAGCTAACAAAGATGAAAGAGGAGATTGCCAGTGGGGCTCAGGCACTTCCCTCCCTGAGACGGAGAGAGGTCACAGATCGTGCACCTGTGCAGTGCTGGCCCACAGAGCCAAGCTCCCCAGCATGCTGCTGGCATCTCACATCTCACTCTTGGTGGCATCATACGTATGCTTCATGTGCTGGGATGAAACATTCAGATTTCACTGTGTGAGAGATGAGTGCAGGAAACAAGGAACGCCGACCTCACCTTTTTACTTACAGGGAGCTGCTTTTCTCCACGCTCTGGAATAATGTGACATAATTTAAAATAATTTAATGCATCGCCGTAGTCATTGCTTTCATGTCAGTCAGTGGAATTACCCACGATGGTAACTGTTATACAATAAATACTTGCAGGGGCAGTTCAGAAGCCTGATCCTACAAATCTTATTTACAAGCATTAACCCACTGATTCATTGCCACTACAAGTAAGGCACACTCACATCATCATAAATATTTTCAGGACGGCCTTAATACATGTATTTTCACTCAGAGGCTGGTGAGGCACTGGAACAGGTTGCCCAAGGAGGCTGTGGATGCCCCATCCCTGGAGGCATTCAAAGCCAGGCTGGATGTGGCTCTGGGCAGCCTGATCTGGTTGGTGACCCTGCACAGAGCAGGGGTGTTGAAACTGGATGATCATTGTGGTCCTTTTAACCCAGGCCATTCTGTGATTCTATGATTAAACTCATTTGGGTGCAAAAGGGAGGAAATGACCCACTGAGTAATGCCAGGCTAAGCCCACTGAGTGCATAATGGCATTCACCGAGATTTTCATGCAGCAGAAGGGTGGCTAAGAAGAGGCCGGGGATGTTCCTAAGAAGTTGCACAGTTAGGGTCTGTGGCCAGTTCTCTGGGTTGTGCTTACACTGCACGCGCTTGCTGTTACGGTCTGCGGCACTTTAACAAAATGTTTTGTTCCTTTCCTTGGTCACGTTTGCTCTCTCTCCGCACAAATCCAACGCATTTTGCACCAGCGTCCCCCTTGCCCGTTTGCCTGCAGAGGGTTTCCTTGTCAGCACGGACTCGCAGAGCGCTCGGGTTCTCTCATTCTCCCTTTGCAATTGATGTGTCGAAAATTCATCCCAAAGCTGTTGCTTCCCCTCTCCAACTTCCGAAGCTTTTACTTAACCGTATGACGTAAAAACTTCGGTGCTTTGTGGTCTGCGAAGCCCGCACGACAGAGGCAACGCGTGGCAGACAGAGATTCCGTTGCGGTTTGCTTATGGCTATAAAAAATTGTTGTCTGCATCCAAATGGAAGCGGTGCTGCATGCGAACGGGTCAAGCTCCGACTCCAGTTGCGATTCACGCTTCAAAGGGATGCTGGCACAAAGGAGCGGCTGTCCGAGCGTGAGCCGGGGCGCCGGGCACGCTAAAAGCCGCAGCGGGAGGGAGGAATACTGACTTTCAGTGCCGTCCCTCGCTGCCTTCCTTTGCCTAATAATCGTGGGTGCGCCCGCTGCTTCATTCAGCAGTTCCTATTCTTCCATAGTGCACCCAAAGCATAGTGAGGGGACGGCAAACCCCTGCGAGAGTTCCTCCCTTTGTCGTGTGAAGCTAAATCCAGGCTGGATGTGGCTCTGGGCAGCCTGGTCTGGTGGTTAGCAACCCTGCACATAGCAGGGGGGTTGAAATAGATGATCGCTGTGGTCCTTTTCAACCCAGGCCATTCTGTGATTCGATGAAAATTATAAGGAAGGCGGTAGATTGTGCTAGCTAAAAAAAATACACCCCCCGTCCCCCGTCCCCTCCATGTGCGGTTGGTGCTAAAGGATAGGTACAGTTCAATGCTGGACTTGTAGGAACACCGTCACCTGCTGCCAGGATCGGCCCTTCAGCTGGTGCCCGGTTATAGGGAACGGGAAGCGTGGCGTATTTTGCCCGACTTCTGTTAAATAGCGGCGTTTTGTATCTTTTTTTTCTGGTCGTTCGCGCGCGTTTATTTTGCCCTTCTGTGAACTGGGTTTAATTTGCGCTTATACAAAGGAGTTGAGGTGAAGAGAGGGTGCGATCCATCCGCCGGAATTGATTGAAAATATAGAAAGCTGCCTACCTCGTGGCTGGGATAGGAGAAACAGCAAAAAAAGAAAAAGAAAAAAAAAGAAAACTGAAACGCTCTGCGCGTATTTTAACGTGTTACGCGATGTGTGTGCGCAAAGCTAACAGAGCCCTTGTGATCTCGGTAATGGCCGTAAAAAGCGACCGGCCACAGGTGGCTTTAAGCTGTGCTGTAACAGCGCTTCGCCTATATAGTTGTTTTGTTGTTTTGCATTTTTTCTTTTTCCTTCAAGCAGAAGAAAACATCTCCGCGGCAATTTAAATTCGGGATAGGTTCATATAAAGAACAACTCGACGGGGAGAGACAGAGGGAGGGAAGCATCCGTGCGGGACGGGCTTATAGAGAACCAACCGCACGGGCGGGCACAGACACCCCACGGTTAGGAGGTGCCACGGTCAGTGGGTGCCAAGGATCCGGCGTCCGAGCGCAAGCCGCTGGATCGGGTCGCACGGAGCGGGCTGCGGGGAGCACGGAGCCGGTGTTTTCCTTTTTGCACGCTGTCTTACCCCGCAGCGGAGCCCGGCACTTCTCCGACCCCGCACAGTTTCCAAGCGGCCGCCGGCTCTGCCCTCCCCCCGTCGTCCCCGCGGCGGCGCCCGTCCCGCAGCCGCTCCCCGGAGCTCCTCCGCGGCCGTCGGAGCGCCGTCGGCGGGCGGCGCGCCCCCTCTACCGGCCCCGCGGCGGAGCTGCAGCGGCGGTCGTCCCGGGGCTCGGCGCCCGCCTCCCAGCCGCCGGGCCCGGGGGGCTCCCCGCTCGCCGCCGCCGCCGCAGCTGTTGAGTGCGGGCCCTGAGGCGACCGCGGGGAGGGGGTCTCCGGGGGTGGGAAATGAGGCGGAGGAACCACAGGGGCGCGGCTCGGCTCTCGGGACGGGGAACTCCAGCACCAACATTGAAAAAAAAAAAAAAAGAAAAAAAAAAAGGACGGAGCCCAAACCCAGCCCGCACGAGCAGCCACGCCTCCACCCGGCGCACCACCGCCGGCTCCGCTGCTGCCCACCGCGTGCGGGGAACCCGGCCGCGGCGGCTCCCCCGGGGACCTCCAGCCCGCGCTGCGGGACCGCCCCGGGGCAGCCGGACCGGCGCTCGAGGCTCAGCCCTCGGCGGACGAACCGCATCCCGCACGGCAACCGCAGCCGCACGCGGAACCGCTGCCCGCACAGTAGCGGCGGCGGCGGCGGGCGCGCCAATTCCAGGAGCCCCTGGCCCGCGGCCGCGCCCTGGCTGCTCCCGGAAAGGGCTGTGATTGGCCGGCGCCCTCCCCGTATGCAAAGCAGCCGGGGGGATGACATTCCTCCGCACTCCGCCCGCCGCAGCCGACGCGCTGCCGGCCGCCTCCGTTCATCCCAGCGGCGGCGGGCGCCGAGCGGAGCGCCGAGCGGAGCGCGGCGGGGCCCTGCGCGGTGTGCGGCCGGCGGGCGGGCGGGCAGGAAGGCGGTTCTCCCGTGAAGACCCGAGGGCTGCGCGCCGTGGAAATGTCTTCTTCTCCGCGCGGCCGTCCGGGCTGGAGGCTGTGAGCGCCGAGCCCGGCTGGGAACTTTGCGTTTGGTCATCCCCGCTTTTCGCTGTCTGCGCGGCGTCCTGCCCCCCTCCCCCCCGTCACCCGTTTGGCGGAAGGGAAACTCGCAGCGACTCGACGCGGGGCTGTTGGAAACGGAGCTGAGCGCTGCCGGCTGGCTGCGGGGTGCCTGCGCGGCTCTGCGTGGCTCTGCGCGGGTTCTGCTCGCTGTTCTCCCCCCGACCCCAGTGCTGCAGGCGGCGGAGGGAAGAGCCATGCTGCCCGAGGCGGGGCTCCACCTGCTGCGGTTGACATCGTGTTAAGCAGCCTCTCCTGCGGCCGAGCGAAAGGAAGACCGCCTCAGATACCGAAGGGGGAAAAAAAAAATCAAAGCAAAACAAAACCAAAAAACAAAACCAAGTTGGCAACGAGTGACGAAGTTGTTGCAGTGTGGGTTTGAGTGCTGAGGGGAACGTGAGTTGAGAGAGAGGGAGCGCTGTGGCGCACACCGACCGCAGAGCGCCCGCAGCCGCACCGACAGTCGGGGGTGGCCTCAGCCATCGGCCGCGGCTTTACGCAGAGCGCTGTCCCAAAGACAAATCCAAAGAGAGACATCTCAAGCCATGCACTGAGCGTTTCTTTTTATTATTATTATATGTTTTTTTGCGGGAATTATGGCGAGGCCATGAGCCCTCGTAGAGCGACGCGAACTAAACGACCGAAGCTGATTTTCGAGGCTGCTTAAAAAAAGAAAAAAAAAAAAAAAAAAAAACTAAAAAAAAAAAACGAAAAAAAAAACCTAAAAAAAATATACCAGCCAGGCCGTAGAGCACTGATGGATGCCTGCCGTGTTTAAAGCTCTGGCGGATCGCGCCGTCAATACTTTATGACGCGCGGTGCGCGTGTGTGCGCGCGTCCGGGGCCGTGCGCGCAGCTGTGCCCGGCGGAACCCTGAGCGCCCCTCGGAGCGCGGCGCGCCCCGTTCGGCCCCGCGGAGCCGCCCCCGCGTCCGGCTACAAACAACCAGCGGGCACCGGCATCCAAACGAGTTGCCCCCGGCTCCCCGCCCCGCGCCCGTGTATGTCGCTCCCCAGAGAGCGGCTCGCCGAAGAGTTCCTTTCGCTTCGCTGTTTTGCCCCAAGCCCTCGGAGGTCCCTCACTCAACAGGCTTGTTGTGATGCGTATCCCCGTAGATACCAGCACCAGCCGCCGCTTCACGCCGCCCTCCACCGCGCTGAGCCCGGGGAAGATGAGCGAGCCGCTGCCGCTGCCCGGCACCGAGCACAGCGGAGCGCTGGCGGGGAAGCTGCGCGCCGCCGACCGCAGTATGGTGGAGGTCCTGGCGGACCACCCCGGGGAGCTGGTGCGCACCGACAGCCCCAACTTCCTCTGCTCCGTGCTGCCCACCCACTGGCGCTGCAACAAGACGCTGCCCATCGCCTTCAAGGTACGGCCGCACCGGGGGCGGGCGGGAAGGGCAGGGGACGGGACGGGGAGAAGGGAAGGGAAGGGAAAAGAGCTGGGATGGGGAGGGCGGGCAAGAGGAGACCCCGCGGTGAGGAACACGGGGCCGCCGCGCACGGCTCTATCCGGCCGACCCGGGGAGCTCTGCCCCAGCCGCGGCAGCCAGCACAGAGCCTCTGCGGGAGGAGGGGGGAAAAATAAAGGACGGAACCCGAGGAGCACCCGAAGCACCGATCTGGGGTGCCAGCGACGGGCTGGCCCTCAAAAAAAAAAAAAAAAAAAAAAAAAAAAAAATTAAAACATACTAAAAAAAATGGAAAAAAAAATCCTTTTTTTCTTTATTTATTTTTTCCTTCTTTCTTTTCTTTCTGTTCTTTCTCCTCTTTCCTTCTTTTCTTTCCTTCTTTCTTTTCTTCCCTTTTTTCTTTTCTTCTTTCTTTTCTTCTTTCTTCTTTTGTTCTCTTTTTTTTTTCTTTTCCCCCCTCAAACCCCGCTCGGAGCCCACGCAAACGCGGGGCTCCCATCCCGGCTCTCCCCCCGTTCCCCCTGCCACCGGGCCGGAATCCACGGGACGGGCGCGGAGCTCAGAGCCGCCCTCCCCTCCCAGCCCCGTCCCCACTTCCCGTTACCCGACTGTAGGCAAAACTCTCCCCCCTCGCTTTGCTCGTTTTCTGCTTTTTGACTTCGGCCTGCCGCAAGCTGAGCGGTTTTCGGTCTGCTCCTTACGATCCCCTCGAGGCGGAGCGCCCCGAAGCTCAGAGTTAGGATGGGGAATCGGCAGAGCTCCGTGGGGCGCTCAGCGCCGGACCCCCACCGCCCCAGCCCGGTCCCTCGGGCGGCTTTTGGAAGCAGGCAACCGGCGCGGCTTCCGGGGCTTCGGGATCATTTCCCAAAGTCCGCTCATCGCTGGGAGCTCTCCTGGAAGGCAGAGCTGTGCGGAGCCCCGCCGGAGCCACTCAGCCGCGGGTAAAGCTCCTCTGAAGAGCCGAAAGTGCTTGTGGCGTGGTTTGCCCTCGGAATACGCAAGGAAAGGAAAATGAAGGAGAGAAAAAAGTGAAAACCACCAAAACCGGGAGGGCGTTTGCTGATGCGGTAAAGACACCTGCCCGCCGGGCAGATGGCTTTGTTAAAGTCGCGATTCTTAAGGTTATCTGAGTCTAACAGAAAATAGAAAACACAGTTCGTTCCTCTGTGTCTGATGTTCTCATCTGACACAAAAATCGCTGGGTTTCATTATCCCCCATTGCTAACAATCATTGCACCGACATAAAAGAGGCAGAGAGGTTTCTCCTCATGTTTCCTTACATTTGATCTGTAGGATCGGGATATTATACCCAAACGCAACGACCATTTCTGTGCACGGTTTTGTGTGTTTTTTTTTCTGAAGTAAGGAAGGATTCTGAGAAACTTAAAGAAAAATACGTAACAGCTCTCACAGGGTGCCATACATATTCCTTGTCCAAACGCTGCTTGGAAGTCTTCATTAAAAAGGCCGATTTGGTTTGGTTGCTGCACCAGCATTGAGCATTGTGATAGCCGGCGGTGCTGCAGCAGTGCTGCTCCCTTCTCTAGAAGCACACGTCTTTTAGGAGCACAGATAACAGCAGCCAGCAAGTCCCGACTTATCTGTTCAGTCTTTTTTTTTTTTTCTATGTTTTCTATGTCAATGTTTGTATTTCTGCTTCTATTGTTTGTGCCTTTTTACCTCTGATTTCTTTTCTGCGCTGTGCCTTTCTTTTTTACGCTTGTTTCTAATGTTTTCTTCGCATTTCTTGTCGCTGAGGCTGCCTGCAGTGTGATTTAAAAACGATGCTTCTCAATAGTTGTGCTGTAAGAGCCAATGGACGCTGGGTTCGGGAAGGTTTTTCTCCCTAAAAATGCTGGCAGGTATTTCCTTGAACAAGCCAGCACCATCTGCATCGCAGGAAGCCGAGGGTGATGCCCACATTTCCCTTTTCCCTTCCTTCTGTCCTTACTCTACGTGCATGTGTTCAGTTTTTCTGATCACTTCATAAGAAATGCGTGCTTCGACTTCACAGCTGCTGCTGGCTTAAGCCAGCCCGCCTCATTGCACAGCGCTGTGGAAAGAGAAAAGTTTGTTAAACGTTTTGAGAGGGGGCCGTTGGGCGCCAAGATCAGGGCTTTATGAAAGGCACAGCGCTGAGTGCAGAGCAGAGAACAGAATAGGCCACAGAGACAGCTCGTGGCACGCAGAGGAGAAGAAAAAACAAAAGCATGAGGAGTGGGAAAGAGGAAGCTGAAATGCAGACATAAAGCGGGAATTTTGACGCAGTGATTTTAACTTGGTATGTGGAAGTGAAAATAAGGGTGATAGGTGACAGAACGGAAAGCACTGAAGTGAGAAAAGCAGCCCCCTGCATCAGGAAAAGCTCTAAAATACCTCTCCCTGTCATGCTGGAGGAAATGGTTGCTACTGGAAGGTTAGCATCAGAGATGGACTGAGTAAAGGAGCAGCTGATCTTGCTTGGAAAGAGCAGTGCGAACAGAAACTAACAGTGGTCAGCCCAGGCTGTGACTAGTTGGAGCCCATTAAAACTGCATGGACGTAAGCTAGAACACGCTAAGAGGAAGGAAAAATATCAAGCAGCAACTCAGAGAACCTGCTGCAGGACTACTTCCTCCTTGAGTATGTAAAAGAGGAAATAAAAATGAACTAGACTTTTTTTCCCCCTTTTTTTTTTTTTTTTTTGGTAGTAGTCCTGAGGTCACTCCTGTAGATTTAATTTAGGGAAACAGCTAGAGCAGCGGGTTTGTAAAACGGTGCAAAAGAGGACCTATTTTGAGCTGTTACTTTTGCCAGAGTCAATCAAGAGACACACCAAACATGCATTCGATTGTCACAGGGGAAAAATGCTGTAAGAATTCAGTCTTGCTGAGGAAGATAAGATAAAGTAAAATTCAACTTTTATTAGTTTAAAAGATGTGAACATTGTAGACATGAGTCAGAAAGCTTAGCGTTCGAAATGCATGCATCTCCCAACATAAGAAATGTGGATGCTGTGTTCCTGAATATTAGTTCAGCAGATACTGGCACTGGGGTGCTACATTGCAAACATTCAGGATGAGGTGAAAGCTTCTGAGCTATTGCAGGTTTCATTCGTGTGGATTGCAGCTTCCACCCATCAGATCGCAGGTGAGGTCTTAAGTCAGTGATTTGCTTTCACGCTTCCAAAGGGAAAAAGGCGTTGTTCATTAAGTTGCCTTCAGTAAGGCCTTGGTTGAAGCCTGATTCTCTGTGAATTTATTCTGAATTTAAATATTCCTAACAGTGGGATGAACAGAGAGGGAACTGATGCACCTGTGGGCAGCCTGACCCTCTGCGTTCACAAGGCAATTGGCTTGGGTTTGTTTTCTTTCAAATTTTACATTTAGATGCTCGTCCTGACTTCGCTGTAGCTTAAAAGTAAGGCTACTGAGGTAAATCAGATCAGGATTGGTTCCTGTTACTTGAATTTATACGTTGCCAATTACAAAAGTATATTTTGGAAAGCTTTCTTTTGTGCTGAGGTCACGTTATGCTTTGTATTTTGGATGCGTGTCAATGTAGCCGTAAGTCTGCTTGGTTTTCCCCAAACAACTTCTAGTCTGCATTCATTTTTTGTTGCTGCTGTTTTTTTCCTATTTTACCACATCACTTGTTGATGTTCTATTCCCCAAAACAGACGTCCCGTGAGAAAGCTGAGGTTTCTGTGCTTTGATTTGGTAGGTGGTGGCCTTAGGAGACGTACCCGATGGGACGCTGGTCACAGTGATGGCTGGAAACGATGAGAACTACTCTGCAGAACTCAGAAATGCGACGGCTGCCATGAAAAACCAAGTGGCAAGGTTCAACGACCTCAGATTTGTGGGTAGAAGTGGAAGAGGTATGTATCTGTTTGCAGCCGCCGTTCGGTCATCTTTACCTGCCGTGTCCGGCTCTGGTTACGTGGAGAGAATTTGAGTGGTATATGTCGAGCTTTCTGCGGTAGGGATATCTGAGGACAGATTAAAAGGTGCAGAATCAGCTGTGTGTTTTTCACGGTTTATTCTTCAGTAATTCAACTTTTATACAGTAAGATCTCATTTTAAGAAAAAAAAAAAATTGTGGTCAGCGAGGCTCACTGTGACTCCAGAATTCTTCCCACTGATTTAGAACAGCACAATATTGCCCATGCTTAAGTTTAAGTAACACATTTTCAATTTAAAACAACAATTCTCAAAAGCTGATCTCTGCAACAGGGTGAGTCAGACTACAATTACAAACAGTTCACACATGATTTTGATTTTTTTTCAAGCTTTATTGCGACCTGACAAGCACTTCACTGACCTTTCTTTCTCTGGAGTAGCTGCAGAACTGTACACAGTAGTCATTATTTAACATATTACTGCAGGGTGCATAAGGGTGGGTTAGGACAGGGCAGAACTAAACAGTTAAGCTTAATATTGGCTCTCTGCAATAACTAAGAATTACTGGTACAAATAGAAGGGTCTTAAGAGTGTAAGTAACAAGTCAAAGCTGACTTAGACTGTATTTATATATAACTGTTGTGGGAAGCTCCCGTGTGCACAAGTAGGTATCCAAAGCTTGGTCCAAAAGCCCGTCACAGCAACAGAAGGATGCTTCTTAACGTCACTTTTTAGCTCCAACCCATAATCTTGAAAGCCATGGATCACGTTTACGTTTCTGTTACGAGTTTATTTGAAGCACTGCTCCTGCATTACTGCTCTTGTTCCCATGAGCCAAGCACCTTGGCATGGTCAAGGTGGTTAGAGAAAACCCACTGGAGCCTGTGAAATGTTGGTTAGAGAAAGCGCAGAGGAACAATCAGCCTCTCAGGTTTAAGGTCAAGACCGAAAAACCATCGCATCCTCCGTGTGACTTCATCCGCTATTTGCTTATGTATTTTCCTTTTGTCTAGTTCATATCTTCAAGTAAAATCGGAACATAACATCACAGTGTTCTAAAGACAACATTGTTACCTAAGGACAATTCAGTGCTGTAGCATTCACAAATCAAAACGATAGTATCTACAGCACTTGCGTAGGTTTCTTAATTCCATCTTTTGGAGCATTTTGTGAGCCATTGTCCCTGACAAGGAGATTGAATAGTCTGGGATTCACAGACCCCTCCTCACCATTTTCCCCACTCATGTGGGCATTCCTTAAGCACCCGGGCCATATTCTAGTGCGTGGTGGCACGTGCAGCTCTTACAAGAACGCACTGAGCTACGGGCACGCTTCAGGAGAGTTCAAAGGTGACCCACTTTTGCTCTCTCAAAATCTCTTACTCGCAGTGGCAGATGATGGGTCAAGCTTTAGGCTGAGGAGGTCATTCTGATTATACACAACAGCTCCTATTTGCCTTTGAATTCAAATGCATTTGTGGAGTTCTAGTGTAAGTACAGCCTGCAATTTTAGAAGAACTCGGCCCTCTTGAAACACGGATGCAAGCAGCAGGTACATTTTAAGTGTAAAATTCCCTTTCGATCCGTCTGCATCCTGCAGCATTTTTAGCTGAGGGCACAAAGGGAGATGTCTTTTAAATTGTGTTGTTTGGGCTGTCTTCAAAATGTACTTGGTGGAAAACACCCGCAGCTGAGAACATAGCTTCGTAATGCTAGCAAAGAATAATAATAGGGTAATGCAGAGAAAATTATATCCATTTACTGAAAACATGAGAGATGCTGTAATGTCTAAAAGTATCAGTCATTAAACATGTTCATTTGTTATATTAAAGGTTCCACCTTTTCAGTAAATGGAATTTGCATTATGATTCAGAGATGACTGTTTAGAAGATTCAAATGAATAGCTGGCAAAGTGGCTGAGAAGCTAATAAAAACAAACCTGTAGTTCAGTTCCTGGCCACGGCAGTGAAGCTAGAAATCATAACAGTGAACTGTGGGATTTTCAAGGTCAAAATTCAGCGGCAGAGGGAGAACAGTGGCTATTCATTCAGCAAGCTTAGCAGAGAGCCTCTCTGAGCCCCTTGCCTGCTGGATACCGGTGGCTGGAAGCCGTCACTCACGGATGTGCGTGCATGTGGACATGGATGCTGTGCTCTATGTGACACCCAGGTGCTTGGGATCATTTCAGCTATAGAGTGATTTGGGAGCGCTGCCTGCTGCTAGCCAGTCCTGGAGGTTAAATCTCATGAGCCCCATAGGCTGCCCATCTTTAGAGCCAGTGACTAATGTATGCTTGTGTTTACTCCTCCAACAGGGGATTGTTTTCCAAAGGTGTGGATTGTTTGCATTTGGTACATGATTTCTGAGGTGCTGTTCTGTTGAATTTGTATAAAGCCTGAAGCATAAGGTGGCTGCTTCAAAGGGCATTGCTGCCTTTGATACTTCGGTAGAGGAAAATTAACTGAAACTTTGTTTGCTGTGTAATATTTGAGTTTGAATAAGTTCGGTTGCCACCAGTGATAATGAGATGCCAGGAATATTATATGAATAGCCATTGAAAGTTCACATTGGTTGCAGTTATAGTGGGCATTATTTGTGTACCTGGGTGATTTAAAATCACTGCTGGAGAACAAGGAACGACTTTGCCGAGTGACAGTCCTGGTCCATGTCTCTATTTCACTGCACATGAGCTCTTGCTCAGGTGTAAAGATCCCCATTAAAGCCTCACAAAACTGTCAGCAAGCCACTTCCCTCTCTCTTTTAAAATAGGAGAAAATTGTCGCTCTTGACATTCCTGACAAATAGTTCAGTTTTTCTTCTGTGGGCTTTCAGTGAGGTCTGGCAAGGCAGCCAGCAGTTGCTTCACACACTCCTGCAGAGGTCCATTGTCCCATCGCAGTAAACAAGCGGCTCCGTGGGAGCATCCGACTCACTCCATCCAGAGGTCTGATCCTGTGCATCTGTGAAAGCCCAGGTATCAGCTGCGCCTCCAAGAACCGCATGGCATTTCAGCACTGGTTCCATACTGAACGGGGAGCGCTGGCCCTGTGCTGTTCAGGCTGTACCTGCAGTTCAGGATTAAAAAAACACTCTCATTTTTGACACCGAGGATGGGAGCTGAGAATATCACAGATCGAAGAGGAGAAAGCAATTTGGCTGGCTTTCCCGAACAAAACAGATTTACATTGGAATTGGCTGGGGTCCAGAATTGCTATTCCTCACCCTGGTTTGAGAATGCTACTGGGAAAACCTGCCTGTCTGGCTTGTAAACTCAAGTAAGTAATTTCTGAAAGAAAAATGTAGTTTAAAACTTCAGCCAATCTCAGCCCCTTGTGCTTGCTTACCTGTTTAAAAAAACTTTTTCTCCCTCCATTCATAAACATTTTGAACCTCAAACTGCTGCTAGTGCCCTGTTTTCTCAGTGTATAAGGAACAAGTTTGTGTTACGGTGATGAAATAAATCCAATGCAAAAAGCCTGACACCATGGAAGTTCATTGGATAAAATTAAAAATAAATAGTTATTTTGGAGAGGGCAAGCCTCATGGCTCAGTAAGCATTACATATTTTCCTCATGGAATCATTAATCCCATTAACTATCTTCTTTGTAAAACGTAACAGTAAAAAAACAACAACAACAAATATTTTTTCCAGATGAAAATGATTATTAATAGGTTATCATAATAGGAGCTAATGAGGAGATGTCTTGGCTTGCTGCAGATGTCAATTTAAAGCTGGAGTCTGTAGCTGGAGCTTCATGATATAGTGAGCTTTCCAGCAGGGTCCTTTTAAAAACTGAATTTTGAAAAGGACTGTACACTGAGCCTGCATATATATTTTCTGCCCACTATTGAGATTAGGCTCGTCTGAATAAATTTCACAATCGTTTTCTTTGGAGTTGAAGAAGTACCCCGTTTTCACAGAAGCAGCTGGTAGGAGAGCACGGGAGGCATATTACCAAGCACAGTTGTAAGTTTCTGCCTCCAGAAGTCTTCCTTCTGGATATAATTTTGGGGAAGAAAAATCAGTTTGAGCTGGAATCTCAGAAATAGTCAAAAGACAAGAATTACTGGTCTGTAACCCAAGTCCAATTATTTTTATTGCTCTTCTGAAGTCAGAATTTTGCTCCTTCTGTGTAGCTTCAGCTTGTGGTTGTGTTATGTAGGCACTTAGTTAAAATTTGTTTTATTTTTACTTAAGCATATTCAAAATTACAAAAGTATGTGCAAAACAGAGGAGGATGCTATTCAGCAGGATCGTAAAATCAGCATTAAGCAGCCACCCGGGTCTGGGTCCAAACCATTGGAATGCTTCAGGGGATGTGGTATCAGATACTGGACTAACGACTCGCCATACTTGCCAGGCAGGACAAAAATAGAAGAAGCACAGCAGCAATCAGAGCTGAAAAGGAGTCAGTTGATAGAGCTGAAAAACAACTGGTTATCAATACCTTGGGCCGATGGGTGTGCAACAGTAGTGGATGTGCCACCGACAGATGCTTGGCACAGAAATTCTCACCGCGCTTCGGTTAGATGTCAACGCGTATCACAGGGCTCTCCTCCATCATCCTGTCTGACCCTCTAAAAGACAGGGACTGGAAGTGGGCATTTGTTCTTGAGTGACATATGGGGGCTTGGCTGTGTCACTCATTTCATCGAGAGCTCTGTGTGTGTGAATGACGTAGCCTTGCCAGCATTCAGCGAGAAAACTCCTGACCCTAATGCCCACGAGTCAGTGCATCTTTGAGGTCAGTCAGCACAGGTCACAGTGAGACTGCTGAGCAAAGCCAGCCCTTGAAGCACGGCTGTTCCCAGCACAAGCTCTGGACAGAGGCTGGCCGAAGGAGGTGGGGGAGCAGGCTTGCTTATTGCCAGCATCCAGCCCCAGTCATTGTGGGTGCACGCTCGGTACGTGCAGCCGTTTTTCTCTGAATTGCTGATTGTGTAAGAAAGTATATGATACAGCTCAGCGAGGGTGTCTGCATCGAAAACATCATGTGGTCTGCGAGGCTGAGCATGACTGGGGCTATCTTTGCCAGCTCACAAACACTCTGCTGGGTTACTTAAAATTTGGTCTGGGTGAAAGAGCTCTCAATCAGAAAGCGTCAACAGGAGAAAAATAATGGCAGAGTGATTTTGAGAACTTCCTGTCTCCGGGAGCATTACTGCTGTAAACAGTGACCATGCCAAGTGCTGAACCACTGCCCTCATTCCAATAACAATAAATCTATTTTTTGGTTGTGCAGAGCTGTGCTTGTATATTTTTTAAAACTCAGGGTAGGGATGAGGCAGACGCTATCCTCCGAGCATTTTCTTGTTTTCTGCAGTGATAAAAGGAGTGAGGCTGACCAGGATACTGCGTCAGGAAGACAAAGGACCTCTCTAGATGAAGAGGTTACATAGTTTCAAGTGATCTGCTTGCCCTTGAGCTCTTTCTTTTTACTTTTTTCTTTCTTTCTGATAAATTTTTTTGCTTTGTATTTTAGCGTGCCCCCCTTCAGTGGCTCTTCTGGTCAAATAACATTTATTTTCCTGTGTAGGTAGATAGGTACGTATGCACGTATATTACAACTCAAGTAACAACTGCTGTTCTGTACTCAGAATGAAGTCATTCTGATATTAATTAGGGTCTTGGCTTTAGGGCTGGCTAGTGAACTTCAGATGACTGTCCTGGGGCAAGCACTTCTTGTCAGCTCACTCAGCCTTAGCAAAAGTGAGGATGCTGCAAATCAGTGGCTTACAATTGCTGTCAGCAAAGCCTTCCTTTTCCAGCATAGTCATGTGCATAAACCCTCAGCAGTTTGAATCAGTCTCTGTTCCCTTCCAAAAATCCTTTAGCAACAGCAAAAAAAAAAAAAAAAAAAAAAAAAAACACCCTATTTTTTCTTTTATCTTGATACTGGCTGACTCTCTACTCTTTTGCTCCCAGCCTGCTTCACCCAGTTCCCCCATCATAGTATTTCAACACAGCTTTCTCAGCCTTCAAAGTTTCATTCCCTTCATTTACATCCTGCATCCATCTCCACCCCATATTCCTCATCCCCTGTTGCTGCCTGTTTCCTTTGAGGCATTCAACAAGAGTCCCTCACTGATGCTGGGGAGGCCAGGCCACATCCAGCTCCGCAAACCCTTAGGTGCTTCTGTATGTAGTGTGGTGGTGCCTGCAGGCAGCAAACAAGCTGGGTCTGATGCTTGTATAGCCAGAGCCAGGTTTGGCCTGTGGTGTGGTACTTGGATGGATTTTTGATTCCCTCCATTGCCCTCCTACAGGGAACTGCACACCCATGCCATGCAGGCTTTGATGGAAGAGAGGGCCGAGAGGTGAGGCAAGGAGAGAAGCAATGTCTTGAAGGCTTGATGCCATTAGAGCTCTTTAGCAGGGCGGTGCTTGGAGCGCAGCATACGCACAACATCAGTTCCCTGAAGTTTAGGGAGGAACTGAAGGAAATGCTTTGGCAAGGCCGCAGAGTTTCCACAGGCCAGACTTTATGCACCGCAGCTCTGACAAAGCTGTGCCCATAGCTGAGGCCTGAGAGGCTGTTCTGCTCTTGGAAGTTGTCCCTGCTAGAGCTTGGCAGGTCCCAGTTTCATAATGGCAGTGTT
The DNA here is from genome assembly GCF_951394365.1 of Tetrao urogallus. Taxonomy (NCBI): domain Eukaryota; kingdom Metazoa; phylum Chordata; class Aves; order Galliformes; family Phasianidae; genus Tetrao; species Tetrao urogallus. The sequence continues at coordinate 89,245,334 of NC_136813.1, forward strand.
ATCTCCCCATCGCTGACTGCACGGATATCCATCAAGTGACCCCAGACTTCTGCTGAGCTCTTAAATCAATGCGCATTGCATTAGCGTAATGACAGCACGGAGGAGTCCTTCCTCTAAGAAAATGAGCGCAGAGTAAACAGTCCCCACTCACACTCCCACGCTCAGGCTGCTGCTGGAGAGGTGACCTGTCAGGTTGGCTTTCCTGCTTTAGGCTGCTGCAGGCCCGAGTCGCCTTTGCTGAAGTGGCAGTGATAATTGCAAAGGGTTCCTCACCTGCCACATTCAGAGCAGCACGTTGCTCTTCCTTGTGAACCCACGCCTTCACTGCTCACCGTGCCTGCAGCCTCACCATCGTCCTTCTTGTTGTGCAGGGCAAGGAGTGTGCTCAGCCCCAGCCCCAGCAGCATACTGAAGCACCGAGGTATGCCAATATCTGTCCAGGGTGGAGGCCAGGCCAGCTGCTGGAAAAAGGCAGGGAAGCTCCCACAGACCCTAGATCTCAAGGGCTTTCTCTAGGCTCATGGGACCATGCACCATAAGGTGAAGGTGCCTCAGAATGGGATCTGCCACAAACCACAACAGCCATTACACCATTGGTCTCACAACTGGCTGTGCTGAGCTGTTCTTCCCCAGGGCTGAGCTTGTGGCCGCGAAACAGCAGGGCTGTGCAGCAGAGGAAGCTCTCTCAGCCAGAAGGTGCCTGGACAAGGACGCCGACGGGTGTGATTTGGGGCTGAAGCATTTAAATCAAACTGGAATCCCACTTCAGGCAGCTAAATCTTCTTGTGAATCTGGGCCTTCACCTTTTCATGTCTGTCTCATCCCCTGTAAAGTGTAGGTGATAATTTCTGCCTCAGAAAGCTTATTAATGGCTTGAAATTATAGCTAAGTTAAGGACTATTATTAGGCTTATGGATCCCAAGGCATTTTCAGTGAGAAGGTGGTTGGTAGCTTAGCATTTAAGACGTCTCATTTTGAACTGTCTTTTCCATTTTGAGCTCCCGTCACTATTTTTCCCTGAACTGGTGAGCAGTGACACAGCACTCTGCTGAACGATGGTGGTTTTGTTCCACTTGAGCTGGATGTGCTTCTGAAGGCTATCATTTCTGAATGTATGTTTATGTACACATACCTTAGGCTCCAAGCATAGGGAAGCACCGTGTTTAAAACTAAAACAATACCACAGTGAAAAAAAGAAAACTCCTTGATATGTGGTAAGCCACAGCTTGAAAGCAGAAGTTCAGTTTTTGTTGTGGCTAGTTCAAATGGAGTGTTAGAAATTTATGTTAGAGTCATCCTAGAAAAAAAAAAACAACAAAAACTCTTATTAATTCTTATTGACACTTTAACTCCACCCTCTCAAAATCTGTGTTCAAACATTAGCAGCACATGTAATTGTGTATTTGTGTAAATTGTGCATATACATTTCAAGTCTTAAAACTGTAGCAAGAAGCACTATATTTTAAAACTTGGGCTGTAATCTCTCTGAGCTACAGTTCTGCTGCAGAGGCCAACCACCCCATAGCATCTCATTCTTCCTGTGCTGTAATTATTGTCTCCACCCAAGTTCATAAGAATTTTATAGTGGTTACTGCAGCAACTCCACTTATAGTTAGAGGCTGCTTGGCTTTTCCATTAAAAGGTCTTCTCTCTACTTCCCCCTCGACCCAATCCTTTAATGCTTTAATCCATTTTGCAAACTTGATCTGCAGGCTTTCAGTCTAAGAAGGCATCCCACCCTCAAGATTCGGTTAAAATAGGTCACTCAGGTCATCTTTCAGAACAGGATGGAAAAATATTTTTTGTCTTATTGACAGACGTGGTTGCTGTTCTGGTGCCCGCACTCACACACACACACATGCGCACACTACCTCGGTCTCAGAGCCTGAAAGCTGGAACATGCATAGGATAAACCTGATGTTTACGCCAGCCAGATTCTTACCGTAATTTGAAATAGTCACTTTTCAGAAATTAGACAACGTCACAATGTAGGGGAATTCCTGGTGGTTTTGTGTTTGTGGATTGCTGATGTTGCTATATAAAAGTGACTAATGTTGAAGATTCTACTGGGCTGACCAGTGTAAGACAGTGAAGATACCCTGCCTTCAGAGACCTCCTTCCTACAACCTACGTCCCAAATCACATGCCTGTATGTTTCCTCTCTTCCGTTAGTTTGTTTATGTCTCAGAGATGCCCTCCAGATAGGAGCATATCTTCTGTGGTTCCTTTCCTGATAAATGACCATGACCATTTGGTATCTACACCTGGTATCTCCTGCTACTGAATCACCATAAGTTTGTCTCTAAACAATTGAAATTGTGCTTTTTGTGGTTATCTGCTGAACCACACTCCCGGGAATTGTGTGGTGAAAAAATAGAGTGCAGGTAATAGAAGTAGTAACTCAAGGGAAGGAACTTGAAGGGATCAAAATTGAGACCGATAACTTGTCTTCAACACCATGAACATCAATCCCTGAGCAGAGCAGGGCCACCTTGCAGGCTCACAGTGCAGCAGCAGTGGTAGTGGTGGCTGCACTTTTGCACACTTTGCCAGGCTGTTGAGGATGGGATTAGCATGGAGGCCCCCGCAAGGCTGCAGGAGGCAGTGCCAATATCATGATGACAGCATATGGAACTGAGAAGTGAAACCCATCATCATTGCAGAAGTGAAACTAGCTGCACACAAACTCATCAAATTAAAACGTAAACAACTGGCCAAAAAAAAAAGAGAGGAAAAAATGAAACCATTTTAGTGAGCTGAGTCCTCTCTTGCAGGTTTTGAGAGGGTGAACAATCCCATTTGTGCAATGGAGAATCACTCTTCTGAGGACTGTCAGGGGCAATCTGCACAAGAGTGTCAGGGACTGTCCTTATCACCCAGATAATGGTTTTAAGGTAAACGTGGATGTAGTAGCACCTGCTGAGATTGTCAGTGCCTCTACTGATGTTGCTCAGATTTCAGTTAGGTAATTTTGGTTGCTTAACACGGTCCCTGCGTTGCCTTAGGTTAAATGCCATGTGTACGCTTCACCAAAATAATGCCTTGAAATGATTTCACCCCAGATAAAACCTCCCTCCAGCCTTCCAGCACAGGGAATCTGTGGTGAAAAAGGCCTTGGAGAGCGGCGAGGAGGAGCAGAGGAGGCACACATCCTTCCTCAGTGCTGGACCATGCTGCAGAAAGTAAGAGGGAAGCAGATGGGCAGGAGCCCTGCGGCGATGCCCTGCTCAGCTCAGCAGAGCTGCTTGCAGCTTTGTCAGTACCTGTTGCGCAGCAACTGAAGTTCAGCACAGGGACCAAGCATGTAGCAGGGCCCTTTGGGCCATTTGTATGGAGGCTTGGTCCCACGTAAATCCAGAACAAAGCACCTATTGATGTACCGGGATCAAGTTTTCATTCTGTGCGAGTAAATGCTGTGTAAACACAGATAGGAGAACTTCCTGGAGTGAGGCACTTGACAGCAATGCTCAAAAGTGCACCTTCATGCTGACCCAATCTGGTTTGGCAGGTGAATTTCCCATGTCTCATACTTGCTTCAAACGCACACAGGACAACGCTGCAGGTACGCAAAGGGATCGGTTGTCCATGCAGCTGATTTGCATGCACTGTCCCTGTGTTGCTTTGGGCTGTGACCCTGGTTTGCTGCCATTTCCCCATGTGCTTACTGATCCGTTTGGTCCGTTGTTCTGAGGTGGTCAGAGTTTGCAAACCTAGCGTGGCAGTGCATGAGATTCATAACAGGTTTTTCTTATATTTAAATTCAGTGGCATTTGCGGTACTGCTGGTAAACAAATGCTGCTCTATTTTTTTGATGCCACTTACTTCAGCTGCAGTGCTTTTCTGATAGAATAGCCACTGGACCAAGCATAACAGGCAAAGCAGTGCTCTTACTTTGTGAAACTGCCACTGGCAACAGAGCAGTTATCGTATAGGGACAGAATCTGGAGTTGTGCAGGTTTTTTGCAGCTGGACATACAGTTGGGAGAACTACAAAAATATTACGCTTGTATCATGAGCAACAGTTAACTAATGCAGGGTCAAATTATGTTGGCCCTTTTCACCCTATCAATTACATTTGAATTATTCAGCTAATAAGTTATAAAGTGCCTTAAGTGAGAAAAATGGCAAAATTTGGCCCCGGTATACAGCAGTCAACTGTTGAGAGTGAATATACGTGTGTTTGCTTTGCTTCCTGCCCAGGGATGCTGTCTGATATGTTATTAAAGCACAGCAGATATCTTTACTTTGGCAGACACCCAGGAAGATGTTGTTAGAAATTGTAAAGATGTGTACAATGGATCGTTTAGTGTAGTTTAATACAAGTGAGTACATAAATACCAAAAAGTTGAATGAAAAGAATAGTATTGTAATCTTTTCTACAAAGATCTGGAAGTCTCTCACTAATATAATAGAAACGTCTGTAATATAATTTGCATTGCATTTTTTTATTACATATTTTCCCATCCATGCCATTTGTCCTTATCAGCACAAGCATTCTTGGCTCCTTTCCCTTCTTCTTCTTCTTTATCTAATATTTTACCGTAATGATTTATGTATATATCATTGATATCATAATATATATCATAGTCATAAAATCACAGAATGGCCTGGGTTGAAAAGGACCACAATGATCATCCAGTTTCAACCCCCTGCTGTGTGCAGGGTCACCAACCAGCAGACCAGGCTGCCCAGAGCCACATCCAGCCTGGCCTTGAATGCCTCCAGGGATGGGGCATCCACAGCCTCCTTGGGCAACCTGTTCCAGTGCATCACCACCTTCTGAGTGAAAAACTTCCTCCTAATATCTAACCTAAACCTCCCCTATCTCAGTTTAAAAACCATCTGCCCTTGTTATATATTTATATACAAAAGCTTTAATGGCACACCTATGATTGGCAGTAAAAAATTCCCAAAGCAAAATGCAGTAAGTGCGATCACAGCATCTGTTGGCTCCCTTCCACATGCACAAACCTCTGAAGCTTTAACTCCGTTTTCATTCTGTCCTCATTTGGTTGATCCTTCTTCAGTGGAATCAATCTTTTTGTGTAGTTATGAGATGGATTAAAGTGGAGGGGTATATTTGAGGGGTGGATTATCTTCCCGGAACTGTCTGTTCCCATTCCCCCTTGCATCTGCCCATGCAGCCACTGATATTAAGCATGCCTTCCCCCCCCCGGCCCCGCAGTTGCATTTGGCCGTGACTCTGCTTAGAGTTGATTAAAACAGCACACAGGAGCTTCATGTGACCATGTTGTCACTTAGGATTCATTTTTTCCCCCTCATTTCCTCTTGGACATTCCCAGGGGCTGTAGTTTACAAGCCTATTGCTCCCTCTAGAGCCCATCAGTCCAGTGCAGGACTGTTCTGGGGGACATAAATCCCTCTCCCTGCCAGGTGTGAGCTCATGGTTCTCTTTGCTTCCAGACTCAGACAGATGTGATGCAGCTGAATGCAAAGTTCAGGTTGCTGTGTTGCAATGCAGCATGGGCACAGCAACTTCAGATGCCTGGGAACTGGAGGTTGATCTTTGCCTTTTGCTGGTTTGAGGAGCAGTATTGCTGAGCAGGTGTTGGTTGGCACTGTACTCTGCACTTGCTCTTAAGTTCTTACAGCTTTGCACAGCATCAAGGGATCTTGCAAGCAATCCTGTGAAGTAAGAAGCTGGGGGCAACTGATTTAATCTGATTTCAGTTGCGATTCTTGAAGGCACAGTTGATAGTCCAGTCCCTAACCAGCGCTTTGGCAATCTCTGGTCTCTCTTTCAAAAGTGAGTGTTGTATCTTAGCCAAAACTGCTACTGTTTCCATTATTTTTTCTGAATGAGTACTGACTTTAATGCTCCTGCAAAATAAACATTACCAGGCAACTTTTCCCATCCTAAGACCCCTAAGTGGGAAGGCTCGATGGAAGCAGTGAGTCTTGTGCTCTTTCCTTATGCATGTGAGGGGATGTGTGATGTCTGTCAGGAGGATTTTCAGTGGCAGATCTCTGTCCCACATCAGGTGTTCTGTGGCTAATTATAGCTGCTGCCAGGGGAATTGTGGACAGCAGCAGTCTCTGAAAGGACTCTTGCACCCAGCAAGGCACAGCTTGGTGTGGACATTGCCTTTTAAGCATTCCACCATCAGCAGAGACTCCCAGAATGATGGTGTAGGGTTTGGCTTAAACATATGAGGCATACATCATGGACCTGAACTAAGCTCTGTGTGATTTTCTGTAGTTTTATGGGACCAGAGGATCTCAGCTTTTGGTGTTAGTCAGTGAAGGGCTACATGCTAGCTTGCTGTCACTGCTGGACCATAACCAAATTGTCGTTGTGACTATTTGAAGCATCTGAGCCAGGCCAGCTTTTCAGCTTAGATCTTCACTCAGGCTGTCTGACAGCCTTGGAGGCACCTGCTCCTTTATAGTTTATAGATGTACTATCATCCCAAAGCAGGTACATCCATAAAACATGCATTTCACTAACAATACCTACAATCTAAACCTACCTTTGTCAACCAGGCATACAAATGAATAATATAGAAGCTATGACTAAAAATGATAAAACCACTTAATAAAACTAAGTGTAAATGAAACAGAACCACCAGAGAAAAACACAGGCAGAATTATTGGTAAGCAGCAATGAGTGACACATAGGTTTATGGTTATATAGTCCTGTGGTTAACCAGTATGTGGTTAATGAATACTCTTCTGTCAACAAGAAGTAAGCTAAGCATCTTCCTGCTTTTGTCAGCTTGTATCACAACCTTAAGCTGGTTCTGAGGTCTCATCTGCTCGGTAGAAGATCCTGAAATTAACTTCACTCCCCTCTTCTTATTCATTCTGGTCTCACAGACTGGTGATGTGGCCTCATTTTCCTGAAGTTAGTTATCTTAATATCTTCTTTTTCTGCATTTTTTCTATCTGGAAGCACCATGAGGGCCTTCAAAAAAAAAAATCAGTTAACTACATATTCTAGCAAAACAGTAGCAGCACGTTACAACTGCATCAGCAGTTGTCAAAAAATAAAACTGGGATCAAGGTGAAAACGCTACAGATTAGTAAAGGCAATAACATATATTTTGAAAGTCTTTTACAGCCTTGGTGATCTAGGTGTTGTATATAATAATACAGGGAATTTTTTTTTTTTTGCTAGAAGGAAGATCTATAGGCACCTCTCTGATATATGAGTGTAATTAGAGTTTTTTTCAGAAGAAAGCTTACTGAACTTTACTCCTGTTGCCTTACAGAAAAATCTGGTCTACAAGTGTAAAAATGTCAGCAAAGCTTTATCTTGTAATTTAGCATCTAGAAATAGCCAGGAGCATGGTGATCCTTGGTCTTGGTAGATGTAGAACCCAAGAGTTGAGGGCTAAGGGCCCTCAAACAGGGATTTAAAATTACTTTTGCTGCTGTTGTAGTTCTTTTGATTGAGGGAGTGCTTTCTAGTGAGGATGTGAAGGTGGGAAGATAGTGGCCTGCAGTCTGGGAGGGTTGTGTTTCAGCTTCTGTTTTCTCAGGGCTGTGATTCAGGATTATTGTCGGATTTAGTTGCAGCAGCCAAAGTGGTTAGCATCGCTGGCCACAGGCTTCCTGTTAGATCTTGGCCAAGACACTTTATCTCCCCACAGTTCCTCGTCTGTGAAGTGGGGAGAATACCTCTCTAATTCACCGGGCTGTGATGAGGACGGTTTCCAGTAACAGTTATATGTGTGTGCGCCCGCTGTAATGTTGATGCAGACCATTAGCACCAAAGTAGGAACTGCATTAAGAGAAGTATTGAATTGCAAGTAAATGGGCATAGGGAAGGGGTTGAATATGTTGCTGCTGGAGGCAGGCATTTGTACTTGTATTTACATTTATACAGATAAACCAGGCAAATTGTAAAAATGGGAGGTCTTATAAAGGAAGAGGCTCAGCCTTCAGGGGGGGCTGGAGCCAAGCAGTGAAATGAAACAGGCAGAGCTGTATGTACCCGGAGGAAAAGAACCTCAATTTTCTTACAACAGTTCCTGGTAATCTAACTTAGGGTGATGGCCCTTATTGTCTCTGACTGATAATGAAGATACCAGTATCTGAGACCTCCATAATGCTGAGATAAGGATGCCAAACCTGCCAACAGCCAATTTTTTTATCGCTGTCCAGGCCAAAGCCATGATAAATACAAACACGAGATCTTATCAAAGATAAAGAAAATTACTTTTGTTGCTGAAAAAATGCCTGAAGTAGTACTGGAATTGTCCAAAAACAAGTCCAGAGGTAGCAGGATTTGAATGCCTCATGGTCACAGGGGGATACAATATCATCCTGCCTCCCCAGCAGCTGTCCAGATGGACTCTTTTCAGAACTCATAGCTGTGGCATGCGCACAACAGTTTTGAAAAGGCTTTCACAGTTTTCTTATTGAATAATAGAGAAACTGAGCGTAATGCTCTGCTATGTCTTCATAAGATGTTTTAATTCTCTGTGGACAGGCTGTAGGGATTTTTTAATTTTTTCCATTCCCTTGTTTCTTGGCATTGCAGGAGCAGATTATTTTTAAAGGATTCTGGTTCATAATATGGAATTGATCTAATACTAGCTTCAGCCACAAAGCATGGAATCTTACGGCCTGCCTCAGGGACCTGAGTACCCAGTTCTCTTTAATTTTACAAGCATTTTTGATCAAATTCCCGTGGCAGTTTTGGAAGAGTCGACCACAATTTCTAAGCCTCTCTGAACTAACCGCCTTTAAAAAGTTCAGATAATGCACCAGTAGTCTAGTAGATCAGATAAACTGTAACTGTTAAGGGTAACCTCCTTATTTTGCAAACAAAGTGTAGAACATTTACATATAAATTGATTTTTTTTTCCAAATGCTTTGAGCAGTTGCCACAAAGGGAATGCATCCAGCAGCAGACAGTAGTGAGCCCATGCTGCTTCATATCTGTCTGCAGATACGGACAGCTAGTGGTTAGTGTCATTTGGTGTGTCCTGATTCTGTTTGAAAGGACAACCTGTTCTCAATACATATGTTCAGTAACCTTCTCTCCTTTTGCAGGAAAAAGCTTCACACTGACTATCACAGTCTTCACAAACCCTCCACAAGTAGCCACGTACCACAGAGCCATCAAGATAACAGTGGATGGACCACGCGAACCCAGAAGTAAGTGGACTAAAAAGAACATTTGCAGAAGGTTGTGTTGATTATTTAGCTCAGGCATTCCTTCACCAGCTGTATGCAGTGCAACAGCACCCAGTGCATGTGGATCAGTGGGTGTGCCTCAAGCCAAGGCTGTCCTATGAGTGGTTTTAATTATGCCTTCCTGAAGGTTTATTTTTCATGGGTGTCCATTTGATCTAGAATATGAATTACTTTGCATTTATAAAGTATCTACCTAAGGATGGTTTGGATTGTACCCAAAAGCTGACAAAAGGCATGTTGGTAAAAGGTGGGCAGCATGTACCTTATGCACATTTCTTGCTAGTCTCATCTTTCAGATGCTCAGAAGGTTTTAAAGTATTGGAAACCAATACGTCATTGATCTAAGTCTTCAAACTCAGCCACCCTGAAGAAATAAACAAATGTCTGAGAGGCAGCACCTGGTTTCTCCCTTGTAGAGTTCACTGCGCTTCATTCCACTGTACAACTTGGGAAAGCAGTAATTGCTGAGAGAGATGCTTCCAACAAGCAGATGCAATTACCCCAGTGGGACACCCCTTCTCACAGACAGGCAATGTTTCCTTTTTTTTTTTCTTTTTTTTCTTTTTTAAGAATGAAGCTTAAGGAGAAGACGAATGATTTGATATCCCAGGGGAATATCCACACTGCTCACGCATGCGGTTGTTTTCGTTAGGTCAGAGGGGGAAGGTTGCTTTGTTCTGGGGAAGTGAGGGTTGCACAGGTAGGCAGATGTAGGTGCTTCTCTGGCATATGCTCTGCCTGTTACCACAGGCAATCTTTAACCTCAGAATGTGGAATTTTCATATTTCTATCAAAATGCCCTGATGTAAGTTGAGGTTTGTGGTTAGTTTTTCACTCCTTCTGCACACTTGGCAGAAGTTCTGGCTGTTGCTTAAGTGGAGTCGTCCTGGGAGAAGAAAGCAGTAAGATTCAAACACCCACTAGGGAATGAGACATGCAGCTTGGGGCTACTTTAACTGAGTGGTGCAAAAGAAGAATTTGAAACTTGAGTTTAAATAACTTAGAAAACTGCTGACTTTCATATGCATTTTTTTAATGGAGCCTTCATTTGCCTGAGTTGTGTCATGATGCTGCATGCATTGAATGGAAAAAATCTGACCTACGTATATTTTTTAAATGCTGCCAGGATAATGCTTCTTCTTTAGTTGGTATTTGTGTTGGTTTTGGTTTTTTTTTCTTTAAACTTAAAGAATTGTCCCTGAAAAATATCCCTCGTGAACCAGGCACCAGGTTCACAGCTGTGCACATAAAATAGATATTTGTATATGCAAGCTCCAGGTTTGCATGTGTAATTACCTGGACGTGTTCACAGTTTGCATACAACAAATAAGCTTTGTTTTTTTAAATACGAGTCTGCTAGAATAGTGAGACACAAAATCATTCTGCAGGCATACCCTACTGTTTTAAATCAATTCTTCAGTTGGTATAGTAGTTAATATTTAATAAGATTCTACATTTTAAAAAGGAAGTAGAAATATAATATATACTGAAGCAATACTCCCCAACTCAAATGTATGTAAAAGCTTCCTTGTAAATGATTTCATTTTGTCATAGGCAACCCAGAAGTACAAAGGAGTTCCGTACTCAAGGAGGCTTTACGTGTGCCATGAGCAGAGGTCAGCTCCTTGGCAGGAGTGCACAGCTCCTTTTATTGCTAAGTCACTCATGATGCAATGTGGACGGGATTCTGCTCCTTTTCACTTCTAAGTGGGCTGCAAGGTCCTGTAGGCTGACTCCACGCCAGCTTAGGAACTGTGGCAGCTGTTGCAATCATAGAATCACAGAATGGTTTGGGTTGGAAGGGAGCTCAAAGCCCACCCACCCCAACTCAGGCTGCCCAGGGCCCCATCCAACCTGGCCTTGAGCACCTCCAGGGATGGGGCACCACAGCTTCTCTGGGCAGCTGTGCCAGCGCCTCACCATCCTCTGAGAAAAGGATTTCCTTCTAACATCTAACCTAAATTTCCCTTCTTTTAGTTTAAAGCCATTCCCTCTTGCCCTGTCACTGTCAGGCCATTTAAAAAGTTGCTCCCCCTCCTACTTATAAGCTCCCTTCAAGTACTGGAAGGACACGGGGAGGTCTGCCCGAAACCTTCTCTTTTTCAAGCTCAATATGGTCTCTGCTGTCTTTATTTATGTTTGACTGAAATAGTAATGTGGCTTAAAAGGATAAAGTCCTACAAAGGAGGGAAAAAGTGGTACCCAGATCTTTCTCCCTTCCTTGTTCCTCACGTTTGGAACAACCCTGACCACAGCTCAATTTTCCCAACTGTCACCCATTCACCAGTTTTTAGTAATTAAACTCAGAATTAATTCTCTCCAAATAGCCATTATGTCTCTGAGAGAGACCTGCTGTTTAGGGCTATACGTGCTTTTTTTATCCCTTCAGTGGGTGTATCCTGTTCTGCACTGCTTTGATTAGATCAAGGTACGTCTGTAGCATGTACCAAAATAGATAGCGCGGCTGTTATCTGCACAGGATTTGAGGTTGAACGTATCAGTAGATGCATGCCATGTATTGAATGGATTTAAAATGATATCAGCCGTCTTGCATGCAGGCTAGAATCAAAATAAAACTGGGATAGAAACAGTTCATCACTGATCAATATTTGGGAACTTCCATGCCTACAAGGGGGAATGGTTTTAAACTGAGACAGGGGAGGTTTAGGTTAGATATTAGGAGGAAGTTTTTCACACAGAGGCTGGTGAGGCACTGGAACAGGTTGCTCAAGGAGGCTGTGGATGCTCCATCCCTGGAGGCATTCAAGGCCAGGCTGGATGTGGCTCTGGGCAGCCTGGTCTGGCAGGGGGTTGAAACTGGATGATCATTGTGGTCCTTTTCAACCCAGGCCATTCTGTGATTCTGTGATTCTATGATACAGATCCATGACTCAGTCTTTCACCTGAGCTGCAGGAATTCCAGAAATACTGACTTGTGTTTTCTAACATATCCTGATTCAGAAGAAATGTGGGAAAGAGAACAGTAGGAACAAAATTAGATACTGCTGTCTTGCAGACCTCTGGAAAAACCATGCTTACTTCCACACCCAACTGTAGTAATAAACATTGATTCATTTACTTTATGTTTGTAGTGGTTGCAGATAGGCTGGATTCTAATGAGCATGGCCTATAAAAAATACTGGGAGGTAAGATGCCATTTTTGAGATAAGGGTTAAAGCTTTGTAACAGAACAATTTTCAGTGAAATTAATAGGTTGTAGAAAAAAAAAAAACAATTAAAAAAGAACGCCAAACCTTTAGACAGATTAACTTCAGAAATAATAGAAATACGTTCTTTTGTCATTAGAGAATGACAGAATAAGAACAATTTCTAAGCCAGAATCAAAAGGGTTCTAAAATCTTTTTTTTTTTTTTTTAATGATAAAGGACAGCTTCTTAAGCTATGCATGTTTGGGAGAAACTTCAGAAAGTAATGCAAAGCAGCATTTGAAGCCATTCTTGGCAAGTAGAAAAATGCTCAGACCAAGGGCTCTGAAGGCAAGCATACAAAGCATCGACTTTTTGGCTCACTCTGCTGTGTGGAGATGTCACAATAGGCAACTATAGCACAATGTGTATCCCTGTACATGCGCACCACCCCTCTCTGAAGCAAGTCCTGTCTTTGGTTTTCAGACTGTGGATTCTTGCATGTCATGCCATACATTTGGTCACAATGTACAGTCTGCGGGCAGCTCTTTGCCCATCAGCCTATTTGCATATATAACTATAGTATTTGTATTTACAACTGTGGTAATTACTTGTGTGAGTTGCTTATAGCATTGCCTTTTTTTTTTTTGCCACTGAATTTCTGACTGTGCCTATCCAGATGATTCTTCTCATCAAATTTTCAGGGTTTGTAGAGTGAGCCAAGGTACTTAATAATCTGGCTCTTCCTCTGCTGTCTTTGTTATGTATTTTGAAAAATCTCTTTTAAACTTAGTATTTTCATTCTCCAGCTTTTCAGAAACGCTTATTTTCTTTCTTTCTTTCTTTTTTTTATAAAAAGAAATAATACTGCACCGTCAGAGAGAAGGGCAAGATGACCTAACCCATCATTTTCTTCTCCAACTTCTATGATTCTATGATTCATAAAGCAATTTATGTTTTTATGAGCTAAGTCCATGGGGAAAATCATTAGCAGTAACCAGATCAAGAGTAGTGCTCCTGATGAAAATACTTTTGGTTAGGAAACTTGGTAGAAATAGTATGACTCTAAAATTAAATATTTCCCTTAGGCCATTTGACCTACTGTGTATGTCTGCTCAAAAATTAGGTTTTTCTTCTTTTGACTGCTTCTTTCTGTTTTTCTCATTGAATTGTTTTAACCTACATAGCTCTGAAAAATTCGCTAATGGACCAGGTGCCTGAAGACTGTGCAAAATGAAAGGGCTGCACAGATTTCGCCCCAGCAGCCCTGAGCTGTCCAAGGTTAAGCTGTGCATTAAATGTTATTATCCCATATTGGATATGTGGTTTTCCCAAATACTTTTTTGGCATCCTTGTATCAAAGGGCAGGATACTGTGAAGCAGACAGGGAATAATATTGCTAAGCAGGGTTGGAGAAGGAGCTTTAAAGGCTGCTGGCTGAAGAAATGCCTTTTGAGGGACAGTTGCTGACTGGCAGAGCTAGCCATGGGGATGCACAGCTTTGGTCTGCTGCAGCTGAGGGCACCCTCAGACCTTGATCTGGACTGCTCCTGACTCGCTTGTGAAGTTTGAAGGGAAGCTCCTGGCCTGGATCTGCTCAGAAGGAGCATCTTCACCTTCAGCCTCTTCCTGCAAGGAAAAGCCAAGCAGTTTTCCAAACCTTTGTCATCTCAGTGATTTGAAATAGCATGAAATGCCTTCATTTTTTGCTTGTTTGCTGCTGCAAGTGCCTCCATCTGCTGAAAACTGAGACTACTGTGTACCAAAGAGTTGTTTAGCATCGTGAGAGAATAAGCCATCACGTCACTGGCATAGACCCACCATATGTAATTTGACTGTGGTTTTTTCACATTCTCCCACTCACCTGGAGATGTACAGTGCTTAAAAGCTTCTTGGCAGAAAATGTGTAGAGGGAAATGTGGCATTTTTAAGTTCCTTCCTATATAGCAAAATCCCTGTACTGAAATGCGAGTGTGGCTGGGACTCCTTCCCTTTGCTAACACTAGCTGCATGGCACAGGCTCCATGGCGTACTGCCCTCTGAGGATAGGAACCCAAACTTTCAAATCACTGTTTAAAAATCTTGGCTTAGACACTTGCCCCGGAGAGGTTCCAGTCTAAATAAATCTTGTATAGACAAAAGAAAGGGATGGGCTGCAAGAAGAGCCGATGGCTGAGCAGTGCTGATTCTCAGTGCATATTTGCATCCCTGTGTCCCATTGTCTCATTGACACTGCCTGATGAGTGGGTGGACGGATGTTTAAATTACAAGCATGCTCTGGAGACATCATAGTCAGCTTGTGCAATGGCAGTGTACAAGCCTACAGCAGCTGTGTGAACTAACAACATTTCCAGCCCAAATTCAAGCAATGTGACTATCTCTTAGTGGTGCCGAACATGCCTCAGTTGTAGGGACATCATTTTTGTCCTGCTCATTATTTCCCTTTTATTTTATATACCAGCATATACCCAGTGTACCTTGAGATTTAATGGTGCAGATGCTTCCTTTCCACCTGGAAAAGGAGGATTGAGATTATTTTCCACAGCATTTATCAGTCTCACTGCTGAGAGAGTGGGGAGAGTTGACGTTGGGTTGGTGGGGTGGGGAGTTGGTCATTTTAATGTAATGAAATTGCCACAGTACTTGCAAGACAAAATCTTGTGTTGAGCATTGCTGTAGAGACTGCTTTTCTGTGAGTGGTAGCTCATACGTATTTGCTTGTCTAGGCTATAAACTGCATTCTTTAAAGATAGACAGAAGTGTTGACAGTGTAGGTTCTTTCCTCACATAAAGTAGAAAAAGAGGAAGTAAGAGTTGTTGTGATGTAGGCTAGGAGCCGCCTGGTACTCTATAAATTATTTCTGCCCCTTGTTAGAGTCACTTAGTCTCACACAGATCTTTTTCTTTCTCTCTTGAATTAGTGTGATTCAAAATTGAGAAGGGGTTTGTACTTTCCTTTTTCATTTCTTTCACTTTTTTTCATCTTTGTTAACTTAATTTTTGCACTGAATACTCATTATTTTATTGCCTAATTGTAGAACAGCAACAAAGACAGTGGTATGTTTGTTTACCTATATTTGCACAATGGAATTTTCAGGTATATCTACCCTTGGTGTAGTTGTACTAAAGTTACTGGGAAAGTGCTCTGTAACTGTGGCAAAAGAATGAGATGAATGTATATTCACAGGATCACAGAATGGTCTGGGTTGGAAGGGAGCTCAAAGCCCATGACCCAACCCCTGCCATGGGCAAGGCTGTCCCCCAGCAGCTCAGGCTGCCCAGCAACCTGGCCGTGAGTGCCTCCAGGGATGGGGCACCACAGCTTCCCTGGGCAGCCCGTTCCAACTTACAGAAATGCTTTCAAACCAGCCAGTAGTTCTGACATTCTTCTGTCAAGTGCACTTAACTACAGAGAATTTATCACTGCTGAGATTGGTAGACAAGTCTTTTTTGAGGGGGGAAATATTTTGTCTGTAGAAACACAAGAAAGAATTGCATAGATTTCATACGCGTTTGTGTGAGCTTGTATGTGAGAAAAGCACTGACATGCAGTGTGGTGACAAGTAGGTTGGCCAATGGGGATGTGACTGTCTGCTGGTCCCCTCTGAGGCCCTCAGTCACTGAATCTTGGTCAGACTGTCCATACCTTGATGCTGCATGGGTCAGTCCAAAGCATGAGGGAGAGCAATGCTTGGGTGAGTCTATGTCCACTTATCTTCTACACTGTAGGAGAAAGAGTTGTCTGTTGTACTGCAGCACACTATGCTTGCTAATGACTGAAACATACCCTGAGGAGCAAGAAGAATGAAAACATGGCCCATGCCTTCTTTAATTGTGGAGCAGATAAGGAACAGACAGTGAAAATGGGAGGAGACATGAGAAAGAATTTAACTGGCCACAGTAGTAAAGTCTAGTAGTGGAGTTCATACATTTCTCTCTCTTTTTTTTTTTTAATGGCTTTAGCCCTTTGTTCTTTCCTGGCAGAGTGATGTTGTTGGAGCCTATTAAGCACTAAGTACACCAGGCTGCCTTCTCCGGGCTGGCCAGTCAGGAAGAGTCAGGCTGTGTCATAACCCCAGCACATAAAGCCACACAAAACTTTCAGTGACCATGTTGATTTAATTATTAAGGATTCTGTTTGTCTGAGTCTCTCTGCCTCTCCTACCTGTGCCCCGCATTATGGGCTGTTCTTCATTACCTGCTCTACCTATCTTCGCAATCTAGCCGCAAACAGTTTTGGTTGACCACACCACTTCCCTCTTGAAAGTTAATACTGTTTGACTCATTCTGCACTGCTAACACCAAGCCAAAGAAAACAAGCCAAAGAATAACCTGCTTGTATGCAGTTTGGAAACTTCTCAGAGGCCCTGCTTTCAAAATGCTATACAGTAGCTTACTATATCTCTGCAGCTGCAAAGAAAATGAGGAAAGCAAAAAATGGTTCAAGAACCTAAAATAAAGACACAGCAGAACCACATGAAATTTATGAGCTTTCAGTGAACTGCAGTCTTGTGTAGGCACAGTGGCACGTTAGTACAGAGGAGGGACTACTTAGTAACCTACAGATAAAAAGATTCAACCTCATTTCTTTGCAAAAGCAGGTATTCGCAGCTAGTCTGTGAAGACACCACCCACTGGCGTTATGGAAAGTAAAGGTCTTTAGTTCAAGAGAAGCACATAACCTGGCTACCTGAAAATTTGTGGGTTTTTTTTGACAGGAACAAAGTTTGTCAAAAGTCTTCAACATCTGCCCAGTCAATGCCCTACAAGGGTAAATTTTCTTTTGTGTTGCCAAATCGCCCTGGTTTATGTGAACAGCCATGGGACTTGACTTTCAAGTTCCAGGACCTTCATTCATCCCTATAAGAGGCTGAATTGGGGAAATTTTCTATGGTCCACATACATTTCAGTCAGCTGATGAAACAATTTTCTGTCCTTCAATACTACTGTGTTGGTGCAACTCACTGTTCCACGTATTTGGCCTCTCAAAGGCGTGCAGTAAAAGCCAGTGCATCCCCACTTAGCACAACCTTGGCTCAGAGGGCAGCGTTTCAGCTTCATCCCAACTAAATCTGTGCGTTTAATTAGGAGCCTCATCGCCTTCATTCAGCGGAGTTGCAACCATCTTCAAAGGGATTCTCAAATGGTGGCTTAGTCTTTGCAGTCTGAGACTTGCGTTTCTGCAGCTTATTCCTTGGACAGAGGTCTATTTTGGTGCCAGTGTTTTTCTTGGTTGCTGGCGTACTTGTTGGTTGGCTGCTTGTTCCTAATTCTGCATCTCCTCTCTCATCCCTATCTTCAACTATTATGTTTCAGCCCATGTCTAGAGGGCATTCTTATGGCAGTTTGTACATGTGGGAAGATGCAAACTATAAAGAAACAAAAGAGGATTTTGGCAATGTGCTGCTTAAGTTGGGAGTCATTAAAGCTTTGTCGAGGAGTCAGGATTCTTGGAGTATATACATCAACATGGGGGAAAGGGAAAAGAAGGTAAAGGGTATAATTTGCAGACTAATTTAACTTCATGAACAATTTCTTCCCTCAAAACTCTCAACTCTCAGTTCCCTTACCTTTACTTTACTGAGGCTCTTCCAGAGAAGAACCCACAGAATAATTGCCCTTTGACAACAAAAATAGAGGACACTTATATGTCATGTTCATTAGAAGTTTTGGTGGACCTATGTCAAGCAAAATAGTTGTGGTGTTTTGGTGTGTTTTTGTTTGTTGTTTTTTTTTTTCTAATGTGTGTTAAGATTTAAGCAGAAGTGTGTTTGTGCATTGCTGTTTGTTAGTACAGCACAGGCTGTACCAGCAGAGCTGGAGGGGAGGAAGCATCTTTCCTGTCTTGCAGCAATTTCCAAGATTGCTTTTTCTGGCTGTTGTAACTCAGGATGAACGTGAGACTTTTCAAGTGTTCATCAGGATCAAAGAGGCCTGTAGTTGTGCACTCAGCATGCTTGGCTGGAAGGAGGATGACCAAAATCCCCAGGTTTTGCCTTTTCTCAGGAAGGGTGCACTCTTCAGCCCACCAGCATTCATCTCAAAATGCAGACTATCCCAGTGCAGCTGGGAAATTAAATATGGATAGAAATGGAGAGAGAAGGACTCATAGCTTGTAATTAGGGCTCTCATCTGGAAAACAGGAAACTGAAGTTCATTTTCTATTACAGATTAGGCAAGATGGGCTTGATTCTGACTCTCAGCTGGGGGCAGTACTCCCTTTTGTTGGACATTTGTGGCTTGCTCTATCCATAGCATATCCATAGCATTATGAGGTTTTTGGGTTTTTTTTAATGTACTGATTTTAAAAAGAAATAGTAAGAAAAGCAGTGTTGCTGGGAATGTTTAACTCCTACTAAAAAAACATAGGAAAAAAGTGCCCCAGCTGCTCAGCAGGAGCTGCAAGCTACTACTGTGTGTTACTACTCTGTGGTGAGTGTGGGGTGAAGAACCCCAGCGGAGAGGCCATCAGCTGCCTCACATTTCCCATGGGCAAGGGTCTGCACTGGTGGAGTTGCTGGAGAGCAGCGAATGTGCCACATGAACCCTTGTTTGCCTTCTTGGCATCACCAGACACTTGCTTAACACACAGCCAAATTGGATTATCGAGTGGAAAAATTAAATGCAGAGCAAAGGATGACACCTGAAATGTCTAGCATGTCTGCAGTTAGTCAGAACAACAAACAGATTTTCCATAAAGGCACGGAAAGACCAAGGTTTGCCAGGGAGCTGATAGAAGAAACACAGCTGGAAAGATTTCCCGTTGTCAGTCTGTCTGAGTTTGGCATTACATGGTGCTGGCATTATTTGGCATTTGGCTTTTGAAGGACATCTGGATGTCACGCTGTTCGTTGTGCCAGAAATGGTGCATGTGCATAATGCCCTGTCTCCTGCTCACGTTTCCCAGTACCTCGTGCCTAAGGTCACATTGGGTCTGATGACCAACACTGCTTCTGCTGGTAATTACAGACACAGCACAAGAATGTTTAGCATAATATCCTGTCTGCCGTCGTGTTCCTACTGTCTGGAAATAAGGCTTTCCTTACACGGTGCTTAAGAAAACAGCCAAAAAATATAATTGCTGATGAGTCTACTCAATGCTCTTCTACTATCACCCTTATTTCTCCTTGCTGCAGCACTGTTTTTAACAGAGAAGGAAAACATCTTATAGCTTGTCTAGTTCCTCTACTAGTAGCATTTATACAGTATTTTTAACACTGTTCAAGATGTTGGTGTGCTTCAGTGTGCTCCTGCAGCGGTCTCTGCAATGTCCAAATGTGATGTCCTTTCCAAGTGGTGGAGGCTGTGGAGAAAACCACTCTTCAGTCTGGTCTCATTTTCAAGTGTCATCTTCTAGAACCCCCGAGGCTGCTGTATAACAGCAGTTAGATACAGATTTAGAGAAAAAAAAATGTAAATTATTTTATAGGACACATAGAAAAATATTATTCACTTAGGCACTATTTCCTTTTTTACAAAAAAAAAAAAATCATTTATTTTGCAAGCAGAACAGCTGATTTTCAAGCTTTTGCATTGCATCATGATAATGTAGAAATACTTCAATTAATTTTTGTTTACAAGACTATATGTTTTTCGCACTGAAAAGCATGTGCTCTCATTCTAGAATGATGCGAAAGAATATAGTTTCTTCTCATTCTTCGCTGCATACAGAATAATTGGATATATTTCAACTCCATGGTAAAATACAATGTTTCCCAATTTATTAGCTGGGCACAATGCAACATGGCTTATTTTCTACCCAGATAGAGCTGGAGCCAAACTAAAGCTGTTCACACAAGCAGTCCTGTAAAGTGACGACGCTTGGATCAACTTCCAGTGCAGTTCCAAAGTGGTGAGCTGTCATTAAACCGAAGCATTGGGTCTGATTGGATCTCCCTGCTTCGGCAAAGCCTGAACAGACACTGTTTTCTTGTGTATTTCCACTTATTGGGGTGCACAGGGAGTGAAAAGCCCCCTCTTCCATCCGGGGGAAGAGAGATGCAGAGGGAAGAGAGGTGTTCTGCTCCCTCTGGGGACAAAGGGCTCTGCTCAAATTCACTGCGGCTGCCTCCTGCTGGGCACCCACTGGGATTTTGGTAGCTGCAGTGGGCAGAGCGGGAGCATGGAGGGCCTCACACCTCCCCTGGATGTGTGTGGGATGAGGGCTGCCGAGACACATCATTCTGGTTGCTTCCACATCCAACACTCCGAGCTGGTGGCTGCTGTCCAAGCTGAGCACTCCGCTGCCTCTTGGAGTCTATAAAACCAAGTTTCCTTCATATAAAGAGGGAAAACACTTTAATGTTGTGTTACTGTAGAAGTATCAGAAAAACTAATGTTTTCTTTACGCTCCTTGTTTAATATTCTGTGCACAGAAAAAATCTGTGTGACCTCACTGAGGCAGTATTTGAAAGGGATAAGGAGGAAGAAAAAAGTCAAGAAACACCCAATGCTTTAATTTAGCCAAAAAGGCTGGATATCCTGTTTATTGTAAGCAAAGGCTCAAACTCTGCTTCCCTGAGGGAGAGAGAGGCAAAAATGTCACCAGCTCTCCCCTTCACCCTGCCTGGGGTTGGGAGTGCTGTCACTGGGGTGCACAGCAGCTGAGGGAACTGGTGTTGATCAGTCTGGAAAAGAGGAGGCTCATCAATCTCTACAACCACCTGAGAGGAAGTTGTGGTGAGCTGGGAGTTGTCCTCTTCTCCCAGGTAACAGTGATAGGATGAGAGGGAATGGCCTTAGGTTGCATCAGGGGAGGTTCAGGTTGGGTATTAAGAATTTCTTCTGAGCAAGAGCAGTGATGCAGTGGCACAGGCTGCCCAGGGAGGTGGTGCAGTCACCGTCCCTGGAGCTGTTCAGGAGCCGTGTGGATGTGGCACTGAGGGACGTGGGCAGTGGGCGTGGGGGGGGGTTGGGCTGGTGGTTGCACTGGGGGATCTCAGAGGTCTTTGCCAACCTTAATGATTCTATGATTCTATAGCTCTGTGAAGACTAGTGGTCTGGGCATAGTGCTGAGCTCAGAGAGGCAGGCATACACGGCAGGTTTGCTGTCTGACCATGGGCAAGCCACCTTGTTTCCCCGTGATTCAGTTTTCCACTTGTAAAACGGGGATAATAATAGACCTGTGCTTTACAAAGGTGAGCTAAGGACAACTTGACTGCTCTTTAAGCAAGTTATTTAGAGGGTAACTTCAAAGTAAAGCTAATAAACACAGAAACACAAGTCACCCTAGCAAGGCACTGCCTGTGCATTTATAGTGGCTTGGGAAAACTATTTATATTTGTTACATTTTTCTGACACAGTTCTTCACTTTCCTACCACAAAAACAGGTTCTGTGCTGCTACCTGTAGCAACTGGCAGAGGAGAAAAGGTTGGATAGCATTTCTGACTGGGGAAAAAAATAAAAGTCACTTTTGGAGGTACATCTGAGATGACAATTCCCTGATGCTATCTGTAGGTAGTTCCCACCACAAAGCTGCCACGTATAGATCAAAATAAATAGGTGAGCAACCCCAAGGAGGAGTCTACAGGTGCTGGTTCTTTGACCAGCTCCAATGACATGAGTGGGGTTTTCATGCATGACAGGAAGCTGCAAGCTGAGGCACCCTCTGTCAGTACCCCAGATAGTTAAAATCTGGGGCTTCAGTTGGTGGATGGGCAATGAAGAGACTTGCAGAGGCATGTTCAGAAGTGGGGTGCCCTGTGGTAACCCCAGGAGGATGCTGCACCTTTGGTTAATTTAATTCAGACACAAATGCAGTGCATCAGAGGGGAAGGCTGATTGCTACCTGGTTGGCCTCAACGTAGCCTGTAGGACCTGCTTGCCTGTGCATGAGGCTGCTGGGCTTTGGGATAGCTTGGGGCCGTGGTGAGAGCTGCAGCAGCCTGGCCAGGAGAGAAGAAAGCAGGATACGAGGAGGTCAAGCTGCTGACTTAACAGCAGAAAATGGCTGAATTGAATTCAAAATGAGGAGTAAATTACACTGGGGATATGAATTTGGAAGGGTCTAAATCTTGGCTCTGTAAGACTCAGGTCAAACTGCTGAAGCTTAAGCTAATCCAAATGCATGAGGTATTTTACACGTCTTGTATGACTCCATGTGCTGGTGTTCAAGTCCTGTGTCAGGAGCAGCATCCAGCTCCGTGCTGCTGACAACCAAAGCACTTGCTCTTGGCCCACCAGAATGTCAGATAGAAGTCTTTTTCATCTTTCTCCCCCCTGCACCACCTCCTTTTTTCTTTTTGGAAGCCCTAATGGGTCTCTTTAACAGTGAAACCTCTGCTATATAATATGTCTTTTTATATTTTAATTTTTTTTCCCCTCTTGGGATAATTTATAGCACAGTGTGGAATCTGAGACAGTTCATGCTGTGCCAGAGGGCCTGGCAACAGGAAGAAACGCCGAGCCACTGAGATTTGGAACCATAATACAAGTTATAAAATTTAATTTTGGAAATGCAGCTACTGGGAACTGCTTTTGAATGTACATTTTCCCCTTCATGCATAAAATGGTCTTGTGTCTTGATTACGCTGTTAGGGTGGCATGAAAGAGTGCTCTGTAGAGTAAGGGACATACAGAGCTTTTTGTTGCTTATTCACCGATATGCGAAATTGGAAGCTGGGTGTTTATAAATGTTTGGATGTTAAATATTATGGGAATGTGTGGATTATTCTGAGGAGTTTTGTATCAGTCCATTTCACTGCTGATGCCTTGAGCTCGGGGAGGACTTGCCAAAGGAGCGCAAGAGGTAGAGAGGCAAAGGAGGTGGAGATGCACAGAGAGCTGCCAAAGGCAACTTTTTATTACAAGACAATGAAAATCAGGAGCAGACAGGCAGCAAACTATGTTATTTGGCAGAAACTGGATAACACCACCTTCTTTGGAGCAAGTAGAACTAAAGATGTCCATTGATTGACCTCTGTGCTAAATATGTGAGATACATTCACATCAGGACCACAATGTGCTTTCACATCGAAAGGAAAGGGAAGGAATAAGCAAAGATTCACAAGGCAGCTGATTTCTTGATTTCTTGAGACAAATGCAAAGTGCAGATTTGAGACTGAGGGAAAAAGAGGGTTGATGGCATCCACGTGAAGGTACAAAGCAGAAGGTGCCCTCTTTGGAGTTGGAGATCCTAATCCACTGACTGAATACAGATGGGGTTGGGGTTTCTCATAGTGCCTCTGCAGTCAGTATCTTGTCCTCCATTACAAAGAGCATCTTTAATAGAACAATTCGTGTTTCAGAGACAGTCCTATTTTGGTCTTTCTGCTAAGAGGTTGTTTCCTTGAACTGTAAGAAGAAACAGGTGATAGGTTAACTGCTAAGAGGGTGCAAACAAGGATAGAAAATTTGTATTTTCATCATGCCTACCAGAAAGCAAGTGCTGCAGTAGGTGAAGTATCCTTTGTGTATGCTGTGCACATTGCTACTGAGCAACATTACGTTTTGTGGCAGCATTACACTGAGGGTCCCTGTGGCAGGACAGGTCTCTGCCCTTTTGGACGAACCTGGATGTACCCCAATGCCATGCTGGAGCAAGGCCTTTCCAACTCCTTTCCTGTCCCCTGGCAGCCCTGTGAGGGCACAGCACCAGAGTGCCATGAGGACAGCATTCTAAGGTCTGCCTCGGCCAGGTTCTGGGCCCTGTTGCTCCCACCTGGCCAAGGCCAATGCCGCTGTGCTTCATCCTATGCCGCCATGTTAGGGTCTGCTTTCGTATAGTTGGATGTCTGGTTGGACCTCATGTCTTGGTAACTCCTAGTACTACTGAGAGAGACTTCATGACCTTGCAGCTGCAGTTCTGCTTCTGCCAGCTTCTGGTGTTTCTTGCCTATTTCTGTCTGGAAAGCAATTGCTAAAGGGTCCAAAAATGAGATTTATTTGGGTTTGTTATTTTACAGCCCCACAGTACTGAGCACAGTACTTTGTGACAGTCTGGGGTTGAATTTCAGATGAATTACTCTGACGCGGGGTTAGTACAGGGACCGCCACAAGTTTCCTCCTGTTATTCACCCTGTCAGACGTTACTTCTTCTATAAAAGCCTCCTCTCCCAGAATGAGCTGTAGTAAGGAGGCACTGCTGTTTTCAGCGGGCCTGGTTCTTCAGAGTACACCATGTCTTTGGCTGCCCCACGATATGGTTTCAATGCATGGTTTGTTTCTCCTGTCCTTGCAGAGAAGTGTTCTCACTATAACTTCGGATAGCCACTAGCTGGTTAGATACTTCGCCAGTGGATGAGGGGTTTAAAAATTAAAATTAAAACTCAACAGACCTCATGTACCAGTGAGATTTTCTGATCTTTTTCCCCCCCCTCCCACAATAGGACATCGTCAGAAACTAGATGAGCAGACAAAGCCCGGGAGCTTGTCCTTTTCAGAGCGCCTGAGTGAACTGGAGCAGTTGCGTCGTACGGCCATGAGGGTCAGCCCACACCACCCAGCCCCCACACCCAACCCACGAGCCTCCTTGAACCACACCACTGCTTTTAACCCTCAGCCTCAGAGTCAGATTCAGGGTAAGTACCCAAAATCCTCCCCTGCTCGCCCAGCACCCACCCAGCCCCTCTGAGAGCTCCTGGGCTCAGATGCTCCCATCTGTCTTTTTTGGCTGTCCTGAGATGTGTGGAAGCCTTGCAAGTCTTTGTTTTCTTGCAAAGGTACATTATGGCAGGCTTTTTTCATATTTATAGGTATTACTTGATGGGTAGCTATCAATTAATTGTGTGCTTGAATTAAACAAAAGTGCTGTCAAGGCCTTGATTTGGCCCTTCATGAGAGGCAGTTGCAAAGAGAGCTTTAGGCAAAGGACCTTAGAGCCAACATCTGAATTGAGAGGGCTGGTTTGAACTTATTTCTGGGGCTAGTGGTTATCCATTGGGTTGTATTTGATAGAAAACTTACAAAATAATGACTCTGGAATCCAATTTCCTCTGAGATGGAGGTTCACACATATGCCAGTGAAACCAAGCAATCCAGTGGGAAACCTCATTTGCCTCTGCTGGATCTGAGTCTGTCACTGCTAAGATCAAATCTGTCACCAAAATCTGTTGCAAGTAGTAAGCAAAGAATCAGATCACTACACTCAACTGATATCGAGGTGCAGATTCATACTGAGATGCTCCCAAAGGAAGGATGCAGAGTGGTACATGTTACAGTGAGAGCTGTTTTCAGTGTGGTTTTCCTCTGCTCTTCTGCCCAGAATGAAATGGTCATAGTTGAGGTTCTCTGCTGATGCTCTGGGGAAAGAGATTTCTTCAATGGGTTCTTTTTCTGGTATTTATTTTTAAAGTGAAGGTTTACTTTTGTGCATACAGAAAAGGTTATTGCTTATAGAATATAATGCTTTCTGCCTCTAGGGAGGTCTTAGGCCCACTGACCTCTGTTGCAAGCCCGCTGTTGACTTCACAGGGAGCAGAAGTGGATATTTTTGAGAAGTATACATTGTGTTGTAAAAGGCAGGGGAAAAAAAAAACACAGAAGGACCACAAAACACCTTCCCTCCCTGGATCTAATCCTGCAACTTGCCAACCCACAAATCCCACCTCCTTTGCCATTCTGAGCTGTAGAGCAGGCCATGCTGTGGGCTTCTGTGCACAGCTCAGCTCCTGCAAAAGCTAATGCCTGTGCTGCTGTGGCTGCTCAGCAGCCTGCAGCTCTGTGTGTGGAGGTATCAGTCACAGACGTGCATTCCTTGGCTTCTTGGGAACTCTATATGCTTAGCAGAGTATCAGGTTCAGCCACACTTATCCCCCTTCCCTTGTTCTGTGTGGAGGTCCCTCACTGGGACGGCTTCTCGCCTTTCTGGGGACTCAGCTGCTCTCTCCAGAAATACATTTAGTATGTTGCTCTACTTTGCTCTCCATGAACATGGTTTTAATACGTTTCGCCTGCAGATGTAGCTCTGAAGGCAGCAGCAGTTGAGCTAGTAGTGTTTCTCATTGGTGTCCTCCTCCAAAGCTTCCTCTGAGTTCCCCCTAGTCTCTGTGTCCACAATTGCAAGTTGTGCTAGGACCTCTTGAGCAACTTGTTGAAGTTGCAGTATTTGCTGGTGAGATAAACTGAAGTCTGAATCCTCTGTGATGCTGGGCTCCTTCTGTGGGCACCTTTTGGCTGGCGGGGCTCATCTTTGCCCCTCTGTCGTGGAAGGGCAAAAAGGCTGGGTTGTGATAAGGTGCATCACCACTGGTATATTTGTCAGTGCTCAAAGCAGGGCTGGCTGTCAGGTTGGTCTGCTGGGGGATATCTAGAGAGCTGGGGTCTTTCCATTTGTATTTTTTTTATGTTTCAGAAAGGGGTCCTCAAAATGACATGCTTCTGACCCTTGAGAGCACAGGGGGCTTTTTATGTGGGCAGAAGGCAAAAAAAGACCATACATTGCTAGTAGCAATGTAGCAGCATCACATCGTGCTTTAACTCACACCTTTATGAATCATAGGCTACTCCTCTCTTCATCCAGGCCCAATTATCTTTTTCAAAAAAAAAAAAACAAAACTAACTCAAAATAGACATCTCAGAATAGTTCTTGGATTTAAAGGGGCAGGTTGCCATGCCACTAAACCACTGTTTATTTGTTGAGGTTTTCGTCTATAAAAGGATTGAGGTTAATTTTAACTTCCTATTTTACCAGTCTTGAATCTGAGCATAAAGCTGCTTGTGTCATGGATACAAGTCCTAGCAAGTTAACAGACCATAAATTGCTATAATCGAGTTTTATGCTTCTTTCATATCACAAGGGGCGAGCGACTACACCTGTTCATTTAAAACTTCTAACCATAACCAATTCACAGACAAGAGGGGAACAAAAGGCGAGAGAAGGCTTCCACCACATCATACATGTTTTAAGTTGAAAGATTACTTTGTGCAAGTACTGAGCGTATCGTGTCAAAGGCTTTGACCCAGCTCACAGCGTAAGGAAATGCAGTTAGAGCTCAGACAGCAGCTAACACTTCATCCTTAACTCACCCCTTCCTTTGCACGGAGAAAGAGAAAATAGAGCTATGTGAGCTGGGTTGCGTTGCTATTTCGCAGAATCATAGTATCACAGAAATACCAAGGTTGGAAAAGACCTACAAGATCATCCTTTCCAACCATCTACCTATCACCGATAGTTCTCACTAACCCATATCCCTCAACACAGCGTCCAAACGTTATTTATACACCTTTATGAAAGTTTAGGCAAAACCCTGCAGAGCATTGGAATTTACACATGCAGTAAATGTAAATCTTTATATGTATTGTGGCTGAGTTTCTTCTAATACCTGGTTTGAACCAGACATTAAATATGTATTAGAAATTTAACAGTGGGTAATGTTAACTGGAATAGGTAGATCCATAATACAGGGATTTTAAAAATATGAATTCATATGGTTCCTTTGTAGTCTGATTTTTTTTTTAAGGGCCAATAGAAATGTTTTATATCTGTAAGTCATCAACATTGGAAGGTATTCTTCTGAGGCAATAACACAGAGCAATAAATAGTCTAAGCAAATTAGGAGGTTAGGAATATCATCCTAAAATGTCTGCAATTAAATTACTTCAACTATTTTTATTTTCACATTATCCCAATGAATGCTTCCAACCAGTGACTTATTAATTACCTGCGAGTTGGAAAAATAGATAGAATAAAGCTATTTTTCCTGTCTGGGGAAAACAATCACTGTAATCACTTTAAGCTGTATGCTTCTGTTTCTGTTTATGCTTTTATAGCCCTAAAAATATCCGAGCTTTCTCGCTCACTTTTTTTTTACGTTTTGTAACCTTATATGTTAAGTTTCAGCTGGGACCGTGTTTTTATGAGCAAGACTGAAATCCCTGGAAACAAGAGTCTGTAATAAAACTGCTGACAGATCTTTAACCAAAGCAGCAGAACCAGCACCAATGGCAAAGTAACAGAGATCGTGTCGAGATCAGCTTTTTGAATTAGCAAGAAACTTAACGATGGAGAGATTATTTTGTTACAGGCCAGCCTTTTGTCTTCCTCCAGGTGCACCGTGCTTTGTTGAGGAGACATTTCAAGGTCTTTGCTATCGTAATCTTGCTCTACTAAAAACAGCCTGAGTTTATCAGGGTTCCCATGAACAAGGCAAACGCAGTGGTAAAGTCAAGGGCGGTGTTTAAGCGTGGGGAATTAAGGCAGCTTTGTTCTTCCTATGACTGCATCCTGCCCCAATTCCTAATATTTCCACTTTGAATCAGCTCAGCAGGCCACGGGTTAGCAGAGCCAGAAGCATGAGCAAGGCAGCTCTCATCCAAGACAGATACACAGCCTCCCAGGATCCCAGACTCGCCAACCCTTCGCCCTGTGCAATATGCTAAATGCCTGCGTTTTCACATCCTTTGGAGACGTGTCTGCCTCTCCCTGCCATTCCCTCAGCATACCATCATCGTGTTTCCACTTGATTAACCACCTGACCTCTCCATCCCAAAATACACTCCCAGGTATCTCAAGCGAGTTCCACCAGAGCTTGGCACCCTGCCTATCAGCATCTTTCCCGACCAGCAGGGTTGTGGCAGGTGGCCATTGGCAACCCTCATGTCATTTCCCAGCAAAGTAGCCAGGGATGCAGTGCTCCAGCGCTTTTTGATAGATGCCCAGAGCTCACCTCCCTGGCTCCAGAGCAATATTTCTGTACCATAAGCCAAGCTGCTTGAATTTGGTGCGTGGCCGTGGCACATCCCTTCACTGGATACACTGAGGGTGAGCAGGGGAACATGGGAACAAAGCAGGAGGACACTGGGTGAAGGAGAGGTAAAGCTGCCCTGGTGCTGTGGACCCATAGCTTGAGTGCCACGGCCACTGGGAGATTGCAGGAAATTTGGTGAATGAGTGGTGTTTTCACAAAATATTTGCAAAACATATCTGTTTAGTTGGAAGATTTCCAACTGGCTCCGTCAAGAGGAGATGTTATAGGGAGAAATACCTTTTTACTAAATGCAATACATTTAGTTGATTCACCTTTATGTCTCGACAGATAATACTTTAATATTGCCATGAATAACCTCAGCAGCTTTTCTCTTTAAAGGGTACAGTGTCATTAGTAGCAGACTCGCCCTACTATTTATTTGCTGTGTCATAAACCAGCTGCCATATGAAGGGATGAGCACAATGGTGCATGAACCAGATTAGCTTACTGAAAGCCATTCTCCTCTCATTCAGTCTAACAGAATTCTTCTCAGGGGAAAAATCGTTCCTCTTTCACAACCCCTACTAACAAATCTGTGTAAACCTCCTTCTGAAGGGTGCCCAGGCCTATCCCATAGCTCTGAATGCAGAGGTGCTGTTGTTTTTCTCCATGGTTACTCATGTTGACCAAACTGGAGCATGTTTTATGGAAGTTTGCTTGAAAGCAGAAATTGGAAGAAAACATCATTCGTGTGACTCTGCCATTTGCAGAAGCAGAAATCTAAGTTGTGTAGCACTTCTGGCCAAGCAAGACTTCTCATTTTGCTGTGAAACTAACAGCTTCTATATCTATATCTTGGAGAATGTTTGTGAGGTTGTAATGTATTTAGAATGTATTCTATAGAATGGAAGAGGATGGGTTGTAAATATCACTGGTAAAGATATAAGCAAGATGTACGTAGTATAGAGAAATAACCCTCGACTTTATCGTGTTCATTGTTTCTTGGCTCCAGCCCTTCACATTGCTTTTCACTTTGCCATTTTATCCTTTGTGGAAACAGGCTTCTTGCATCAAGATGTATGGCATTCATTTGATTTGTAAAGCTCTTAACAGCAGTTGGATCTTCTCCAAATATTAATTTTGACAGGAATAAAATTTTGTTACCTGCCAAGCTTTTGCTTGTGTGCAGGGCTGGTTCTCTGTGACACAAGAGAGGGATTATTAATAGCCAGAAGCTGCCCAGAAACAAGAACGGTCTCTAGGAATTCCCTGTGTTTGGCATTAGAAACTTTCATTCCACCATCACGTCCCCATCACCTTCTCACCTATTGGAAGCAGGACCCTGTTTTGCTATTTTCAGGTATCATAGGTGGCATACTGCATTCACAGCAAGACAGAAATTTCTAGAAAAATCTTATCTGAGGTTTGACCCACAGTCACCCAGTGTTCAAGAAAAATTGAGCACTGGATGCAAAATGAGCTGTTAGAATGATAGGAGGAGCACAGAGCTTACTTTAAAGAGATCAGCAGTCAGGTTTATTGAGGGCATCAAATCAAAGGCTGTGAGCATAGTTGCAGTCAGTGAACACAGCAAAGGGGTTCTACACCAGGTCTTTCTTGTGCTGAAAGACCACACTGGCTTGGGAGCAAGTGGTTATTCTTTAAGTTGGCCATCAATTAATTTAGGCAAGAAATTGGTATTTGTGCAGCCCTGGCAGCCTTCCAGGGGGCGATTAGAGACCAAAAGATATAATTTAAGACATATCTTAGATGTTACTGCACAATATAGGACATGGCTGGACTGCATGACCCCAGAGGTGCTTTCTGGGCCCATATTTTGGTCCATTCAGTCAGTTCCCTGCACCTGTGGCTTCAACAAGACCAAATGAGGAACATTTCATTCTCTGGGACAAGCAATGGGTGACTCAGGTGTGTTGTCAGTGCTCTGCTGCGTCACCTCTCAGAACTGAGACAGTCTTTGCCTGTAGATTCCGTGTGTCTTCCTGGCTCCCACCTTCATCACCATGTCTACAGCAGTCCTAGGACAGAACTCAGCCAGCTCCCCAGTGCCTGCACTGCCAGGCACTGCATGTGGGGTAGCCAGGGCTGCCGACCTTGTGCCTGTACCACTGAGAAGACCTCCCCAGATCTTGTGGCAGGAAGCCATCCTTGAGGCAGACGCATGTCAGAGGCTCCTCAACCTGTTAGAGCTGAGGCAGCTGTGGGCAAGGAGGTTAGCTCCTCAGCCCCAGGCAGCATGCACAGCTATAGGGCACCAGCCTTGTTCAGGGGCCCTGCCTGCCTCTTTGCATGCAGCTCTCGGAAAAAAAAAAAAGGGTTTGAAACCCTTTTTCATCAACTTAACACCCTAATGGAAAGAGTTATGTAATGATGTTTAATCCAGAAGATTTCCAAGTGTCGATATATATCAAAGATACCGATCTTTGTATTCCAATTGCCTGGCACTTCCTGAGGTTATAAAAGCAGTAGATAAGGCAGCAAATATGTTCTCAGTCCCCAAGCAACATCTCCGCTTACACAAATTTTCCTTATGTTTTTTCTTTCTTTTTTTTTTTTTAATATCCCCAGCACGGCGCATCCTAGAGCACAGATTTTACTGAAGACATGATGCCTTGGTTTTTAAGCAGAAGGAGAGGAGCTTAGAAATCTTTTGTTTTGTCGAAGGTTTTGCCTAAGGTTTGACAGAGTCCTTTTGGCAAGCTGTTTGAAACACGAAAACTTTACAGAGTTTTTTGGAAAACTTGTCACACATTAAAGGTATCTTAACAAGATTTTAGTTAGTTGCCAAACATCTTGGCCACAGAGAAATTAGTTACAATGACAGAAATGCTTTTGGAAATGCCCTTAGCTGCCTCATTGAGTATTTTGGGCAGTGATAAAACTTGGCAGCTCATGCCCAACCACAGTTCTGTTTTTCATTAGTCAGTCCATTGTCTCTTGCCACATGATAGCTATGTTGAGCTGATGGTTACCACTAAAGAAAAAGAGCTTGCAGGTAAAAACAAGTATCCCTATTTCAGCTCTTCACTTTCACAGCACATCTCTCCATTCTACTTCGTTTTGCCATTTCTGAATCACTAATCTAAATTCCCCTCTCCAGTGCAAAAGTGTAGACACTCTTTGACATGGTGCAGGAACCTTGTAGGTGCATGAACATTACCCCATGTAAGTGCTTTCAGTGGTCAGAGACGAGACATTCCTTGGGCTCATTTCTAACTTCCTTCACTCCCCCAGGGCACAGAAGTTCTGGAGGCTCCTTTCTGAGCTGCTGCCTCTGGGTCCTCTTCTTGACTGCTCGCTTCTGAGGCAGTGGAGAGGCTCAGCATCCTTCAAGATGGCAGCTTCCATGCAGCCTCCTCTGAGCCATGCAGTATTGTACCTCTGTGACATTTCATGTCTACTGATGAGCTGTGTCACTAGGCTCTCCTGATTTTCCATGGGAACGTCTTATCATCTCTTCTTTTCTTCAGCTCCAAATTCCACCTGTTGCAGCAAAATGCTGAAGCTGTCTAAATCAAATACTCCTGCCTGCCCCACTGCCCTGAACCTTGGAGGGCAGCAAGTGGTCATGTACTTGACAGCATTCTAGCATTTGAGGCAGATGCTTTTTGGTTTTTTGGGTTATTCCTTACTGGCCCTCAGAGGAAATTCTTGGCCTTTGAATAGCCCAATTGTGATGAAGATTAAAAGCACTGATTGCAAAACTCTGGTAAATAAAATCTCTTAGTTCTTTACTGACAAATCCAGTTTCTTTCCATAGCATTCTTCTCTTTAATCCCTTCTTGGCAGAACATGACATATTTTGATACCAGAGCTCAAATTACCTCCCATGGTAAATAAAACAAACAAAAAAAAAATAAATAAGCACTCCTTACCCTAAAAACAAACACCCACAGAAACCAGCTTATTCAGCTGATGCTGCTGCCCATGTGCCAGAAAATATTGCTTTGATTTTGTAATTGAATGCATTGTTTTCCCTCAAATACTGTATTGAGCCTTTCCAAACCCAAAATTCTGCAGTGACCACAGGCACCCCTGCAATCTAGAAAATAAAAAAGGTAACAAATGGGAAGACTAACACATAAGTTGGTCCCTATGCCCAGGCAGATGTGAATCCACCCTACCTTCTTCTTTTCACCTCAGTGACTTCTGTTCCACTCAGCATGATAGATCTCTGTGTGGACCTCCTTCAGGCTTTAGGGCTGAGCCCTCCATCTCCAGTGGGATTTCATCCATGGGGCAGGGGCTCCCTCAAAGCATCAAGTGCAGGCATGCCCTTGCCCTCTTCCGCTGCCATGTCTTTAACAAGGTGTTACGTCAAGCCACTTTCCTCCAATAATCTCCCATATATTGAGGGTTCACAGGGCTCTTCTCACATGACTGAGTACACAATACACCCTTAGTAAACTTATTCGTAAGTTTTCCCTATATGTGTTCACTATATTATGACCCCTACAAATGGAGATTGTTTGCATGCGAAGAGCAGTGTGCTTGGATATGCTTTGTAAAACAGTCAGTTTTGTGGGAAAGCATACACTGTACAGTCAATAGAGGATTGCCTCCATCTGACCTTTTTCGTTCTGCATATACATGTCTTAACTTAAAAGCAGTGAAAAACATAAGCATGGGAAATAGATCCATTAAAAAACTGTGGTTTTTCTCTGAAGGTCAGCTTGATTTCTAACTGTAAATGTCTAGGTCTGTTTCAGAGGTTTATCTGTACTGGGCAATATAATCAGTTTAAGATTGGTGATTTTGAGAGCTTCCAGGTCTTCGAGTTCAGTTCCAGGCACTTTCAAGGAGCCTGGATTTCTGGAAAAGAGTTGCTTTGAATGTCTTTGGTTAGGTATGCCTAAGATCACTAGGCATGCTTTATAATCTAAACCATTGTGGTTTACTCCCTTTGTATTTTAAAGTAAGTTCAATTACCAGGGCTTTTAGGAATGACTTAGCCAGCTTAGGTTCCCTCATTTCTTGATGATCAAGTTCAGGTGATGAATGAAAAATACTGAAGCCAAAATCCTTCTTATAGGAAAAAAAAAAAAGTTGTATGTTAACTACTTTATTCATTTATAAGTTTCCAGTATTCAAAGAAGTTGCTGTAAATTGGTATGTCCTTTGAAATGTAGAAGAGACAATGTTTTGTCAGCAGTGATGCTTTATTTTATTAGCATAATGATGATTTACAACTAGCTGAACAAGTATGGCATTTATGACGATTTCAGTTCTCATTGCATAAGCTTACTGAAGTGCATTTAATTTGAAATCTCCTAAGTCCAAATGATGATCCTCATTCAGCAGTGAAGCACAAGAATAGCTGCTCAAGAGAACAGACTCTTTGAGATCCTTGAGACCTACATGTACATGAGCAATTTTACATGCAAAACCACTTGCAAATTCAGACCCGCTATTAATGACTTTATGGGGAAAGTATCAACAAGAAAACTGTACTACTCTACCATACGTTATAAAAGTGAACACTTGTATTAACTTGAAAAAGAACCACAAAAAAAGGGACTTTTCAAATGAGTGCAAACCAAGATTAGCCAGCTCATGTTCACCTAGATACAAATGGAGTGCTAGCAGATTGCCTCCTCTTCAAACATTGTTTTGAAAGCCCCTCTTTCAGCTTGTAAGCACATACCTGGGCGTTTGAGCCAAGCTCTTGTGAAGGTGGCACTCCCCACCTACCACCCCTGCAAGCCCTCCCATTGCCCAGCCAGAGGACAAGATTACAGTTGGATGTGGCAGGGAACCAGCCTGGGACCTGCAGCTGTGTCAGGGCCAGGAGCCAGCCCTCATCCCAGGCAGTGTCTGTCAGCCTTCACTTGGCAAGAGACTGTGTTGGGAAATGCAAGAACTGAGTGATCTGCTCCCAGGACAGAGGAACAGGTGATGCCTGAGATGAGGGCTTGCGGCCATCCCAGTGGGAGCACCCAGATCTTTTGCAGAAATCTGCTGTGGCATGAGTGCAGCTGGAACAGCACAGAGGGAGCAGGCTGCTGCAAAAACATAGCCAGTAGTCAGGGGCTCGGTGCTGGGATCTGCAAGCATGCTGGGAGCACGTTTCATGTGCTACCTGCATGTTGCTCCTCATACATGGTAAAAGAAAACAGGGCAGGCTCCAGGAGCCTAGGGAGAAAATGGGCAGAGCAAAGCCTCGGACACAGCAAGAGGGCTGGGCCTGTTCTGGGTCACCCCTGGGTGATTGAGGCTGGGGTGGCACGTGGGATCACTCCTGCATGTGGCTGAGCCATCAGCTGCACCCACACTGCCCTCCCATGCCCTCACCAGGTGAGTAAGCCAGCCAGACACAGCACAGGGACTGCTGGGGTGAAGCGGGTGAGAGAAGGAGAGGCAGAGAACACAAAAACAGGTTTTCCTAGAAAAGTGAAGGAAACATATCTATTAAAAAAAAAAAAAAAAGAAAAGAAAAAAAAGAAAGAGAAAAGAGAACCAGCTGTGCTAATTCTTGTGCTTGTTTGATCATGTTCAGAGCCTCCTAGACTCTTATGGAAGGGAATGGTTTTGTTTCGTGAGGGTGGTGCAGACTGAATGCATGTCCATGTGATTTTTGTATTTGTACATTAAACATTTCCCCAAGTTGTAATTCCTTCCCTCCTGCACTTGGAATAAAGCGACTTTACAAGAAGTCCTGCCTCCAAACAGCAAGCAAAGGAGGGCTGTTGGGGCAAGATAGGGCAAATGTAAATGTGTCTGAGCTAGCTACTCCACCCAGCCTCTCATCTTTATATGAAAAAAAAATGTTTCCAATAACCGAAACAGGCAAGGTCTGATCTGCACAGACGGTCTGCAGGCATCTGCCCAAGAAGCTGACGGTTGGCTGGTACATCCTCATCTGATTTATGTTGTGTGTGTGTTAAGCCTTAAATTGTTGAGTCTCTGGCTGGCTGCAGTGGTATTACTGGATGGTTGGTGTATGTTTTCAGCTCACAGAGCTGGCTCTGATACTGGGGTTGTTGGCACTGAATCAATTCCAATCTCACACCTGTCTGAGACAATGAGGGCCTTGTTGCACACATCTCCACCAAAGGCTGTCATACAACTTATTTTTCACATTTGAAGAAGGAGGAAAAAAAAATAAAGGGAGGGCTGAGGACATGCTGTCTCCTTACAGGACACGGTCCCAGTGCTTTGAGGCAATCATGCCTTTCTTTTCTTCAGGGGAAAATGTATTTACAAAACAAAGGCAGTGGAGTGTTTATGAAATAAAGTATTCCTTGGTCCTGCCAGTTAAATGTGACTAAGGCTTGGTCTTTGAGGACTCTGGCATGGGAGATGGTCACCTTGTAGACTCTCTAAGATGCTCCTCTCCTGGGTCAGCGCTATTAATAGCTTCTTATCAGTTTGCCTAGCACCTGTGTCATTTACCCAGTGCTTTGGGGACATTTCTTGAGATCTAAGAGGTTGTGCAAGGTGCTGGGCTTTGATGCCAGCATGGTCAAGAACCTCTACTTCCTGGCACTGAAGCGGTTCAGCCTGGGTGGAGGATCAGCCTGGCTCAGACACCATTAACTCCTGAAGTGAGGGCAGGAATCTGATTTTTGTCTTGGTGATCTCTCTTTGCTGTTACGGTCTCCCTACATCCACTCTTCCTCCTTGCTCAGATATCTCAGATCTGCATCCTCTAAAAACTCTGTCATTGGTTATCTCTTTGCCAAGTGTTGTTTCAAAACTGTCAGATCTCGTTTTTAGTTCTCTTCTGTGCTGGCAGTACTTCTGGCCCTAAGCTGGGGCCTTTTCCAGACCGTCTTGTGTCCTTCTTCCCACCAAGGGATGTAGGGGCTGTAGACCTGTCCCACACAGTTTCATCTTCCACTGAATCATTTAGTGGTGCTTTTTCACCGTATCAAGGAGGAAGCATTTGGCTGAGCATTTCATTCAAGCAGGATGAAACGTTTCATTCAAGCAGGGTTCAAGCAGCAGTTCTCCTCCCAAGTGGCTTTCCAGGCTCTTCCTGCATACCTGTTTGCCCTGTATAAGCAAAGGCTCGCTAAGCTTTCTCATCTGGCAGATGTGCACCATGCAGGCTGTCAGTGACTGGCCCGTCCCTACTTGGGAGTGGTTGATTGTGTTTCTACCGTGCTTGTCTCTTACATTTCTTTTGCCCAAAACACCCTTAAGGAAGGAATTAGGAAGGGAAAAGGGCAAGACTTTTCATACTCTCTGAGCTTTGAAAGGCACAGAGACAGACCCAGAAACAGATCTCCAGCCAGGCCAAGCTGGTGTTGCTCTAGCAAGCAGGCCAGCAGAGGATCTGTCCTCGCACCTTGTCGGGGTGGTCTTTGGCATAAAAATAAAAATAAATGATTAACTGAGCAACGAGTGAATGTAAAGACAGATAATAAAGTATACTTCTGTTGGTACTTGCATGCCTTTGTTTCAGAATACAGAGCAAGGCCCTGCGGTGATGAAATGCAGACAGGAGTGTGATGTTATCTCACACCTATAAACCTCACTCTGAGTCCACTGGTGGCCACTATCCAGAACTGCTGAGTTCAGACGCACTCCGTTGCACTAAGTAGAAATGGCGCTTTCAGTCTTTAGTAAACAGCATTTTTGCCCAAGGGCCCTAATCCTTCAAACATTTGCCTAGGTAATTGTCTGTTTTTTGCCTTCTAGTGTCTCATCACCAGCTTATCTGTAAGTTCAGACCCGCTGAATGAGCATATAGGGATGGGGGATGAGCTGCTGGAGGATGGGAGAATAAACCATTTCATATTTAACTCACTGGTAGGAGAGGCTGATGCAAGAGCAGTAGGTAGTCTTTTTAGGATCACATCAGGGAAAAAATGAGTAATACAGCGTATTAATTGGAACAGATTAAAGATCTGCATGCATAAATGGAAGGGCTTTTTTGTTGTTGTTTTGTTTTTTACTGGCAGTTCCAAAATGCACTGGAACAGGTTGCCCAAGGAGGCTGTGGATGCCCCATCCCTGGAGGCATTCAAGGCCAGGCTGGATGTGGCTCTGGGCAGCCTGGTCTGCTGGTTGGCGACCCTGCACACAGCAGGGGGTTGAAACAGATGATCATTGTGGTCCTTTTAAACCAGGCCATTCTGTGATTCTTTATTATAACTACTCTGAAAATATAGACATAAATATATTTCAGTTAGGGCAATTTTTGAAGGTTTTTTTTTTCTTGACAAAGCCAGTGACTTATAACCTAAAATAACTTCCTTTGTTGCCATCACATTGGATTTTTAGATTAAATGTACATGTCTTTGGCTTATTTTACTGGTGTTCTTTATGAAAGAAAACAAGTTATTTCATATTTGATTGCTTATACATCAAGGTTATGTTTAGCTTTGAAATAGTTTCTGAAATGCCTAAGAGTTCTTTTTGCTTATAGTAATGACTACAGATCCTACCCTCTACACCACATTTGTATAATACTGCTCAGCTCAGCACATGCAATGGCCTTCAGCTGTGTTTAGCTTCATTTCTAGAAAGTTTTGGTCGTGTCACTGTTTCATAAGTTTGTAACTGCCAACAGAGAGAACAATACTTTTATATGGTATTTCTGAGCAGACAGGTTGGTCACATGGTGCAGTTTGACAAGAGGTTATAGCAAGCTGGATTCAAAAGTATTCAGCCCATTAAAGGTATAGTGGTTAATTTTTAAGGTGTTTTATGCAGAATGTGAAACAAAGCTCTTGTTTTTGTCATGTCATTCACTGCGTATTGCGAGAAGAAATCTTCAGCTTGGCAACACAGCAGCTGTTTGTTCTAATACTGCAAATTACTTTTTTATTCCATACTGGGCCATTTTGCAACACTCGACATGTGTTGACACTTCTTTTCTGTACTGGATCAGTTTTCCTTGAACGTCGTTCCTCCTTACCCCACCCACTGGTAGCACCACCTGCACACAAACCCGGGGTTACGGTCGGTCTTTCACAGACAGGGGTGCACTTTTGCTGTGCTGGAGAAGGCAGAGAGCTTCTGGCTGGCAGGAGAAGCACCTATGGCTTCACAGCTCAGGCTGCCTGTACCGTTTGTCTTTCACGTTTAGATGTAGCCTGCTCTGAGATCAAGCAGTACAGTATTTAAATATGGCCCATAAAGCTCACTCACAGGTTGGGCTAAACTGTGCCCAGAGCGTTCTGACAGAGGCTGCGGAGAGGGGCTGAACAAGGAGATGAGTCTTTACTTTCCTTCAGATCCTTCCGTAATGTGTGCTCCTCCAGCCTCCCAGCCTCACCGCAGGTCCAGGCCAGGCCAGCCAGTGCCACAGCTTGTGTAAGATTTGTGCCGGCCGCCGGTGCAGGACGATGCATTCCTCGGCTAAACAGGAAGTGCCAAGGGATTTCATACAGGAAGCAGAGCATTTCTTAAAAGGTATTTTAAATGCATTTCTGGACTGAATGCCCCCGACAATCCAGGGACTTGGGGCTTTCAGCACATACTTCTGGGCTTAACTCATTTTCCATTTCGGTTTTGCAGATCTCCTCAAAACCAGCTTGACAGTTCAGAGGAGCAGATCATTTCACAGAGTTTCCAAAAAGTCCGTTATGGTTTAGTACTATAATGAGCAACAGTTTCTTAGTCACCTACTTTAAAAAAAAAAAAAAATCAATGCATTATTCTAAATTAAACTCGCTTTGCAAATATACATTCACATGAAGAAGACCTTAACTCACCTTGTAAATCAAAGCTTCACTCTGGAGAGAGTTTTCATACCATGAGGCTCAGTATCGTTTTTCTCAAGGTGACCTCATTTGTTGAAGTATGAAGGTTGTATTTGATATGTCACTTACTTTCTCTAAGTCAAAATAAATGAACCCATGTCTTTAGATCATCAGAGATCCGCTTATGACCAAAAGTTGTTTTAATCCTGATTGGTGTTGGCTTTAAAAAGAATCCGAGCAGATTTCATTTGCCATCCTGAATAAGAGTTTGGAGGGTGATACTCTGCTGCGTGTGTAGAATGCCCCTAGATGAATTCTACTTTATTAGTTTATAGGCTTTCTTCTGAGCACTTGGGATGAGATCATGAAAGTGTAAATGGCTGTTATCTTCAAAGGCCTCTTTTATACTGACAGAACTCCACCTTACCAACTTGTATTAATAATCTATTGCAATCCTAATTAGTTCACGTCAAGGTCAGTGTTTTGTGGTGGATAAAATGACTGTAAACTCCAGAGAGTAAGTTCTTTATTCTACTACTTTAATGTGGAAAAAGGGGAGGGAGCACTGAAAGTACAAAAGAAGAGATTGATGAGGACTTTTTGTTTATCTGTAGGCTAAAGAAGTTTTAATATGGTGTAATTAGTCCACATAATCAGGAGCAACCTTTAAGATACCTGAGGCCATGCTACAATCATTCCTTTATCACTCCCAGTTGACTGTAGAGACTTCTTCATTCAGTTCTGCTTCTTTACTTATGGCACTTGCCTTCCAGTGGGAATAATCTACTTTTCAGCCTGATATTTACTTGTCTTGAACAGTAGACAGAGAGCGAGGGAATGTTTTGCTGTATCACAAACTTATGACTTTTTATGAACTTTTTGAACACCCTGAGGCAGAGTCCAGTGCCTCAGAAGCCGGGCACTGGGATATCAGCAGCCCAGACCAGCAGGGTCATGGAGGGCATTGACCTGGAGAGGAAGGTGCAAATTCCTGGAGAGGAATCCTGCAAATACTGACTCAGTGTGACTTCCAGGTCCTGGCCCAGGAGATACCATGTCACTTCCTTTCACCTGGCTCCACCCGTGAAAGAGAAACTGTGGAGGTGTTAACAGGGTGGGATTCATTTCACCT
Organism: Tetrao urogallus; assembly: GCF_951394365.1. NCBI lineage: Eukaryota > Metazoa > Chordata > Aves > Galliformes > Phasianidae > Tetrao > Tetrao urogallus. Next base: position 89,286,077 of record NC_136813.1, read on the forward strand.
AGCCTGAAACATCCATGTTTTGTATGTCTCCATCTGACACAGTTGTCTGGAATCTTTGAGTGGGGAGAGAAACAGCTGTTCCATGAGTGTGATTCACCTGGCTTGGCTTGGATGTCTTATTTAGGTTGCAGTGGCTTGCACCCCACTAGCATCTCTTTTACCCTGTTGGCAACGAAGGGAGTCTAGACATGTAGCTCAGAGGTAGACAGCTACACCACAGATCATTCAAGTGGGAGGAATCCTCCCCCAGGACCCAGGGCACAGGAGATAACATAACATGCTGTAACAATTAGCACCATGCTTTTACATCTGGGCTTCCAGGGCATGACCCAAGGCAGGCTGAAGGCAGCTCTTCTGGGAGCAGCAGAGGAGTGAGATGGGCTGATGGACCGGCTTCCCTGTGAGTACTGTACCCCACCTAAGCCCTGTTCTTCAGGTAGACTGCTTTCAGGATAACTAGGATAACTAGAATAAAGTGGATGCATCTCCCCCAAGCTGTTTTACAGGTTAACTTTCCTTGCTGGGGTGACATCAGGTAACTCACATATGCTCTGACTCAGCCAAGTGCTCTGCTGAACTGCAGCCTTGCTTTTTGTGTGCATCGGTTCTCCCTTTGCTAAAATGAAGGTTGTAATGCTACCCTTCCTCAGGAGGCAGTGTGAGGATCAAGTAATTAATTAGCTGGGAGATATTCACATACCAGAGTGGTTCATAGAAAGCAAGGAGAACAGGAGCAGCCAGGACCTGGAGCATCAGATTGGAGAAGGGAGCAGGCAGAAAGGATAGGACCAGGGGCTCTCTGCTCTCAGATGGGGTTTGCCAAATGGACAGGTCAGGGATTCCTCCAGGCTCAGAGATTAGATTTCCTAGAATGTGGATTTATCGAGAAAGATAAGGAAGCAGTGACCTTGCCAACAGCTCTCATCCATGCTGCCTGAGTCCCTGAAGATGCCTTCCCTGCAGCTTTCTCCCTGGTGCCTCTGGAGCTCCAGGAACTTCAGTGACAAACAGCAAATAAATAAACAAGTGTATGTTGCCGAGAGAAGCTGTGGTGCCCCATTCCTGAAGGCCAGGTTGAATGGGTTCCTGGGCAGCCTGAGCTGATGAGGTGCAGCTGTGCCCACAGCAGAAGTTAGGGCTGGGTGGGCTCTGAGGCTCCTTCCAATCCAAACCCTTCTGTGATTCTCTGATTATCTGATTCTGTGTGCATGCATGTATTCCTCCCTACATGCCATCTCTCTTCCTACAGCCCTCTGCATGGCATGACCTCCAGTGCTGGGCACACTGGGAGGAAGGGCAATGTTTGCTCACCACCAACACACAAGTGTGTGATATCTGTCTCTGATTTCCTCGCCTTTTCACTTTGTGCTTTACCCAGAGTACTTAGAGATAGGGGAGAGCACTGCAGCAGCACCGAGTCTGGCTGCCTGTCTGTAACAGAGGAGCCAACAGAGTGGAAGGTCAGGGCTGAATTGTTTTATTTCATTTCTTGTAGATGCAGGAGGGAGGGAAGAGGAGGATGGGGGGGGGGGGGAATGGAGTCTCCCTGTTAACAAATAGCTGCAGTTCTGCGGGGTGACTCATACCTCGTGAGACAAAGAACAATGCATCCTTAATTTGCAAAACTTAGCTTTCCAACTTCTGGGTGTCACTGGTACTGGGAGACTTTGCAGTTTGCCCATAATGCCATCGTGTTCTTCAAAGCAGCAGTGACGCCAGCCCAGAAGGAGTGTGCTTACTCAGTAGGAGAGATGGTTTATATTTCATCTGAGCAGCTTATGTACTAACCTGCTAGGACAGCACATATGCTGATTGTGAAATCAGGGCTTTCACAGTTCGGCATCTGGAGCTGCCTGCACTTCCTGATTCTGACACCAAGTTAACTGTGAGCCCGGGGTTGTTTTTTAGGAGCCCCCTCCTCACAACCACTTACCATGGCTAGACTGCTACCTGCTGTTTCTTCACTGTGTATAGTGCATATACAGTTTTGTATCTAGACAGTTCGTTAGGGGCGCTTTAAACCTGAAGCGATACACATTTCTCCTTCTACCCCCAAAATATACACAGCTAGAACAGGTACCCTTTGTAGCATTTCCAGGCATCTTAAGATTATTAGAGCTCTTAATTTCTTGACGTGGATACAAAGAGGGTGAAGGAAATTCAAATAAATTGTGGGGAAGCATGATTTGTTTTCCTGCCTTCCCTGCCATTCATTTCCAAAGAAAAACTAGCAAAAGCCTCATTGACAGATTTCTGCTCTGTCACCACATTCAACACTAATACACTCAGAAGCGCCGATTTGCACTATTTTCTTCCTCGAGACCCTTTCTCGCACAGCGTTGGAAAGGAGTGAGCTAACTTGCTAACAAGGGACACAGAGAGCAGTGGGAGGTAGCTTGTCCATAGAAAAGGAATGAGAAGGGAGTGAAGAGCAGAGGTGGTGTGAAGAGAAGAGCAGGCACCCCAGTGCCTGCTCACATTGCTCTGTGTCTGTAGGTTTTCATGGCCTTCTGTAGCCAGTCTTTCTCAGGGCTTGGCACCTTTCTATATGGCCGTGCTATACCTAGAGTGCTGTACATTGGGGAGTGCTGTATCACCACCAACAGGGCAGCTAGAACCAACAGCGACAGCAGGTTGGGAAATCTTTCTCCTCAAGGCTCGTATTTTTCTCTTACAGTTTGATGCCTGAGTGTGGGAAAATTCTCCCACCCTCCTATCCCACAGCAGATGTTTTGCTTCCAGAACTTTTCTGGTCTTCGTCGTATTCCACGAAACCACAGTAATATTGAACTAAAATGAAAGCAAACATAGGTAGGAGATGTCTGCCAAAGATCTGTCCTTCAGTGAGGGGGATCCCTGGTGGGAATTTGGGTGATCATTTTTCCCCCCACCATAACTTAGAAATTTCCAGACACACAACATATCTGTCACTGTCGTTCTTGACCAAAATAAGTTCTGCCACCCATCAGCAAGCCGAACTTTTCAAGGCCGCAGAGGGGAGCGAGTGCTCATCCCCTATGTATTTCCAGTGGGAATTAGAAGGCTTCAAAAAACTTTCCCTCTGGGGAAACCAGAGCTCGCACCCACCTGAGCGCACACTGCTCTGTGACAGCGGTTTCCTCAGCCCGGCGCGTGGAGGGAAACCACCCTGCGGGCTGCAGTCACTGCCGGTGGAATTTTACAGTTTGCTCTGTACTTTTCCAGCTCCTCGTGTTCCAGCGCTGAGAGGTATGAGAATACCAGCCTTGTGTGGAGGCCACGGCTGCCTCTGCTGCTGCCAGGGATGAACTTGTCCTTTGGAAAGTCCCCCTTCTTTGTGCTCCTGACTAATTCCTTCAGCTGCCGGCAGATGACACGCCTTTTCACGGTGCTGCGTTCAGCTGAAGATTTGCTGGCAGCAGAGCGAGGGAGGGCAACTGAATCATTTCAGAAGCGCTGCTTTAGAGGGGCTTAGAGAACCATGTGCTGCTCAAACCATCACCTGTAGCCTATGGGGCTGGAAATGACTGAGAGAAAGACACAGAAAGTAGAGGCAGAGAGGTGCCGACAGGAAATATGCTGGGAAAGGGGTGAAGGATGAACAGCAGCTTCTAGACATCCTTCTCCTGAACACAAAGTATTCCTGTGCTCACAGTCCTTTTCCCCTATTAAGCAAGATGCCTCTCCGAATGAACAAGTCCAGTCAAGATGATTCCTGCCTTGTACTCGAAGGGAAAGTCACACTATAAAAACTGTTTCCCTTTGGAAAGATGAGCAAATCAGACCAGGGAGGGAAGGTGGATGAGTCCCAGACTCAGAAAAGCTTTTCAAGGTAGTTCAGGATCCCACTCTTCCCTTGTCTGCCTCTGAGTTGACACCAGGAAACTAATCCCAGCTTTCATTCACCCCGTCCCTTCTGCCAGTTGGTGCCTTTCAAGTGCTCACCAGGATGGCGGAGGAACTGCAGAGCTCAATGCTATGCGACTTTGGGCTTTGTTGCATACGACTGACAGCAATTTTTGCAACTTGAGAAAAAAGCCTGGCAACAGCAGCAGCCGTTTCGCAATACGTCTTCATCGCGCTGTGCCGAGAATGACAGGATCCTCACTGCTCTGGCTGGTGGCTTGTCACCACCCAGCACCTGGAGTGACTTCTTCAGCTCCCGGCAGTGGCTTTGTAAAGTGTGGTCTGTACAGGCAGCTTTGCTTCTAGGTGGCAGGTGCCCTCTGCAAGAGAGGGCAGCGAGTGTGGCACTGCAGCCTGGCAGCCAGGGCAATTAGCCTGCGGGGCCTGGCTGACTCAGGGCGTACCTGCTGCCTCGCACCCGCCAGCTCCATCCTCCTGACTCACATCCTGCTGCTCCTCCGCAGCTCCCAGCAACGTGCTGCATCACCCCAAGCTTTGGCCACACGGCAACCAGCTGGGAGCTGACAGCTGTGTCGCAGCTGTGGTGGTACACGGAGAACTGCCTGCTCTGCTGTGGGAGTGAGGGCACATTGGGAAGTGCATGGGATCCAGCCCAGCGCACAGCCTTTTTGGTTCACAGGTACACAGTGGGACCTGTTACCTGGTTTGAATTGCAAGCTTAAACTTTTAAGTATTACTTCATGAATAGTATGTCTCACTGATCTTCCTGTAAGTGTCCCTGTTCATTGCAGGGGAGTTGGGCTAGATGACATGTAGGGGTCCCTTCCAACTCAAACGGTTCTATGAATCTATGAATATGCAGTGTTTTAGGCAGCCTGTTATGAACTTATATTTGTTATACAGAAAGAATGAGGTGACAGGAACAAACGTTTTGCTATTGTCTGAAGCAATGTCCTGAGCTGGCAGTACAAATCAGAGCAGTCCTAACAAGACTGACTGATGCCTCCCGGGTGCCTGACAGCAGCAGGGTGCTCTCCAGGAGGGTGAAAGTGCATGGCTTGACGTTATAAAGCGCACACAAATGGCACTGCAGGACACTGAAGGAGGGAGAGCAACTTTTTACAGTCTGATAGTGATAGAACAAGAGGGAACGGTTTTAAACTCAAAGAGGGGAGAATTGAGTTAGACGTTAGGGAAAGTTAGGCACAGCTGCCCAGAGAAGCTGTGGTGCCCCATCCCTGGAGGTGCCCAAGGCCAGGTTGGATGGGGCCCTGGGCAGCCTGAGCTGGTGGAGGTGTCAGGGGTTGGGGCTGGGTGGGCTGTGAGGCCCCTCCCAGCTCAAACCCCTCTACCGGGCTGCGGGGCTGTGCGAAGCTCTGTGCGGGCTCCGTGCCGGGCTCTGTGCGGCTCCGCACCGCCATCTGCCGTCCGGGCCCTGCCCAGGCTGCGCTGCCTTTCTCCCCCGTCGGGAACGTAGAGCGCCGGGACCGCCAGCAGCATCCCGACAGGAGGAAAGTGGCCTTATCCCGAGTCTCACACCGGAGCTCTCGTTTCGTTCAGCTATTAAGCGTTATGCAACGTTTGTACAGTTTAATTACAAGTTTTTAAAAGGAGCCGAGCACAACCTTTTCGTGGCAATAAAACATGACGAGGCATGAAAGATGGTTCCATGCTTTCTGCTTAATAGCTTGTTAGGCATGAGGCTGGAGGCTGAAGAGCTAGTGACTAGGCAGCAAGGTGTGAATTATTGCACCATAATTCTCGCCCTGGAGTGCTTTATTGCAATTAATAACTGTTTTCATGTTTTTAAATACATTTTCTCACACCATAAAAAGCAGAAATGGAAAGTACTTGCTAATGGGAGAAATACCGGGAGAACTGGGCACAGCTCATCGACCAGAGCAACCTCTTTGGTTTTGTGCTATTCTGATCTGCTTTAAAATGATTTTGAAGCTCAAATACAGTGTGGGCCCACAGCTCCATTGTTTCCCTTTGTTGAAGGAGCTCTCCCTGCAAATGATTCAGAGCAGGGAAGCAGCTGCCCTGTCTTTTCAGCGTATCTTCACCTGAATAACCTCAGCCACACAAACCCATGCATTCAGTTCCTTGTAGTAGTCTGTCCACTTTTGAGAAATATCTGTATTTGGAAAGTAGAAAACAGAAAGGAGCAGTAGACTCAGGAAGGGCTCATTGTCTTCTTTTTTCTTTTTTCTTTTTTTTTGGGAGGGGGAAGGGGAGGGAGTAGCCCAGTTCTGTGGCAAATTCAAACCCGTTCCAATTCAATTTAGGATGAACCAAAAGCTGAAGAAAAGCAGATATCCCAAAAAAATACAGCACTCACTGAGAGCCCTAATCCAGATCCTGCTAAGGCTGTTGGGAGTGCAGCCCTTGCCCCTACTGGGAGCTGAATCTGCCTCTCAGTGCTGAAATGCTGCCATAAAGATGCTACTGTCTGGAGCATCTCCCTTATGAGGAAAGGCTGAGTGGCCTGGGGCTGCTTGGCGTGGAGGAGAGAAGACTGAGGTGGGATCTCATTGCTGTAAATATCTAATGTGAAGGAGTCAAATGTATGGGGCCAGGCTCTTCTCAGTGGAGCTCAGCAACAATCAGCAATGACTAATGGGCATAAACTGAAATACAGGAAGCTTCATCTGAACATGAGAAAGAACTTCTTTGAGGATGACAGAGCACTGGAACAGGATGCCCAGAGAGATGGTGGAGTCTCCTTCTCTGGAGATACTCAAGATCTGCTTTCCTGTGTGACCTGCTGTAGGGAACCCACTTTAGCAGGGAATTGGACCCAGTGCTCTCCAGAGGTCCCTTCCAACCCCTACAATTCTGTGATACCTTTCTCCACTTGTTATTAAACAGTCCTGAGAGAGATGCTTGGGGTCAGTCAATATAACCTGCTTTAATGTGTGTGTAACATAATACGCTGTATTAACATTGCTGAATAGATTGCTTGATCAACTTGATGTCAAAAAGCTGATCTTTAGTATCTAATAGCAAATACAGGGACTGGGAATACAGGTAACGAGATGTAGAATTGATCGGTAGAACTTTCTTTTAAGAAAGACTTAATGGGATTGTGAGATTAATGATGGGGGTTCTCTGGTTGGCTGTCACCAACCCCAGGGGTTGGTAATGATAGCAAATGGAGGAGGTAGGTCAGGTGCCCTGGTAGTCTCTCTCTGGATGTTAGCAGACATGTTTGGTCCATTACTCAATTTCTGGTCTGGACACAACACAAGGTAATTGTAGTACCACAGAATGAGAAGAGATTGTATTTTGTTCTGTCCACACTTAGTAAATCTGTGACAAAGTCTTGCCTCCCTTTCTGCCACTACAGCTGCTGCTGTGGCTTTTCCTGCATCTTCTTATACTGTTAGGGTGCTTATTGCACCAGGGGCTGTGTTATGAAGCAGGAGTCATGCTGAGCAAGGTACAGGACAGACCCATAGCCCTGTCCTGAAGAGCAGCAATGGAAGAGACAAAGGAAAAGTGAAGGGTAGAGGTGCCCTGCCAGTTAATGGAAGCTGTAACAGAAGGGAACAGGCAGTGTGTCCTCCCCCAGGCTGACAAACAAGGGTGGGTGGCAGCGACTTCTCCCCTCTTCCCTTCAGTGCTGGGAGCTGAGGACCTGGAGCTAGTGATAAAACATTTCCAGTCAAAGGCACTCAGCTGCAAAACAAACAAGAACAAATACTGGGGATACGGCCAACTTGGGATGCGCTCCACAACTCCTCACTTGAAAAACAGCTTCCCCGCCACCACAAAGCAGGGAAAACAGGAGCAGTGCGGAGTGCTCTCCCTCCTGACAAGGCAGGAAAACAGAGAGGCCGTGGCCTCAGTGGGAACCTCCTTCTGCAATGACAGCACTGGGCAAAGCCCTTGGAGAGGGGTGGTGGAGAGCAGTGTTGGCTCCCACAAGGCCTCAGGCAGGGACTGCCTCTGCGGAACCTCCACACTGGGCTGGGTGTGTTCTCCAGCACACGTATCATGGCTCCAGCACTCAGCAGAGCTCCTGAGTGGAATTCAGTGGGACTGACACCAAAGTAAGGGAGTCACAGAACCACAGAACCATTAAGGTTGGCAAAGACCTCTGAGATCCCCCAGTCCAACCACCAGCCCACCCCCCCCACGCCCACTGCCCACGTCCCTCAGTGCCACATCCACACGGCTCCTGAACACCTCCAGGGATGGTGACTGCACCACCTCCCTGGGCAGCCTGTGCCACTGCCTCACCGCTCTGAGAAACGTTTCCTAATATCCAACCACATTTAATTAACCCCATTTTAGAAGTAAAATACGTGTGGGGTCAGGCCATTACAAAGTTCACTGTTCCAAAGCTTTGTGGTATTCATCCTAACGCTACCCCTAGAGACTGAATTCCCCCGTCTCTTTCCCTATCATCTTTAATAAGCAATGGCCATACATTAACAACGAGGTGATGTTACAGTTCCAAACATTGCAGGCTTTGTGCCTGTGCCCTTTTGTTTGTTGCTCCTAAAATCCATTTAATCCAATTGGATGTTGCTTTTAAAACAACGTGAGTCAACTGAATCTATTTTTAAGGAAGTCTGCCTGAAAAAAATTAAATATTAATATCTGATTTTGAACAATTTGGAAAATCTTTAGTACACCTGATTTTATTCTGCAACTGCCTTTGCTAGCTATTTTTGAAAGGCTCCGAGTTTTGTATAAATCCTCCTTGCAAAATGGGTGAAACAAACAAAATGTAAAACTCATCTCCATAAAGCACAACAGAATAATAATTTCCAGATGGGCTTTCTGATGGAAGATCAAAGTCCTTCATCTCAGACTTGGGAAATTTCCCTTCCACGCTGGTATCAGTTTTATCTCAATGCAGCCTGTCCCAACATTGGATTCTTTCAAAAAGGCAATTAGCTAGATGGAGCTGCGGGAGACTGCGCTTAGTGCTGAAGAATATGGAAAAAGATTTTGCTAAAAAAAGCAAAAAATGTTGTGGGTAGGCAAAGGGAGGATGAATCTTTCTCACTTTGAGTTGTGCAATAACTAGACATTTCTATACACTCAAAAATGCCATTTTCAAATGCAAATATTAAATAAGCAAAAGAGGGCTGTTTCTACATTGGTGCAACCAGTTTGGACAAACTCCCAGCTATGCATCTTTGATTTCAAACATCTCGAGGCTAGAAAATAATAGCTTAGTGGTTTTCCATATTTAAGTAAATGTTTTATGCATCTATGCAGTTTCAGATTTTTCTTCCAAGAACCAGAAGTTTCTCCTGAAAGCCTGTACGCACTGGGCATCTGCATTTTCAGCTTAGCAGTTCCAGAGTTTGCGTAGGGGTTCCTGTTTCTGAAGTTCAGTCACTGCTAATAGGTACACCCATACCTCTGAGTTTTTTCTGTTTGTTATACATAATACGTACCAAAAAAAGATGTACAAAATACCTCTTCATTTAATCCAGGCTGAGATTTTCAAAAGGTGGAGGAAGTCAAATTCCCCCAGTCCCATTCCTCCAATTAGGAATCTGCCTTCTGGAGGGGATGAGCTTCACTCCCTCTCTCTGTCTCTCCCACGCTGGCATATTTCCATCTTGTTTTGCTCTCTCTACTTGGAAGCTTTCACAGAAGCACTCCCAGTACAGTATTTTTGTCTTCGTGGTGCCATGCAGGACATGTCTTTCTGGCAAAAAGGGCTATAACTGCACAGCCTGAAATACTAATGGAGCTCAGTAATGAGCAGGTTTTTCACCCGGCAAAGTCTTTTCCCTGACCGCTTTTCCCAACGACATGAAACAGTAGAAAGCTTTGCAAGAAAAAAATCAACCAGTCAAAACTCACAGATGTACAACTCGTATTTGAGGAAGCAATTCATCTGCAGGTCTCTTGGCAAAGGGGATTATGGAACCGAAAAGTAATTGCGTTGCCATTTAAGTTTCTACATCCACCACGTGGTTTGGTTCACATCTTGGATATTGTTTTATCATTCAAATCAGCCTATAGGTCTCTTTCTCATTGCAGACACGAGGCAAGTGCAGCCGTCCCCGCCGTGGTCCTATGACCAGTCCTACCAGTACCTGGGCTCCATCGCGACTCCCTCGGTACATCCTGCCACACCGATATCGCCTGGCAGGGCCAGCGGCATGACGTCCCTCACCGCAGAGCTTTCCAGCCGCCTCTCAGGTGAGCCTCTGCAAATTGTTGGTGCTGGGATGCCCATGCAGTGATCACTGTGTCCTCGGGTGCTGCTGCAGCTTTTCCCTGCTACTGGTGAAGCATATTCTGAGCCTTCTGCAGAGAGCCATCTCAGCTGGTTGACTGGGATTTGCGCAAAGAGTGAAGAAATGAGGTTTGGGTCCCAACTTAGTGTTCTCAGTAGAGAAAGAAACAGGAGAAAGTGGCTACTTTGAAGATGTCTGGAACTATAAAAATAGTTGAGATAGGGGAACTGTCATATCTGCCAAGAAATGAATGCCACAGACTGGTTCTGTTTCCTTCCTTCTCTCAAAATTCAGACCAGAGTACAACAGATTATGGGTGGACATGCTGCGTGCAGGATGGTGTTTTTTGACACGTTAAGTGTTGCGCTGTACTGTCTTGTTACATCTTTCTGAAACAGTACTGCAGGGCTTTACAAGCCAGCATAAAAATACAGCTTGAAAGTGAAAGCTACCCCCCTGGTTTGCACTGTGCTCAGCTGACCATCTGCTGACTCTAACCCCCACATATTGAACCAATATGTGTGTGTCCAATAGCAGAAAATTTCCTAAAATGAATGAGAGATATATAATCCAACCTTGCACATGGCTTTTCCAAAAAGCATATTCTTTGGCCATACATATTGCTCTCATTTGAATAATCAGGGCAAACTATTTCATTAAGGATTTTACTTTAAAAAATCATGTTTCTTGTCTAAACAAACAGCCAGCTGGAGGGTTTTTAGACATGGTGCCTCAAACGACAAAGGATATCAGACATACTTAAAACACCTTGACATTAACTTTTGTTGTCCTGCTTTTTGCCAAAGTAGGCAGAAGAAGCCCTCCTCTGATGAGTGATGTGTCTAGGCAGTTTTAAGAAGTTTGATTTCTTTCTCAGGAATGAGGTGTGGAAGCACCCTTTAATATCTGGCAGGTTGTCAGATGTCATCTTTGGCCTTAGCCACCCTCAAGCTCCTACCACTCCACACCATGGTCTGTCTTACCGTGTTAAATCTAATGGTGCGGGGGTTTGGGAGAAGGAAATGTGTTCGAGGGTCCCACTGATCTTCCAGAAGTCAAAAAGACAGAAGGCAAACTGAAAAAGGAAGCATACCACATGCGTCAGAGCTTTTCTGAGAAATTCATATAAATTCATCAAAGAGTGCTGGCTGTGCAGTTGACGAGCTTTCAGAGCTTGGCGCTGGAGTGTGTCTGCTCTAGCTTTAAAATTGGCCAGAGCCAAGAGCTTTGTTTTCCCTCTGCTTCTTCTCATGAGTATTTCCTTCAGCGTATGGCTCCTCTTCTGCAGACTCCACACCTTGTCTGGTGGAAGAAGTTGTCTTCTGGAAACATTTTTTCTTAATTATGATTGCAGTAATTTTAATCACGCATAGCTGCTAGCTCTAGGGACTGACACCTTCCATTAATCTGAGTCACAATGAAGATCCTTTCTAGAGAAGCCATTGTCTGCTCTGCTTGTGTAATCTGTGCTCGTCAGAGGAGGAGATGGTGGGACTGGGCGTCTTTTCACTTGTGTCAGACAAAACAGAGCATAATTTGGCCATCCTATAAAAAGCTTTTTATAAAAAGCTCACTTAGGATGAGAAAGATTTCTAGTACAATTGAAAGGGGGAAAAAAAGCCCAACTCCCAAATGTAGCTTTCTGCTTTCAAAAGGCATTGCTGTTGTTATCCCTTCTTATATGCTTACTAGAGCCAAGATTTTTGGAAATCATAACAACTATGTAGACACTATATGAAGACCCACATATAAAGACCTCAAATGAACCTGATTTTTTTCTGATTTTGGTAGCTTCAGAAGTCAGTGTAGAACTGTGTTGCTAAATGCTAACAGCTGGGCTGAGCCTATGTGTGTAGAACTCGCCTGTGTATTTTGAAAGGACAGTGTGTGCTCCAAGGAGCTTCCCGTTTGAGTCAGAAGCTGGGAGCAAGGAGAGACTACACAGAAGCTGAACAATTTGTATTTAGGTCCTATCAGTGTCTGTGGTGACTCGTGATTCTAAGCAAGAAGGCTGAGATCTGTATCCATGTTCCCCACCCACCTGCTGAGGATGAGGGCACTCTGGAAATGTAAATTGCATGTGCTGTAAGATCTCTGTGAGCAAGCACGTACACCTACAGAACATGGTGAGAGCTTGGCACTCCTCTTTAATTGCTGCTTTACTGCAGTAAATCCAAAACATCCAGACCTGTTAGCACTGTGTGTTAGAGATGGGGTGCGGGATAGCTCAGTTCTTTCCGTGGCAACACTACGTTAGTTAATTGTGGAACGGGATTCTGATGTTGATAATTGCCTTGCAGAGGTGCATTTCTGCTCTGCCAGTTTGACAGTCTCTGCTTTCCTTTCCTGCAATCCAGGTGCTTCTGACTTGACGGCATTCAGTGACCCCAGAGTGGGAATTGACCGCTCCTTCTCCGCGCTCCCTTCCATTTCTGATCCTCGGATGCACTACCCGGGAGCGTTCACCTACACGCCAACTCCCGTCAGTTCGGGGATAGGGATCGGTATGTCTGCTATGTCCACGGCCACCAGATACCACACTTACCTCCCACCTCCGTATCCTGGTTCCTCTCAGGCCCAAGGCAGCCCATTCCAGACCAGCTCACCTTCGTACCACCTCTACTACGGAACCTCCGCTGGGTCCTATCAGTTCTCCATGATCTCAGGAGGAGACCGGTCCCCCCCGCGCATCCACCCCCCTTGCACCAATGCTTCCACAGGATCGACACTCCTCAACCCCAACCTTCCCAATCAAAGCGATGTGGTTGAGGCGGAAGGGAGCCACAGCAACTCCCCAACCAACATGGGTACCACGGCAAGGCTAGAGGAAGCGGTTTGGAGGCCATACTGAATGCATTTTAAGTAGTCGTGGGCCAGGACTAACGTGCTTTCGATTTACCGATGTCCGTAGGTATCCCATAAACACCTGTCTTGCTTATGGGCCCTGCCATGTTCATACATCACTTCCAGAAGCAAACTCTCCAGAAGTCAGCGGTCCCAGGAGCAGTGGCATGCATTGGGCCAGCTGCGTGGCTGGTGAAGCGATACCACGCCAGCAGGGTACCCCCCAGGGGGCTGAGCTTCTGGAAAGGAGGACATTCAGGTTGGTGGCCTGTAGGTAGTGAGGGTGAGTAGGAAGATATCCAGGCTGTTTTCAGGCTTGTGGCTTTCAAACATGCCCAGGTTTGAAGGTCTCCACAGCCCTAAAGAGATTTTCAGTTCACTTCTGTTTTTAAGACTTAAGACCCAACAGAAACTTAACGAGTTTACTGCATCTTATGGACGTATTAACTATAAGGAAGTATAGGAAGATTCTCAGAGGGAAACTGTGAACGCTTCTGTTTTAGCAATGCTGTGAATGAGAGGTTTTATATGTTGGACTTCAGTTTTTCCTTTCCTTTTTTTTTTTTTTTTTAAACGACATTGTGTATTCTGAAGAATATGGAATTTTTTATTGCTGGTTTTTTTGTTGTTGTTTGTTTGGGTTTGTTTATTTTTTTTTAAGGATGCAACTCATCCTGCTTTGCATCTAATTTGTTTAATTTCTCTTGGCACCTTATAAATCGCAAAAAAAAAAAAAGAGATTTTACTTTTTGTTGTTGTTTTAATCACGCTTGCTTCTTTCTTGCTTTGTCAACTGAAAGAATCAGCCCCTTTTTCAATGAGTTAATTTAACTTTTTTTCTCTTGGACTTTTTTTTTTTAATAGAACGGCTACAGCCTTGGGTCATTTTCAACTACTGTACTACTTTGATGATATTTATGCTTGATATTTAGACTTTTCTTATTTGTTGATACTATTATTATTTAAGTATGCCTATATTAAAAAGATCAGCAATCGCCTTTTTTGGTAGCAGCCAAAGTCGAATTTGTCACATTGAAAAAGGCTGGAATAACGATGGGTAAAGTGACCTCCTAATTACCTAGAAATATTGTTTACAGTTATCACCCTTTCATTTTACTCAGCTAGGTGAGTCCAGAGCCTCAGAGCTGTTTGTTTAGATGCCCCACTCCCACTGAAACAATTGAGGCATCAAAGTCCCCATGAAGGCACTGTGCCTTTCCCCCCAGCGGAGTCATCTCTCCACACCTCTTCCGCTTTTTTCCTTCGTCACCAGTGGTGATGCTCAGGATCAGTACTCAGGAGGTACTTATAAGGCAGTCTTTTGTATTCCCTCAACTATGTAAGTCCCCACACAGCCCTGTTCTGCGCTGAGCTTCCCTTGGCTTCCTGGTAGAGGCTTCATAGTCTTTCAAATCAAAAGCCAGCACACAGTTAGCATGGCAGGAGTGAAGTGAAGAAGACTGATATAATCAATGTGAGACTTGCTCCCAGCTCAGTGGAGCCAAGATGTGCAGTACAAGAGCCATGTTTGAGTGTACTGGAAAAGAGATCAATTTGTGCATCACGAAATAGCTCAGGCTGAACAGAGTCAAGTTCATCTGGAAAGCAGGCCAGCAAAGAAGGGGCCTTAATGGTTCTTCCATCACTATATATTGAGGGAAGAGGAAAGAGATTTAAAATCTGTGCACAAACTATTTGGTCCTGTAGCAAATATGCACAGCTTGTACTGGGAGCATGTTAATACAGTCGTCATCATTGCCCATCGTTACAGCACAAACATATCAGATGTCACTGTAAAGTTTATGGCACTATTTTATTTGAGGGTTTGGTCTGAACGCAGCTGTTGTACTACTCATTAATTACAGACTGCTGATGTTGACAAGTGTGCGTTCCAAATGATCCGATTATTATTTAATGTACTTCTTAAATGAGTGAAACAATTGCAGGTCAACTCAGAGAGTATTTGAAAGCAGGACTTCAGATCAGTGTTTGATGTTTAAAAAAAAAAAATATGAAAAGGATTCAAATTAAAAAGATCCTTGGCTGCAGGCAGCAGAACAGCTGGACTTATTTAAAACCATTTGTTTTTCAAGTTTTCTTTTTTTTTATATATGATTTTGCTTCTTTGTTTGAGTCAGATGCAGTAGCACTTTGGTATTGAAAAGTTACAAACTGAAGAACTTGCATTGTCAACAAGGTCATCTTTGTGCAGAAAATAGGGGGTGTTTCAAGAGATCTCAGCAAAAGTTCAAAATGGTTCTGCTAAAATATATATGTGGCCTCATGCTTTTGTTTAGCGTAATGGAATTTATCATTTTCTAGAGTTTGCTCTGATCAAAAAAGGCAGAAAGCATCAAAACCAGTATCAGAACAGTTAAAAATGCATTTTGGAAGTATGGAGACCTTGCTGAATACGGAAATAGAGAGACCCCTACCCTTGCGTAGTTGGAATCTCACCTCATCAGTAGCCTAAAAAAAAAGTCCTCCCTCACTAAACAGTAGCTCTGTTGCAGAATCCATTTTACACATTCTCTCGCACTCGCCGTGCAGTTCAAATCCCCATTGACCACGGCTTTCACGTCTGCCTTGTGACTGGACCACCCAAGCGCATAGTACTGCGAGTGGGAACCCAAAGGTGAGGGTGAGGAACCGCAGAGGAGCCGCACAGGGCACAGCTGCTCCCACATCAGTCTCTCCCCACATCCACGGCTGCTGTCCGCTGAAGCCTTAGCCTGTTTTAGCCCATAGTGTTGTACTATCCCCTCCTGAAACTAAATTGATGGGAAGGTGAGCCCAGTCTGCCTGCCCGGTGGTCAGGCCTAACGTTTGACGTTTCTTACGGCTACACGTCTACTTCCTTCACACCTGCCCTGAAGTGGAAGTTTAATTTTTCCCTGCTGTGAACGGTTTGAGAAAGTGTGGAGCTGGTCGCAGCACAGCACTTTGTGTTTCTGAAACACAACCAGAATGTGGGGTTTCCCACCTCCTCGCCCACCATCACTGCCAGCAGCTCCTGAGTCAAACTTCTCTGTGCACACCAAACACAAAACAACACAGTGCTCCCCTTACAGAGGAACATCTGAGTTTATTATCCCGTGCAATTAGTCTGTTTAATCACCGTGAGCTACAGTGTATTCACACAAGTGCTTATGAGACACCACAGTTCACTCAAATCTCTTTTTATAGCCATCCCCTGCCCCGCTCAGGACAGCAAAGCTCTCTGAGGCTGTAAAAACTCTTGTGTCATTCCTCTCATATCTAAACAGCACTTGGCAGGCAAAAGGAGGACAGCTAGGTAAAACACTTCCCCCATTCACATGCCTCCAAATTATAGTGTATAAGTATATATTTTTATATGTAATATATATATATATTTATATAGTTTTATCATCCCAGTTGCTGAATGGAATAGCACTGTTGTGCTTCCCTTTGCAAGTCTCGGTCAGCAGAGTGCCTTAGGCTCCTTCCCCTACCGACGTGCAGTAGTTGATGGCAGTCTCTACTATCAGCTTGTATGTTCCTCTCACAAGACACAGCTTGTTGTCCAGAGGCAGCCTCATCCAGCAGTTCCAAAGTAAACACAGGGCCGACCGCCTGTTTGCGTAAAGACCCCTTACTTTGCTCTCAGCGTTTCTGCTTACTTCCAGAGTTCCCATTTGGCTTCCAGAGCAAAGTGAAGGAGCTTTAGTGCAAGAGGAGGCAGACGCAGGGAGCGTTGTTGCTACTAAGGATTTTACTTGCAGAATTATGCCAAATAAACTTCTGGAAAGGAGAAAAACGGTTTCCTCCAAATGGCCCACAGTCTTTGTCAGAGTGTTCTGAATTGCCTGCACTCTTGAAACATTCATTACTGCTTTCTGGATGACCTTCTCCATTAATGTATTTGAAGATTCAGGATAAGTGGATCATTTTCAATTTGGGCAAAACACTTTCTTGTTTTCCTGCATCGTAACATTCTTGTGTTTTATTTTTGTTAACCGTGCTTGGTCAGTACTGATCACTTGGCATTTTTCTCCTTGTCCTCAGATGGTTGCATCAACAGAGTTACTTGTATTTATGTATGTAAATAGAGTTCAAAAGCTTCACAGCAAAATATTTAGTGCTTGTAATTACTCTGCTTTTTTTTTTTTCCTTTTCGTTTTCCTGTGTTTTTAATGAACTTACCTTTGTTTGCTTAAATACTCTAGTGAGACTTATTTCTTTCCAAATTAGTTATTTTAGGCTTCGAGATTAACTACATTTTATTCACTTTTGTAAACAGTTATAGCATGGTCCCTATCCAACACTCTTCACTTTTTCTTTTTCTTTTCTTTTTTTTTTTTTTTTTTTTTTTTTTTTGTGGTAGGGGAGAAACGAATGTGCAAAAATCTGTGGGTTATTTGTGGTATCCTGGGTGTGACAGTGACACACTTTTCTTTCAAACACAAACTCAACTTTCAGTCTGAGGGGGTGGCATGGCAAGTCAGAGGGGAGGCCTGGCCTGGTGGGAGACGCACTCCTATCAGGACGGCATCAAAGTGTGTTCGTTCAGCATTTACTGGATCTGTTTACAAACCAGATGCTGCAGCATACTGGAACAGTCACATTTTCCTTTGACGCTGTCATGCTGAACATTTCCAGAAGGGGAAACTACCAGGTTTTGGAAGTTTGCTTTTTTGGTTTTTGATCACAGGGGGATTTTTCTTCCGGGGGTGGGAAGGGGGGCTGCTGTTTTTTTTGGAACCAGAAAGGAAAAGAGAATAGAGTAGATTTTTCCCCCACTACAGAAAGTCTCCAGATACCACGTCAGAGTAGACTCTTGCTGTACATACGGATGGCTGTGTCCAGCTCCACGGGAAAACTCATTACAACTAGCACGCAGAGCAGCTGGACTGCTGCGTTAGTTTTAATGAAGACTTTCTTTCTTTCTTTGTACCACAGTTTCCTCTGTAAATTCAGTATCATAATTAGTGTGAATGACAAATAAAATGTTTGACAAGTATGCGCGTTGGCCTGGTGCGTTCTTTCATCAGGGAGAAACTGACTGTCACAGGAAAAGTACCCATCAGAGAACGGTACTGAGAGTGTATCACTCACAACATCAAAAATACATTTCTGTGGGGTTTTTTTTAATCTATTTATTGCTTTTTTTACATTAAATTGACGTTTTTCTGATGCAGAATGACCTGTCTTGCTATCCAATAGGACCATCAAAACAAGACTCAGATGAGACTTTGCATGTACAGAGGCTTGGTAATTGAACTGTATCTCCAACATCTTGATTAAATTCTTGAATGGTCTAAAATCTCCTATATCTGTTATTTTTCTTCCTTCATTTTATGCTTCTTGGGCTGGATCATCTTTGATATTGATGAGTTGAATCTTATTTTTAGGAGTACCAAAACAGACAGTTTGAAGTCATGCTACTTTTGAGATACACTGTTGTTTTTTTCCCCTCTCTTTAAATAAATAATGGAACAGTAGTGTCAATGAAACATTAATAAGGGAGAAATCAAGCTTTCAAATAGAGAAAAAGAAGAGTCAATAATGAAAGTTCAATCTGAAAGCCCCAGTATCTACACATAAAATCTTCTAGTATTGGCCTGACAGAGTACATTGCATCATATTGAAGAAGTTTTCAGTAGTCCACTTCTATACAATAATATATGCATGCAAAGATTACCTTTCACTTGTTTCTCTCAGTGAAAAACAAGCTGCAAAGCACACTATCACAGGTATATTTTTTCTAACATCTCGTCAGGTAGCATTCCATCTCCTAAATGGTAAGTCATAGTATCATTTTAAAATTGGGATGAAGGGACTACGAGAAAACAGTTACCGAATTCCAAGCACTTAACTTTCTAACCTCTTTCTAACCTCTTTAGGCTGAGCTAACACACGCCTCTCACAAGGTCACTGCTCAGTCTGAGCACGTCATTTCTTTCTGGCACAATCCCACATTATCCTCACAGTATTGCACCTACATTTTTGCAAGGGTCACCCACAGAGATTTTTCTCCTTAGCCCCTGAAACCCAAGAGCACTTCTTCAGAGGTGGATGGTCGAGCAGAGCACAGATTTATTTTGTTTTCTACTTTAACACAGCAGGAAGAGAAGCTATAAATAGTGACAGTCAAAACAAAAACCAAAATTTTTACGCCCAAGGGCAACTCAGCAGAAATATTTGTAGCTGGATTTCAAAGACTATAGGGAGGACGTATGAGCAGAGTTTCCATTTCATATGGGAGGGGAAGGCAAAGGACAGCAGTGGCCACTTGGACATGATGCACACATTCCACCATTCCCTTAGTGCAGACCAAAGTTACCTGTTTTCCCCAGGGTGAGGGGAGGAAGCAGAGGCAGCTGCCCTCCCTGCACTCTCTGCTCTCTGAGGAGCTGCCCCTGGGCAACCCTGTGAGGCAGGTGGCTTGGCCATGCCTTCCTCTGGTAGCTGAGAGAGGCCAGCTCAGCCCCACCTCTAGCATTTTGAGGGGGAGGAAGAAGAAAGAGCAAAAAGGTGAGGAATACAAAGGCTGGAGGCTGCTGTTTGTGAGAGGAGGGGCTGGTGGGGTGAACCCGCACAGTTGTTGACTTGCTGTTCTACCCTTACACTCTGACTGACAGCTTTTGACGGGCTTTAATTATAAAGGCCATTGTCATGGGTGTTCTCTGCACTGCTTTGTTTGACTTGTGCAATGAGGAAACCCCTCCCTCTGGAGTCAGGCTTCAGAGCTAAAGCAGCTTATTAAATAATATCCGCCTGAAAGGCACTGTACGACTCAACACAGCTGTCCTGGAAAGACAACACAGGTGTGTTACCTTTGGTTTACATGGCTTTTTTCCCTCTTTTCAGTGGCTTGTCACACAAGACAACAGGCTTGGATTAGTGGTGAGTGTACTGTGCCCAGAAGTTGTACTCTTTTTCTGAGCAGGCACAATAATCCTGGTATTGGTGCTATGTGTGCGGTCACGGAACTGACTGTAAACTGCATTAGCTGCTCTGAGACAGATCTTGTTCACAGCATTCATAGCTTATAAGCCTATCAGCAGTGCCACTGCTACAATGCTGGAAGACCTTGTAATGACACTGTGGTTTCCAGACATCACTGAAGTATGACTCAGTCCAGAACTGTAAATGGGCCAAAAATATTATTTAATGGTGTCCCACTGTATTTTTACAACACAGGGTATTTGCAGGTCTGTAAGATGCTTTAGAAGCATGTCTCCTTAGGCAACCTCCCAGTTGCAGGAAGACACCAGCACCTTTCATCCCTGTTTAACTCTGGTGAGGACTCACATTTACTTTGCCACCGGGATGCCCTGTGGAGCAGAAATCCTAATGTGGACAGTGTTTCAGAGAAGGAATGTCCAAACTGAGCTCATCGCAGTTCTCGCCTGCTGGGGGAGGAAGACTCTGTACAGATAAAGGCATGTTTAACTCTGAGGAGAAGGAAAATAAAGGCTCGGAACCTGCAGGTCTTCATTGGAATGTCTAGCTACTGAATTAGGAAGCTTGTTTTCTGGTTTTAAGTTACAGGGACACCTAGAAGTCTCCCAGACTGGATTAGTCAGCACGAGTCACTGTCTGGGAATTGTTTGGGTTTGTGAGAGGAGAATAAAACAATTTAGAAAGAAAATCTAATACACAGATTTAAAACATAGCCTGCTTGCAGAGCAAAGAGGGGGTTAGGTCTGATCTGTGGACTTCATAAACACTGGTTCTGAAGGCTAGGGTGGCTGTCAGAAGATAGAGACCTGTTCCCTGCTGATGCAGAATTGTTTCCTGCAGCATGTAAAAAATGCCTCTGGCTGTTTTACTTTCAAATGCCCCAAATACAGGAACATCTGCAGCTCTTCTGTGGAAGTTTAAAGGCAATCCTACTACAGCCTTCATGCCACACTCTGCTGCTGCTGCGCTTGACCCATCTTGCAAGCTACACCCAAGGAAGCCTGCACTTCATTCCCTAGGGAGTTCTGAGGTGCCTGCGCTTCATTCTCTAGGGAGATCTGAGGTCTGGGTGCACTTCATGGTGCTTATGCCAGCCAGCTGCATATTGCCATTGCCACTGTATTCTCGAATCAGACCTGCTCAGTGCCAAGACCCAACAGTTCAAAATGCAGTTCCAGTCTCTGTGTGCAGGGACATCCCAGCTGCAAGTGTACAGGTTTCCTGCCCCCACCTCCCCCTACAAAACTCAGCAGGCAGAAGGGAGGGGGGGGAAGAAGACATTATTACTAAGCAACTGTCCTCCCTTTCTTTTTCTTTTCCACTCCCTCCTCACCATCATGCATCTGTGATCTCTCTCCAGTCTTCTGCAGGACTGGGAGCTCAATGATGTCAGTTCAGTGCAGACAACTTGGGAAGGGGTGGGGGGTGGGGGGCAAGGGAAAGGGTGTTGAGCACAGACAGGCAGATGCCAGCATGTCCATCCCATGGGCATTATGATTTGGGGGCTGGATGAGAGGAAGAGTCCTTCTGTTTTGTAACAGAAAGGCACATTTCCAAAAGTTTCAGCACACAGCAAAAAATCTGTCCGTGTGGTCTTGAAATAATGTTCAGTTGTATCCTTTTGAAAATACTGAAACTGAAATGATCCTAGTTGCCAAAGGGCTGCAGTCTGCCAGCTTAGCTGGGAAGCCTGGTCCGTGGGAAGCAGGCAGCACTGCTGGTGATACGGTTGGGGTGAGTCAGTGTGCTGCACCACAGTTTATCAGAAGTATTTCAAACAAGCTCCAGGTATGAGTGGTCAACAGCAAGCTCATCCTACACAGGCAATTTAGCTATTGCTCACTGCTGTTAGGACTGTGCCTGTGATCTCATTTGGATGGCCTTGCAAACTTGAGTCCAAGAGTGCTGAAGTGGCAGATATTTTGCCTTGTATTCCTCTCTTTCCAAATGTGATCTCTTTGAAGTTACTAAGGCTGTTTTGTAATGCTCTGTATATTTTCTGACCTCCCTGGGTCTTTAAGCATATCGCCTAGTGGAAAATATTTGTGTCCCATCTCATTGTGCTGTAGCTGTTTGACATTTTCTGCTTTCTGAAGTCTTACAGGCACATTAATTCTCCTTAAGACATCAATATCTGCCAATTTTCTTCCTGATCCCTAAAGAGGAGGCTTCTTCTCCTTTGCTTGCACTGCTTCCTCAAGAAAGGTTAATAAGTCCATGGCTGTGAACAGAGGTCAGAAAATGAGGAGAGAATTAAAAAGAAGAAAAATTATGAAGATCACAAAGGATGACTTGAAAGATAAAACTACAGGTATGTACCCAGTTTACAAAGCACATCTGTTCTACGTATGTGTCTCAAGCAATGGTCTTTGGGGCAATCTTTGTTGTAATGTCTCCATTGGTGCCTGTCTCGCAGGAGATAGAATCACAGAGCTGTGGAACATCCACAAGGATCATTGAATCCAACTCCTGGCTCCACACAGGACCACCCAAAAATCAAACCCTGTGTCTGACAGCACTGTCCAAAGCACTCTCAGATCTTTCCAAGTTACAATAATTTCTGCCTGTTTTCCTCAACCCTCAGGCTCTTGAACTTTCAGGTGATCCCAATACTATCCAAATCCTCTTATAGATCACTCTTCAAAATAACTTTGCTGCAGGTTTTTGCCTTCTTTTCTGCATCCTCTCATTCTCACAAAAGCAGCCTACAACAGGGAAAGGAAACGCTGGAGAAACTGGGAGGGGGCGAATGCACCAAGGGAACTTGGGTCTCAGGATGATTATTCTATGCCTCTTTTGAAGTTTAAGATGCATCATTCATCCAGACCTTTCCAAACCATATACACAATTATGAAATATGGTCAAGAGGTTTCCAAGTGTCCATTCAACCAGCGTGGTTGCATTAAAGATGAAAGAAGCATCACCCTTTGCTGAGGTCCCCTCCTTGAGGGGGTGAATTCCACCACTCTTCAAGGCTCTTGGTACAACAGCATATCGAGACAAGAGTGGGAGGAAGAGAGAGTCACTTCTGTAAGGGATATTTTTGTGCCCTGTTTGCAATAACATCCACAGACGTATTGAGGTTTGCCACCCACGGGCAGCCCAGTGGTTTCAGGAACTATGCATGGGCGAAGAATGAGTTGCATTCGGTCTGTTTTGCAGGGGGAAAGAGAGGCAAGTGGGAAGTCAAATTTATTCAAAATCTTAAAATAAGAAATACCGAGTTTCCTGTCTGCTTTCCTTGCCACCTGGATTTTGCAACCAGCAAAGAGGGGAAAAAAAATCAAGTACTATTAAAGAAAATGAGCTTTTTCATTACCTATTAACAAAGTGCCAGAATAGGAGAGTTATTTACACTTCCAGTGCAAGAAGCTGTAAATTGCTGAAAAAGCAAAACTTGTGAACTTTTGTTTTTTGTTCTGATAAAAAACAAATCTAGGGTGATGATAGGGCTAAACCACTCTAGGAATGAGGTTCTCCTCTGTGATGCTAATGGAGATGGATGCTGCAAGGCGAATAACCTCATCTTACAGTGATTGTTCACCATCCCTCAGAGTTAAGTTCCTGAAGTGTCTCTTTTCTTGTTTCTACCACAGCTCATACACTGTGAAACTTTACTATCTAGAGCTCCCAGCTGCTAGTTACAACCCACCATTAGAAACTAACACAGCTCCCACAAGTTGCTTATCTCCCTGTCAGTTGTTACACTGCTATATCAAATGCAGCTATTCCTGTACTTTTCCCCCCTTTTTGGCCCTTGGAATTGCTTTCTCTCCATTTGTCCAGCTCAAATGTGCTCTTCCATCACCTCCAGCTCATATCCAGGCCCGTGTGGTGTAATTAGGTGTGTCTTTCTTTCAAATGAGTCCATGTGCCATACAGAGAACAAGATTAGGGAAGAGCCCCTGCTGAGACAGTAAGACGTGTCTGTCACAAGCTCTTTTTTAAAATTTGCACTTATATTTGCTGAGTGACAATTTAACAGTGAATGTACTTGATGGAGGATCTCTCTATGGCTCTCTCACTTGCTGATGTTTGTAACAAAACCCCTTCTTTCCTGTGCCTCGTTTGCCTTATCTGCAAATGGGCAGTGACACTGACCTTCTGTGAGAAGCACTTTGAGCTCCATTGATGAAAAAGTCCAGGGAGAGCAGCCTTGTTGTTATTGTTGTCTGGAGAGTAAAAACATGCTCATAAATCATCTTTCAGGGATGGTAAAGCAGGTTTCATTGGCTCTGGAGCTGGGTGACTGAACAGAGAAGAATTTCCTTCTTTGGCATTTTCCCCTAGTTTTAATAACTTTGAACTCTTGCTTTAGATCTTGTTTACATTAGGCTGGTTTAGTAACTGTGTGTCTCCCTCCAGCAATTGTCTCCTTCTTCCCCACCTTCCTCAGGTATTTGGTTTAGGTACCAAACATCTGACTCAGGTCTTCCTGGAGAACGGCTGAGCCAGGGCACATGGAAGAGGGATTCATTTTTCCCTGTTTGCGAGCAGAGGGACTTAACGGGGGAAGGAGGTGGAGGCTGGGACTGTCATGGATGTGAGCCCTGAGAACATAAAAATCTAGGCTGTTACCACACCCATGTGGCCTCTCGATGAAATGCTAAATGCAAACCGCACCGACGGCTTGTGCTAAAAATGTTAGGGCCGGAGAATTGTCATGGGTCCTTCTAAGCTTTACAAGTGATGAAGCAATGACGCCTGCCTTTCAGCTTAGGGAGGGGAAGCAAAGCTTCTTTGAAAGCAGCAGGTCACTCAGTTAGTTACACAAGCACATTTATCACGGCGTGGGCTGTAGAACTTGATCACTACCAGGAGTGGGATGGTTGGTTCTTGGCTTTGTTTTTGAAAAGCTCTGACACAAAGAGGGGTCTGAGGCAGCCCAGCCCGGGTCATCCTGCCAGGGGAAAGCTTATGACAAGGCAGTGGCTCAGTCTGTGACCGCGGTGGTTCAGGGCACCGGAGCCCTCAGGGAGCTTCCCTCTCCTCTCACTTCAGCCACCGACATCACTGCCAGCCCCCTCGGGCAACGGGAAGAGGATGCTAGGGGCCCGCCGTGGCCCGGGGGCAGCCCTTAGGGACACAAAATTTGGGGCAGCCTGGGGCTGGCTGTGCTGGGCCAGGGGGAGCAGGAGGCATCTGAAACCTGCGGCTCTGGCTTCCCAGTGTTGGGTAATGGAGGCTGTGCCAGCAGATTGCTGAGTGCCTTCCAGACTGGCAGGAGAGGGGCTTGCTCTATGGAGCAACAAGGGTGCTGTGAAGAGGTTCTTGGTTTGTATGGAGCTGGCTTGTAGAATTCGAATTGGAAAGGTCGTTTTATGAAGTAATAGAATCATAGAATCATAGAATCGCTCAGGTTGGAGAAGACCTTAAAGATCATTGAGTCCAACCACGACCTAACCATCCTACCCTAACTCTAACAGCCTTCCGCTGAATCATGTCCCTGAGCACCACATCCAATGGTTTTTAAACACATCCAGGGATGGTGACGCAACCACCTCCCTGGGGAGCCTATTCCAGTGCTTTACAACCCTTTCTGTAAAGAAGTTTTTCCTGATATCCAACCTAAACTTACCCTGGCTCAACTTGAGGCCATTTCCCCTCGTCCTGTCTCCTGTCACCAGTGAGAAGAGACCAGGCTTGGGGAAAGTGTGAGCAAGAATGAGAAAGGCCTCAACCATCCATTGAGTCTCCAAAGCCTATAGCCCTTCAGCTCAGCAAGGCAGCAATCAGGTGCTGCCAGGAAGAACAGACATAGGACATAGTGGTACCTGCAGGACAGACAGCAACGTGGTTTCCTTTCTGACAGAAGGGATATTTTAAAAAGCCATTGACCTTGTCTGCAAGACGTGTTCATTGCTGCTGGATGAGAGTTTCGAAGCCGTGCCAAGGGTGTACGTAGCCGTGTATCTCCAGTGGAAATGAAGGGAGTACGTCCATCTGGCATTTGTTTCTTTTAAAGTTTCATCCGCTGATCCTTTCCTCGCTTCTCCGTCTGGGAGAATGTCTGTCACCCACTCTGCCACCGTGTGGGGCACTCGAGCAATACAGCTCCAGGGGAGGGCAGCGAGGACCAGGACACGTTGTCAGGGTTAGCAGGGGAAGGGAATTCAAGAAGAAAAGGCTCGGAGATATAACTGAGACAAGATGGATTATTTCAGGGCTCTCGGCAATTGCAAGTCTCAAAATACAAATAATAATAATAAAAGTTATTAACTTAGCTTTCCTATAAGAGTCTTTTCTAACTGGTTCCAAGCCTGGAAGAAAGGTGAACAATATTCAGTGTCATACATCTGGGCCTGAGGCTTGCAATTATGGCCCGTTCTGAGAGAAATTCTGACCTTTCCAGACAGATGGGCTAGCTGTGTACGGATCAGACAGCCAGGATGACTATCAGCAGACAGATTCATAAAAGCTTATGGGGAATAAATTTCAAGAAGTCATGATCAAAACTGTCAGGAGCCATAAATGCATCCAGATGGGGAATAGCTCAGAAGAACTTCCCATTGCCACATCAGAGACCTGGAAGCTTGGAAAATGTTGAAAGTTGACTGTAATATGAGGTTCAAAGCTAATATGCTGGGTTGTCTGCAGTGTTGTATTATGGCTGTAATCTCAACAATTCATCAGGCGCCCTGGCTGGCTGATATGAAGTCTTCTACTCCAGAGGCAGGCTGATTCTTAGTCCTCAACAATATGCAGAATATTAGTACTCATTTCTTGCCTCCTGTTCTTTCATATCCAAACTTTTGGAGTGCCAAATGCTTAGTCATGCTTCATCTGTGAGATGGCTTGAGCTCTGTGACAGCATGTTTCCAGTCACATCTCATGAGCTACTCCCAAGATTTATGTTTTTTTTCAGTACAATCAAAGCTGATCTGAAGACCATAAGATGGTACTAGACAACAAACTGGATTGTTCAAAAGTATTTCCTTGACTCACTGGTATTTTGTCTTCTACACACTTGGCTGTCCATCTCCTGTGTGGCCCTGAGGGAACTAGCAGGCTCTCGGTCCTGTCTCAGCTGTGCTGCTGCTGTGCTCATCTCTAGCCATGCTGCTGGCCCTGCCTGGAAGAACCCTGGCCCTAGCTCATTCCACACCTTGCTGGGGTTGTTGGTCAACACTGCAGCAGCTCTTGGCTCTGCCCACTGCTTTCAGACACTTCAGGATGGCACTCATGAGTGAAGCCAATGCCTGTGCTGTGGTCATCCTTTTCTCCCAGCTCTCCAGTCCATAAGGATCAGCTGGCCCTTCCAGCTCCTTGATAGATACCCTGAATAACAAAATCACAACTAAGATCAAAAAAATCTGTCAAGAAGCAAATTAATGAGAGGCATTTGAGTCAAAGGGTACGATCTTTTTTAGTATGGATATGTGTTTTTTTGTTGGAAATAGACCACAATTAGCATTCACGGGCTCTGCTGAGAGATGTGGGAAAGGTCAAGGGCTCACCAGATACAGAATCTAAATGGTTCTTAACTTAAGCTTGCCTTTCTGGGGCAGAGTAACAGTCCAAGCAAGGGAAGTTTCTACTGCGGGTTTGCTCATTTTCAGAGTCATCAAGCATCACCTTTCACAAGGGCTGACATTTAATTTAAAATAAGATTTGTGAAATAATAAGTGTATAGGACTGCAGAGTGAGAATCTTGACCTTGTAACAAAAGAAAGTTGTGATCTTAATGCAACATGCTTTTGGCTGGTTTGAATGGTAAATAATAAATAATACTCAAGTATCCTGGATGAAATGCTAATATTTATTTGGTGCAGTCAAAAGAGCTGTGAGGGTAGCTTGTAACATTCAGAGAAACCTAAATAGAGCAGGTACTCTGAGATCTTTCCGATCAGTTTCTTAAAGAGCTTTGCCTCTGCCATTTGATTTGAAGGCGTATGCCCAAAGCTAACACTCAGTGCTGTTTCTGATAATCATTGGGCTAAGGAAAGGCAGGACCTGCAGGACCTACACAGATGGATGCTCTGTTTTTTTGTCATCTAATCAACTAATCAATTCTGAATATATATCTGTGTAATTTTGCATGAAAGAGAGTGTAGGTTCATTGCTTTGATCTAGGCCTTGGAAAAGAATCTTTACAGTAAAGTATGAGTGCATTTTCTCAAGTCTATATGTTTTCACAGGAGAGAATACCTACCTACTGCATACTGAAATTCCTTCTCTTTCTCACTTAGACATGCCTGCCTTCAAGATTTGGTAAACAAGGTATTGCAGAATTATTAATGCATTTCTCTTCATTGGTCTCCTGGGAGTTTGATAGGCGTGAGCCATAATTTTAAGCGCTGTGAGTTCAGACAGCTGCATAATAACTAGGAACAACTCTCGCTACTGGCCAGAGCCATACACAGTGCAGGCCTGGGCAGCTCCTTCACTGGTAAGTTCCAGAAGTGCTGAGGTTTCTACACGGAAATACTGCTGACCCGAGCCATTCGTACAACAGTGAAAATGGCCCCTGGCTGTGCAGTCCTATTTGCAGATGTGTTGTCAGGAATTCTTTTGTCATTTGACAACTGTCAAACTTGCTTTACCGTGTGTCCTGAGAGAAAGAACAATCGTCTCACCACTTCACGGGAATGCAAAAAAAGAGAGTAGTACTCCATTGACTTCTGGTAGAGAAGAGGTAGAGAAGAGATAGAGAAGAGATAAATGAAATGAACCGATGGGCAGGTCTGAGACGTGTTTATTTTGTATGTGATATTTTATTATGTTTGGGAGGTATTTCTGGTAAAAGGAGGAGCATAATTAACTGGAAGAATGTTTGTAGCTGTAACCAAGGATAGTCTGGGCCAAGGAGCTACACTTTGGTGTCCCTGGGGTGAGCTGGTCAGCCTCACCTGGGCAATTGCTTCCAGAATTGGAATGCAAAAGTTATAGCCTCAAAAAAAAAAAAAAAAAAAAAAAGAAGAACCCAAAGAACAGCAAGCCAAAACCAAAATGGGAGAGAGGCAAAATGGAAAAGGCTTTGATTAAAAGTTTTTCTTTAAAGGGTAATATAGAGCAGAAATCATTTATGTCTTCTCCAAAGCAAGAGATGAGGACAGGGTGAAGGATTCCCTGAATGTACAGGGATGAGGGTAATCCAGCATGTTGCACACAGTCTAGCTGATGAGCTGTAAAAACAGAAATTGCTAGCAATGCTAGCTTGGAAAGTGAGGGTTGTTAAGAAAGAATAGTAATGGAGCCTACAGCCTTAATAAGACTTTACTGCTCAGCAAGGTTTGACAAACCCTAACTGGAAGTAGGATGTTACTACAGGGGATTGGGAAGAAAGTGACCATCCTCTGAGAGCTGAGCTAGCGAGCTTCAACAAAAAAGAAGACTGAAATAGTAACAGTAATATACCAGGAGTTAAATATAATCCCTTATACTGTTTATCTACCTTTTCTGCCATTAATAAAACATTTTGCATTATGTCAACTGAGCCACATTTGCAAATGAAGAAAATTTGCTTGCTGAGCACCAGAAAGGTTAGGTTTTATTTTCCAAAGCTTCTGAATGGGCATCTGAGTTTAGAAGTGACCCCTGGCATTTGAACTCAGCCCTTGTTGCCAGTCAAGTTCTAACTGAAATGTTATATGAATAAATGAATTTTATTCAGCCTTTCCCTGCCCAGTACCTCAAACGGCAGCTTCAGCTCCTAATTTACATCCAGGCATTGTGGGATCTTGTCAAAACAATTTACTAGTTTCTTTCTTGTGGTTTCCTTAGCCGAAAGCATAGCCAAAACCTGTCTATGCTCAACTCTGACCACTCGCCCAAGCTTTAGTTTCAGGAAACTGCCAACAAACAAGAGTCAGTGTCATGCTGAAACATTGGCTTAAGTGAGACAGCCGCAAGTGACTGATGAAAGGCTGACAAAACAGCCACTGAAACAATTTGGAGAGAGATGAGTCCAGATGTGATATACTATTTGCTTAGACTCAGTCTTGTAAATGAATTCCGGATGAGGAGATTTGGGGCAGAGTGATTTCTTCAGGATTAAGCTAAGAACTAAGGAGTGTTTTTCCTCAAGAAGAACTGGGTCATGTGCATCTTTCCAGGTTGGCTTAGTATTCTTCTTTTCTCACAAAGTCCAACCTTTTACCTAACAATGTACTTTCAACACATTTTATGTGTTTGGGAAAGAAGAACAGGTCTGTAGTGATGACACCAAAGAAGAGAGCTGTGCTTCATCCCCTGCACTACTTTCCACTCTTTCTTTTTACCTGGGTAATCTCACTTGGATTCCCAGCATAACCTAAGTGAACAGCCGAGAGAAGAAAGCTGCCACTTACGAAGCAGAGAATCCCCATTAGACAGTGGGCATATGGAGTTAGGTACATACATAGAATCATAGAATCAAAAGGGTTGGAAGGGACTGCTGAGGATCATCTAGTCTAACCCCCTGCTAAAGCAGTTTTCCTAGAATAGGTCACACATCAAAGCTTCTAGGTGAAGCTTTTTTTATTCTTCTTTTGAATATTTCCAGAGAAGGATACTCCACCACCTCTCTGAGCAGCCTGTTCCAGTGCTCTGTCACCCTCAGAGCAAAGAAGGATTTTCTTGTGTTTGTATGGAGCTTCCTTTGTTCCAGTTTGTTCTTGTTGGCCCTTGTCAATGGGCACTGCTGAAAACTGCTTAGCCCTGTCCACTTGAAACCCACTCTAGCTTTATAAGCATTGATAAGATCCCCCCCTTCTCAGTCCACTATTTTCCAGACTGAACAGTCCCAGATCTCTCAGCCTTTCTTCACAAGTGAGATGCTCCAGGCCCCTCATCATCTTTGTGGCCCTCCTCTGGACTCTCTTCAGTAGTTCCCTATCTTTCTTGAACTGGAGAGCCCAGAACAGGATACAGTACTCCTCACTGGACAGAGTGAGAGGCCTCACTGGACAGAGCGATGTGGCCTCACTGGACAGAGTGGAGGGGGAGAATCACTTCCCTTGACTTACTGGTCATGCTCTTTTTAATGCACCGCATACACTAACATACCCTATACACTGTATTGCAGTGGGCAGTGCAGCTCTGTGCCAGGAATGAAATACAGGCTTTTGCCCAGTCAAATAACAATGCTCACTCCAAGCTGCTTCTCTCTCCTTAGTGTGGTTCTGGGACTATTTTTCCTCGTATTGCATTGTCTGGATGCTGACGAAATATAGCCCAGGGTGCACTTTTAAGATCAGATACTATTCTGCTACTGCAAATGCCCCTTGTAGCCTTTCTTCTGGCTTCAGACACCTCTGACACACAGGAGGAAGGCTCTTGGCTCTCCATCCCCGCAAGCAGAGGCAAGCTTTTGAACCAGTGGTGTATCACTCTTGTTCCACCTTTGGCTACCAGTGGTTCTGTGACTTAGCCTTGCTTCTGACAACAAGGCTGTCATCCGGAACCATCCTTCTGGTTCATCCAGATCCGTGATCTCATTCCATTCTCACATTTTGATTTAGTCCCCAGGAACATATGACTGAGTCTGCAGGCTTTGCTATTTATCTAGCTCCTCACTGTTTGCTGTGCTGACAGCTGGCGTCACTGATGTGTCAGAAATCTTGGCTTCTGAAATAGTGCTCCCAATTCTTTTCCGCACCTTGACAATGAGAACTGAGGAGCTCATCTCCATGCTGCTGTTAGCAGTGGCTGTTCTCATTCCCAAAGTTTGCATACATGCTTGAGATTCTCCTGTTCAAGCAGTGGTAACACCCAGTTAATGTTTTTGCCAAGGCAGATAAAAGGCTTCTGACATCGGTGACTCTATTACTTAAGTGGCATAAAGCAAACCATGGAGAACAAAAGAAGACACATCACCAAATATCAAAATGCAGATTGCTAAAGTGGAACGGGATGTGGAATTTGTTCTCTGGGTAGTGAGGGAAGATAAGTATTTATAAGGCAGGAGATGAGATGGTTTGTTCAGCCAGAGAAAAAAAGCCAAGCTTTGTTGAAGGGCACTCATTATACAGGCTAAAGCACCCAGAAGATCCTGTTTGACCACAGTGGCAACCGATGTGTTGGCTAATATTCTTATCACTGTGGTTACTTCAAATAGCTTTTTAGCAGCTGCTGCTCCAGCTGTTGGAAGCTTTGAAAAAACAAAGCTTCCAACAGGTAAGGTCTGCTTCAGTGCAGCATCCCCATGCTGTCTGGCTGTACGTCTCATTAGACACCAGCCTCCTGTCGTGGGTGTAACTGTCAGTGGGTTGGCTGGAAGGATGAGTTCACAGATGTAACTAAAGACAATACAGAGGTGTTTGCATTGTGCTAGGGATAACAAGAAACACAGTAAGATATTCTTAGGTGCAGTTAACTCTCACAGCCCTAACAAAGAAGCTGGCTTGCCAATAAAGCTGCTTTCATTTTAATAAACCCTTTTCGTTGATTAATAATATGCATTTTAATCATTTAATTATTTTCAATATTTTAATAATATAATTATCTAATTACCTTTACTCTAAAATATCACTTAATAATTCATTTCTATTTTGTGTCTCAAAGCTGTGTGCTTTACAGCAGACCTTGCCATCAAACTGAATTCAACTAGAGGTCTGTAGTTTCACTAAATGCAAGGCTACCTTTTGGGGTAAACATGTGTAAGAAGGGCATCTGGGTGTGAACCCAGCCAGACTGTAGATATGTAGGTACTGTTTTACACGTGCCATTTAAGATCATAACACTTCTTTCTTTTTTTCTCACAAACCAAGTTCAAAGGCAGATATCATGGGATGCTGTTGTAGATGATGAACAAGAAAGGATCCTGACATTATTATCAGTGTTTGACAAGGCACGAAAAAGTGCCGGTCCGGCAGCAGACCCTAAAATCAGTGGAATCAAAGGTAAATGTCAGAAAGTGTTTTCTCAAAAAGAGATTTGCATATCTGCTGCTGGTTTTGCAAAGATTTTATATATCTGATTCTGTGTCTGCCTTCCCCTATGTAAGAATCCTGTAATAAAAAGGGTCAGGGACCTTTTTGAATGGGGTAAGGGTCTTTTGTATTTATTTGATTGTTGTTTTAAGTGTGTTTTTCTAAAGAAAGGATATGACTGAGTTAAGAGACAGACTGTATGTTTGTCTGTGTGTCTGTCTGTGTGTTGTAGAAGGACTCTGGGGAAAGAGGAGGTGGAACAAGGAACATGAAGGAAGCTTCAGTCCTGCATGTATTCTCTAGCAAAATATTTTGATTCTAAGGAATCAATTTCCTTATAAAAGGAAATGTTTACACTGATATGTTTCAAAGACTCCCCACCAGAAAGTCGTACAAGCATGCAAGCATTCAGTCTGTTGCAGATGCTTCTCTACAATGAAATTCAAAATGGAAGAGAAGAGCAAACTATAAAAAACTTACTGCAAGCTGTATGTCATTGTAGATGGGTTTTGTGTTATTTTAATGACACCTCTTTTGTTAGTTCCGTATGTTTTACTTCTAATACAACTTGCCCTATCATTCAATGCTAGTGACACAGCATGACTCAAATACTGAAGAGAGAATAATATCTGCAGGGCAGAGGTCACATTTTAACATGACTAGAAGCAAAAATCCACCCAGGGAGGTGGAGGGCTTTAAACAAGAGACAAAGCTGCAAGCCACAATATTTCCATTGACATCTATTTGGATCAGTCATCTTTTGCTTTTTTATCTTAGAGAATTAGAGATTATATTTAGAGATTCAATAATTTCTCTTACTGACACTTGTAAGTCATGTTCTAGTTTCAGAAGGTGAATGCTTTGTAGCTTGATTCATGTATGCCATGGTGTCATGCTACAAATTACTGTTTCCTCAATCCATTCTGGTTTGTCAGATCTACCCTCTGCCTGGTTCAGATGTTAAGCATGGGTTCCACTTCAACCATAAGCTTTGTGTGAATCCAATCAACATCTGTTCATAGTCCTCTCATAAAAATTTTCAACAAAGTAACAAGGAACACTTTTCAACTTAAGGAGAAGATTGGGCAAGGGGGAATGGTTTTAAACTGAGACAGAGGAGGGTTAGGTTAGATATTAGGAGGAAGTTTTTCACACAGAGGGTGGTGAGGCACTGGAACAGGTTGCCCAAGGAGGCTGTGGATGCCCCATGCCTGGAGGCATTCAAGGCCAGGCTGGATGTGGCTCTGGGCAGCCTGGTCTGCTGGTTGGTGACCCTGCACACAGCAGGGGGGGTTAAACTAGATGATCATTGTGGTCATTTTCAACCCAGGCCATTCTGTGATTCTATGATTACCAAATTGAATCAGATCTGACTTTACATTAATGAAGAACTGCAAATCTCCCCATGTACTTATAACAAAGTCACTCTCAGGAAAGTTCTACCCTGCCTGGTTGTGAAGTGTGAGAGACCTAATTTCATTAGTTTGCCTCACGTGTCCTTGGACAAGAAACATTGTCTTTGTGCCACTTTCAGTTCTGTGGGTATGAGATGAGCGTAACAGCCTTCCATTTGTGACAAGGGTTCATGGTCCCTTTTTATGCACACTGAGAACGCTTCAGCCCTGCCTGAAGCCACACTTGGGCAGAATCTCCTGAATCTTCTTAAAGTAGGGTTCAAGCACAGCAGGAGATGTTTACCTTACTTACTAAGCACACTGTAAGGCCAGTGAACTTGTGGTTCCTCTGTGTTTCTGTAGGAGCCAAGGCATCATGAGTCTGCAGGAATATGGGCAACAGCTGTAGCTGCTCTCAACTCTGCAGCAGACACAGTGGAAACCTGATTAGGAATTGCCACCCAACCAGCTGTGTTTCAGCACACAGTTTTATCAGTTCTCTGATGCACTTATCTGAGTGTGCTTTTGCTACTGCATTTCTTAAGGCATGTACTTGATCTAGAATGAGATAGTTGAAGGAGGGAGGGAGGGAGGAGGTGGGGAGAGATCTATGGTTTAGTTCAAATTACATCCACAGTGATCTGAGGTTTTTCAGAGGAGATTTTGCTAACGCCAGCAGAGAAGTCACCTTTAGGAGGATGCCTATGGATGTAGTGGTAGTACTTTCCATCCACACAAGATACTGCAGTCAGTATTCTTACTGCATGGACACATCCTTGTCATCTTGCGGGCCGTTAGCTCAGGCATCTTTAGGCAGAGAGGCTTGTAACACTCTTATCTGCTACAGCATGGTTACATATGAGGCATGCAGAGCTTGTACGCTGTGTCTGAGCAGTGGGATGCATAGCATCCTTCATACAACATGTGCAAGGTCAAACTCCTTGCAATCTTTCCTGTGAGCACAGCATAAGAGGCAAAAAACTAGCAGAGTTTTCATTATCAGGAAAAGCTTTTCTTCACTTAGTGAAGAGAACTGAGTGGTTTGGTACAGGTCCTAATGTTTTGAAAAGAAAAGACAACAACAAATTAGATGAAAGCAACTGTATTTTTCAGCAGACGATACACTTTTGGTTTATAGGTTGTGTTACTTTTTAGTCTTGAGTTGAAATACCAAGGTTTGGTATTCTGTTCCCTTTGCTTTTCTTCCCTTCTCCAGCACTTCTATCTCTTATTTTTCCCCTTTCATCGCTGAAAATATATAAATAAATAAATAAATAAATAAATGGGAATGATAAAGAAACCCAAGAAAAACAATTGCCTTCAGCTTTCAAAAGAAATGTTTATTTTGATTTCAGTTCATTGGTTTAATCTAAAAGTTGGCCAAATTTCAGATTTTGAAACAAAACTCTGATTTCCATCAGTTCATTTCCAGACGAGATTTTTCTGTTTGCATTTTGCTAGTCAATAAAAACTTAATCAGCAAGAGTCAGATTTAGGTCTTCAGGAATCCAAAATCTTTGCTTCTTTGCAGTTCAGAGATGAAGGAAAACGGAGTGCTGATCTGAGCCATCACTTAGGGAATCCACAAGTTTGCGTTACCCCATAGCTCAGAAGCAGGACATAAGTCTGGCCTTCTGTCTCATAAGAAAACTAAGGGTAGCTCAGGAATATGATGCCATTTAGTACTGCTGACTAGAGAACGTAGTGGAGAGCCATGAGGCAAATCCCTGCTCTTCCATCTCTGCCAGTTATCCAGAATAGCTCACCAGGAAATTCAGTTTTTAGGGCAGCATATCCCATGTGTGATCAGTAAAGTCATGGTGAGTGTTCTTTGAGTAGCTTTGAAGGGTCCACAGGGAGCATCTGTGAGGCCAAGAGTGACTGAGCAACAGCAGCACTTGTGGTGGCCACTTTAGAGGAAAGTTTACTTATGAAGTCAAGGCTCAGCCTAGTCAAGGCTCTACCATGTTTTTGATAGCTTTTGTTGATTTGTCCTTTTGGGGGTCATGCCTCACCTCACCACTTGATTACTGGCTCTTGACAGCTTAGAAATAACCAGCGGGTGTGGCTTTTAAGCTAAACTTCAACCAGCTGTAAGGAGCTCATGGGATTTAGATATTTGCTTATACTCAAACAAATAGCATGTTGATACCGACGATGGATACCAACTTGCTTTCATGAGGTTTCATTTTTCAGTGCTTTGAAGCTATTTCAAAAATGAAATGCATTGGGGGAAATATGTTACAGTTAATTACCATGTATTTGATTTTATTCCAGCATGCTTTTGGAATTACTGCATTGAGCACAAGTAGTATTTAACCTTCAAGTTGATGGGTCATTCTGAAGACTATCTGATACTGAAGCTGACAAAAAAAGTCTTCAAACCTGAAGAACTTTCTACACAGGTGGCAGAAGAAAAAATAATTCACATTCTGAGCAGATATTCTTTGCATATAGTAGATGTTTAAAGGGGAAATACAGACATTGGTATTTAAAACGATAACAATAAAAACAAATTTTATACAAGCAATGTTACAGAGAAGACTTCTTGTGCTCGTAAGCATTTGGAAATCAGTAGCTCTGTCTGCACAGGCATGCCTTAAAATAATTGAACATAATCTCTGCTTTTACATGGGGTCAAGCACTGCAAATCTGTATCTAGGTATTACACCTTGTCAAGGCTGCTCCGTCAGGTGGTGATATAATTAACAACACAACTTGCTTTCTCTCTCCCTTTATATCATATTATTTGTAAATTTAAAAGTATTTCCATGGTCTTTTAAAAATAGAGCAACTCAAAGGTGGACAACAGCTTTTCCTTAAACATGTTCAGGGGGTGGAATTAGACATTCAAAACGTAATAGGTATGGCTCCACACACTGCAGGACTATGCAAGCACTTTAGCTCTTCCTATCCTAGGCAAATGAAGTAACTGCAGTTTGCTGACACACTGGGTCATTTCTACAACTTCTCTACGCACGTCTCTTCCCTGTGTTGCTTGAAATATGCAAATATCAACCAAAATTTGCTGATTTAGATAGCAACGTTTGTGGAGACAGCAACCCATTGTGGAGAGCTGGAGCCACAAACTTCTGCATGGGTATGAGCAGTAAGGGAACCGTCAAAACCTCCTCTTTCCCAGACCACACTGTTAAAACATGGCCAGTCCCCAGCAGAGGGAATGTGCTTTGTGCTAGGTGGCCCCAAGGTCAGGGATTACGCACTGACCCTTTGTATTTTTATTCAGCAGTAAGGAGAACAGTCTGTGTGCATTGCTTCCCAGATCCAACTGCAGGTTTGAGACACCATTCCTCCAAAACAAACCAAAGTTGGGTTAAATCTTGCCTGCTGAAATCCAGGCCACTGCTGCAAACCATCTTTGCCAGGACATTACTATGGAAATAAAGACAGAACACTGCTCAAATTACTTATGGATTTGTATATTTTCTATTTAAATTTGTAAGGCATGTGAAAAGAGTATACAGATTTTTATTTTATATATTATTATATATTCAGGTACGTATTTGAAAATACAAAGTAACAGTTAGTAAGGAATGAAGAGTGACTGCTCAGCTACCAACCCCAGTGTGTAACCTCACAACAGAGGCTGTAAGGGAAAGGTGTTGTGCCTGTTTTCTCTGCAGAGAAGCTAGAGAAACTAAAATTGCGTGTTTAACTTTGCTTACAAATAATCATGCTAGGACATTTGCAAAAGAACTGTGTAGTGTGTAAGAGGAAGCCACAGACACCATACACCCAACACCTACTATTACCCTAAGTAATGCATTGTTAGAAAGCAAGCCTATGTTTAACTCAGGCAAAGATGAATGGCTATTCTGTATCAGTCTTTGTATGGATGTAGGTGCTACAAAAGCTATTTTTAGCTGTTTCCACATCTATTTTGTACATACAGGCAAAATGCATCAGAAGGAAACTTCCAGGTGACCCTATGACTAAACCACTGCACCCTCTGCTCCTAGGTGCTTGCTGAGGACCTGCTCAGCAAGAAGCAGCCATGGATGTGACTTTTCAGAGTTGACACCTCTCCAACAGCATGTTCCATGAAGCCCAGAGAATATCTGTTAGTAGTACCGTGAACACAGGGTCATGACAGCCTAGAGAGGTTCATCTCATCCATCCCCCAGGCAGGAGCTATGCCTCTGTTGTCCTCAGTGGGACAACGCCTGGACATGTGGAAAGCTCTCAGCAAAGAAGTCCTTGTGACTGCTTGGGAAAATGCAAACCCTGCAACTAAATCCAGAAAGGGAAGCATAAAAGGACAACTGCTTTCTTAAACCCTCCTCTTTGCTTTCCAAAACCACATGGGAGTCACAAAAGGATGACAGAGGGATCCTGCACCAGTAGCAGGGGGCAGATGTTCACCCATTTATTGAGTCTGCAGCAACAACCAAGCCTCTGCCTCCTCCCTTGTCAGATATTTGTTATCAAATAATCCACGGGCCAGTGACAGTCTGCATTCCTCTCTTTGTCTGAAGGAAGCTGGATGGGTTATGCAGCCCTGAGAGAGGAGAAGGCGGGATCTTTCTAATTACTTTCTTTCATACCAAAGACAGTTCATGCAACGTGAAGACAAGTTGTTCTTCACTGACCTGCCCTGCAGGTCTCTAGCACAGAGGAGAGGGCTTCTGGGAAGCCAGGTGTGGTCCCACCTCCAGTCTGGCTTCTCTCCTGGATTAACCAGGGTACTGTGTGCGTGCCAACTGTTGGCATGGGGCCGCCGAGGCCTGGGGAGAAGCAAGCAGAAACCTTCCCGGGAACTGCGAAATTTGGCAACAGCTGTGAAACACAGATCAGAGGCAGCAGTAATGACAGGTTACATGTGTGTTAGGAACAGGGCTATTTCTTCGCTAAATTCAGTCATTTAGCATGTTGCTAGTCTGTAATATTGCTATAATTGCGTGACCTATGCTGGTTCTCTAACTTCAGCAAAAGCCTGAGTACCGACTGATGCTTTTAACTTGGAGTGCATAACACACATTCCTGTGTGTGTACATCTGTACAGAAACATATGCACATACATCATTTAAGAACAAGCAAACAGTGCTACACAGTTATTACAAAAGAAGGATTGGCCAATAACAGAAGTTAAAAATTGCACTGCAGAATGCGTGCTGGCTTTTTTTTTGTTTCCATATTGGCTGGTGCCCATAAAATCTCAGAAGTATAAAAGAAGGGAAACATCTTCCATTTACTTCATTCTCTTTGCAACATCCAAATATGCATACTCGATTTCTTGATCAGCAGGACAAGTGTTTGTAAATTCATCTCTTGCATATGCATTATTCAAGTATCTTGAAATCCCCGTCATCTCGGGTGGGAAATCAAAATTTCTGTATTTCTTTGCAACAACCTTTTTATAAAGAAAATATAAGAAAAATTGTATTACACATACAGAATCATAGAATCATAACATGGCTTGGGTTGGAAGGGACCCCAAGGATCATCAAGCTCCACCCCCCCTGCTGCAGGGAGGGCAATTAACCTCCATATCTAATACTAGACAAGGTTGCCAACAGCCCCATCCAACCTGGTCTTGAACACCTCCAGGGATGGGGCATCCCCAACCTCTCTGGGCAGCCTGTTCCAGCACTTCACCACTCTCTCTGTGAAGAACTTCCCCCTGATATCCAACCTAAATCTTCCCTCCTTCAACTTAAAGCCACTTCCCCTTGTCCTGCCATTATCTATCCTTGTAAAAAGTTGACTCCCCTTCTGTTTGTAGGCTCCCTTTAGGTAGTGAAAGGCTGCACTGAGGTCACCCTGCAGCCTTCTCTTCTCCAGGCTGAAGAAGCCCAGGGACATGGATTAAAGGTGAGAGAGATGGTCAAATTTCAGCAATTGCTGCTTTCTTCATTTAGCAAGAGCAAGATCATTTAATCTTATCGGTCTGCGGCACTTTGCATGTGAAACACAAATAGAAATATTTCTCTACAGCACTGAATATAGTACCCATTTAATATTTGTGAGAGGCGTAGAGAAAGTAGTCAAATAGTAGTCCAAATATAAAACCAGATATTCCAGCTCCAGCTGTCAATGTGAAGATCTGCCTAGCTGTGCTGCACTGAAATGGCCTTGTGCGTTAGCACTCCTTGTCCATACACAGCTACTGTGTGGCTTCAAAAAAGACAGACTTCCTCTGCCTTTTAGAAAAGAGGCTGAGCTTCTAGGCTGCCCTTCTCTTCAGGAGGCTGAAAAGCAAATGCAAACCTTAATTATGTGGAGCTTTGGTAGGAGGTTGCAATCTGCTAAGGTGAGCTCATCTCCATCCAGGAATTTCCGGCAGGACACAGTGATCTCCTCAGTGCTATAAGCATCAATTTCATCAGGCAAGGGGCTATTTAAATAGTTGTCCAGCTTCCTCAGGGCTTTAAGCAAAGATTTTTCCAGATCTAGGTTAAGACAATAAAAAGATCATTCAAGCCTGTACCAAGGTCTCTCTGACACCAAGCAGAAAGGCGCCTACTGCATCCTGTCTCCTGGCACCAGCCCAGCTCGCAGATACCCAGCCATGCTAACTCCTGCAATTCCTTTATCCAAAGCTTAAAATGTAATGCTGGGATAAAAGCTCTAAGTAGCTAAAGGGGGTTCTGAGAAAAACCAAACTGGGTCTGTGTTATCAGAAACTGCAGGGCTCAGCAAGGGTTGGCTGGGGTGTTCACAGGGGATGGGGCTGGTGTGCAACGGTGGAGATGGAGCTGTAGGACACAGGAGTTGCATGACTAACTTATATCAGGACAGGTAGAAGGATCGTAGCACCTACTTTCATTAGCATCTTTTCTTGGGTTCTTTATGAATGCAGAGAATTTTGCAAACACATCATTTCCTGCAGAGTTAGACTCAGGGTGCTTCGGTGCAAGTTTGGGATACCTGAGGAGTTGAAAGAATCAAAAAATTATGGATTAGCCTTTACTGTCACCTTCACTAATTACTTCATATATATATCACTGAAACTGAAGTGTTACAATATATGGCTACTCAGGGCTTTCAAAGAGAACCATCCTAAGCTAAAAACCAGTTTCTAAGTGTGAATTTCACCTCTTACCCAAACCACCTGGCTCACCTCCTGCTCCTGGGGCAGATGGGAAATGACTGTTTGTGCTGCAACCATTGCCTGAGCAACCCAGTGCCTCTTCCAAGCTGTCTATGTTGGAAGTGAGGCTGAGTAGAGCCGTGAGGAAGAGCAAAGGGAAAGGACCCCACTACCACCAACTGCTGCTCCTCCCAGCCTCCTCACCTGTCCTGCACATGCACGAGCAAGCTCAGAGTGGCCAGGCCAGTCACTGCTGCTGCCACAGGCAGAGAGGAGGAAAAAGTAGCTGCTCACATAGCGGCTCGCATAGCTCGAGTCAAGTTTGGCTGCTTGAACGGGCAGCTGCTGTCCTGGGAAGGTGCCTGCATGGGGGAATGACACCACTGGCAGAGGATGTGGGGAGAGGTGAGGATTGCTCCTGGGATGAGGACAGGTCCGAAACCCAGCCTGCAGCACACACAGAGATTATCCTACCTAGCCACGCAAAATAAGCTGCAATGGTCTGTGCCCCAGCACTCCTGCAGTGTGGCAGGCTTCCACTGTTGCTTCTTTCTACTACCTGTTCCCTGAATTATTTGTACAATGTGAGGAGGGAAACCTCAAATAAACACAAGCAAGAGGTCAGGTTTCTGCAGTGGTATGCAGGTTTCTGCATATACTTGTTGCAGGAGGGTGGATTTCATGTCTTGAAAATGATTGTAGTGGTGCAACTATGAACTTGAGGTGAAGGCAAAGGCAGTGGGAAGAGCACAGCCAGCAGTCAGGGCTACCCTAGGATACGTGCCACACACTGTCAGGCCTCCCCAGTTTGCAATCAGGTTGGAGGCACTGCTCCCAGACACTTTCTCACAACTTGGGTTACAAGCAGGAAGAAAGGACAGCAATGCTGTACCGGGGCGGTGCTAGCTTTTCTTCCAAGAACTCCTCAATCTTATTGACGTCAGTTTTGACTTCACCATCAAACGTCATGAAGGGTGGGTTCGTCCCCGGGGCCAGGTTCTGCAGGTCAGCAGGTTTTCTAGAGGGAGAAAAGAGGTTGGGTTAATCACAGTGGGGACCACTCTTTCATCTCCGACAACTTATTGCAATGATCTGCTTCAACTGCACAGTAGAAGGCTACATCTCTTGCAAAAGCACAATGCACCAAGCTTCCTCATGCTGGTGGTGCCAGAATTATCCAGCTCCTCACTGAATGCACCCTGAAACGCTACAGTTTCAGGCTTGTGTTACAGAGACCTACTGGAAAACAGATTAAAATCTCAAACGTTTCAAAGAAGTTGGTCCACCTCATACCAGTGAACCTGAAAGAGGCACCAGGCGCACAGCCTGTTAGCACAGTGCCAACTTGCAGTGTAAGTAATGTGCACTAACCTGTGTGCGTGCATTTCAAATCAAAGAGACTCATTCTTTTAAATCACCATCATGGTAAAGTTGTTCTAAAAATGAGAACTCCTATTATGATCTCACCTTTTCAAATCCACAGTTGTGACATTAAATATGACACCCTTTAGCCATAGGATCATAAAGAGACGTTGCGAGAACGGGCAATTTCCAATACTTTCCCCATCACTGCCAGCCTACAATTACAAAAAAATAATAATAATAATAATAAATTTGCATACATCTGAGATAGCAAATTTTGATAGCAGATGTAATAGATATGCAGAGTCCAGACCAGCTGTAAGTACACAGAGTGTGTTACTCATCCCTAAAACATATTTTCATGCAGAATTTCTTTATATCGTTCTCTAAACATGCATATGGATATGATGAAGAATTCTGTCATCTCAGAGATGTATTTTTTCATTAAAATGCATAATGAATATTACCGTAAGTTAGAAAACAAAATTGAAATCACAGCAGTCCTTCCAGAGGAAATAGTCTCCACCTCATTTGTCTTTATGAGCATAAATCTACCTGAGTCACCGCAAGATTAAAACAAGCCTAAATCAGTTTATGATCATAGGAAACAAGAAGAGAAAGATTTACTGGCATAAATCGAGATGTAATGTCTAAGGCACTTAAGGGAATAAACAGAATAAATCAAAAAATTAAAGGGTTTTCAACTAAACAATCGTGGGGGCCCCAGAGGAGGAAGGAAGCTGCCAAGCGGCTGAGCACACCAGTCTCCATGCTTTGCTGAACCAGAGCCTAACGAAGCACAAATATCGCATACCTCTGGCTAATGGCTGGGGGAAAGGCACAGGATCGGGGACAACATGTGGGTTTCCATCTTAATGGAACTTGGCCCTGGCCAAGGCATGTAACTGTGCCTCTCATGGTGGTCTTGTTCTGAGCAAACAGAAGGCACAGCTCAGCATGGCGGCGCAGCTCTGTTGGATTTTGCGCCCTGCTGCAAGAGCTCAGAGGCCTAGTTTTCAAGCCTGCCACACCATTCTCCTGAAGAGCAGTTTAAGAACTTTGCTTATGTGTAAGGGTACAGAAATAAAAACCCAAGCGTGTCATTTACTTACTTAACAGTTCATGAATGTTTGTGGACTACATAAGACAAAACAACATACAGTCATGAAATTAGTTCTGCTTGTTCCATCACCCTCCTCAGTGCCATCAGATGAATCTCAAATAAACTCTCCACCAATGTTCATGGCTGCTGGGTTGCCTGAAGCTCCTTCACCTGTACTAATAGCTCCATGGATGGAAACAAGCACCTGGCCTCAAGCAGGCACAATGCCACAATGCACAGGCCATGGTTCCCTATGTCAGTGGGGAGGATGCTCCTCCAAACACTGCTGCTTTCTGCTAAGGTACCATGCCAACAATAGGCTTTCTTGGTGAGAAAAAACATGACAGCCTACTGCCTCATTTAGCGTTTCAGCATTTTAGAGATGCTAATAGCTGAGCTGCTGTGTTAAATAGGAGCTGTTTTCTAAGTGGTAAAAATGAAAGCTGTTGTGGTTTTGCTCTTACTTGGAGCACTGCTTTCC
Organism: Tetrao urogallus; assembly: GCF_951394365.1. Classification (NCBI taxonomy): domain Eukaryota; kingdom Metazoa; phylum Chordata; class Aves; order Galliformes; family Phasianidae; genus Tetrao; species Tetrao urogallus. The sequence continues at coordinate 89,330,147 of NC_136813.1, forward strand.
AGCACTGCACAACTTATTTGATCAAAAACTACTGTGCACTTCTTAAGAACGAGACTACACCTGCTGCTAGCATGTGCTTAAAAAAACCCTAAATCTACACCATCTTACCTCACCCTGTCTCTCACATCATGTTTCACCTAGCCACTTCTCCTAGGTAACAGAGATGGGACAAGAAGGAATGGCCTTGAGTTGTGCCAGGTTGGATATTAGGAACCATTTCTTCTCTGTAAGAGCGGTGAGGCAGTGGCACAGGCTGCCCAGGGAGGTGGTGGAATCACTGTCTCTGGAGGTGTTCAAGAGCAGTGTGGATGTGGCACTGAGGGACAGTTCCTACAAATGATATGGTATTTTTATTCAGCCTTGGATAGGAAAAAATAAATCATCTCATCAGGGTTCACGTTCATTTGGAAAGTTCATTTTCAAAGAACTTTCCAGACAAGAGCTATGTGATCAAGACTGACAGTAGGCTGACTTTTTGATTGGTTACTGTTTTCTGCTGGCCACTGAATACTCAATTTCTGTCTCCCTCTAACTTTGCTGGAGGTAAGGAAATGAGGTTGTTGCTCTGTGTTGTCCCCCATGGTGACAGCAAATTTCAGGGAGCCCCAGCCTGCTTTTCTGGGGATCCTTAATGGTGGAACCAGAGATGAAGGCCCAGACAGATGAGTTACCATGACAAATGCAGATATGAAGCAGGCAGAGTCCCAGTTTGTCATTAACCGGAGCAACAGAAAGGCCACTTAGAAAGCTGACAGACTGGTAGCCATGGATATGTTACAGAAGCAACCTCCTGTTTTTATCTGAGTGCAAACTTGTTAACTTCATGCCCGTGTGGGAGGAAAATTTACTACAGCACTACCATTTTTCTATTTCACTGTGGATAAAACAGCAAACAGTTTCTTAGCCTTCGACCTTCAAGTCTTTCAGCCTGCTAGCAACCTATAACAAAAACAAAAATCATTTGAACATTTCAGAATTTAATGAAATGGGACAACTGACAACTCTACCCACTGCCACAGCTGGAGTTGTGTACCTCTGCGTTTGTTTCAGCTCTGCAGAGCTGGAGGCAAGTGACAGAAAAACTACAAAAGCCCACACAATAGCACAAGCAGTGATGAAACCTTTCCCTGCCATAGCAGTGATGGGCAGTCTGCAATGACTGAAAGACCCTGGACACTGAATCTGATTTGAAGTTTGACACCATTCTGGCCTGGCATCTCAAAGATACAACAATTTCTTATAACCTCAGGTGAAAGCCTAGAACAATAATATTTTGGCCTACCGAGGAAGCCAGGGTGAATACAGCTAGCTGAAATGACTTCAGATACGTCAGCTTGTATTTTGGCCCCTGGGAGACACCTCTGTTCATCGAATCCAGTGAGCCGCAACTCCTAACGGACAAAAAAGCACCAGCGACACATGCCAAAGGCGTTTGTTCAAGCTCCAAACAGGGGGTTGGCCATGTTGACTCAAAAATCACGAGTCGAGGTACTGAAATAACTTTATTGCAGCCTATCAAGCAACACGATAGCTGAACCATGCCATCATTGTACGTTAATGTACTTTCCAACAAAGTCAGCGTGGCCTTTTTTATAGCAGGGAGACAGTGGGTCAGTAGCCTTCTTTCCACTACTGCTTACCTTGTAGGAACACAATACAACAGTGAGATTCCATGAGTTAATACCAACAGGATGACAGCATAGCGAGGGGTGCTGCAGCCTCAGAGCAGAACACCCTGCATTTTCCTCCACAGCACTATTCTGGGATGTTTAACTCTGAGCTGGGCTTGGTCTGTGCGCAGGGTTTAATTACACTTCCTGACTGCTGCACTCTGGGATGACGCAGAGTGAAATCCTAACTCCAGGGAAGTCAGCGGGAGCCTGGCTGTGGATTCAATGGAGGATTGTGTTTCCAGACTGGTTATAACCTTAATAACTAGGCAAATGCTGGTATAATTGCAGGTAATGGCCTGCCCTCCACCTGCAGTTGTTGTGACGCTCTCCTAACCTCCAGATACTGCTAGTGAAGTGGGTGTGTTTGGGGCTGTTCTGCTGCTAAGTAGATGTCTAACCAGAGCCTTGAGTAAATGGCATTTATGTTTTAATTGTGATCAGTCAGGAGGTCAATGTGCTTCTTCTAGTAATACTGAGATTAATGAGTTCATTAATCAAACAATTAGGACAGCCATTGCTGCAGACAAGAAAACTTTCACGCTGTGTATAGAAGCTTTCTTTCAGAACCTTCGGGGCCCTAGGCAGCAATTGTACATTGTGGCAATATCAACTTACTACAGCTCCCCATAATCCCATAACCATGTGCCATTACTTAACAGGATTATTAGCTGACACTCCCTAATTTCATTCATTTTTCACTGTTCCACACTCTCTTCAGACTTTTTTTTGTGGGTTTTCTTTTTGCGTTTGCTTGTTTGTTAGTTTGTGTACTAAGTCTTACTGGGAAAGGGAAGAGCTCTCCATATCCTTCTTTCCACTACTGCTTCAGCTCTCAAGTTAAGAGCACCATCACACTTGGTACTCATTTCCCTACACACAAGACCTCATGCATAAGACATCAGAGAGAGTCACAGAAAAACTATACCACCTTGATCTGGCAGCTCTGATTTTCTGAGTAGCCTTTAAAAGATCACTTGCCTCTGCATGCTATCCTCAGGGTAACTACTGTACAGAAGAGTCATCTACCGAAGGTCAGTTATAAACCACTAATTTGAGCTCTTTCTGAGCTGCAGTTGCTCTGTCCCTGGAACTGCTGAAAAATTTTGTTTTGTAACAGTTTATGTCCAAACGTCTCAGGAGCTGGGACTTTGAAGGTTCTTCTATTGACCTCAAATGTCCTGTGCCTCCAAAATCTTGATGAGTGGAATTTGTTTTTCCTGGACTTTTTGTTTCCTGATGAAGGTTGAGCACAGAAGAAACAGTTCAGAAGAAGCAGAGCAGACAAGATTTTTTGCTTGTTTTCATATAACTCTATAATCCCTTTGAAGCTACAATAATAATTAAAAAAAGAGAGAGATCAGTGAGCATAACTTTTTTTTTTTCCCTGAAAACTGAACTCCAATTCCATTTTTACTTCAGCACAAGGGAGCTAAGCTTCTCCTTGCCTGTATTTACACTGGCCAAGAGGCTGGCTTACCCAGCAAGTGGAGCAGAACCACTGCTTACCAGGGCCAGAGACTGGGGCCAGCATCCCACATCCACCCCTGCCCATCCTGCTGGACTGGCTGACTCAGGGAGTCGCAGCTCTCCTGCACATTTCCACATTTAAACCCCAGCTATCAGACTGGTTCTGTGTGTTCCTCTTTCTCATATCACACTCACAACTCCCGTCTCCTATTTCACAATGCAATTGGTTTCCCATCAATGAAGAAGAACTAGGCCCCAAAATACTGGGCCTGGAAAACTACTATAGGTTCATGCACTTGGGCTCAGCATAGGAAGCAACTGTGAGGAGGGTGCAACAGTTGAGAATAGCAACTGTTTCACTTTAATTCCTTGTACAGACTAACTTGCTCTGTACTGGTGGGATTTAGAGGGCCCAGCAGTGCTTTTGCTCTGGGCTGAGCTCTGCTGTGCCAGCCTTGCAGCTGTTCCAAGTAGCAATGGCATGGCAAGCACAACTGTGGCGGATTGCTCAGCTTCCCATCCTGCTGCATTAGCCAAACAGCCTTCGTGTTGCAGGGCAGCCAAGGAGGAAGAAAAGCAGCTTCCAGTGCTTTCCACTCCCCCTGAGAGGAGGATCCCACTGCCCACCGGTTGACTATGGAGGGCCAAAGCCTGGTCAGGGCAAGGTTTCATGTTCTACTTACAATCACAGAATGGCTTAGGTTGGAAGGGACCTCGAAGATCATGAAGTTCCAACCTCCCCTGCCATGGGCAGGGTTGCCATCAAGCACTAGATCAGGCTGCCCAGGGCCCCATCCAGCCTGGCCTTGAGCCGCTCTGCTCAAACCTATTCACACTGACACGCAAGTAGCACTGAAACCACCCATTTTTTCTTCCTTACATTGCTTCAGAGCAAGTCAGCTTCTGATATTATTTCACACCATCCTGAACATAAACAACAAACCTCTCAACGTTAGTTTTCTCAGTGCATTTACAGAAGGCCTTTAGTGAGAAACCTTCAGCAGCAGTGAAGTCCTAAAGTCTGCCCACAGCTACCCAGACCAAGGGCAGAAGGATGGAGGGAAGCACTGTGACCTCCTCAAACCTTAGCAATACCTTCTCAGAGGCACTGGGTTAAACTGCAGTGCAGCATGCTGCCATAAGTCTAGGAGACAAAGGATCTCTATAAACATCCATATTTGTACCTTGAAGGTAAAAATTTATGCACAATTTATGCTTTTGATGCCTGCTACAATATTCCTGCAGACTCATTTAGTACCACAACACTGAAAAAGGCAAAATTTTAAATATTACTTCTGTTAAGAATGCAATAAAAATATGTATTTCCACAATATTCTCCCTCACTGAAGGTGACTATAATATACTAAAGCAACACACATTCCATGCACTGTGATGTGCATTAGAAACATCACACAGGCATGTCATTTGCATAAGATCTTCTTCAAAGCAAAGCTTTTTTTTGTTAGGAAGAAACAGATTACCTGGAATTTTCTCTATTTAAACACTATGTTCATTTTACGGTGTAGGGCAAGAGCATGAGGACCCAAACGCTGAACTTTACAGAACTGTTTTGGTGCCACCTACTGGACTTGACATGAAAATCTTATATTGCCCTCCGAGCTCTGAGCAGAGGCACATCAGGAGTCTCTGCCTCAGAGACGCTTCTGCAGCAAGATTCCTGTCTTTTGCTAATAGCACTCTTGAGAGTACTTGGGATGCTGAAATTGTGCTTCCAGGCAAATTTTTAAAGTAAAACATCTGTAATTTAAAATATATTTTAATAGAAAAATTGTAAGTGTTGCCACTAATTATTCCTATTCTTTTTAAATGGTCATGTAGTTCTGCCAATGTAATATTCAACACTTGAAACAGATGCTTCCAGCTGCTGTTTAGTGTCTCAGCCAAATAGCAGAAATATGTATATTTAAAACGTGTCTGGTAGTTCAGATTCCTGAACACAAACTGTATATTTGGTACACACCAGGATAGACTCTTGCTGTGTGTGTGACATCCCCACTAGTGAAACTCAGACAGGGAGTTGTGTTCAGTAGCAACTTGATGCTTTAAGAAAGAAGCCTAATTCCCCTTTCCTTTCTCTTTTTAGGAACAAAACGAGCACCTTGGTCACTGAAAGTGTGACATCAGGATTTTTTGTTTTAAAAAGAAATACAACTTATTTTAGATTTAGAAATATTCTAGATTTCTATCTTTTATCTTGAACAATATTAGATTAGTTCAGATAATGCACAACATATTTAAAGGACTGCAACTATGAACATGCAAATTCAAAAACACGCCTATTGTCCTAAACCCTAATTAAGCTTTCAGGTTAAGGAGACAACAGTAAATATAAATATAAGCAATCTGCAAAATATAGCTTCGTTCTCTTTTTATGGTGCTACAGTAAAAACAAACAAAAAAGTAACATAAAGGAGGGAGCAGGAAAATGCTTTCTCTAAAGAACAAGATGTGGGTGGGTGGGTTGATTTTCAGGACCCCCTTCTTTAGCATCACTTGTGAGACCTTTTTTCTTGCTGAAGCCAGAAGCCCTGGAGGTCTTATCCAGCATTTCAACAAAACCTGAGGGCCAGTTTGAACCAGAGAGATGCTGGAGAATTATCTGATGATGAAGCACAGATAGATGGGAGCCTGCAGCCTGAGAGGCAGGTGTGGCAGCACCAGTTTTGGAACAGACTACTCCACAAAACAATAGACCTGAGTACAGAGATAACACAAAAGTGATAAGAATAGGTACAAACTGTTACACACTGAAGTTGGAAACCACCCCTCACAGAGTCAGCCAGAGACAACAGGTCAGTAGAGACAAGCAGATGCTCCTCAAGGATGATTAATCTTGCCCACATGGGTTGACATTCTCTCTAGCAGTGCAGCTTTCTCCAAGTACAGCCCAAAAAAGCCCCATATAGTTCAGACATCTAATTTAACTTAAGTGAGCTGAAATGTATCTTTTGAGACTACTCATCAGCTAGAGACGCTGCTGCAAAGGGAGGAAAAAAAAAAAAGATTAGAGTATGATATACCCAGTGTGACCCAACTATCCCACTCAGCTTTAGGGAAGAGCAATGGCTGCATCAGACCAGGTACCTCCATGAAGGCAGGGCAGAATTCAAAAGAATTCGAAAGAATTCCATCTCAAGACAAGCCTTGATCCCCTTCAGGAGGAACTTGGGTTTACATTGTACTGAGAAGTCCCTTGCAGCACAGCTTCTTCACCTGCAGCATGGACATCCCTCCAAGGACAGGACAATGGCAAGGCTCATGTTTTTGTATTCATGCCACTGAACGAGCGACCATAAGGGTGTAGCACACTCTGGGGCAATGATGGAAGGGAAAGGTGCTGCTAAACAAACAGCAGCAGTTATTTCAAATAGGGTTTATATTCCAAAATATTACAATGATTCACTGGGAAAGAAAACAGATGATGGCTATGGTATCTCTGATAGTGACATCCAGAGTATATAATCAGATACTGGACAGGATAGGATGCCAGGCAATGAAGAAAGTCCGTGTGCTAAGATTAATCAGGCAAGTAAATGGTACCAGATGTTACCCTCTGGTGGGGAAGAAGAGAACAGTTAGAACAAAATGGCTTTTTTATTTCAAGTGGATTGAGTTAATCACTGCAAATCTCAATGCAGGCACTGTATGTTTGATATATGCTTATAGCAAAGCTGGACGCCTGCTCATATTTATCTACTGGCCAGGTAAGATTGCTCAACTTAAAGAAAAACGGAACAACACAAGATACCAACAATCACAACCGGAAATCCCCTCCTCAGTCTAGTAGCCACACACAGCAATGGCAAAAGCCAAGAGTCAGAGTCTGCAGTGGGACATGAAGTTAGAGGCTGCTACAGGATCCAGATGATACCCAGGATGGTCAAACAGCAAAGTCCTTGCAGACAGTGAGCACACCCAAGCAGCACTGGAGGTCAGGAGGGCTGATAATGTCTGAGCCAGTTGCCCTTATACTGGATAATGATCAAAAGAAGGTAGAAGCATGCAGATGGTATTCGAATGTCATCCAGCAAAACAGCAGCAAGGGATAGTGAATATCTCCTACTATATAAGCAGCAAGTTGGGATGTTGTTAATGAGACAGTGAACCTTAATGGCTCCCCAAAAGGTCGGTGATGAGGAACGGCAGCTTTCAGACGGGACTAAGTTGACATCAGGAGACTTCTCTGGGCATTTAAGGCTGGCCAGAGTCAGGGCAGAGCGAGCAGGCAGTCAGTCTTCTTGACAAAGAGGTAAATATGGCCGATACATGCAACCATCAGGCATTACCATTCATGCACATGTTGACCTTCACAGCAACATACAGGTACTGTAAACTAATTTCTCTACAAATACAGAATAAAAAGACTGATCCTAACTTAAATAAACAGGAAACTCATATGTAGAACATCAGCAGGGATGTGAGAATGCCGAAGAATTTCTGGAAGTTCTTTATAAAATGCTGTGTGGATTAAAGCTTTAAGCTAAGATTAGGTCAAAAAGAGATGCTAAGGGAAGAAGAATGAAAGGAAATGAGTGCAGGTGAAAGGAGATGGAAGGAATTAACTCCTTACCTGCACAGCTTCAATCAACCACAGGACACAACCTGTTTTGTGTGACCACAGAGTGTAAGCAGTAGGCTAAAGGTTGAGCCTACCTACAAACAGGATGACATATACTTGTTTACTGTGTTTTTAGTGATGCAGCTTTACATTAGTGATTAGTTAATAATTATCTATTTATTATTACTGATAGTAACAAAACAGGCTGTGTCTTGAGAAGGCTCCCACTCACAGAAACCATGACATCCCTCCTTGCAATGTTTATGACTCATGGACCAGTGACCTATTAGCATTTCTTAACATCTCCCAACAACTGTGTTAATTAAGACTCTTTTCATTCTGTTAGGTTTCTGAAATTACACCAGTTAGATCTTTCTTTTGTGCAGTATTCGCATTACACTATTATGACTACTTTGTTTCATTCATTCCATAATTCTTATGTCCACTAAGGCTCTTTCAAAACAAATTCTGTAGAATGCTTCGCTTTTTGCTGGAAACAGTTCTCTGCTTTTGGTCCTCAATTCATGCTGAGGAATTTACAGTATGCTGGAGTTTCTTAGCAGGACATTAGCTTCCATTCTGCTTTTATGTAGTAAACTGTGGTCAGAGCTTAAAGGGTTTGTATACATCAGGAAATTCTAATCCTCTCTCCATGATAGAAAGGAAAAAAAGCCTGAAATTGCTGCAATTTCCTTTGGTTTCTTGTTCTCTTCCCCCACTGTGTGCCAGCAGCCATTTCAGGACAGAGAAAGCCTCAATTATTCTGACTTCTGCTACTTTATTTACTTACCACGGTCTGCTGGGTAAGTAATTATAGCTGAAATTAACTTAATTACTTAGTAAGTAATTAAACACTTTTGATGCATAGGCAGAATTTTTTCTTCGTTAAGAAGTAACTTTGTGGCAATAAACCTTTTACCTTTGTCAAGTTGTTTTCTAAATAATTAGAGCAACCTAATAGGTCTGAAAAACACTAGAAGCAATGTACTCCCTTTTCTACTTTAATAGCTGCATCTCTCAAAAGTGATCAAGCAATAATGGAAGTATTAACTGAATTATGTTTTAAAGAAGAAGAAGAAGAAGAAGAAGGAATTAAGCAGAAACTATTTCAATTAAAAGGTTAATGTTGTTCCAAAAAGGTTAGAGGCATCTATTTACAAGAACTTGTAATGACAAGTACAAAACCACTGAGAAGTACAGAGTGTGACATTCAAGGAGCCAAACTTAGGAGTCCTGGTTGATGAAGGACTGAACATGAGTCAGCAATGTGTGCTTGCAGCTCAGACAGCCAACGGTATCCTGGGTTCCATCAGAAGAGGGGTGGCCAGAAGGGTTAGGGAGGTGATTATCCTCTGCTCTGCCCTTGTGAAGCCCCATACGGAATACTGCATCCAGGTCTGGAGTGCCCAGCACAATGAGGAGTGGGGTTGTTGGAGTGGGTCCAGAGGGGGGCCACCAAGCCTTGCAAGGGCTGAAGGATCTCTCCTATGAAGATAGGCTGAAGGAACTGAGCTTGATCAGCTTAGAAAAGAGAAGGCTGCAAAAAGATCTTGTTGCAACCTTCCAATAATTAAAGAGAGTTTATGAACATGAGGGAAATAAACTCTTTACAAGAGTAAACAGTGATAGGACAAAGGGTGTGGTTTTAATCTGAAGGAGGGAAGAAGTGGTGAGGTGCTGGAATAGGTTGCCCAGAGAGGTTGTGGATGCTCCGACCTCAGAAGTGTTTAAGGCCAGGTTGGATGGGGCCCTGGGCAATCTGGTCTAGTACTTGATCAAGAGGGTGGCAACCCTGCCTGGGGCAGAGGGGGTTGGAACTTGATGGTTCCTGAGTTCCCTTCCAACCCAAGCCATTCTATGATTTTAGAATGGGTATTATTTAGGTACAAAACACACATTTTCTTTTGATTTGGCTGTTTCCAATCTGCCCAGCATTCCCACTGAGCAGCAGGCCTGCCAGCAGTCAGGCCTTCCAGTTCTGATTGAGATCATAAATAAATGAACCATTAAGTGATAACGCTGTAAAACAAATACAACACAGGCAGCTATGAGTGAAAATTTAAATATGCAACATTTTGTGATACATTTATAGAGGTTGTGGTTTCACTAATATTCACTCCTATTCAAATTAAAGGGATTAAAGATTAAACTCATGTATGTATGCCATTTTACAAAAGAGAAAAGTACAACAATCCTGCATTTTACACACAGTGCTACAGCTAGCCTTACCCAGCCCCATAATGTTGCAAAAAGCAGTTTCAACTGCAACTGTGGGCAGATAAATCAGGCAACAGGTACTCTTAAAAATTTTCTAAAATCGAATGAAATTACACAGGAAAAATGCAAATTACAGATTTCCTCAGATATCTTACAGCTACCTATGCCAGATCTGCAAATAAAGCCACTGTGGTAGCTATGGCACATGGCATAACCTGGGACAATGTTGTGCCTGCTTCCAGGGTGAAACCACAGGTACACCCTGGAACTAGATGATCTCTGAGGTCCTTTCCAACCCACACCATTGTCTGATACACCTCTTGTGACAGGAAGGCAACTAATCAAACATACAGGACATCCACACCTAGCTACCTGGCATCCACAGCACAACATCGTAAGAACACAAAAGTAACCAGCAACCAGAAGTTCACTGCTTTGCTCACTCAACAAGGTAAAAATCAATTGGAACATGAACATGTGACTATCAAAGAATGAAAAGCTTCAGCTACAAGTTAGTAGAGTTTAAATGAATCTTACCCAATTTAGGAATACCATTATCCTACACAAGTATTTATCATATTTCAGTAGTTATCCTTTAATTAGGTCTCATTCAAGATAGCATTACTTTTAGTTGTGTACTTAAAGAAGCTAACTAATAATGGTGACAATGAATTATGTGGGTATTACTCGTGCAGGGTAACTGAGATCTTTAAAACTTCGTGAGCAATCACTGCTGCTCCTCTTAAATGGAAGTCATTTTTTTTTAATGGCAGATGTGGCATTCTCTCTTTGAGTTTCTTACCCTTAATTTCACCAAACACCGGCAGCCTAACAGCCTTTAGCTGAAGGCAGGTGAGCCACAGACAGAGCTGGCAGGCTCCATTTCACACCAGGCCACACAGGCCTGAATATCCTTTTGGTATGAGTTCTGCCCACAGAGTCTGCCCATGCGTGCGTTAATGGGAATGCTACCAGGTCACAAGCACACAAGCAACAAATCAAATGCTCTAAGCTATTTATCCTGTTACAAGAATTATGTTTAAATACCTCAATGTTATTTCTAATCCGTATTTAATAACAAGGCAAGATGCCAGCCAAACATTCTACAGAGAGACAAAAATCTTATATCCTTTTTAGATTCTTACAGGGAATTACTGCAACAAAAGAGCATTATACTCTCAAACACATTATAGGTCTGGGAAAAACAGATTAACAGGTATTTCAGTGACACATCCTGTTTTACACTCCACTGTGCGACACTTAACAGCACGCAGCCCCACTGCTTCCATCTAAATGCAAAAAACATACATACCCATAAAGCGTTTGTAATTTCTGCTGTAAGCAAAGAAGTAAATAAGAAATAGCCAAGTAAGTAAGCTACTTTATGCAGCTCCAGGGAGGAGGTGGTTGAAGGCTCAAGAAAATAATTTTTGACTGGTACTCTTCTTTAAGGCAGTTGAAAGGTGAAAGATGAAGTAAGGGATCTGGTTTTATAGCGTTCCCCACTCTCTTCCAACAGCAAGTGATATTATGGTCCAAGCAGAAAATACTTCCAGTGACCAAGTAAAATATTAAATCAAAAACCTGTCAGCTCTTGCAGGAACTGGCAAAGCCATTCCTGCAAGAACAGCGAAGTACTGGATACAAGCACAAACCCCAGAGCTCAGCTGAGCAGGGAACAGACTCTGTTCCCTTCTTTTGCAGAGGACGGTCAACTATCATCATCCTGCTCAACCCACCACTTTGCTTCCATTTACAGCCATTTCCATTTACAGTATAAGAAACACAGCACTGCTAGCTGTTAAACACATACTGTGTGCACTGTACTGCAGAACAAATAGCCCCAGTATGCACAGCTTCTCATTTTGAGGAACATCCATGTATGCCTCTATGTTTTTAAGTCTTTAGGGTACACATGGATCCTGTTTCAAGTTTCATCTGCCACCATTTATTTATCTCTTTAGCTCAGGTTCGGTGACAGCTTTTAAAATAATTTCAAAACTGAACTAACACGTAAATGTCAACGATTCCCTAAGGCACACAGGTGAGTTTTTCTGAAATCTGAGTAAATGGTTAACTGTCCCACTTTAATAACTTGGAAAAGAACACGCACTTGTGACTCCTTTCCCGCTCTCACTCACTTTGTTCTGTCAGAGTTGTATTTCTGAGTGTTCAAATATATACTGAAATCTTAGCATATAGAGAAGAATAATAAAGAGGGAAATACCACCTTTGCACTTCTGCCCCTGAGGCTTCATAATGACCACCTCTCTAAGGAGAAAAAAGAAAAAATATATATATAACTCCCTATACTATGCTTTCCACATACAGAGATGTTTCTGCAGAAGACAAGCAAGAAGCCACAGCCCTCCCTAGGGCAAACATCAGCTCGTACATCTCTTGTGCAGAACAGAGTAGCTCCAAGGTTTGGGAAGCTGAAGATTTTTATTAAGGAATTAGAACAATTTCCCTCACTGCTCACGTTATTGAAAGCAACTGGAACTGAATCATTCCTCTTTTATCGGTAAATAATCAGACACTGCAAATGGAAACGCACATAACTCTTATCACAGTGTGACATTTCATTATCTGAGCAAGGAAATAATCATGCAACCTTCACACGGCATTGACTTACACTCCTTAGTTGGAACTCAAGGAGAGAGCCATTTCTTACTTTTTAAAATAAGCAGTAGGATCTGTTTTGACCCAGAAATCAAGACACAGAATGCACTCAGTGATGGACAGTGAGTACGTATCCATGCTTTTACTGCCTCAGTAGGTCCGATGAGGAGAGCTTTCTTCTGCAAAGAAGTACACAGCCACCAATTCGAAGTGACTTCACTTCAGATCTTAAAAAAGTGCAGTCACATTAATAATTTCCATTACCATTTCTCCTTCACAGTAACTTCACTGTTGCTTTAAATAGCCATAAATTTACTCTTGCAAGGATCAATACAATAAATAGTAACAAAAGTGTAAGAAAGACCAAAACTGGAATCTCTATGATAGTAAACTCTGTAGGTATAAGGTAAAGATGGAACTGTTTGTAGAAATGAGGTGACCCACCAGACTGCTGAATCCTCTTCCTATGACATCAAAGTTCTGCAAAGAACTGATTTCAGATGGATGAAGGCACGCAAGAAACAGCTGTTTTAGAATTACAGATATCTAATAAACAGAACTAGATTTTGCCTCCCTCCTGTCATCGACAATAAATGGTTTATTTTTTCCTGTTAGGAATTACAATCAAACCAAACTTCGGGTTCTCGTGTGGACAAGGCATTGGTTTAACACCTTTGCCAGGAAGGGAACCTCATACCTTTTTATCTTTCTAATGCCTTCCACGTTCTGCTTTCTCAAAAAATGTGGGTAGTGTATCTCTTATTCATAGAAACACAGAGTCTTAGAACGGCTTGGATTGGAAGGGACCTCAAGGATCAAGTTCCAGCCCCTTGCCACAGGCAGAATTGCCAACTGCTAGATCAAGAACGAGGACAGATTTCACCAGGAACACCCAAAGCCAGAGACCATTTAAACTCTACATCTTTCTATGATAGGAAATAATGGCAAATACATTGCATAACCAGAAAGTTGTCAGATATTCCTGGCTTCTCAATATCCATCTTTCTGATGCTGTTTCACTTTCCAGGTATTTAAAATAAACGCTGATGGCACCAAAGAGGTATCAGGATGAGTTCCGTAACTCTGCCTACAGCACTGGCATAGGTGAGGCTGCAGATGCTCAGCCCCTGGAGTACTCCAAGATCCAGCTGGATGGGGCTCTGATCAATCTAATGGAGCTGTAGGTGTCCTTGATTACTGCAGGGGCAGCTGTCTGACCTCATCACTAGCTTTTTATTTCAAGAAGAAAGGAGTAAGAGGACAGGTGCTGAGACTGAATCAGGAAAAAGTGACCCTTGGTTAGCCAAGGCTTAAACGTCACATGGTTTTAAGCCTATGCTTAAAGAAAACACATGCAGACGTGCTTTACAGAATCAGTGTGCTGAGAGTAAATACTAATACAAAAAGGTCTAGGAACGCAGCTTTGAAGCTGTTTGAGCCTTTCAACTCAGTTAAGCAAAAAGAGAACTCCAAAGAAGTACGACCAGATCATATCAAATAAATAACTAATGATTTTAAAAAAGTGTGCATCTTTGTATTTGTGACCTTCTATGTGTATGTCAGACTGTGGGTTTTTGGGGAACAGGATTTGAACTGCAAGCTCTAAAACCTGACTGCTCCTACAGGAACACCTCCAGGAGCAGCACCACAACAATTCTGGTGTTCTTTCAAAGCCATTCTTCAACCAGTGGTTCTGAAGAACCTTGTTTCTTTGCAGCTGTAAGAAGATTTATGGTTTAGTAGCTTGTGATAGCAATGGAAGTGGGAGGACGGTTGGAATAGATGATCCTGTAGGTCCTTTCCAACCTTGTGATTCTATGATTCTATGATTAAGGTGATAACCCGAAGTGCCAAGAACCAAAGCAGAAGTTAAAGAAAGAAAGACTGCATTCAGAAAGTTTGCAAAGCTCTTTCCAAGAAAAAAGGATTGATATCATTGCCTTTCAAACATAAGTCCCCCAAGCACTACTTTACTGAAAGAAGAAGACTGCTGAAGGAACACTTAGGTCCCAGAAAGCCTGCCGCAGGTGCACAGGTCAGATGCAGTAAATAGCCTGGGGAGGTATGAAAGGAATTCATAATGCCAGGACCTCTTAAGCTGCATTAGGAAACCCTAACTTGACACAGTCCAGCTGGGAAAAAAAAATAATAATAAGGTAGCTGAGAAAAGGCAAATAGCCTTTGGGAAGGCAGCCAGTTTCCTGCCTTGTAAGCTAGTCCTGGGAAAAGAACTGCCTCATGTATTTTAACAAGCACACCTCCTGACACCTGCTTTGGTTCTTGGTGTACAGCTGTATACACTCAAAGCATCAAAATCACCATAGGAAAAATACACCATCCAGGAAATCAGAGCTGGGCTCTGCTGGGGCACCCACGATAGTCAGCCTCATCCAGCTTCAGCCAGGTGCTGCTCTCAGCAGTCCTCCCACTCTGCTCCACCACGCTGGGTTTCTCCTGAGCCATTCTACCACTGACCAAACCTCATCAAATCCTCATTCCCCAGCATTCTGTCTTACCACAGCCTTCCACAAATCCAGCACACTCATCGATGCAGGCTTTGAACAGTTGTCTGGGATAGAGTACCTAATTTTCACCCAATGCTAATAAATACCCATACTATACTGTGATTATACTGTAAGTGCTTAGATATAGCGCATCAGGTACAAAACAGAGATCACTGAATGGGCATAAACACCACAAGGGTTTTTTCAGATGCCTGTGCCCCTGCTGTCCATGAACTTCTTGGTTCCTGCACTCAAAGCCCAATAATTCAATTTTAGAACAGCCTATATGTATTGTATGTATTAGTTATATACAAACTCCATCAGAACAACAGAATGCTCCTGCACGTAGCACACTCTGCCATTTAAGACAGATAGTCTAATTGCAGTGTTGGGAGGCACAGATGAAGGCACTTGTTCCTTCTTCTGTCTCCAGTCACAGCAAAGTTTCTGAAGTTTTTACTTTTTGATTTATCAGCATTTCTGATGATTCAGCACAGCCCTAAGTGTGCTTGACTGACATGACATATCTCAGGAATGGTGTGGGGAAATTTGGTGTCCGTCAAGCAATGTTGTTCCCTGCTGGGGATGAAATGACTCCCTGAAATGAAAATAAGTGACTTTGATTTAAAGATCAAGAACGCAACAAAAATTGAATGAAGAGTATTACTTCTGGTTGAATAAAACCTATTTCCCTTAGGCTCCTGGGCAGCTTTTACAATAAAACATCCAATCTTGAAACTAAATGAGAACTGTTTTGGAAAAGGAATCATCTCAGATAAGACCTTGTGCTCAAGCTGGGTTGTTGGCTGCCTGTGCTCAGCACTTACAGTTAAATTACTATCCACATAAATCTTTAGAATGGTGACATCTGTAGTTGTGATTCTTGTATTTAAGTTGTCTCTGCGTAAAAAAAATTTAAAAATGATTGGTAGGTAAACTTGGAGATTGGATTGTTTGGGTTTTTTGGTGGTTATGTTTGCTTGTTTTGTGGGATTTTTAAATTTTTTAATTAAGAAATAGACTCTCAAATCCTACATAAATTTTAAATTACTTCATACTAAATGAATATTTTAATAAAAATTCCACTGAATTCAAGAGGCAGGGTACATACATGACATTTTCTGTCAAATAAAAGCTCTTGTCACAGCACTGGAAAGGAAAAGAGCATACACACACTTAACATTAGCAGACCAAATAGCCAGAACCAACATTCACAAGGTGTCCTACCCAACGTGCTTAGCGGAATGGTCAATCAGAAGGTATATCTGGATGCCCTTTTACAAACACTTGACTTTGAAACACCAAAAACCTCAAACATCACTATCTAATGGAAATACAGGGTAGTGCTGTTTCACAGAGAAGTGGAAATCAAATAAGTACCTGGTTAAATACTTACATCACTTTTGATATGGTCTTGCCCTCGCAGCCAAGGAGTCTTACACCATTCATCTTTGTTAAGGGCACAGCCCAGTGCCTAAAGACAGATTTCTGTTATCTCAGGGGATGCCTTAGACAGGTCCACCTGGTGTACAGCTGCTGGTCCAGAAAGTCTGGAGCACAAGTCTTACTGGGAGCAGCTGAGGGAACTGGGATTGTTCAGTCCAGAGAAGAGAAGGCTCAGGGGAAACCTCATCACACTCCACAGCCACCTGAGAGGAGGTCACGGTGAGGTGGGGCTTGGCCTCTTCTCCCAAGTTACGGAGATAGAACAGGAGGGAATGGCCTCAAGTTGCACCAGGAGAGGTTCAGGTTGGATGTTAGCAAGAATAAGTTCTCAGAAAGAGCAGTGGCACAGGCTGCCCAGGGAGGTGGTGAAGTCACCGTCCCTGGAAGTGTTCAGGGACCACCTGGATGTGGCACTGAGGGACGTGGGCAGTGGGCATGGTGGGGACTGGCTTACAATTGGACTAAGTGATCATATAATCATAGAATCATTAAGGTTGGAAAAGACCTCTATGACACCATCTCCCATAGCTGCTGCTACCCCCACTGAGTGCCAGAGCATCCCAGGTAGAACAAGGTCTCCAACTTAACGCTGTGTGTCCAAGTACAAACTAAACATCACCATCTAGCAACACCTATCAGCCTAAGTCTACAATTCCTGACGCCTATGCTTGTGGAGCTGGCAGGAGCTTTGCCAGCTACCTCAAATGGCACAAGACAACATGATAGACACAGTATTCAAATATATGCATTCAAACTGGAAATGGAGCAACGCAAAGAAGCAGGAAGCAGAAGAGAGAGGAAAAAAGTCTCCAAGTGCAAAAGAATAAGCTCATGATCAACAGTGGCAAGAACAGGAAGCAGTAGTACAGAGGTCCTGTCACCAGTCACCATTTAGCCATATCTGAAAATGGCAAACTTTCTGATAGTGATGGCTCAGTTTGTTACTCTCAAAACTTAAGAGAGTAACAAAAGTACTTTAGTGTCAGCCAAGTCTAGTATAACGTTCCTTAGCAGGAAAACTGTGGATCATTCACAGCTACAGGCTTGGGGCAGAGTGGCTAGAAGACTGCGTAAAGGAAATGGCCCCGGGGGTCTTGATTGATGCTCGGCTGAACGTGAGCCAGCAGTGTGCCCGGGTGGCCAAGAAGGCCAATGGCATCCTGGCTTGCATCAAAAACGGTGTTGCCAGCAGGAACAGGGCAGTGATTGTCCCCCTGTACTAGCTCTGGTGAGGCCGCACCTCGAGTACTGTGTCCAGTTTTGGGCCCCTCACTGCAAGAAAGACTTTGAGGCCATGTAGCGGATTCAAAGAAGGGCAGCAAAGCTGGTGAGGGGTCTGGAGCACAGGCCTTATGAGGAGCGGCTGAAGGAGCTGGGAATGTTCAGCGTGGAGAAGAGGAGGCCCAGGAAAGACCTTATTGCTCTCTGTAACTACCTGAATGGAGGTTGTAGTGAGCGGGGAGTCAGCCTCTTGTCTCGTGTAACTGGTGGTAGGACTAGAGGGAATCGCTTCAGGCTGCACCAGGGGAGATTCAGGCTGAATGTGAGGAAATTCTGCTTTTCTGAAAGAGTGGTCAAGCACTGGAATAGGCTGCCTGGGGAGGTGGTGGAGTCACCGACCCTGGAGGTGTTCAAAGAACGTTTGGATGTTGTGTTGAGGGACATGGGTTAGTGAGAGCTATTGGTGACAGGTGGATGGTTGGACTGTGTGATCCTGTGGGTCTTTTCCAACCTTGGTGATTCTATCATTCTATAAAATGTGGACCAAATTCTGTGGTAATCCAGAAGCAGTCAGGAATCTCCTCCACATGTAAGAGTCCATGCTGTTTCACTTTGGAATATACTTTCCCCTTTTTTTCCCTATCACAAACATGCAGCAGCTATTAAAGCATAATATTATCCATGTGCTCTTAAAACCTACTTCAAGGTGTTACAGAGAATCATAGAATCATTATGGTTGGAAAAGATTTGGAAAAGACCTCTACAATCACCTAGTCCAACCATCAGCCCACCCCCACCATGCCCACTGGCCATGTCCCTCAGTTCCCATTTCCCAGTGCTGCCCGTCCTTGTTTTAGTGGGCACAGAGATGCTGAGCTCTCCAGTAGGCTTTTTTTCCTCCTTGCTTGTACCTAGAGAAACTTCTGCAGATATCAAACTCAAAAAGCCTAACTTCCAGGTGAGGTAAAATACTAAAGCTTTGTAATACTTGTCCACTGAAATCATTAGAAAAGTAGCTGTAGTGTTGTTACCAAGGCATCCTTAAGATACTAATGCTAAGTTAAATCATTGAAGAATTTCTTCTGTTTTTAGTAATTCACAGATATTTTCAGAAAACATCATTAATCCTGATTTGGAGGACTGCAGTCACAACAGATGCTCTTATTCTTATTA
Source organism: Tetrao urogallus (assembly GCF_951394365.1). NCBI lineage: Eukaryota > Metazoa > Chordata > Aves > Galliformes > Phasianidae > Tetrao > Tetrao urogallus. Next base: position 89,349,049 of record NC_136813.1, read on the forward strand.
CAGTCCCTCTAATTTTGGCCACATTCTTCAATAAATATGCTCAGGTCCAACAGTGCACACACAGCCTTCATGACTTTGTCCCTCCACCACACTCAGCATTCACTGATAAGTAGTTTCAGTCTACTGATAAAAACCATCCTGCTCCAGACTTTGCTCAGAGGGGTCCCAGAGGAGGGAATATAAGCAGCTTAAGGTGGTTACTGCCTACAGAAATTACACATCTGATACTCCATCTCTGTGGATGGATGGTGGTCCCACCACTAGACCCCTGATTCCAGTGGAATCCCAGACATGGGACAAAAGGAAGAATGAAAAGCTTTCTACACTGTAAAATGACATAAACTGGTACAATTTTTCCCTAACTCGACTTTTCCCTGTCCAAACATTGGCAAACTGGACAACTGCAAGGGACATGATGCTTCTGGTCAGTTCACTTCACTGACTTTCTGATTATAGAGCTGTCGAATCTGAGGGTATTTATTCTAACGCTGACTGCAGTAGGTTAGAAAATCCCAATATCCCATTTTAATACACATTTTCCAGTTTTCTCCATCTCAGCCCTCCCAATGTAGTGTGCTGAATACTCTTCTTGGTACATTCCAAAGATCTCAAAATGTTTTAAAAACCACTTAATCACAAGTCATAGCCAGCAATCTGAAACAGAAGCCGCACAATTCATTCACAGCCATGCCCTGGGTCCCAGCCCCACAGTGTCTCTGAGTCAACCAGAACCGAGAGCCATACGTATGCATTCCATTTATAGCCAGGGAAACCCGAAATGAGGCAGGTTGACATGGGGTGCTAATAACCAAATCCCTTTAGCCAGGTCAGGGCTTTGACTGCTAGATTTAAATACCGCCCATCTGAAAGGCTGCCCCGGGGCTCCCGAACCCGGCCATCCCCCACCCTACCTTGACGAAGAGAGAGATGTCGTACTCCTGCTTCTCCTCATCCTCCAGCGCGGTCGGCGAGCCCGTCTCATCCTCCTCGTCCTCCGCCCGGCCCTGCACCCCGTTCAGGCTCAGGCCCGCCGACTCCCACTCGCCGCCCTCGGTGCCCGGCCACCCTCCGGGCCGCCCCGCCGCCGCCGCGCCTCCTCCCCCCGAGGCAGCGTTCTCCTCTCCGGCCTCCGCCGCCTCCCCGGTGCCGGCTCCTCGCTCAGCCCCCGGCAGAACCTCGGCTCCGTCCTCCCCTTCGGGGCCTGCCGGCGACCGCCGGCCGCCATCGGTCTCCCCTGCAGCCGGCACCGCGTCCTCTGCAACCCCGGGGCGCTGGGTGGCCTCTTCGTCTCCAGCTGGGGCCTCTTCCTCCTCCTTCTCAAGTTCTGCCCCCGACGGGGCTTCCTCTATCACCGCTTCTTCCTCGGGGCTTGGCGTCGACGGGGCTTCTTCCTGCACCGCGTCCTCGGGGTCTGTCCCAACCTGGGCTTCTTCCTGCATCACCTCTTTGGGCTCCGTCCCCGACGGGGCTTCCTCGCTCATAGCCTCCTCGGGTTCCGTCCCCAATGGGGCTTCCTCTCTCATAGCTTCCTCGGGGCTTGGCCCCGACGGGGCTTCCTCTCTCGTAGCCTCCTCGGGGTCCGTCTCGGACGGGGTTTCATCTCTCACTACCTCCTCGGGGCTTGGTCCCGACGAAGCTTCTTCTCTCGCTGTCTCCTCGGGGACCGTACCGGACGGGGCTTCCTCTCTCACTGCATCCTCAAGAACCGTCCCGGACGGGGCAGCCTCTTCGGGTTCTGCTCCCACCGCCTTCACCCCCTGTACCACATCCTCGGGGTCCGACCCCGACGGGGCTGTCACTGTCACTTCTTCGGGCTCCGCTACCGCCGGGGCCACCGCCGCTTCTTCGGGCTCTGTTCCCACCAGAGCCACTTTCCCCACCGCCTGCTCTGGCTCTACCCCCGCCGGCGCGGACTCCACTCCCGCGGCCGCTGCCGGTTCCCTTCCCTCCAGAGCCACACCGTCCCCATCGGGTCTCGGCAGCTCTGCCTCCTTCTGTTGCCCCGCTCCTTGGCTTTCCGCTACCCCTCCGGGCTCTCCACCACCCTCTTCGCCGGGCACCTCGTTGAGCACGGCGGCCTCCTCTTGCCCACCGGCACCCCCTCCGCCGTCGGAGGACTCATCGGTGGGTTCCTCTCCCCCATCGGGGCACAGCACGGTCTGCGGCTTCCCCACTGCCTCCGCGCCTTCTTCTTCGCCCGCTCCCCGCAGCTCGTCGCTCCCTACCAGCTGACCCGGGCTCTCCGCCATACCGCCTCCCCGGGGCGCCGCCGACACGAGCGCAACCGCAACCACCGTACCGGGATCAGTGCTGGACACCTACGGGCAGCGGGGGAACGGCCGCGCCTGCGCTGCGGGCGGAGGCAGGGAGGGCGGCGAGGGGGTGGCAGGTGCGGTGCTCCTCCTCCTCCCTGCTGCCCCGACGGGTCCTCTCCCTCTGCAGCCAACCTGCCCCGGTAAATCGTTCGTCCCGGGGAAAGCCCGAGCTCGCTTCCCCTCCCCGACCCCATTTCTACCCCCCGGGCTTCTGTCCCGTGGTACCAGCACGAAGCCTTACAGAAGCTGCCGGTCTGGGGAAGGTGGCTGTGGGTTCAGGTTCATCCCCCAGGCTGCCTTCTCTTCCAACTTTCACGCTCGATAATTTCTCTCGTTTATGGAAGTGCTTTGCATAAAAATGAGGACCGGTGGGTTCTGGTGTGAGAACCATCTTCACTAGATTTTGCTTGTAGGCAAGAGGAAATCATTTAGTAGGAGGTGCAGCCTGCTCCAACCACACTCCCTCAAGTCTAGTGGTGCTGATGGTAGAGAAGCATTCGCTATTTCACAGGTCATAGAATGGCTTTGCTTGGAAGGGACCTTAAGGATCATCTGGTTCCAATCCCAAATTTTTGTGATGGAGAACCAGGCTCCAGTGGTAGCACAGATTTGGGTGACAGATTTGGAGCCCAGTGGCATCACAGTCAGATGCTGGAGATCCAGATCCCAGTGATGCCTGAGATCCAAACCCCAATGGCATCATTGAGTTGGGTGATGAATATCCAGACTGTGGAGGCATCACAGAGTCAAATGATGGAGACCCAAACCCCATTGCCATCCCAAAGCCATGCCACACACCATCCCTATTTGTCCCCTGCTAACAGAAAGTAGTTTCTAGTTTTCTAAGGTGCAGAGGGGGAAGTGGATGGAAAAGTGAGCTGACAAGGGGAAGCAGAAGTTAGAAAAAGCACACAGTTCAGCACTGTGATGCATGTGTATGTATATAAAACCACTTTGTATGTTTGGATGTGGAAAGAGTGGGCTGAAGATAGATTTTTGAGTGGATGGAAACAGAGAAAGCTCAGCCAGCAGGAGACAGGCAACAGTGAAAAATAAATAATTCAGTCAGACAAATACCCACTCTGATAATAATCTGACAGACACTTTCCATAGAAGTTGTGCTTGCCTGGAGTTGCTTTGCTAGTGAGGCAGAAGAACAGGGAGATGCAGCCTGACCTGCTGGGCAGCTGTGGTCATCAGGGATGCTTCTGGACACTTGGCAATGATGGGTTTAGCATTTGGCAATAGCAGTCTTGTAGTTGGACCCATAATTAAGCAATTATTTCACTTCTCTTATGGGTTCTAATATCAGTAGGCTGACACATCTCAGTCACCTCTATTTCTACACAGATAGGGCTAGTTCACTCATCTCAGGTCTTGCTGAAGGGACCATAACAGGTGGCCCAAAGGTTGCACCCCATGTACAGCATTTTACACGTAAGACAGAGCAGAGCTGGAGGCAGCAGAGTAGGCAAGCCATGAGCACTGCCATCCTTTGTGTGTTTCCACAGGTATACACACAGATGCTTTTTTCATTTTGGTGGAGTTAGGACCTGGCAATGCCATGTGATTGGGTCCGTGCTGCCTACTTTAGCAGCCCACTCTGCTCAACACTCTTCTCTCAATTACTGGGCAATTACTTAACAATTAATCTCTCCCACTTGGTGCTCTTTTACACTGTCTTCAAGCTCTTTACATCCCATCTGTTTCTAACACAGGCCCTCAGCTAATAAATATTATTTCCCTAGTTCAGCTTTGGGAAGGATTACTGCATACCTTCTTCATTTAGAAGCTGAGCGCAGGTAATTAAATATCACATATGTTCAACATTAGTGGGCAGCATGGCGATCCCCTCACAGCAGGCTGGAAGCATGCTGCACCCTGAGGTCCTATCAATTACGTTGCATTCGCTTGGATTATTGTCACTTCCTTTCCTCCCTTCACTGCATGGGGAATCATGCACTTATCATTTTGCATCCTAAGATAAGGAAAAAATGCCACTTACATTTTATAGAACCATAGAATGGATTGGGTTGGAAGCAATATTAAAGATCATTTAGTTCCAACCCCTGCCATGGGCAGGGCTGCCCCCCACCAGCTCAAGCTGCCCAGGGCCCCATTCAACCTGGCCTTGAGCACCTCCAGGGATGGGGCACCACAGCTTCTCTGGGCAGCTGTGCAAGCGCCTCACCACCCTCTGAGGAAAGAATTTCCTTCTAACATCTAACCTAAATTTCCCTTCTTTTAGTTTAAAGCCATTCCCCCTTGTCCAATCACTACCAGATCATGTAAAAAGACTGTCTGCCTTCTGTTAATAATCTTCCTTCAAGTACTGGAAGGCTGCAATGAGGTCTCCCTGGAGCCTTCTCTTTTCCAGGCTGAACAAGCCCAGCTCCCTCAGACCTTCCTCACAGGAGAGGTGCTCCAGCTTTCTGATCATCTTCATGCCCTACTTTGGATCCACTCCAACAGCTTCATGTCATTTTTGTGCTGGAGGTCCCAGGCCTGGATGCACTACTCCAGATGGGGCCCCAGAAGTGCAGAGTAGAAGAGGACAAACAGTGAATTCAGTGGTCAGTAGAAGTGAGCAGACAGGCTGTGGAGTCTCCTTCTCTGACGATATTCAAGACTCGCCTGGACGCTCTCCTGTGCAATCTACTGTAGGGAACATTCCTCAGCAGGGGGTTGGACTAGATGATCTCCAGAGGTCCCTTCCAACCCTTATAATCCTGTAGTTCTGTGATTCAGTGAGACATTCATCATGGTCAGTGTGGACAACCTCCATGTCTGCAAGCCCAAGAGTCCAGCGGAGATCTAGTGAAGTGACATCTCATCCCCAGCTGTAAGTCTGAAATAGGTTGTGTGACCATGGCATTAAAGTCCATTTATCTGCACTGACTGCTGAGAAGTTAGGGGTGACTGGTGCATGGCAACATCTCTCTGCTGCACCCACCTAAACTTATGTGCCATTAATCCCCAGGTGATGTCCATCAAGACTGAAGTTTGGGAATGATCAGTGAGCAACATGTGGACTAAAGATTCCTTAGTTTCTCCCCCACAGTGTGTTATTTTCATTGCAGCTTGTGGCTTTGCTGAAATTCCCACAAATTATTTGTGGTGTAATACAGTATTTTTATATATTTAGGTTGGATATTATGAAAGATTTCTTCTTGGAAAGAGCGATGAGGCAGTGGCACAGGCTGCCCAAGGAGGTGATGGAGTCACCATCCCCAGAGGCGTTCAAGAGCTGCGTGGATGTGGCTCTGAGGGACGTGGGCAGTGGGTATGATGGGGGTAGGCTGGTGGTTGGACCAGGTCATCTGAGAGCTATTTTCCAACCTTAGTGATTCTGTGATTCTGCATATGAATACAGCTGTCTTGCCCTTTGTGATGGAAAAAAAATATATATTTTATTGAAATTATGAAAAAGATAAAGCTACAAATGGGGAAATATATATTAGAGATCTGTGATTTTTCAGCACAATCATAATTCAGATACCTCTTTTCTTTCTGCCCCTGGCTACTTAAATGCCTGCCCAGAGGTCAGCATGTCATTCTGCTGCTTTGTGCTTGGCAAGATGCCCCATCCTCTCAAGCCAAATTAAGACTAGGAGAGACCCCTGAAAATGGCAGTGGTGTGGTGTGCTAGGGGTGCCATCTGTATTTAGTGCTCTGAGCTGCCCGGCACTAAGCTGCTTAGGGTGATAGGCTCTCTCCCAGCTGCTTAGCTGCCTGCGGGGCACCAAGCGGGATCTGTATGTGTGTGGGGGCAGAAGCTACTTTGTGGCACCTGCCCATGCTGTGATTCTGCTTGGGAAACCCCAGTCAAACGTATTTCACAGAACTCCTCCTCCATCCCCACTTTCCAATGCCTTTCAGCCATGCCCATGCTGTCACTCTTGTACAGTTGCTTAGGATGTGCACACAGCACTATTTAAAGGACCATCACGACTTATAGGTGATTCAAAAGGATTACTGATATGTTTAAAGCTAAGAGTCTTTGCAAGGATCTGGGTCTTATTAAGTAACTGTGATTTCATTATTGGCATCCTCATCGTTCCTTCCTCTGTTTCTGACACATACTGTGGCATTGAATTTGGGGTGTGAGATTTTGGAAATAAACTGTTCCAGCTTCAGCTGAATTTCTTCTGCTGAAGGCATCTGGAAACTCATTCTTAAATATGAGTTATTTGGGAAAGAAAATGCCCTTATTTGTTTCACTAAGCACCCGGGACAGACTGATGCCCAAAACTCAATGAATGAACTACAGATGGTACTACTATGTTCTCTGTTACAAATGCTACTTTTCTCCCATTGATCCAGTTTATGAAAATGCACATGAAGTCCTAATTAGATTCATCAGAATATTTTCCTGTGGAACCTGCAAATGACTCAGAGCTTCTTCTGGATCTCACTGGAAGAGAGATCACATCCAAAATTTCTTGAACTCCTCTGTTATTCTCATTCCTACTATATTAACCTTTTATTTATTATCTATTTTTTCCCTATTTTATCGTGTATGTAGCATCTTGAAATAATTTCCTAAAATACAACCCCTAATCACAGTTCATTTGATCTCGTCATGCTCTTTCTTATGTTTTAAATTTTGGTTTATCTTTCGTAGCTCTGAACAGTTCCACACCCCCCACATCCCCCATGGTAAATAAGATCACTTTCTGTATAGTTTCTGTCTTTAATAGATTTCTTCTTTGCAGATCTCAGAAAACTTTTAAAATTACTAAAGGTTTTAAAATATTTATAGATTTGGGAATAAACATATAATATTACAAAATGCTCATAAAAATATTTATTACCTAGCTGATATAAGACTATGTGACATGTGCAATTCAGAAATACATGTATCATGGTCAACGTATGGGAATTTCAGATTTACTGTTACTGTTAAATTATTCAGTGCATTGGAGAAACACGTCACAGCCATATGTAGCTCTCTATAATATAATTTACAGCTTTCCCTTCAGAAGAATTTTCAGAAATATTTTTTTACGCTCTAACTAATTGCTTCTCATAAAATCAGTACAGAATTCCGTGATTTTTCAGCCCTGTAGTGAGAAGAGCGGGTGATCTCCAAAAGGTTTCTTGTGTCCTACTTCTCCAGATGTGGCTCTGGGCAGCCTGGTCTGGTGGTTGGCGACCCTGCACATAGCAGGGGAGTTGAAACTAGATAATCTTTGTGGACCTTTTCAACCCAGGCCGTTCTGTGATTCCATGATTTTTTTGTTTCATCCCAGTTTGGAATTCCCATGGTGTCTTTGCAGCTATGAAGACAGTTTTGGAATGTAATACCCTAAAAGCAGTGAGAAAAAGTAGAAATTTTAGAAAAAGGCATTCATGGTCAGCCTTGGGGGAGAATTACAGCTGGTTCTGTATGAGCCCCAGTCCGTTTTTCACTAATACTCATTTTATTTGTATGTGGTTTTTTTCCACTATTTATCTCCTTTTCCTTTTTCCTTTTCCTTTTTCTTTTTGCATTTTCTTTGCCTTTCCGTTGTTTTTTTTTTTTTTTTCCTTTTTTTCTTCTTCTTTTTAATATTTTCTTCCTTCTTTTTTCCTTTCTTCTTTCTTTTTCTTTTCTCATTTTCTCTTTTTTTTTTTCCCCCTGGAATTAGGAACAAACCTTTCTACTGAAAGCTTTGACACAGTTTTTGTTGTTATTGCATTATATTTTTTGTTCCTTTTCAGATGTGCCTTCTTGCAAAACCTATTTGTTCTACAGCACTTGTAAACTAGTTCTGCAGTAAATCAGTAACCAGACTTCTTATTACCAATTGCTCCTGAAATAAATGACTCATTTACCTCTACAATGTATTACTCTTTTCTCCCTAATTTAGGAGATGACTTACCGGAGCACAGTCTGAAAATCAGAAAGAGGTACAGGGTGACCTGCTATGCTGGTATAATGAGGAGCACACCATTGTTAGATCCAGGGTGCACCCAAAGGTGGCAGCGACCTTGGGAGCCCAATTGTGCTGGGCACAGCACAAACATGGCACCTTGCCTTCTAATCAAGGATGGGTGGCACAAAGCGAGTGCAGCGAACCAGGGCAGGAGAGGGAGATAAGCGTGAAAAAGAAGAGATTGTGCTGACAGGCATTCAACACAGCAACTGGTCTGAATCAGTTACGTGGGCTTTGTACATTAGCTGCTGCGTCAAAGACTCCTGAGCAAACCTTACCTTCTGCACCTCAGGCTTGTTCTTTGCCTCCCACAAACATCAAGGTAAAGACACCTCAGCTTCTCTGCAACTATTTATTATTTAACAGCCTTTTATTTGTATGTTGCTTCTCTGCCCTGGGACATTTCCTACTCTTCCAAATAGCATCAGTTTTGAAAAACACTCCAGATAATTGTCTCTCCTTCAGGGCCTTCCACACAAATATTATGCAACATGGGACAAGGAGGGCATGGTCTCCTTGCTTGCTTCTTCTCATCACTATGGTTTCAAGACAAAGACAATCAGCCTGCACAAAGTAAAGTAACAACAGATAGTGTGTTGTTACCTCCCCTGGTACTTAATATCTTCTGGTGAATGCAGTGAACACAACGGCTGTCAGAAATGACTCATTAAGTTCTGTGTTAAAGATGTTTTGCTATGACAGCCTGAATCATATTTTCAGTCAATGCAGCTGGAAATAGCTCACGTTGATGGTTGATATGATCCAGGCCACAGCAATTCTTTCTATACTGTTGGCTACAAAAACCAAATAACAATTAGAAAAATGATCTAAAGCAATTTATCTCAGTCAACAATAAATCAGACCCTGTCTAGTGATGTTGCAAGATGCAAGATTGCCCTGGAGAGGCCTGGGGAAGAACACCTAAGTGGAATATGAATGTTCAGAGCACCTGGTTACTGAGGCTTAGTGGAGCCCAGGAGTTGAACTGCAGGCAGTCATGTGGACACGGTACTGTATGGTGTCAGCAGGAGCTTGGCAAGCAGCAGCAACAGAAAGCAGAACTTTGGGGATGATGGTGCACAAAGAAGGAGATGGCTGGGTGCCTGGAGCAAGTCAAGGGAAGGAAAGAAAATGTGCTGAGGAAAAAGAATGTGTCATGGGTGAGACTACTTTCAACTGCTCCAAGAGGAAAATATGCTATATCTTGAGAGATTTGTAGGACTGGATCTGCTTACCTGAGCAAGAAGAATAGTGAGCAGGGACCCCAATATAAAACACCAAATACTAGGAGAGTATTTTATAACAGCAAAGAAAAACGTCACAAGAACAAATGTATGTGAGAGAGCATCAGGCAAAGTTAAGCTAGAAATTAAACATATCTCTAACAGCATTTAATATCAGAACAAATTGTTATATGAGATTAGGGATTTTCTTTACACTTACTTTCTCTTTGGGCATATAGTTTGCACAAGCTGAATTTAAAGTAAAAGCAATGATGTTCTTTATGCTTTATATGATCACTTTAAGATATCTGGTTTGTCTTAATGAGACCCAGACCTCACTCTGTCTGTGGGAGGCTGTTTCAAGGGGAACATGTCTATCTGTGATAAAGTAACTGAGAGGGGCTGCTCAGCAGATAAAAAGCACTTGAAAGAGGTAAACTGAAGTCTTCACTGGGGTAGATTCTATAGAAATCTAAAGAACATGGACTCCAAGATGGTTGTAGGAAATAACAGAGGCAAAGTTCTTTGAACACTTGGATTTCCTTGATTTAGGGAGAAAACAGTAATGGGCTTTTCCGTTCTGCCAAAATAACTGGATTTGAAGCAAACTGACAGAAAAGTGACCGGCATACTTAAGCTATGAGTGTTTGAGAATTTCTTCCTCTGACATTGTTAATAAAGAAAACCCTCACAAGCCAGTTGGATCACTGGGCTTTCATGAAGTTCGTACGATCTAACAAGGGAGATTACTATCTAAAATAGCATACCATACAGTGTGTCATCCCTGATTGTGAGGAAAGTATGAATATGGATCAGGTTCTTTTGACTATATTTTCGATTCAAATAGATGATTGGGTTTATTTGAGCTTTGAAGTCTATAAGCAGATTGGATGTTCGTTATTCTAAGTCTGGTTATCTGGATAATGCTTAAAAAGCCACGATTTACAAATACAAGCAAATAACAGTACAAGTGTCAACGTAAGCAGGTAACTGAGGATACGCGCTTTTGTACTTGTGGTGTAAATTATCGTATCACATGAGAATAAAACTGTGTTATCAATGTCCAAAAATAATCTTGATTACATATGCATGTACTAGATATGCACATACAGTGAATGAATGACTACAGTATCATCGAGTGAATAGGCTTCTCCTGAGGAAAAATAAAACTAAGTCTTCTGAAGTACTGTCACCGACATCAGTGCCATGTGTTTGAACAGCTAACTATGCCTGCTTGTGTGCAGCCACTAAATAGTGCACTGAAAATCTGTCTTGAAGAATATTGAGTAAACTCGTGGTTTACATGACTGTCCAGGAAGCAAAGTCACCTACGGGGACACAAGATCTTTCTACAAATATATTCCATTTTATTGTAATGAAGTTACATATAGTCTTGTATTTTTTTTTTTCGTTAGATAACTGCTTTTCAGTTAAGAAGTGAGCATTGTGTGCAGATACGTGTAACATGTTAAGTACCCCTTTTTGAGATGCTTTCTTGCTTTCTTTCTACCACTAGATGGTAGTGTGCGTTGTTTAAAACATTTGAACGGCAGTGGGTGTGCATTTAACGATTTATTCCATGAACTCTTTTTTTCTGAGTTCAGAGAAATCGTTATCGTCAATTACTCTCATCCACATTAAATATGCATTCCATTCTCAAGGCTGAGCACTGTGGTGATGTTGTCGTTTCTCTTGGCTTACCAACTCTTTCAGGCAAAAGCATAGCTTGCATTCCATTCCATTCATACATAAAAAAAAAAGAGGAGGAATCTGACCTGAAACCTTTAGATTAGGGAAATTTTGGCTTAATTTTTCTTCTGAAATCCATGATTGAATAAAGCAGGGAGTGGTAGTGGTGAGAGTGTTTATTTCATATTGGTGTTGTTCACTATATTTCTAGAATGTCAGTAATGCTTTCTTTCTCTGAGTTGTCTGAACTTTACAGTTCTTGGGCAGACAGATCCTTTGACATGAAGTACTACAGTGCTTGGTATAATACGATACTGATCTCATTTAAGCTTTGGGTGATGTTATGATACAAAAAGCATTAAGAACTTATTTTCATCCATTAATCTGACACCTGGTTACCATGACCAAGTGGAGATGGCTTATGCCATTAGACTTGCAGAGGCTAGATTAATGTTTTTCAAGGGCTTTTATAATAGTAAGATGGTAGATGGCAATCATAGAAATTTATTGCTGCCATGTTTTGCTTTTTCTCTGAAAGTTTTTAAGAGTAACAACAGATTTCCATTCAGGTTCCTCTGGTGAGGTTTCTGTAGAGGAGCAGAATTCTTGGTGTAGAGAATACAGACAGCTCATCCTCAAAATAGCAAGTGTCACCACTCAAGTCAGGAAGCAACTGTGAGAGCAAAGAATAAGATTGACATGGCATTAGGTTCTCTAGATGTTGAAAAAATGTAGCACTAAAAAGTTTCAGAAAGTTCATATATGTACTTCTTTCTTTTTGTAAGATACCATTTGTCTGATTTTATTGTAAAAACCGATATGAGAATATACATGTCACTTACAGCAGCCATGAATATATATATCATTTATCTATGATGAGAGCTCTGAGGAAGACTCAAATGGTTCAAGGCAGACAGAGTACAAAGTCTGAAAACAACTGTAATAAAGAGGACAGAGAATCAGAGAATCATAGAATACCTCCATTTGGAAGGGACCCATAAGGATCAAGTCTGGCTCTGGGTTCCACACAGGACTGCCCAAAGATTAGATCATATGTCTGAAAGAAAGCAAACAAACATGTTTTGCCTTGTGTTCTGCAAGATGTCATTAAAATTAACTGAGACCAGTAATTCATCAGTGCAAAGTCTTTGATGTGTTGGGGGAAAAAAAGGCCAGTGGTGATAAGTAAAGACAGAAGATAGATAACTGTGATATTTCAAGTAGCGGGGTCATTGTCTCTGCTGTAAACCTTGTACAGTGCAAATCAGTAGACGGCACAAAATATCCAGCTATCAAAGTTATTAGTTTTTTTCTGATGTTGCTTTGCCTATATATAGGGTTTATATATACATACATATATATGTGTAAGAAAAGCATTTGTCTAGGTCAGCTATGTTAGAGAAAGCAGTTCAGCATGAGGTAAACTCTGTTTTTCTCTGTAGAAATATGACGCAAGGAAAGGTGCAGTTGTCTTTTAGAGATTTCTGGTACCAGAAAAAAGGGAATGGTTTTAAGAAAATTCCTCCCGCAGGTCCAAAGTAAGGAGACACAGACACTGCTTAACTCTCCAAATATTGCTATGGCTTTCTTTTTTCCTCCCTTAGCTTCCTTTCTTCTGCCTGTTCTGGGAACAGTTTGTAGCACACCAAGGGCCAGACAGTTTGTCCTTCAGGCAAGTGAGAGAACTATGAGGCACACAGTGGTGACTTTTGGTTGACTGTTGCCTAATATTCCCTGCCCTCTACACCAAGTCAGCTTTGCCCTGGGGTGCTTGCAATTACCCCCAGCCTATGGATTTAAGTACTGCGTTCAGTTTTGGGCCCCTCATTACAATGAAGACGTTGAGGCTATGGAGTGTGTCCAAAGAAGGGCAATTAAACTGTGAGGGGTCTAGAGCACAAGTTTGACGGGGAGCAGATAGGGAAACTGGGATTGTTCAGTCTGGAGGAGGATCAAGGGAGGTATCATGGCTCTCCACAGTCACCTGAGAGTCAGATTGGATGTTAGGAAGAATATGTTCTAGGAAAGAGCAGTGCTGCAGTGGCACAGGCTGCCCAGGGAGGTGGTGCAGTCACCGTCCCTGGAGGCGTTCAGGAGCCGTGTGGATGTGGCACTGAGGGACGTGGGCAGTGGGCGTGGGGGGGGGGGTGGGCTGACGGTTAGACTAGATAAACTTAGTGGTCTTTTCCAACCTTAATGATTCCGTGATTCTAACGCTAGGTCACAAACACGACGCTCCATACCACCCCTAATGCTCTGACCACCCACCCCTGTGCGCGCAGCTGCCCCACGCCCCAGGGCACGCGGACTCCCTCACACACACGGCTGGGAGAAAGAAGCGCGCCCCCTGCCCTCACTCAAGATGGCGGCAGCGGCGCCCGCCTTGTGCAGGCCACCTGTTGCTGCGGCGCCGCGTCCTATTGGCTCAGGCGGCGCCGTGTGCCGTGCGCGCGGGGAGCAGGAAGAGCAGGAGGGAGACGGTTAATCGCGCGCAGGGGTTAAGAAACGCGAAGGTGGGGGGAACGGCTGCCGGCGCGAGGCGCTCGAGGCTGCCTCAGCCGCCGCCGGGCCCCGCCCCGCGGGGGCTCCGCTCGCCCCCGGCCATGGAGAGCGGCAGCGGCGGCGGGAGGGGCCCGACAGGCCGGGAGGAGCCGCCGCTCGGGGAAACGAGGGAGGAGGAAGAGGAGGCGGAGGTGCTGCCGCCACCCGAGGCCGAACCGGACTGGAGCTTCGCCGGCGGCGACATGGAGGCGGTGGTGCTGCAGGATCTGCCCACCGCCACCATCGCCTGCAACCTGGATCCGCGCGTCTTCCAGGACGGCCAGTGCCGGGTGAGAGCGGCGAGGCGGGCGGCGCTGGGCCGGCTCCCTCTGCCGGCGAGAGCCGCCGCTCGGCTCGGCCCGTCCCGGCCCGCTCCCGCCCCTCCTTCCGTCCGTCGCGGCCGCCGCCTCGGGCTGTGCGGGCGGGGACGGGCGGGCCAGCGGTGGAGCCAGGGAGGGGGGGGAGTGGGAGGGGGGACGGGCGCCGTCACTGCACCGGCCGCGGAACGGGGAGCGGGTGGTAAGCAGGGGGCTGGGGGGACACGGAGCTTTCCTGCCAGGAAGGGAAGGATGCGAACAGAATGACGAACCGCTGCTCCGGAGCAGGGTGGCAGCAGCTGTCAGAGGAATGGTGTCAACTCGTTTGCCTTAAGTCTAACGTAGCTCTAAGTGTAATAAATGGATGTAACTGTTTCAGGATTGCTTCTCATCTGCATTTTTCTTGGTGGAAGACCAAGCCTAGCTTCGTTTTTCATTCTTCTTTTACTTGTCTCATTGCTGTCTAGGACTAAAGAATGAGTGAAGTCCGCCTTGCTGTAGGCTTTTCTCATGGCTCATTTTGCCATCGAGATCATATTTTCTAGCGCCTTTGATACTTAAGGAAACGTTTACTTTTTAAGTAGACAGAAATTAACTGAAATACGCTGTTCCTGATTTTTAAAATGCCATTAAAATAATTGTCAATCTCCTGGTGGAAGGCAGCTAAGAGCTGTTAGAGCAGTAGCTCAATATCTCAACCCTACCAACAGTCTAGTATTAAAAAGGTTCGGGAAAGTGGAATACAATGTACCTCCATCACCACTGTTACTTTTTCAAGTTCTGTAACCTCCAGTGCCAACCTGATATTTCTGTATCACTTAGGGCACCTGCTGGTGTGACGGAAATGGCACTCTTGTTGGGATTTATCCTACTTAAAATAAATTAACTCCAAACGTGCCTAGGAAAATATAATCAGTTCTATATAGTATTTTCAGCTGCAGGTAGTAATAGTATTTTCTTGGATGGATTCAGTAGCCTTAAAATGAACGGATTGAAAATGGTTAGATGCATGACAACACAGATGCATAGTTGCAAGCCAGACCGGGAGGTATTTACATATTTAAATGGTTTTTCCATCTGTTTTGGTTCCAAAGATTCTCGGTCTTGTGACACTCTTAATTTAGATCAGAGTAAAGCCTTGTGTGTCCTTGAAATTGCAATAATTTTTCTGTGCTTTCTACGCTTTCTACTTTTTTTTTTTTTTTTTTTCTTGCCAAGAGTTGCAGCAGGAAGGAATGCAGATTAATTAAAATAATGGCAAATTAATTGGAGACTGATCATCTTGCTATAAGCTGATCTTAACTATGGATGCCTGTATGTGCAGTTACTTCACCACCACTGTTGCTCTTCAAATTAAATTCCGAAGACAGACAATGGGAGGATTATTCTGAACCTGAATAAAAGTGATATTTATGTCCAACAGGGAGGGACGTTCTTACTTATAAAACTTCAGGAAAGATTTCTGTGGCACGTGGTAGGTGTGCTGTCTTCTAATAGACTAAAGAATAGCTTACTTTTTGGCTAGTTGAACCTCAGCCATTGAAATGCATAACTTACCCCCAATTAATGCAGAGGTGGCAGAAAACAGACCACTACTGTGTAGGAGAACAGTAGGTTAATGATGGACTGGGTATGTTTTTATCATGCTCTGCTGACCACCTGTCACTTGCAAAGAGAAGAGGCAGGATGAGGCACTGTGGCTGCTGTTTGAGTTGGTAAGGGGTGGATTCAGCATAGTGCTGGTGGGTGTTGTGGAAAGAATAAGGTTATATTGAAAAGAGAAAGAGATCGGGGCCTCCCATGCGTTCCATCCAGTTCTCCATTAGCAGTCACTGATTCTGGTATCTGGGAAATGAAGGTATTTTGGTCTAGAGTGATGACTTAGTGTTTGGAAATGATAATAATGTAATAATTTTAAAGACTGTGCTTTAAGGAGTAAATGTTAAGAAAATTCCCCTTTTTTTGGTACAATAAGCTTAAACTTGCAAGTCTCTGCAAATTCAGTAAGGGCATTTAATTTTATCTATAATTCAAGGAATAAGTAAAGGTATTGTAAAATACAACATCACAAGACATGGTATTTTTATAAATATGTATGATTTTTGTTCGTGTAATGTGTTTTCATCTATTCTGGAAAAGGTGGGAAATTGCGTCTATGTAACAGTCTTAAAATACCTTGTGTACATAGTTGTGGATTTTTTTTTTCCGCTCTGGTAGGCCACTTAATAATCCTGGATTGCCCTATTTGAGGAGGGTTGATCCAATCAAAGGTGAGATAGGGCAGCTAGAAGATGACTGGCAACATCTATTTCCATTTCGCCCTCCTGATTCCAAACAGTGATTTGTGCTTGTGTGAAAGTACTGAGGGTTGGGTTAGCACGCAGCTACAGCATTTCTTTAGATTACTGTTGCTACCAAATCAGGTGGGTAGAGATGTTTTGGAAAAAAAAAAAAAAAAAAAAAAAAAAAAAAAAAGTCTGCTCAGAGTCGGTTCTTTGAAATCAGTGATTTGTTTATGGAATACTTCATTGGAAATGCTTCATTTCACGTCACTGCTACTGAAGCGCTCCACCCCCCCTACACTGCACTCACATCCACTATTTAGTCTCCATAAATGTTCAGCAAGCATCAGTGAATGTCAGTGGGTGCCATTTTTTCCATACAGAGGAATTCAGTGACACACCTTTGCTCATACACGCTTCCATATCAAGCACCATTGTGTCAGACTGCTCCTCTGCTGCCATCGGTCTCATGGCAACAAAATGTAATGGAATATGGGTTGGATGGTCCAACCTCTGCTGCCACACCACCAACATCTGCCTCTGATGTCGCAGGCCAACATGATAAGACAGTAGGCAGTACTTTCAGAGCATCCCCTGTGTAATATCTTATCTAGGGAGTTAATAGTACTAGTAAACAACAATTTGTTTCCTGTATTCTCGTAAGAAAGAATTTTAGCGATTTAAATCCCCCAAGGATGCTTTTTACAGTGTCATTTTTAGTATCTTTGAGAGAATGCTGCAATACTTATTCTCAAGCTTCTTCCAAAGTACAGTTGGAGAAATTCCTATAGACTTTATACTTCTATCTTTGCTTTCACAGACGTGTACAGTAAATGATCTCTGGTAGAAAGCCTTTATGTGATCTTCAGGTTAGCTGATTGCCTTGAAAAAATGCTGGTTTGGTGTTCTCGGTAATTCTCGTGTTGGCTTTATGCTTGAGAATATTTTTTTTTTTTTCTTAAAGCAGCATTTATTGATACAAATGAGTTTGGTTTAACCGTGTCTGTGTACTCATTTAAACAACAACAAAAAAAGTCAGTAGCTAATTACAGAGCCAGCAATTATGTTTTTGCCAATTTCTATTTTCCTTATCTGGTATTCATTTTTTTTTTTTTTTTTTTTAATCTTTTTTTGTGTCAGTAGAGGACACTCTGTGTTTTAAATAGAACTTCTACTGTCAAATGGCAAGTGTGGGAGGTAATAGGCTTGCTTGTATCTTGTAATCCTGGAGGGATGTGGCATACTTCAGTGATGATTTTAAACTTCAGAGCGTAGCCACAAGGGGGGCTAAATAACTTCGTTTGTACCCGGGCAGTGTCTTGCTAAGTAGGTTACCTGGGTCTGTTCTGAGTGCTTTCTATTTTAGCTGAACTGTAGATGAGTATCACTCATTTCACTTGTGAGGAGGGAGAGAAATGTAGAGTACTTAGAAAGAACTCAGCTTGGGGCTACTGATAAACTACTCCTGGTTGTGCTTTTTGCTGCTTCTTGAGTTGATGGGGTTTTTTTGTTTCTTTTGGGGGGAGGAGTGCTAAGAAACTGGAAGGTTTTCCTTGCAGCTATTTTCCTTAGAATGGCTTGAATTCCTTGCATTACTTTAAGGTATCTATAATTGCCTTAATCTACTAAATCTTTCAAGTTACTGCAAACTAACAAATATAGCAGATTTCCCTTAATGGAAAACTTGCATTCATAGATAACAGTGGTTATATTGCAATAATAGGTTTTTCTCCAGAACCTGCTAGAAAAAAAAAAAAAATCGCTGAAAGCTGAACTTTTAAAGGACTTTAGCTTGATCACTTTTAAGTGTATTAGTAGGAGTGAGCCAGTCTCCTGCAGCCATTATGGAGAATGTGTCCTCATGTAACCTCCAATGGCAAGCATGCATAAACTGAGCTGTGATTACTATTATTATTTTTATAAAAGACTATAATAGGGCATGAAGGTGAGGTCTTCAAAATGAGCAGAATTCTCTGCAGTAATATAACCAAGAGGAAAAGCACTAAAGGCAGATAAACTGCATCTTGTTAATGATTATCATAGCTTTACAATTCTAGTCTTCCTTCAGCTTTGTATGGTTTTAATATGGAAAAAACTTGTTTGTGAATTGATCTGAAAATAAACTCATTGTTAAATGAGCCATGCTTCTGGAAACTTTTAATTGACTTTCAGCCTGCTGAAATAATCATGAGATGCTGAGTGTATTTTGTATTAAATGCTTAGAATTACTTCTGCTTTACAGGAACTTAGTCGAATATCTCAGGAATACTTACAAAACCTTCCTTACAAAATAGCACTTGGGTTTTCTGGTAATCTCTTCCTGTTATAGTCACATGCCTGTTAATCCTTTTACTTACTGTGTTAAACCTCTTAAGTTACGTTTTAAAAAAAAAAAAAAAAAAAAAAAAAAGTAAAAGTAAATTTCAGGAAGGTGTTTTCTACATGCTTACATTTTTGTGACCACAGGACTGCTTTTGATGAAATGTTCCTTTAATGAAAACTGTATGGAATCCATACTTTTCTGTGTGCTTTGAAGACTTTCATAGACTTTCATTCTTTCTCTGCCAGTGTTTGCATTTTGTTTTTTGTTTTGTTTTGTTTTTTTTCTCAAATAATCTTTGCAGTAATGTTTATAATTCTTTCTGTTCTTTCAAAAAAGTGCCCTGGCTTAAGATTGTTTGAAAATCGTATCCCAGTGGCCTGTTTTTGCATTCAACAATAAAATAAGTAAGCACAATTCAGGTTCAATATTAGGAACCATTTTTTCTCAGCAAGGGCAGTGCTGCAGTGGCACAGGCTGCCCAGGGAGGTGGTGCAGTCACCTGTCCCTGAGGTGTTCAGGAGCCTGGCACTGAAGGACGTGGGCAGAGGCATGGGGGGGGTGGGCTGGTGATTGGACTGGGTGAGGTCTTTTTCAGCCTTAATGATTCTGTGATTAAAAAAAAAAATCTTCCAGGATGGAAGTTCTTGTGGTAAAATTAAAGACCCAGAAGTATTTAGCTGCTCTACTTCCAGATGATACAAGTTTATTCTGCAGCTATTAACAATTTAAGACAGACTTCTGAGTGACTTCAAGTCTGGAGCCCATATAAATGCAGTGCTTTGGCTGATGTGATAATCTTTGATGTTACTGTAGAGCGTAATACCATACTAATGCAGTTTTATGGCTCCTGGGATGCATCCAGTCTGCTAAGTGCATAAGCAGAACTCCTGAGAGTCATTGGGATATCTAATCACCTGAGAATCTTTGGAAAAACCTTGTCTTATAAGCTGGCGTACTTTATGAATAGTGTGAGCATTTTGTACTGTATATACAGTCTATATGGAAATCTTGGTAATAGTCATCATGAGATGACTGTTTGGTTTAAGGATAATGTCTTCAGTCTTCCCACCTGAGTAGCTCTTTCTGGTCTTGTGAGCCCAGAGAGAATTTTCTGCTTGCTCTTCTCCGTGCCTATGTGGTATTCTGCTCTAGTTGCCATCACAAAGATGACTTGGAGAAATCATCTTTTGAGCTAAATACTCTTTCTTCAGCTGGAGTAGAAGGGGCTGAAGAGACTGTACAGCATGAAGATGTTTGTTCAAACAGTGCTAGACTGCTTTTTCATATACTTGAATTTTGAACCATTGAACAGCAATTCAGATGGCTTCCTTTAAATATTATCCACGCTTAGTTATCCTTGTGAGAGTACAGATAATGCCATGAAACAATAGTAGAAGTTGTGATTTCACAAGGGGAAGGCGAATTACTTCTGTTTCTACAGTTCTGCTTTATTTTGCTGCCTTCAAGGAGTGCATCATACATGAATACTGGTTGAAATTTTGATTGAAATAAGTAAGCTACTAACGAAGAAACCTCATGCTGCAGCTTGCACTATCTTCATCTTGTTCAGAGGAGATATTTGGAGCAAATGAGGTTTACATCACACTTAGATGCTTTGTAGGTCACCTAGGTCAGGGAAGAAGAGTAAAATACTTACTTCTACATCTGATGCCCTGGTACTAGTGAAGTCCTTAAAGTGCAGCAGCCATCCGTCCATCCTACTCCTCGAGCAGTGATGCAAGTCCCTCCATATGTAGAAATGAAAGGGAAGTATGTCACTTATGTAATATTTTAAGGAAAGCCATATCTGTAGGGTGAAAGTAAGAGTAAGTGACATTCAGATTTGGTGTGTTTGGCTATAAATGGGAAGTTTTTCAGCAATGCTGCACAAGATGTTTTTTGGGTGGCTTAAAATTACTTTGCACAAAGTAAAAATAAGTATTTTTAAATGGTCATTAATAGTGTAGGTACTGCAAATGTTAAAGAAGAAAGTCTAAAGAAACTTAAGCTTTAGCTTTTCTACAGAATCAAATGGAAGCCTTGAGGAGTTCTGTCTGGTTTAAATCTCTGTGCTCTGATCGTACCAGTAAGTTTAGTATATGTAGTAATGCTGTAGAGTACATTTCCTTATGTTCTTTGTTATTGATGTATTTCAGGAACAAATTGCAGTTAGTTCTCCAGAAACTTCCTGTAAAAGGAAAGTGTAAAAATAACTACAGAATATTAGGTATGATATGAACTTAAGACCATCCCAATTGCCTCTCAGGAAGATGCCTTAATATTTACTGGTATAAACAATAATGCTTATGTTAATTAGTAACAACTAAACTCTCCTCTGCAGAACAGGCTTAACATAATAAATAAGCTCTTTTTGACAGCAATCATAGGGAAAGCTTAGGTCCCCGGCAGTTTGTTACTGAAGATGATTGTTCGGTTGATAACACTGCAGTGGAAAATGTTTATAAATGTATATACTTTTAATAATGTTGTTCTTCAATAAAAGGCTGTCTGGTCATGGGTGAGTGTTAGAAAAGGTTGGAAAGAAACCCAGTAAAGTACTTAAACTGGTAAACAAATCGTGAAGTTCAAATTGTGAAGTTGAAAGCATGTTCAGACTTCAGCGCATGAAGTACTAAAACAAGACCTAAATTAATGTTATTTCCTAGATGTGAAAATATACTGTAAATCCTAGTGCATGATGTTTCTTTTCCTTTCTTTTTCTGAAATTGTATTCCATCAGATGCGTCACCTTCTTCAACAGCGATAATAGGTAGTTTTAGTTGGGATTGGTTTGGGTGTCTTCCTCTTCTTCTAAGTATGTTTCTGTACTTCAGACTTTGTGTGGAGGTGCTTCTCAAGTTTTTGTCCTGTTATTGCCTCTTCTGATAAACAATCCACAAGCTGTTTGACGTGGGTGTAGTGGGTAACATTGAATGTCAAAGAACAGTTTCTGAAGCTTGTTAATATTTTCCACAGACCAGCTGATAGAAACAAGGGATTTCAAAGTCTCATTTATAGTGAGACTTCAGCTCGGTAAAGTAGTCTCAAAAGTGCAGTTTGTGGTTCATTTGTGCTCCTCCCCCAACCCTCAACCCCCCCACCCCCCCACCCCCAGGACTTGATACAGTAAATGATAGTAGTACCTCATAAATGGAGTAACACAAGGACTTTGCTTTCCTTGTGACAGGAGCTTTGTAGACACATCTGGCCTCAAAGGAACTAGGAATGGCTTTATAATTAGTTACGGGTTTTTCCGTTCAGATAGCCAGAACCTGCTTGCACCTCCTAATGGAAACTGCATTTTTAACTTTGAAGAGATCATTCATGCAGTATTAATTATTGTAACCTGGTATTTATGAAGGATTTGCAGACTTAAGGGGAAGGGAAAAAAAAAAAAGGCTCCATCACATTCTACAGAATGTAAAGAGTAAAGCCTTTTCATTCCCATGGGAGAGGGGAGGTGTGGGAGTGAGCCACCACATGAAAAATTTCCAGCACAGAACATACACTGGAAACAAATTAGTGAAGCTGAAATATCCAGCTGTCTTTAGTGAACCCAAAGTGGGAAATGAGGTCTCAAATACAATTATTTTGTGTGTGTGTAATGCATAATTAAACCATTGATCTCATTGCCCTAGAATGTTAGAGGCCAAGAGCTTAGTATTAAGAAAGGAGTGATTCATGAATAGTAGCCATCAAGCACAGTGATTAGGGTCTAACTTGATCCTCAAAGTTTTTGACTTGCTGTTGCAAGAATTAGTTGGGAGAAGTCTGTTTACCTGCCTTTATACTTCCTTTCTCTACCTGCAAGCGTTTGTTACTGCCAGAGATAACTAGAAGGGCTGCTCACTTTGTTAACGCTGTGAGTCATTATTACTGATACCACACATAAAAGCACAGCTTTTATCACTGGATTTCATTTATTTAAAAAAAAAAAAAAAAAAAAAAAAAAAGTAACTTTGTCTAAGATAAAATTCTTTCACTTTGTTGCAGATTTTCAGATAGTTCTGAAACTAATAATTGGATCTGACACTGATAATTGTTTTTCTTCTTTTGAGGTGTTCTTTTTTGGAGTTATTTTGATGTTGGCTGACTTCCTGGAAGGAAAGTGTGCTTTCAGCTACTGTACTAAGAGTAGGTTGCTAGCCTCATGAGTTGGATTTTGGTTGCTTGTTGTTCGTGAAGTACAGAAGATATAGCAGAAGAATGAAAGTCCCTATAAGATGTGAGATAATGTGTTTTTCAGGGGGATAACTGTGACCAGTTTAAGAGAGTGAAATAGGAGAGATCTGAAAGTACTATGATTACTTCTTCCTATGTGTATTTAGCCTGACTGAAGGATGTTTTTGAATGGGTAAACTTTTGAGCCAGTTGACAGAAGACTGGTGAGGAGAAGGTTAACATGCTTTTGACACTTCTGTCCTGAAAGTTATGTTAAGATGTTGTCCTATTGAGATGGTGGAAAGAGCTTTCCTAAGGAATACATAGAGGATGCAATAAAAGCTTAATGTCCTGTTTTTGTTTTTGTTTTTAGCTGCAGATAGTTATGCTGGATTACACTTGGAGTGAAGGTAATGGTGAGATAATTACTGTTTGATCATTAGATTTGTGTGTGTATCCATCACTGTAATGTTAATCTTGGTATCCTTAGAACAGAATGGGCTTTGCCAAGAAATGCCATTTTAGATGCTTTATAGGTGTGTCAAACAATAAGTTTGTTTTCTTTTGGTTTTGGAATGTCATTCTGGAAGTTTCTGCGAAGGTTTGGGCTTGCTTTCAAAACAAAGGTTTGTCTGGATGGAAAGTGCTTCTGAAAGTCAGTATGCTTTCCAAGGCTGAAAGGTGTGGGGGATAGTTTCTTTTTCTTTTGTACTGTTTCCTTCCTCTGTAGAGTTAGGAAGCTAACACAACAGAGCTAGTGAACTGCCAGTAAATTCAAGCTGTATTATAAGAAATTGGGTTTATCCTATTTCTGAATTTTGTAAGTGAAAAAGCCAGTCATAATCCAGTAATTAGATAAAACGCATCGTCGATGAGATTACTAGTGAAGTTGCAGCTGCCCCATTCCTAGAAGTATTGAGGGCCAGACTGGATGGGGCTTTGAGCAGCCTAGTATGGTGGGAAATGTCCCTGCCTATAGGAGGACTGTTGGAACTGCCTGATCTTTTAGGTCCCTCCCAACCCAAACCATTCTGTGCTTCTATGAAAATGAGAAAAGGAGCGCAGCCCGACAGTTCTAGGTGCTAAACCCTCCCAGAGGTGGGAGATAATTACTAAGTTGTTCAGTGCTGGTGATCTTGCTAGGAAGAGGCAATAGTAAGTTATCCATTACCCTGGAAAGCTGAGACTTCTTTACATCTAATAGTGGGAGTATGTATGTAGTAGACTAGACTGGTTTGCCCAGCTTGGGAAGGAGGGTGTAATTAAGTAATGGGCAAAGGGAGAAAAGATTTGGTAAGAATTATAATGCGTATGTCCTAAGATTGTGATCTTATTAAATGAGATGTTTTCTTCTGTCAAATGGGAGATGCATGCTTGTAAAGTATTGCGCAGAAAACTTCTGTGTGTAGCTTGTGAAAGCTAAAGGGAATTGGTGGGAGCCCGTCCCGGTACTTTTCCAGCTGTTGATAGATGTGGAAGCGTCTTTGCAGGATAGATTTATTTATTTATTTAATCAATTTCCTGTAGGTACACTTCTTGGCACTTCAGCTGTATTGCTTCAAGCTGATAGCAAAGATCTGTTGGCTAATGGAAATAGTGATTAAGGGCTTGAATTTTCCTGAGGCTCCAGAGTGATAGTGAAGCAGCTGCTGTTGCAGTCAGTGGAAAGTATGAATAACTCTTGCTGGGGGTTGTATAACCAAAAGAATAATCGGATCGGGTCAGAGACTAGGTTAAATCATTGACTTCTGACTATTAAAAATGTTGTTAGCCTATGTGTTCACGCCTCATTACAATATATAATTTAAGGATGCTAAATAAAGCCTACCTATTAGGCATGAACAGATAAAGCCTTTGCATCAAGAATCAGACACCTTCCTCTTGAGAATGGGTTTTGGGAGAAGGTCAGTTACCTGTAAGGTATATAATGACTTCAAACAAACTTAACAACTTTTAAAAGCAGTGTTTATAACCTAAGCCCATAGCAGATGAAGTGCATCTGCTGATAGGTGTTTTTTGAAGTGATTGATCTTTAACTACTGGAGATGCAGCTATGTCTCTTGTTTCTTCCCTGGTGAGTTGCAATAAATAAATAAAATCCAAAAAATAAGCTTTGTTCATTGTTCCTCTTTAAAGAAGTTTTCATCTCCCCTGCTCTATGAAAGCCAGGCATTTCAGAAGGAAGGGGGAAACAGAAAATAGAATGAAATCTGGAACCTTACACAGAGGAACCTTGCCCAAGGAGGCTGTGGATGCTTCATCCCTGGAGGCATTCAAGGCCAGGCTGGATGTGGCTCTGGGCAGCCTGGTCTGGTGGCTGGCGACCCTGCACACAGCAGGGGGGTTGAAACTAGATGGTCTTTGAGGTCCTTTTCAACCCAGGCTACTCTATGATTCTATGAACCATACTTGTTTTTTCAGCAATATCAGTTGAAGCATAAGTTTATAAACAAATACAGTTGCTTTGAATATCCAGGAAGTTAAAGCAGTTTCAGGAGCTATTTTTTAAAGATGATCTTTTTTTTCCCTTTGCACAAAGCAGGTGTGTTCTTTCCATCTGAACAAGGAAAATGACTGCATTCTGAAAGCTCTGTTGTTAAGTACTGCAAAAGCTTGAAATACCACTGCTTTTTGTTGTTGTTGTTACCAGTGGTGTTTCAATAGCAAAATTACCCTGAAGGATCTAGGATTAGGTCAGATGGTCATATGTTACTCTGCATGCGAGAGCTATTGATGATGGGTGGATGTTTGATCTGGGTGTTCTTGGGGTCCTTTCCAACCTTGATGATTCTGTGTGTTTTAATGTCTCTATTTCTGTAAATGGCTAAAAAAATTCAGCCCTTGTGTGGCTGTTCTGTGCCTGCTGCAGTGAAAGGGTTGGTTATGTAGGAAGCTTCACAAACTTGGCAGACAGATTAAACCTCTTTGCTGTTAAAAAGCCGTAATCAATATTATTTAGTAAGGTAGAAATATGAGTTATATAATTTATCATACCTTGTACCATGTCATTAGCTTAATATGCCTGAGAAAATTACAGAATATTAGACATTAACCTTGGCAAAAATGCATCTGATTTAAGATAAAATCCAGCCTCTTCTGCGGCTCATTTTATTCTCTTTATCAGAATATTTTAAAAATGCTTTTGAAACTTCTTGAGTATGCTTAGTGTGTTCTTAGAAACACGATCACTAATTGCAATTATATTGTTCTTCTGCTACCCACCCAGAACATTCTTGAAAAATATTTTGAAACCATCTCCCATTCTTCCTTCACTGACTCCAGTGGAAAATTTCATTCTTTAAAGTTCAAAAAATACCAGCCTGCTTCTCCACAGCCCTTGTGGTTTTCTAAAGACTCCTGAGTTATACTCTGCCTTTTCCCTTTTATTTTTCCCTTGTTCACAGAGAACAGAAAAGAATGGTCAGAAGATGAATGCAGTAGAATAGAAAACTTGCATTTAGCTTTGATAATCTTGCATCTTTAAGTTATGCAAATGTTACTGTCTTGTTACAAAGGAATAGTCATTAAAGAAGCGCCAGAATGCATGCTTTCATACAGTTCAGTCCTCACCTTTCCCAACCTTCCTACTCCTTCAAGTAGTAGTTTTGGCATAATAATGTTGCATTTTTTATGGTAATAAATAGTTAATCACAAACACTTCAGTGAATTATTCATAATTATGGTTATATCTTCTGTCAGTATTACATAGCTTGTGTACCTGGCATAAATGAGGGAAGAAAGGAGGAGGGGAAAAAAGTTGTGGGAAAAGGTTTTGGGACAAATCCTGTTTTTACTTGTTGGAAGTGATGGATTAACACCAAGAGAAAATACACATTCATGCTGCACTTAAATTAAAGCCAAGGTAATATCTAGATTTAGCTTCACCCTTTAACAATAGTAGTCTTTTAAAGGACAAATTGTTTTACTTACATAAAATGTGGTGCATGAAGGTGACTGAATTTTAAATATAAAGTATGTTAAGTGCATCAGAATGATACTATTCGAGTGAGTGGAAATGCCCCAGACTCCTGCTTTGCTTTTAGAAGCCACAGAAGCCACAGAACTGAAAGTGAGAGGAGAAGGTTACTCCTGATGACTGCTGTGAGTGGTATGAAGGAAGTGCTGGTGAGTTAGGCTGCTCACTGTGGATGCATTCTGGCACATGGTCTTAACAACTTTGGAAGAGGCCATTCTGTTCAAGCAGTTGCTCTGCTCACTGCTGCCCTTGTCACTGAGGCAGAGACTTCACATTTGAAGACCCTGAAGTGGGCAAAGTAACAGGGCTGTAGCTGTTTATCTGCCGCAGGCTTTGAGGTTCGGGTTTGTGGGGCTTTTTTATTATTATTTGTTGGGTTTTGGTGTGTTTTTTTGTTGTTGTTGTTTTGTTTTGCTTAATTGCACAGTTCAGTTTCTAAGAAACACATAATAGAATTGTCATCAGATTTTTGCAGCATTCCTAGCATTAGGTGTTATGCACGCACAAGCTTGTGCAGCTTTGTCAAGCCCTCATCTCATTCTGGCCTGAATCAACTATCTCTATGTGAAAACATTGCTCCTTTGTTTTATGTTTGTTCCTTCCCTTACGGAAAGAGGCTCTCTGACAACAGTTCTGAGGTCTGTCTATGTGTGTCCAGTGAAAAGCCAATTGTAATTCTCAGCTTCTTTCTTGGGAACCTCTGGATACTATCGCTGTCCAGATACAACAAATCACAGTTAATTTTACTTTACTACCTGAAAATTATCTTTTTACTACTATAATAATCATCTGACCCTTTAGATGATGCAGTGCTGAAGGTGTGTTCAAAGCCTAGACTGTTTGCAAAATATTTGCTAGTCAAAATAAGCTAGCCAGTATAAAGTTCTTAATTTTTAAGCCCTGCTGTGGATTTACTTTTTCTCTACATAATACATACAAGTTCAGGAGTTATGTAACACTGTGCTAATTGAGGAGGTTTTCTCTCTGAAAATGTTCTGAACTAGCTTTTTATTTAAGTAGTGGACTTTTGCTAAATTAGGAGTATTTTAGGGACCATCCTGCTGTGGATGACTGCAGAAGTCAAGGCAAGAAACAAATGGAAAAACTGGACAGTTGAAAACAGCCATAACTTGCAGTGTAGGCACTTGAAGTCTCATGACATAGCTGGGACCTGAATTGATGGTGTTCACAGTGTCCCTGGGTCTGGAAATCAGATTACAGCACTGATACCTGTTTTGGTGTTGCTGATGAGTTCTTTCCTACAGTTCATTGGTTCTTGAAGTTATTTGTATTAGACCTGTTCTCTTAAATGTCATGGTAAGTAATGAAGCAGAAGGCATATGATGTTTTAAAAAGTAAAATCTAACCTAGCTTCTAAATAAAAATCCAAGGTGATGGAAGAACCAGACTGATAATTAGCTTCTGATCTCTTAGTGGTTATTCATCAGCTGGAAAATAAAGTTTAAATCTCTGAATCTCTGTTCTCTTTGCTTCCGTATCCCCCTTCCATAAGAAAGTCTAAGTTAAACTCCAGAAGCTCTCTGATGCCTATAGTTTAACCATAAGTATTGTAAGTGTGCTTGTTCTGTCACTTAATCCTGAAATATTGCCCAAGTATTATTGCGAGAAATCTAAGCTTTAAATAGGAGGTAAAAGATCCCATGCAAGTGGAGCAAAAAGAAAACAAAGAACAGCTGCAGAACTTCACTGCTTCAAAACCATGATGTAATAAGGCCACTTAAAGATACAGCTATCAGTGGCTTGTGCTGATGCAGCTCAGGAGTGCTGGGTCGTATCAGTGAAAGAACCTTGATCCCTTTCAGGCCCCTGTGCAGCAGGGCAGACCTCTGGCAGGAGAACCTGTGGCTTCTGGCACTGGGGAGTTGGCAGAGTGCTGGGTGCCAGTTATGCTGAATGGGGGCGTTGTTTGGGAAGGTCAGCTGTTTTCTTTATGAACAGCTGGACATATCTAGTAGGAGTAAAGGCTGGGAAAACTGAGAAGTTGCCTGTGATACCCCATAAGGATTTAGGGGGAGAATAGTTCTTAGATCTGTGAATGTAAAAACAAAGTATGATCAGGGGCAAATAAGGGCTTTAAAAGTCTTAACATGGCACCCAAGCAGGTAGTTTTAATTCTCCAGTGTTGAAGTGGATAGTCTTATTTTTAACAGATTGCTTGTGGGGTTCGGAAACTTACTAATGAACAGAGAGACTTAATTGTATTTATTTTATTGGAGCCTCACCCATATCAAACAGTAAAGGAATTATGAAATTGCTACATCCTGCACTTGTGATGTGATTATAGAGAAAACAGCTTTCAGTGCAGTAATTTAAAAAAGAACTTTTCACAAGTATGACTTTGCGTTACTGTGATTTATTTTTCCCTCTTTGCCAGAGGAAAAACATACCCTGGGAAGTTTTGTTACTGCGAGCTGATTTATCTTTAATGTGACTGGTAGTTTCTGATGGAGCCTTAAAGCAGATGGCTGATTCTTTCTTAGAGTTGGCAGTGCAGTTTCTCTTGTAAATTCACAGGACTCTCATTTCTTAAGAGAATTTTTTTTCCTCCCCACATTTTTATTTTTTTATTTTTTTTTTCCCAACACACCTTCACACATTACTGTTTAATCCCTCCCACTTCTGTTTTTGCTGACTCCTATGGTTAGTGCTTTGCATTACATATTGTCTAATTTGAAGATTATGTAATTACTTTGGATTTAAATTTGCAAAAACTTTCTAACATTTAGGTTGCATAACGCAGAACTGGATATGCTTGTAAGCTTTCTTGTTCAGGTTTGAAATGTCAGCTGAAATTTTCTCGGTTGGCTATACAAACAGCCAAGGTATTGCTTTTCTGAGAGGCCGTCAAAACTAAGTGACTTTCAGAAATGACCTTTGTGTAAAAATAGTGCTTATGAAACTGTAACTCCTAAAAGAGTATGTATTAATTGCACACAAACTGTTCTTATGAAGAATATTTGAATACATCGGGGTTTTTCTCCTCACAGTAAAACTTTGTGAAATAAAGCACTTATTCTCCAGGCTTTTTACAGAAGCAGTGTAATCGAGAAATAATTCATCTGGAAAAGCGATAACCCTTAACTGCTCACATGGGAAAGATGTCTTCATTTCTGTAGTTATTTAAATGCTAAGTGTACAATAGCAGTCTTTCCTTTGACTAAGGCTTTATTGTTGCAGTGACTTAATGAAGTTCCTCAGAAACACCTTGGAGAGTGGCAGTCACAGCAGACTAAGAATAGTCTAGGGCAGTGCCCTGGAGGGAGCTGTGTGCCTTTCTTCCTCGGCCCGAGAAAAGACTTCATGGTTGTATTTTCCAGAAAAGTGCTCTGGGGAAACTATGAAAGCAGGTAAATAAGAAGTTTTAAAGCAGTATGGAAGCCTGAGAAATTACATTTATGTTCAATGTCCCGTTGAAGTTTCAGTGTTGTTTAACCTCCAGAAGGAAATTGTTCCCATTTTGATAGAACTGATTTACTTATATGTGAGGCAACATCGGTTTCTAAAACTGATAAAATATTTCTAATAAGTTCAAAGGGGAGCTTAATGGCAAGTCCAGTGAAACCTGCCTGAAGCAAGGATTGTAAAGCTCGCATGGAAACGAAATTTGTAAGTCAAACTCAAGCAATGAGAAATGTGAGCAGTGCTACATCAGACTGTCTGGGAAAGGAAGAACTGGGTAATCGATTGTCATATTAAGCAGGAAGGAATGTCTGGTAAGAGAAACCAACCTGTTGCACAGCCACAGCAACTCACATATAAATGTGAAACATGATTACATGTAATTTCATTCTGACCAGAGCTTATCTGCATACTAAACAAACCTATGTTCCCTTAAATTTCTTAAGGAAAATGAGAGGAGGTGAGGGTCCTGAGAACTCCTTTGAAGGCTCATTTGTTTAAGTAGTACCATCCTGACTCAGTCTCGATCAGAGTAGCCAGAACTTTGCCCAGGTACTAAAAATAGCCCCGCTGGTGCATGCTGTGTTGAACTGACACCAGAAGGGATTTTAGAAACCAGTATGGCAAGAAGTTTTGGGGAACTATTATTTTACAGTTCCTCTATATAAACAAATTCTTGGTGATGTTTTGAGTTCCAAAAAAAGAACAGACTTACAATAGAGTCATAGGTATTCCTTACAAAAAAAAAAAAGAAAAAAAAAAAGAAATAGCCACCATCCTGTTTCCTAGTACATCTCTGACTGAAGTTCTAGTAAATGGGATTATACAGAAAATGAAGAGGGAAAACACATGTATAGTTTTCTTCATTTTATTTCTGACTAAGAATAAGCATTGCCTTGTGCCCCTCAATCATTCCCAGTTTCTTGAGACATAAGTCTCAGGATTTGGTAGAGAATTTTCCAGAGGTGCTCCTCGTATGCGCCCACAGAAATTTAACTTCAAGTGCAGCATAATTTTCATCTAAATGTTTAATGAGGCCAGTGTTTGTAATTCTATAAAGAAGCAAGAAGAATAATTGGGCAAACTTTAATTCCTTTTATATGATTTTTTTTTTTTTTTTTTTTTGTAGATTTAGGGTTCAAATGGATATACTTGACTCTTATTTTTCCCCTCTCATGTATATACTGGTAGAGAATGATGTGTCCTGCTGTTAAACACAGTAGCCCTTGCTGGGCAAATGGAGTGGGCATTAGATCTGCCAACAGCTCTGTGTGTCTTAGATGGTTTGGTTGTTGTTTTTTTTTTTTTGCAGGAACTTAACAATATTTAGCATCTGAGGTTGCCATGAAATCAGCTGTCAGCCTGTCCTCATATTTTTACCTTCAATTGTATTAAATAGTTAAATTCTTATTTGTTGGTAGTTTCAGAGTCCTTCCCTGCCCCCATAACTTTGTTGGTGACATGTAAATAGTATAAAACCCTATTAAGAGGAGCTTACAGATAAGGACTTGATCCTCCTTTCGTTTGGAAAAGTGGCAGTGTTATGGCATTAACTTCAACTGGGAACAGAATCAAGACATAAAATAGCGATGTCAGGATCAGGACAGGCAAGAGAGGATAAAATGTACTATTAAAGGATGTACTAAGTCTGTTTGTATGTCTAAGTAGAACTGCGTGTAAGCCGCAAGTAACATTTTGAGAAGAACAAGCGTGTGCATATTTATCATGATAGCAGTAATGCTGAGTATAGGAGTGCTTGAGTTAACAAAAACACGTTTTACAGAATGAACTTATTAAAAGAATGCTGTTTGCTTTTAAAGAGAGAGTCTCAAAGATCTACAGTTAGAAACTAGACAATGAAAATATACCACTTTACATCTTGTACAGACTTTGTGAAATGTTTTCCAGGAAAAAGGAGTACAGTATGTATGAATCACATATGGAAAACCCAGTGGAATGAATTAGTCAAATGAGTGACCAGTCCTCGCCTTCTGCTATCAGGAAATAGTGCAACTTTCCATGATTTTATAAAACCATGGAAATACATAAATAAGAAAAGTTACTGCAAGAATAGCAAGCAATTGCAATTGAGCTCTTTTACTTTCATGCAGCATTTCTAAAAAGTGCTTATTTTGAAACAAGTTAGAAATGTAGTATCAAGTAAAAGGTATAGATAATTTTGGGAAATCTTCAAGTTTTTATGGTGTTCAGAGGATTTCTTTGCTTGCTTTCCTGAACTTTCCTCCTCTGCTTGCGTTTCTGAATTGACGTAATTTAAGATAGGAGCCTGTTTTGTTCTCTTTCAAAACTGTTACTCATATTCTCTCCTTTGGCTCTCAGTGTAACTGCTGAGCAAATTCAGAGACTGTGCAGTTGAAACGATTGTGGAAAACAAAGGCTTACCCATCAGTACTCAATGAGTTTAATGTATGTATGCTGCAGTGCTGATTACTCTTTATTGTTCAGAGAACCGAATCAAAATATTATCCTCATATTCAGCAGGCTGGCCAAATATTCCTTTGCTAAGTGGTAGCAAATATTTCTTTTCGTGTTATCAGCCAAGTTCTACAACGTGTTTCACCTGTGTGAAGGCATAGAGGTGCTTGAATTTTTATTTTTTGCTGTGACAAGCATGATCTGAACAGGGCTTGTGAATACACCATTATAGTGCTAAAAGGGTATACCAGAAATGCCAGAAGAAGGACATGGTGAGGAAGTGTGGCTTTCAAGATTTTTTGCAGCAAATCCTACAGTAGTTCTTGTGACAGCACCAGCTGATTCCAAAGCTTGGTGTTGGGGGGCTGTTGTGCTTGGAGTTATGACATCTTTGTGTAGACATGAAGCTGTGAGTGTTGATTACATGTGAAGTCTCAATTCTTGCTGCTTTTTTTCAAAGATGATTGCATTTAATCTTTCTAATATGAAAGCTTTTAAATAAAAAATTGTTACAGTACAGGGTAACATTGCATTAACACTGAAAATGAAATCTTCCCTGTCTCTGTATATAGAACCGATCTTGAACCCATTACTTCCCTGCCCATTGGGAATCTTTTTCTCCCTAATTCTGATGCGCTTTCACTGGATAGTTAATTATTTCTGTCCCTTCTGTCCTTAGCATGTGCGTTTCTTGGCTTTAAGAAAGAGCTATGCTAAATACACTTACCAGGTGGCAAATTAGGATGTAGTCTTTATAAATCATCTGAGGTAAGTGCTATCTTTAGCACTTTTAGTTCATTCTTTAAATTCTGTGCTGAAAATTCTCTGGAAATTCATCAGAAAATGAACATTTTCCTAAGATAATTTTTTTTTCCCCCTTGTTTCTTTTAAATAATAGTGTGTGGATTAAATAAGGTCCTAAAGCTTAGAAATTCCTTTATGCATTAAGCATGTTGCACAGACTGCAAAACAGTCATCCCTCTTTACTCTGCCATGTGTGTTCCTGACAGCCACCTTCTAAAGAATTCTGAATTCTCCCTTCTTTAGGTACAGTGTTATACACTGGTACTTGTTCTAGCTTGTCTGGAGGCTCACAAAACCTGACTGGCTGACTAATGCCAAACAGAATATCTTGCAATTGGGTTTTGCGTGCCTTTTCCTTGATCGTCTTTCTGCTCTGTCCCGTCAGTATTTTCACACTATTTTTAATCACAAATTCTTTAAGTCTTTATCCCCGTGTCTTGATTGCTAGGACACTCAAGAGAATCTTTTTTTTTTTTTTTTTTTTTTTTTTTTTTTTGTCTGATGACTTTGAAAAAAAAACTCTCCCTATCTCTTTAAGGTACATTTTTCTTCTGGATTTACCCATATATTATCCATACGTGGAGGAGCTATGAAGGGGGGTAAATGGGAGGGAAGGGGCATGCATTGCTTATTGTGGACTTCAAAAGTTTCTTTTTTTAAAGGACGAAATAATGTCCCAAAGAGATTATTCAGAGATGGATATAGGGTTACAGGCCCTTATTGAATGTACACTGTTTTCTGCTTGGTGAGAAGGTGAGAGGGCTTTGTGGACTTGCTGGCATATTTCCTGGGTGTACAGCAGTCACAAATATTTCTTGCTCTTCTCTTTTCTAAAGAGACAGAGTGTACTCCAGACTGGATTCTTCGTAACTCCAAAGTGCCAGATGGCTTTGACGTGTAGATGAGTGAGTTGAACTTTTAGTGCTGATCAGGAGAACTAGTGATAAGTGTGTCATGGTCATGCAGTTTCAGATTAACACATTCACTCAGTAAGCATCATTCCTTGAACAAAGGAGGAGGAGTTGTCCTAGATTTTTCTGTAGGAACATGTTCTCAGCCAATTTATTCAAGACCGCTTTGGTGCTGGTTCTGCATAGGTATTAGGCCGTTTGAACAGCTGGTTTGTATAATCAATTCATGTATGCTGACAGTGCAGTGCGGATGTTATTTAGTCATTCTCATTTTTCTTCCTATTCTTTTAAAAATAATTTTCTCGGTGGAACAAACTTAATTGAACAGAAGTTGTTGATCTCTTCTAGAGTCCCTGGAACTGTTCAAGGCCAGGTTGGATGGGCCCTGGGCAGCCCGGTCTAGTGTTTGATATGGAGGTTGGCGGCCCTACCTGTGGTGAGGGGGTTGGAGCTTCATGATCCCTTCCAACCCAAGCCATTCTATGAGTACTTGCACTATAGCAGATTCTAAGACCCTTTTTTCAGATGTCCACTGTTCTGTTCAGTCACTGCAATTTTGCATATTTGGAATGCTGCTTCTCAGCACTCCAAAGTCATTTTTCCAAGTGAAATGATATTTTTAATGTGAATGGAAAAATAGTTGCCAGTAAATATACTGTATGAAAAATGTCTATTTCCATCAGAATACTTGAATGAGGGCAAAACTGTGATCCATTTACTACGGGTTGTTTGGGTAAATTCATTGCGGGAGTAAAAATAGGTTACAAAGAGCTTTTAAATTTTGAATTATAGTTGCTATATTAAAAATATCTCTAAAACAGTGTAGTTGGTTACTCAAATATTCTCTTGTGGAATTTCCAAATTACCACTTTTATGTTACCAGTCAGTTAACAGGAATTTAATGTTTAATGCTTGGAAATGGAAGTGTAAGTCATGGATTTTTCCAAGGAAGGATTAAACACACTGTAGGTATTTTTCTGATGGCTGGCTGGAAAACCGTCACACGTTTGATCTGTAAATAGCCCTTCTGTGATAGAGCACAGCTCTTTATATTCTGCTTGAACATAGTAGACTATGCAATGTAAGAATGAAAATTAGTGCATTTTAAGCTCTTTTAAAAAAAAAAAGTCTGTTCAGTAAAAACCACTATTTTCCTCCTTGGCAATGCTTTTGGAATCTGTAAGTAAAAGAAATAATCAGAGGGTTATTTGAATTTTTATTTTTTTATACATCAGTGGAGTAGTTGTAGAGCGGATAGGTTCTGTGTGCAGACAGATGGCTGAGTTCAGCACTTGGCTTTGTAGAAACCTTACTGACGTCCACAGCTGATACACCACATAGGTTGTCAAAATCTTAGATGCCTTCTGCTGAGAGGACAGGCATCTTCAGGACATAATCTGTAGTTTCAATCTTCTTAATGGGATTACAAGATGTTTAAACTAATCTGAGCAGGTTTTCTTCTTTATTTTCCTTTTGAAACAATAGAAATAGATGCAAATAACCTCCTGTCAAGTTTTTTCCTTCCATTATGTTAAAAGTTACTGAGTTAAGATCAAGAAAAGCAGTAGGTTAACTGGCAGTTTCTGAAGCCAGTTTAGACTGCAATTCACATCTATTTGAAAGGTAAAACTTTTTAAGTAAAGGGAAAAGAAATAGTGGCAGCTTTAAATAATTATTGATGAAACAAAACTTTTTTTTTTTTTTTTTACAAGTTTTGGTATCTCTTGAGGAAAGACTGAGTAACTGTTCCAAACCAATAGCTGTTTATTCAAACAAAAGCACTTTATAAAGTAACGAGACCACAGGCAATCCAGTATGCTACTTCAACAAATGGCATCAAAGAATAATAATAGCTGTTGAAGATTTTCAGTCAGCTGTACTTTATCTGTGAGGGGGAGTACATATAATGACATTGGTGTATTATCTCTGGATGTAAGACTATACCCAAATTCTCAAATGTCCATAAGAATAGTGCTAAGAAACACCACAGGTTGAATAAAGGTAGCACCTTGCTGTGTAGCAGAATGGGACGGTGAACAAAATTCTGCTTGCAGCAATGGCCCAAGCTGCCTTTTTTTCTTCTTCTTCTTTTTTTTTTTTTTTTTTTTTTTTTTTTTTTTTTTTTTTTTTTAATTTCCATTAATTTTGAGGAGTATGTGTTTGCTTTGGAAGATTCTCCAGGCTGCAAAATTCCTAGTTGTTGGCTTGTTTTCACAATAATGTAGGTAGAATTGATGGTAAAATGCTGTTGTTTAACCAGCATAGTGATTTGATTTGATTTCCCAAATGTGATAATGGAAGTTTCATTGTGGCTCAAAAACTCCAGTTCTGTTTGAGTTGAGTCAGGTTGGACTGACTGGGTTTTCTTCCCCCTACCAGGTATTACTTGTTTTGAAATTTTCGCTTTTCACTATTGTAGGTTATGTCATGTTTTACTGTATTCTGAAATTGAAGAGTAAGGTTAATGATTCAAGTCATGCTGAAACAAAGATTAGCATGCTACTAGCAGCAAAGTCAGAAGAAATGATAGCTGGGTTCAGAGTTTTCTAGCATTAAATAACTTTGGAATTCAGTCTAACCTGTTGATGGGAAATAGTGATCATGGAGATCATTGTTCTTAGATTCAGAAGCCTTTGAAACACTATCTGGCTGTTCCAGAAACAATTTGAAAACTAGATTTTGCTTAGATTGCTCAAAAAAGTAGTTAGGCTAATTAAACTGTGGATCTTATGTGGATCGTTAATATGCAGTGATTCATGCTTTGTTATCATGGAATGGTTTGGGTTGGAAGGGACCTTCAAGATCACCTAGTTCCAACCCCCTGCTATAGGCAGGGACACTTCCCACTAGACCAGGTTGCTCAAAGCTCCATCCAGCCTGGCCTTGCATGCTTATAGGGAAGGGGTATCTACAACCTCACTAGGCTACTTGTTCCAGTGTCTCATGGTAACTTTTGATTTTAATGCTGAATAGGGAGAATAGATAAGTAGATGATGACACAAATAAGAATAACCGATCCACTTCTGCCTTTTTTTCCTTCTCAAAATTGTCTTTTATGATCATCTCTGTTTTATAGAATATAAAGCGTGAGATAGGAGTATCTTAGAATCTTTGGTTTGTTTTAGAAAATATTCAGTTGATATGGTGTCATTATTGTCCTTGTTATCACAGCATTGGAGGGGTTAGAAGGGACCCCTAGAGACCAAAGAGTCCAACCCCTTCTAAAGCAGGTTCCCTACAGCCAGTTGCACAGGAAAGTGTCCAGGTGGGTTTTGAATATTTCCAGAGGAGACGACTCCATCACCTCTCTGGGCAGCCTGTTGCAGTGCTCTGTCACCCTCACAGTAAAATGTTTCCTTATGTTTAGATGGAACTTACTATGTTCTACTTTGTGCCCGCTGCCCTTGTGCTGTTGCTAGGCACCATCAAAGAGGACCTGCCTCCATCTGCTTGATTCCCATCCTCTAGATATTTGTAAGTGTTGATAAGATGCCTTCTCAGCCTTCTCAGCCTTCTCTTCTCCATGCTGAATAGTCCCAGCACTCTCAGCCTTACCTCATAAGGGAGATTCTCTAGGCCCTCATCATCTTTGAGGCCTTCCATTGGACTCTCCCTAGGAGATCCTTGTCTTTCTGTTCAAGATGGGGAGCCCAGAACTGGACACAGTATTCCAGAAATGGCCTCACCAGGGCAGAGTAGAGGGGAACTATCACCTCCCTCAATCTGCTGGCCATGCTCTTTTTAATGCACCCCAAGATATCGTTGGCCTTTTTGGCCACATGCGATGCACATGTGCATCATGTGATGGTTACTGTGTGTTTCATAAAACTAGAGAGCCAGACAAATATTTTTTTTTTCCTGAAGTGGTATTAAAAGGAATGAAGTGCTGATAGGAAGGTTTTATTCTGATGAATGTATTACACACAGGAAAAACAAAACAAAACAAAAAAACACAACTATTTAAAAGACAGCATTTGATATTTAAATCTGGATGATAACCTTGTGCAATTAACTCAGAATTTGTTTTTAAAACTCCTATTTTACAAGATATATCTTACTATATTTGTAAGACTCATATAAAAACAGATTCCAACTTAGTGGATTGTTTTTTAAAAATCATAAATTGAATTCAGGTTCACTGCTCTGTTGGCAGTTTTCTTTTATGTCGTGCATGCTTATTCCAACTCGTGGATGGAAGGCAGCAGATTTGAAAGTGTGTGTCTCCTAGCGAGACATCTGGATGAACCGCACAGGCTTCAGCATGGGGACTTGAATAAAATACTCTGAGCTGTGGGATTGGACTGTCATAGGGGAGATCCAGTTACAGATCCAGTAGCAGCCTACTTTGAGAAATATCTGGAGAACTTTGTTCCTTTATATTTCTATCTATATACTTTCTTTTTCATAAGCTCTAACTTCTTGATTATCTTTACGCGAGAACTTCTATTCCTTATCACTTCATTTTTCCAGTTGCTTGATACAGTCCTACTTGCATCATTAAAAATATATATATGCTAAAGCTAGTGTTAAAGGTTCATTTTGTCAAAATTTGGTCTCTGTTAAGTTCTTCAGCCTGTTATTTTTTTAGATACCAGTGTACAAGCCCAGGACCAAGATTTCCTTAATTCCCCTCAGCTCGCTGTACTGCATGGGCAAAGTGCAGAGGCAACATTGCAGCACTCCAGCTGTGGTAACTGTTAGAGTATGTGTGATGTGCAAGGAATGCATGAATCCAACAGTAAGCATGTGCCCTGTCCCCTAGAGCTCTCCCCCTACTGAATCTAACTTATAAATAACTTTACAGCTGTTCCCTTTTTACAAAGCAAAGTGTTCATCTTCAGAAGGTGCCCCCTCACTCAAAATAATTGAGAGGCCGTTTTTGTTTTAGTAGGAGATTCGTATAGCTTGTCTGTCTCCTACTTTTTTGAATTGTTTCATCTTGTAAATGCACCTATCTGTTAATTACTGTCTAGAATATTTTTTTTCTCACGCTAGTACTCAAATAAATAACCTTGAGTCAGTCTGTTGGTGACTTTTCCCAGTTATAGTGGCAGGAAGAATATACTTCCTTTACTTCATGATTGCCCAGTGTTTAAGAGATAGCACTTTTTGATAGGGGAAGGGAGGGCATTTTTTTTTTTTTTTAATAGCTTCCTACTGCTGTAAATAGTTTATAGATACTTCTTTTACAGTATGCAAACTTGATTTACTAATACACTTTGCTTTAAAAGTCCTTGTTCTTTTTCAGCTGAAATTCTCCAAAGATCATCTATATTTATTTCCTTTTTCCTGCTTTTTTTAGTCTCTTCTCTGAGGAAAAGATTTATATAAATACCTATATTTATAGAAGCTCTCAAAAAGTTTAAGGAAAAATGGATGAGTTGCTTAAGGATTTCCTGCCCTTCCCTTTCCATAGTTGGCTTCATCTAGTGTGACATGTGCACTGATTCCATGACTTAGATTGGATTGTCCCTCTTACTTTTTCTTCCCCTTTTCTACTTAAATATAAACAAATCAGCAATCCAACATCTGACAGAATAATCCTATTGACATTTGTCTTGTTTAAAGATTCATTGTGGTTTTTAACCATAATGAATGAATTCTAATTTAATGATTTTTTTTTTCTTGCATCTCCTGTTCTCCCAACATGAGCTGGATTGAACAGTCTTTTCCAGACATTTTCATTCATTGTTAAGCAACAGCTTATCTTTATGAAGGTTGGCTCTGATAGTTTGAAACCAAACTTTGTTGTGTTTGAGGGGGGTGGGGGGGCATAGGGCTGCCCAGAGCCCCATCCAACCTGGCCTTGAGTGCCTCCGGGGTTGTGGCACCACAGCTTCTCTGAACAGCTATGCCAGTGACTCACTGTCCTCTGAGGAAAGAATTTCTTCGAAC
This sequence comes from Tetrao urogallus, assembly GCF_951394365.1. Taxonomy (NCBI): domain Eukaryota; kingdom Metazoa; phylum Chordata; class Aves; order Galliformes; family Phasianidae; genus Tetrao; species Tetrao urogallus. Next base: position 89,389,260 of record NC_136813.1, read on the forward strand.
ATAAGCTCTTCCCCCTTTTCCTATTACTATCAGACCATACAAAAGTTTGGTCCCCCTCCCGCTTATAAGTGCCAATCAGCATCTTTAAAAATGGTCACTCAGTCTTCTGTTGCGTCTTGTATTTAGAAGAAGAAAAGCTTTTCCCATAACAGCTAAGTCCAAAACATAGGGACGTTACACCCAGACAAGTGGCTTTTAGCCTTGTCTATATGCAATAAGTATCTACTCTGACATGCCAAATGCGGTACTGATGCTTGTGCTGAATTAGTGCTCTGTGACAAATATCAAGCATTATTTCTGAAAAGTTGCTTTTTCTGTCTGAAAATACTGTCCAGCACTTCAGAGTTCTGTAGCCATTTAATTTTTTTTTTTTTTTAAGGCTTCCCCATATAGTGCTTGGCATAAATTGTAGTGAAGACAAATGGGTTTTTCCCCTGTGTACCGTACTATATAGCATGATATAGATGCCATAATAGATGCTTAAATTTTGAAGCAGCACAAATTTTTGTCTCAGCTTTTATGGCTGGAAATTGTGACTATAATACTTATTCACATATGAAATAGTGAATGGTCATGAGTTTGCTGTTCCACATTATAAACAAAGTTAATGAGAGGAGCTGATGATGAGTCTTAGCTCCATGCTTCGTGCCTCTTTTTCCATTTTGTCACTGTGTGGGTGTTACCTTGATTTAATACACTTCACATAGCTCTGTGTAATTTGGAAAACCAGTCTGTGTACTTGTATTGCTCTACTCTCTGTGATTTCTTTTCTGCAAATATATTTGTCAATACTTTTTGCAGTTTATAATACTGATTATTTTAGGGTTTTTGTTTTGTTTTTGAGTATTTCTCTACTAATGTACTACTCAATGTATATATACTTGCCTGTAATACCTTTCTGATAATGTCACACATTAGTGGAACAATGAGTATGGCTTTGTGGAATAACTTCAGGTTTTTCTTAATCACAAAGCAGAAGAAACTGTCTGTAATTGGTTGTATGATAATTCTAACTCCCTCCTTTTCCCTGCCTTTCTTGCACGTTACCTTTGTTTCTGATCTGGATTTGCCTTGTACAGCTGTGTCAAGGACTGGGTTAGTGCCTGATTATGTAAGTAGGTGTGCTGCCATTTTAGTGTTCTGAATTAGACATCAAGGTTGTCAGTCTCCAGCATTCGGCCTCAAGTAAGGATTTTGGGGAGGATTATAGACAAACATGATCGATCTGCCAGTTGTTCTTACTTGATAATAAATCCTGTTGGACCTGCAAAAAGAAATCATGCAGTTTTCCTTTCAGTCTTCACGTGTGGAAAATTTTTTGTTTAGGGGGAAGTAGGGTTGGCAGATTTATATTTTTTTTCCTGTTATTTTTGGATAGCACAATGAGACTAAGAATGGTACAGATGTCTTAAGACAAGTGGATTAACTCACTACTCTCACTACTGGCTTTTTGGGTGGGCCAGCTGACACTGTGCTCATCTGTGCTCTTGCTCATCAAGTAATTTTCCAAGCAAAACTGTAACAAAAGATCAAGTGAACAACACAAAAAGCTTTCCCAGAATAACAACCTATTTCTCGAATCCTTAATCTTGAAAGGGCAGGGAAATGGAGGTTTTCTGACAACTGAGAATGTTAGCATCTCCTGACTGCTCTGTTAGTTTGAGAGCATGCTTAGACAGGGTTGGAAAAATGCATTGTTGAGGACACATGCTCACTGGTAGTTTCAGTGGGTCGAATTTCTGGAGATCTCTCCTTTTTACCTGAATTTATGTTCAAGCCAAGCTTTAGATTGCTGCTAAGTTCTAGAAAGGAATGTTTATCAGCTTTTCACATTCTGTTGCACAGAGTTATATGGCTTTCCTATTCCTTCATTGGCAGAACAGTATAGGCTAGGTCTCTTGAATAGCTTCTGACCCTAGACTCCTCTTGTATAGGAAGTTTGTTGTTTACTGTCTGCCCATCGTTCTCCTTTCCCAACTACTAGGAAGATGAAATCAGCAAGTATGGTTATTCATCCTAAGTAACTTCAGGATGTTTATCCCTGCCCTAAATAAGGGTGAAGGCAAGATAATTAACATGAAGTCAGGAATAGAAACTGTATGTTGATAGCAGCGGATCAGCAAGTGTATATATAGTGGGAGTTCAGGGACTCCAAAAGGAGCAACCGCCAAGGGTAATTGAAGAAATGTGCCAGTGATGAGGGAAAAGCGTGGTCTACATTCTGACGTATAGCCTGTAAGGTGGTTGTTTTCTTCACTTACAGAGCTACCTGTATATTTCTTTTCATTTTAATTTTCTTTCTTGGATTGTTGGTTTTGATGTACATATCAGTGGCAACCAGTCATTTTTGTGACTTGCCTTTTTTCTGTTTCTTTGGTCTCATTTCCTCCTTTGTCATGCCTTACCTACTTCATTGCAAGTGGAGGTTAAATTATAGAACTAATTATGACATTCAATCATTGTTTTTCCTTTCCCCCGGAAAACTAACCCAAAAACAAACTGTCAAATTTCTCTGCCTGGAATGTGCTATTAATGGAGCATCTGTCAGGAGCTATTGAGATTAAGGAATATTTCAGTGAGTTTCTCCTCTGCAGTTTTTAGAAACAGAGCTCAAATTTGAAGAATTAAGCTCCAAAATCTGTACCGTTCAATGGAAAGGTTAACTGTGAAGCCAGCTGTGCTGCCACTTCACCTGAATCTGACTCATTTCATTTCTCATCATTGAGTACAGCGGCATTCAGTTGCACCAGTATTGAATATTTCATTTGTTACTTGAATGAAGGCATATATCTTTAGGCAGGCGATCTTACCCTTGTTCTCTTTCCTGTGTTATAGTCATGAGGTCAGTAGGGAATCTCAGAGAAGACAAAGTAGCAAGCTCTCTGAAGTACAAGGAAGAAAAAAATACTACTCTGGAAGCATCAGAGCCATAAATCCCCAAGCACTGATAGTCTTGCAGTGTTCTTGTTCCAGGTAATTTATTAATATGTGGGGTTAGCAAATGTTAAAGAACGTGAGCAACACAGAAGATTGCAACACAGTCAGGCTTTTGTAATGGTTGTTTTGTAACTTTGACTCTTGGCTTCTAGTGGACACGCAACTTAGTGCTATAGTCCTGTTTTAAATTATGAGGTTAGATTTGATAAAATGGCTTTAGGAAGACTTGTAAAGTTGTTTTGCTTGTGCCTTGTCTTCAGTAGCATGTAGTTGATCTTAGATGTAGCAGTCTGCTTGTGGGTTTGTTTTTGTTTTTGTTTTTTTTTTTAATTCTTCAAATGTAAATCTGGAATTACAAAGAGATGTATGTACCTAGAATCTACCTGTGCTACTTTAAGCTGAGTCCACGATAAGACTTCTAAAGAACTTTAACCACTGAACTGCTAGGAAGGTTTCACACTCTTTGCTATAAAGGTCTGCAGTGAGTTTCCTGGAGGTTTGCTTCTGTTGAGCAGCTTGAAGCTTGAAAACTGCATCATATGTCAGTCCAGTGAGGCTCTTTAAAAGCAACATCCTTTCTACCCACCACCCACAAAATACACTCACCTAGATAGCCTCAGAGTATGTCAAGTGACTCTGACTCCTCATCAGGTTACATGGGGACCTTTATTTACTTATCAGTAGCAACAGCATTCACCTCAGGATGTGGAAAGCCTATTTTCAGTTTCCTTGTATGCCCAAATGATTCATGGCCATCTTTTCCAGTTGAGCACCTGGACCACTGGTCTATGGAGTCATGCTCGGTGCTTCCACTTGCAAAGTCTTTAGGACACTTAATGACCTAATTCCAGGGCAAGGGCAGGATTCAAGAAATGCTCTGCATGATTTTCTGCGTTACCTCAGGTAGTTCACATCTTGGTATGATGGCTTCTTACGAATCCTTACATACATGCATTTCTGAGTACAGGTGGTGATCTTGGGAACTCAAACCAGTTTTCACTGTACGTGTGCCACATCCAAATCTCAGAATGGTTGGGTTGCATGTTAGACTTTGCATCCCATCTTCTAGTGAGCTTTGGGGAAGAGTTGTTTATTCTTCCCCTCTTTCTATGTGTCAGGCAGCCAGTACATTAGGAGCTCAGGATCCTTGTTATCTATTCTAGGATTTGAGTTTAATCTCCCTGATGGCACTTATGTTAGTTGTTGCATTGTTCTTCCTGACACCACTTTCTGGAGCTGAGCTTATTTTAAACTATGGGCTTCTAAGGAAGCCCACCACCTTTCACACTAAGGTAGTTTATATGCCAGTTTATATACAGTAGCAGATAATTTGACCTCTAAACAGGGGTTTTGGCCTATGGCACAGTAACAGTCTTTAGCTTCAAGCAAGTAAGTAAAGCTTGAGCATGTCAAGAAGGCTATTTGTGTGAATAATTATGCATTATTAAATATGTATGAAATAAGGTCTAAAATTGACAACTGCTTATTTTTTGCAAGTATTTTATGAAAATATATGATTCTGTGATAACCTCATTTTATAGTCAAATGAATTAAACGCACTTAAAATTTGACTTTCTTACAAATTTTGACCTAAATCTATGTGGGAGGGTTCCAAACGGTTTGTAAAAGCTTAAATGTTTAAATGTAATGAATTAGTTCAGAATTATAATGACGTTTTCTAAGTTGTTCTTGCTACTTCTTGTGAAACATTCTGAAGCCAGGATGCAAATTGTTCAACCAGAAGATGTTCAGGAACTTCAGTTTCATAGCTCATCACTGCTGTGATGTAGCTCAGGTTGTCTTTTAAAACCCTGTCAGTAGATTTCTGATGAAGCTTTGGTTTTAAAAAAAAATCAACATCACTTTATGGGGCTCAGACTGAGTTTTTATTGAAGTGGGAATGGAAACTAATCCACCTAGTTGCAATGGAGAAAGCTTCAAAATGAATTCTCACTGTAAAGGGGAAAAAATATGTTCCCAAATGAACCCCTCCTAATCTCTAAGTTTCAGTCTGTGTATTTTTTCCAAAATTTACTAAAAGCTACTGACCTGAGGGATTTGTTTTCCATTCCAAAGTCTTGAAATTTTCCTCCTGGCTAATTACAGCCTATTACTCTAGACTTTGGTCCTTTAGCAGTAACATTTTCCATCTTAAGATGGGTTGTCCCATTCCAATGAAGAGCATGTTGTCTGAGTGCTGAATGGAATTACTACCAGTGGAAACTATGCTGCAAGAGGCTTGATAAAGCAGCTGCTGTGCAAACCTCAGCTGCTTTTTCCATCCTCCCGAGCGCTGGTAATTAGCATAGGGAAGCTGACTAATGTGCTGACGTCACCTCTTTCCAGTAGAAGCTTACATTTTGTTCCTGACTGCCTCAAAGCATGCAGGACTTTGTTCAGGAATTCGCTGTCACATACAGGATGCTCTGAAACCTCTCCTTTTTTTTTTTTTTTTTTTTTTTTTTTTTTTTTTTTCCTTCAGAGGGGCTGGACTTGTTTCCCTTATAAACGCTGCCTGCAGAACCAACAGCTTCCTTAAAAGTAATTGGTTTCTGCTGAACAGCAAGGATCGCTTTAGCAAAGCACAAAATGCATTTTAGGAATTTTAACTACAGTTTTAGTTCTCTGATTGCCTGTGTAGCAGATAGCGATGTCTTCAATCAAGCAGAAACAAGGGTATGCTTTCTCTTTTGCTTTACTTATATAGACTACCACAATGCTAAAGTCTGTAGGTCCTGTTTCGTAACTGGTTAGAATACAGCTTACCTTGAAAGCTTTTGGGTTTTTTTACTTAACAAGAAAATGTCACATTGGTGCTCTGGTATGCTTTGATACGAATGAATCTCGCTCTGGAAATTATTAGATCTTAAGCTGTGTGGTTTTGAAAAAGATCAGAAGTTGAACTCCAGACGTTTCTTGTCTGAATAGTGTATTCTTCACTTTCATGTGCTTGCAGCAGTGCTTGGATTACGATCTTGGTAGTAAAGTTCTTGTAACTTACAGTACATTCCACACTTTCTCATGTGTTCTTTTTTGTTTGGCACTGTATCTCTCAATAATGTTAGAATTGTTAAGAACTTCTCTTGGATCTGTATTTCACTGGTTAGAATGAATATAATGTAATACAGTCCTGATACAGAGAATTGTTGACTGCTAAGATACCTCAAGGACAAAAATAACATTTTGTTCAGTGTCCTACTGCTGGTATGATATTTATGACCTATAGAATCCCCACACTTTAAGAAACAAGATTTTGCACAACTCTTGCTGGTTCTCTCTGAGTTTGAATATTGAATGTGTTGAAGTTGTTTCTTTGTAACTTGTTTTTTCTTTTTTTTCTAAGTAACACATGAGTAAGGCTTTAGAAATGCAGAGCTAGTTTTCATGGTTCCTTCTAGCTGTCTTTCCAGTACAGGAAGCTAACTCACAGAGGCTTTCTCTACAAAGGATCTTGTAATCAGATCTCATTTTGAAGGATCTTAAATATGGCTCAACAAGAAGTAGGACAGCTCTAGTTTTAATATATCTTTGGAATATGGTGTTTATGTATGTAGCTGTGATGAGTTTGTGGAACAGAACTGTTTGGAAAGGAAAATGAAATTTTTGAAGTAATCACTGCCCTCTTATGTAATCTGTTGCTTTTCCTACTAATTCAAAATAAAAACAGAAAAAGAAAGGGGAAAAAGAGAAAAAAAAAAAAAAAAAAAAAAAAAAAAAAAAGGTAGTGCAGTTCTATATATTTGCATATTTTAGCTTCATGTTCAACTTTCAGCAAGCTTTTATGAAGAGAAAATACCAGAAATACCAGCATGCTCAATCCATCTCCACCACTGTAACTGATTGTGTCCTAATGTGAGCCACAAACACTTTGCAAGAGTATGCCAGCTTCAGAATGTTCTATGCTTCTTCCTCCTTTGACTTGGCATCCTCAAATAAATAAATTCTTTATTTAAAAAGTAAAATAATCTAAGTCACATTTGCACAGGTGCCCTAGGAGCACAGGCATCCAGTGCAACAAGGACAAGACCAGCTGTTGGTCATCTTTAGCCTTTTCATGCAGTTAGGATAGCAACATCCTGTCAGCTGCAGTTCTGTAAAGGTATGAGATTTTGGTTTGACTCCTATACTTAGAACGCAGTCAAAACTCAGAATGTGTCAGAGGACCTTCAGAAGCTCTGTGGTTAGTGCTTAGGTCTTTTTAGGAGATGTAGTTAGGAGCTTCTTTAGAATTGAGCTCCAGAAATAGAAGAGGCTATTAAATCTGTATTCAGTAATAATATATTTTCTTAACGTTCATTTTCCTAAATGAAAGCAACAGCTGTTATAAAAGGCGATGTTCGTGACCTTTATTATGTGTGCTGAGTCACTGAAGAAAATTACATTTAGTGTGCAAATAGGATTTTTTCCTTTTTTTCTGTTAAAAGTCTTGTACTGCTTTCCTTGAGAATTGCACACTTAGACAAAGATGTGCTTGGCAGACTCTTTTCCAGGCGTTTCAATATTAATTTTGTAAGGCAAGCATTTCTTTTCAACACCTTAACAATACCACTGTTTCTATTATACTGCTAAATAAGACACTTACTAATAATAAGCTATTTTTAAATAAGGAATGGAAAAGCTAGTACAGAAAGTGATAGGTTAGAAAAATTAATAATAAATAGATAATAAGAAAAAGAAACCTAAGCTATAACAATGATATTAATCTTCAAGAGCGCTGGTGTGTTCCTTCTAGCAGTTACAGTTTATGTCTGTGTTTCTTCAGAGAAGTGCACAGTGTTGCATGTTGACTCTTCTTGGTCCTTTCGTTTCAGGCCAAATTTGAATCGCTGTTTAGAACATATGACAGAGATATCACCTTTCAGTATTTTAAGAGCTTCAAAAGAGTACGAATAAATTTCAGTAACCCTTTATCTGCGGCAGATGCCAGAGTCCAGCTGCACAAGACAGAGTTCCTTGGAAAGGAAATAAAACTGTATTTTGCTCAGGTATGTCTTTTTGTGATTACCATTGCAGTGTACCAAAGCATAGCTAAATAGTGATAAGCTTGCACAGGTCTCCAGTACATGTTAACGAACACTTAATTTTTGGTTTGATTAGGTTATTCCCAAGCTATATGTAGCATACTTTGCACTTATGTCTCTTTGTTGGTTTGATACCCTTGGGGAAAGAGAGTAGATGATAGTAATCAACATAGTCAAAGATAGAACTGCACTGGGTGGGGGAAGCCGAGTGTATTTGACAGCAGTACACACACAATAAGATGCTCAAATAGTTTGTAAGGGAATCTGAAGTGTAGAAGCACATGCTGAGGACTCCTACCTGTTGATCTGGCTCTCACTACTGCAGATTGTTTGTACTTCAAGATTGCCTTCAGTGCAGCTCTAGGACTAGCTAGCATCTGCTGCTTAAGATGTGGTAATCTGGGTGCTTTTTGGTAGCTGCTATGTATTTTCCTCCGTAAATTTAATGGGAAAATTAACCTGTGTGTGTCTGTTTCAGATGTCCCTAGGGACAATCCTGAAGGAGCCAGTTTATTTATATACCTTCTAGAATTCTCACCACTCTCCCTTGTGGTAATAAGTTTCAACGCCATTTGCCTTTAAAGCCCATATCCAGCTTCCTCCTACTTCAGTATTTTAAGGGCAAATACTTTCTGGTGAAAGTTTTGTAAAACTTCATAATGAGAAGATGCAGATGTGCACACTTCATTGCATGTTCCATCAGAGTAAATGGATGTGATGACTTGTCTGTACTTTGTATACTGGGTCTTTCATATAGCTCTCTTCAATACTATTGTTACGTGCTGCCACCTTGAGTGCCTGTTACAGCATAACATCTAACCCAAACCTTAAAATTCCTCATTAATAATGAATTCATTGATGACAGTAGAATAGCTCTGGTCTTTTATCACTTTTTTTTCAGACTTTACACATTGGAAGCTCACATTTGGCACCACCAAATCCAGACAAACAGTTCTTGATTTCACCTCCTGCCTCTCCACCTGTTGGTTGGAAGCAAGTGGAAGATGCTACCCCTGTGATTAACTATGACCTTTTATATGCTATTTCCAAGTTAGGACCAGGTAAGAAGCGTTAGAAGCACAAATATGTGCGTTTTGAAATGAATGTCTAGATTTTTTCTAAATGAATTACTGCGTAGCAATCACATTGGTAATATCTGAAAAAGGAAGCTATGAACTTCTTACACACACTGTAACTCCACAGGATCATTTGAAGGGCCTGGGCCTCAACAATATGGTGTTTTGAGATTTACAAACAGCAGGAATGTCGCTTCAGCAATATATTAGCTTGTTCATCAAACAAGAATCAAGAAGCAACTTCCTAAACATAGAGGAAGCTGGGTAGTTGCACACCTTCTGCAGGGATAGGATAGGAAAGATGAGGACAGTAAAATAGTTAACAGTTGTATAGCCCTGCGTTTGAATTACCTTTGTTTGCATTCTGAGATAGTTTCTCTCCTACACATACTGCTGTCTGAATATTATGGTAGTTTGAGGCACTAATTTTCTTCTGGATTTAAGAGGAAGAAGTTTCCGCCACTCCCAACTCCTCGGTATTTTCATCTGCTGCAGTTCATTTATTTATTGGAAGCTTTAAGGTTGCTTTCCCCTGGAAAGAAAAATGCTTCCTTTCTACCTTTCCCTGTGCAAATCAGAGGAGATGTTAAAATTAACATTGTTTACTACCATTTATTTCTAGTGCTGTCTCATTAGTTGCTTTTCATTTCAACTGTGTAGGATGTTAATGCATCCATTTATTAAAAATACATAGCATCACAGATAGGTACCCATATTTTAAACCAAGTAGTCATGAGTTATATATAACATTCTGCTAAACTAAATCATTTTGAGAGTAGTTCAAGGATTAATATGATCACATTCCTTGATGTCCATTTATATCTCAGTTAAAACAAGCTACTGAATGAGAGTTGGTAGAAATTTTATTTCCAAAAACATACAAATCTGATTTGACCTGTTCACAGCTGTCCTCTTGGGTTTAGGAGAGGGAGCAATTGGCTATAGTTAGTTTGCATTGTATCTTTGATACTGCTATAGTTTATAGTATCACTTTACTGCAGTATTCTTTCTATGTTTGCCTGCTTAGGGAGCACACCTTATTACATCAGTAGGAAGGAGAGGAAGAGGAGGGGAAAGAACTTGTAGCTCCTCATGCACCAACCTTGCAGTCGTAGCTTGTTTGTGTAGTAGCTTGACTGCATGCAGGTGAAATCCGCAGTTCCTAATGAAAGTAATGTGACTCAGACCACAAGGGAATTTTTCTGAACTCTGAAAGTTCATACCCTTGCAGTCTGTGGAGAGACAGATATCTATGTTTATACTGGGGTAAAAACTGGGATGGATTATTGCCGTTCTTTAATAAGTACCATATTTTAAATAGTAAATGAATTATAGTGGCAAGAATGTTTTATAGGAGAAATATCACAGTTAGAAGTAAGGGTATAAAATACTGCCAAAAATCATTTGGTTATCCAGAAGCATATACACAACGCGTGTGAGCCTTTGTTATTTGTTATATGGTTATTTGAAACCATCCATCAAGAGTAGCTCTGACATCCTAAATTTTATTCTCACAAAATCTGTTTTTGAAACAGAAATCCCATAAGACAGCGCTCATGGGAATAAAAGTTGTTTTTGATGAAGCGCTTGGAATAAATAAATAGCACTACAGCTTGCTGATCTTATTAACGTTCAGAGCTTGCTTGCAGCTTGCTGCTTTCCTTTTAAGTTTTGGCAATACCAGGAAGAAATATATATGTCTTAAATATTTAAAAGTTTGCTAATCTATTAAAAAAAATACTGGTTGTTTTTTCCCCTGCAAGTTATGTTATTAAGATGCATTACAGTAAGCTCACTGGCAGATCTGTGATCCCTTTCTCCCATGAGGTTTTTCACATATATTGTGAATGTTGAGCCTTTTAAGGCTCTACCTCTTCTTCTCTATGGAATTGCTCTTCTTGCCACTTCTCCCTCCTGCAGTCCTCCAGAAAACAGAGCAGAGACCACTTTAGAGCCTTGGCACAGCACAGGCTGCAGCTTATATTAGTTCTCTCAAACAACTGATCACTAAAATAGTCTTAAAATTGTATTCCCCACTTGAGAGGTAATGAGCCTAAAGTAACAAGAAAAAAATGAATAAGGGGAGCTGATGAGGGAAATGGAGGAAAGAAATAGTTTGCTCTTTCTCTGGTCTAACCTTAAGATTAAACCTGTTTAACATCTGTTTGGATACAATTATTTATCTTGTAGCAAAAACAAATTTCAAATCAGCAGTCAACCAAATTTATATCACAGCACATCTACACGTTGGTTGTATTATATCTCAGTGTTTCACCTCATATGATGCCTGCTGTCTAGCTCCTGCTTCACAGAATGCCAGAACAGTATCAGAGCATCTCTGTGAGAGGTGGGCGGAAGTGCATTCAGCCTCATTAAGTGTAAAAGATTTTGGGAGTAAGGAGGATTCTGTGGTTTTGTCAGCACTGAGAAAAGCTGTCTGCATGATACAGTGGATGCTTTGTGTGCTTTACAGTAAAAACAAACAACAAAAAAGCACAACACAAAACAGTAAACACTCAAATTAATCTCAAGACAGCTCATATAGAACACTTTCTTGAAAGCCTGTACAGAGATATTTTCTTATAGTTACTCTTTATATAATACATACATATATATATATATATATATATATATATATATATATATATATGCACTCTCTTTTTAAGAGAGCAGCTGAGTGCTGTTGCTTTGAAAACAGACCTTAAACACTTCTGGGAGGTAAATATGGCAGTTAGTAATATACTTGTCTGCACCATCGAATGCTCTGTGGCATCAGACTTTTTGTTATCAATGTTTTACTTACACAGATAACATTTAAAGAATGAGTCCTTTTTGTTTTTTAGCATGTCTTTCATAGCTGTCTATAAAATTTCTTGACTAGTTTTGTTAATTTTCTAACTTTCAGGAGATAAGTATGAGCTACATGCTGCCACTGATACTACCCCTAGTGTTGTTGTCCACGTATGTGAGAGCGACCAGGAAAATGATGTGGAAGAAGAAATAAAGAAACCCAAACCAAAAATTATTCAAACAAGAAGACCGGATTATACTCCTTCCCATTTAAGCTGAACTGCTGCGGGTTTTCAAGGGTTGCAAGTAGGCATATGCAAGGGAAACATTTACTGTGGAAACAGCAGGTCACAGCTTTGGTGGCAACAGCAGCAGTTGTAGTAGGAGAAATTCCAAAGTAAGTTTGCTCTGAAAAAAATAAAGGAAATTTCATCCTTATTTTTAATGCTGCAGGTTGAAAGATATCATGAGTGTGTTCCCAGATCTCTGGGAACGAAGGATAGGCAGAAAATGACATTTTGAGACCTAATATGACAAACTTTGGGTTCTTTCTGGGGGGGGTACTGTAGGCTTTTCTGTTATAAAGCAGTGGGGGAAGATTTCTTTGTTCTGTCTCACATAAATCCTCAAACTAGTAGGCTAGTCGTTGTGTGGTGTACATAGCGATAACAGAGGTGGTTTTAAAGGTAAAATATTTGGAATTGTAAATCTTTTTCATATAATAGATTTTGTGCATGTGTATTCTTGGTCTTCTAAAGTAACTTTGCATTATTTTCTATAGTTTCTCACATGCTTTTGGAGATCTGGGAAATTGTTTAAAGTATTTATTATCTCAGCATCCTGGACTTACTACTAGATGTGTACATACATATATATTTATATTTGTTTATATGGGCACTCATATTTCAGCAGGCATACAGTTTGTTTGGCACCCTCCTTTGGTGCTATGTAACTTGTGCTTTTAAAATTTGACTCTTTTAACTGCCTATGTAGGATTTTGTCAGGCAAAGCTGTAGAAAAAAAAATGTGCAATAGGAAAGTGGTTTAAATAAGTTGTTTTAGAATTATTTAAGTTAAAATAATTTATATCTTGGATAACGTTTCTTCAGTGACTTTAACTTTCTCACTTGGATTAAAGAAAAGTATTCTGAAATATATAAACAAAGCTAATGTTGCGTGTTCACAGCAATGTACATTTTCAGTGAGAAGAATGGTAATGGAGAGAATGAGAGCATTATCCAGTAAGCAAATCTGCATTGTTGAAACAGATTTAACAGGGATTGAAAAATTGCACACAGTGTGTAGAACAGCAAAGAGAGATGGAGTGCCTTTTCTTCATTCATTCCTGATGTTAACTGTTCTACAAGCTGCACACTTGTATCTTTTTCTACTGGCTTTGTATGTTCATAAGTATATACTTTCTTAGCCTTGCTTCTAAGCTGGTATTTAGAAATGCTTAACGCCAAGTAGTGATGCATACTTAAGTATTGGGTACACATGGGAAAAGCTTTAGGGTTTTTTTAAAATATATTAGTGTGTAAAAACACTAGGTCATGACATACAGGTTTGGCAAAAGATGGCAGGAGTGTATTTTCTTATTTGTTTTTTTTAAATGGAAATCTTCACTTTGATGTAAGTGTATTTATTTTTTTCCTTTTTTAAGAGATAGTAACTGCTATCTGTGGGAAAATATCACTGACCATTTTTAGAAAGGGGATGTTTGGAGCTTTTCAAAATGTTTCTAGAAATCCAAGCTGTTTGGTTCCGCGTTGATTCACTTTTGCCGCACTTGGTCTGAGGATGACTTTCAAAGCTGGACTTAATGTAAAGAAATCAATTCAGTGCCATTTGAAGCAAATGTAGACTTAAATGTCCAGGCTCACATCTTGTTTTTTAAATAAAATACTAGTGAAGCAAGTTGTGTAACAAAGCCATTCCAAGCTGTGGTGCGGTGTGTAAGTGATTTGTTGAAGGCCTGTCATTACACTAAGCAAAACAGAGACTGATATCCTGTGGCCAAAGAGAACAGGAATCTTTTAAAGGTCATTTACTTTTGATCTTTGTTCTGTTTGTTTCAGTTTACAGGGCATACCAAACACTGACAGTTGGTGTCTATCTTGAACCTAATTAAGTGGCTCTCTCTCCAAGTTAAGGTGCTTAAGGTTATTTGCCTTATTAATGAGTAACAATCAGCTAAATACATCTACTGCTTCTTAACACCCCAAAATAAATAAAACGGAGAGAAATCCTGTTAGTTTGCCACAACTGTCTTCAGGCCTTTCCAAGATTTTTTCCATGTTTCTCAAATTGCTACTGGACTTTAGTGTTTTACTTCATGCAACTTGAAATTGTTGAAATATGTCTGTTTGGTCCTTTTTCTGTCTGTTCATGATTACCAGTCAAAGCATTAGTTTTGCATTAATTTTACATTAGCAACTTAGTTTCTGTTCTGCTTCCTGGCAATCCAAAGAAAGCAGTGCTAATACTCAATTAAAAATAAAGAATGTTAAAGAATTACCAATATGATCTTCCCAGACTATTACCCTAATATCTGCCTAATGAAGGTGGACACTGGAAACCATGGATGGGAGACTTGGGATGGCTGCAGTGTGTTCTTCTGATTGTAATTGTAAGCAAAGATGGTGAGACAGTAATCTGCCTGTCTTTTCTGGTTGTGTATCTTGGCGTGTGTCACCTTCTGTTATTATTACTACAACATATTGTTTGCCCTGTTTTTTTTCTTAAAAAAAAAAAACAAAACAAAACAAAACTGGTTAAATGAGTGCTTAATTAATTGCATTGGTATTTTATACAATTGTATAGTATGGGGCATATTTAAATTAAAATATTTTATTGTCTTCTTGTAATGTTGTGGTATTTGTACATGTAACTATTCAAAGATTTTGCGCCACAATCTGAACTTTAGGCTTCTTAAACATTGCTGGTTTGAATAAGTAACAATTGATAAGAATATCGTTCCAGGTCACATCCTTATCAACTAAATAAATTTATGCATAGAGAAAGACTTCCCAACCTTCTGCTTAAGTGACTTACATGATCTTAATGCAAGTATGAGAATCTACTAATAAATGAAATAGTCCAAAATATTTCAGTTAAAAACTGATTGTTCTGTGTCAGGAGTTGATGTGCTTCTTAATAACAGTATCAACACTTTACCATTCTGTTACACCTTTACTAGTTTTCTTCTACAGCATGAATAATTCTATTTTTAAAGCTCTCGGAATATGAAAACGTCAGCATTTCTATGGCTTTATCCAGTAATCCAGTGTGGTGACTTGCAGAGCATATGCAAAAATGCTTTGAAAGTTTTACTCCTTAGGATGGAAGAAATCCTCTCATGGCAGAAAGGATTTATTGATATTAATGCTCATCATTCTTCTCAGTACTTACGACTGAGAAGAATTGATATCTGTAATAAATTGCCCCATAAACAGACGCTATTTGAAATAGCAGAGTTTTGCTGCTCATCAGTAGCAGACCCATCCAAGGGAACTCCTGCGTAGAGTAACCAGAATAACTTGATCCTTACGTGACCTAATAAAATAAGGTAAGTTGCTCCACAATTTCAAACAGCAGCAGTTTCAACTGAGCCACTTTACACAGAATACCTAGTTTCTTTTTCTTTTTTGAATACATTGTTCACAGTTTTATTATTTGCATTCTGCTTAAGGATAGCATCTGCTATCTCGAATCTTGGAAGATGCCACCTGTTGCCATCTTGCAAGACTTGTTGTCAGTTTAGTGATACGCATTGCTATCGCTGGGTTATGCTCTATGCACGCATCACTACATTAATAACCTTATCAAGGGGAATTCAACAGTATGTAAGACTAAGGTTTGTTTCTAATCAGGGCGTTGTTTCTCAGAGCAGCAACAAGTGTAGTAACTTTGATATTTAAAATACTAGACAAGCCTATTAATTGTTCTTGTGTAGCCCAGACTTGTCAAGGGTGGGGAAGCAACTCTCTCATGCCATTTTAACAGTTACAGCATGGATTTTGCTTTAAGCATGATCACCTGCCAAGTCAAGTTTAGTTTTGTCACATTAGAAAGAATGCCTTTGGGAAGACAAGTTCTTTAACTTGAGATTGTGATTTGTATCTGTGAAGCTTTCTTTCTTGTTGTGATATGTCCAGAATCCTCTCCCATTTCCAAATTCCCATTTCCAAATGATAGCAAGGGATAGACTTGTACTCCAGGCGTGAACTAAGTTTAGAAATTCATTCCTTAGACTTAGCTATTGCACTTTCTCTATCATCTCTGTTTTTATTCTGAATTATGTCCAACACATTCTGGAAACATTTTACAGAAAAAAATTATCTACTTAACACCTTTAGTAATTCATGTTTGGATGTCTAAGAACAAGAATACAGAACAACTGATAATAAACAAGCAATAACAGTGAAGATAAGACCCGCTCAAGGCATCCCCAGGACGCTGTGCCCTACTTTGGTAAAGCAAGACGAAAAAAGTGGCTCAGTTGACCATTAGTCAGTGCAGTGGATCTGGCAGGACTGGATTCTCTTTGTATTTGAGTTTGCTGTGTACCGTCTATCAAGCACAGCCTTCATCTCCTTGGATTTTATTTCTGACTTTGTGTGCACCTGCCTTCATTTTGAATGCGTGCATGTTTTCCTGGCACTGATATGTGCCAGGAAATTGTTTTATTTTCAGCTCCATTAGTAGCATATCTCAGCTGTATGAACTTTTCCTATATTCACCTATCACCCAACATGTCTTGCCGTTGTTAATTCTCATGAAATTACATCTGCTTTACTATTTGCTTTGCACTGAGCATCTATCACTGTCATTTACATGTTTAACCTTCATTTCTTTGACTGGTGGGTGCAAACTGTGCTCTGTTCTAGTGCTGTCCGTCTGTAATTCTGGCCAAGTAATCAATTCCCTGTATCACAGTGTGTTGTGATACCTTCAGTAAATACACAGGCTTTGGAACAAATCAAATTCCCATGCGTGCTGCCATTGTCCAAATCTCTGGAAATACTGAAGTTTTTAGTCCTCCCTTGGTTATTGCTATCCTCTCTTCCTTACTTTATATACTTGTTTTCCTTGGGTCTCGAGAGCTTTATAACCTTGTACTTAATAGCTGGGGAAAGGATGAGCAGAGACTAGTGTGATCAGAGACTGGAGGTGCAAATAAGTTGCTGTTCAATTCCGATGAATTGGAAGAGGTACATGCATGTGCCCAATAGGTGGAGCTAAATATCAAGCGATGCCGTTAAATAATGCAGATAAAACTAAAATCTCAACCTCCAGCCTTCCATATCTGTGACACTCTTCATGCTTTATAGCCCATAGAAAGCAAACAGTGCACACACTGAGGGTGTCATATTATCACGGCAGGATTGCCTCCAGTACTTGAGTAACATCTCTGCATGGGTATCCCTGTGTGCAAGTAAGCACGCATACTGTAAAATGTGATTAAGCCAGGTGATAAAGCAATTTGTACAAGGACTGTACATGCTGGGGTGTAGAGTTCACAGAGAGAAGCTTTTCCTGGCAGGGAAAGAGAGTAGAAATAATCACCGCAATGCTCAATTAATGGGAAAAATAAGGCATGAAAAGCTAGCATGCGTTGCAAGCTTGCGGAGATGGTTAATGATTTTACCTTTGTATCCAGCCACTTTTCATTGTAAAAGGTGAAATCCAAATACTTGTATATATATATATCAAGTGTTGCTAATTCACAGGGTGGCTTTGGCTTAGACAAGCTCACCCAAAAGCATTTCTCAGTGTGAGTTATTGCTGAACTAATGCAAAGAGCAGCAGCTATATAACATGCTTTTAACAGCGTCATGGGATTTTTTAAATTATTTTTATTGTTGGCCTTTACTAGTATTGGAGCTGAATGAGGTTTGTTTGGGCCGCTGTTGTGAGAAGTAAATGATCAATTTATCGATTTTATGAAGGCTGAGAAAAAAATATGACTTGGCATGAAAAGCAGTTTCATAGCCTAGCCCTTTATACCTCTTTGTTTTCCACTCGTAAGATTTTGCCCCTACTGGAATAGAGAATTTGATCCTGCTGTACTTGTGTGGCTGGAAGCTGCAAGAAGTGACTGCACTGGTTCAGGTTCTGAAGTATTTCTGTTTAGTAAGCCAAGGGTATCCATTAGTTTATAGCTGACACCCCTTGCTCAGTGAGGACAAACAGCTCAACAGTCTGTCGGCATCGAACCAGACCAACCTCTGTACATAGCGCATCTGTTTCTGTGGAAAGTGACAGGTATTCATTTTAGTATATTCTCCATGTCCTTCTATGTCTTGTAAGTATGTTTTTAAAAATGCTGTTTCTGATCTCATGATTCTTGCAGATCTGGACAGACAATGATCTAAAGGCTGCAAGGAGATCTCTGTTTAGCCAAGTAATTACTTCTCAAAGTTGTCTTTTAAATGACTGGTGTGTACTTCGTACCTCATTCAAAGGTACGAAGAACGTGCAGAGAATACACATGTTACTATATCTGTCCTGAGAGGGAAATGCAGTATCTTCCTTGTTCTGATACTGAAGGTCAAGCCTATTGCATGCCATAACATGCATTATTCTGGCTGAAGGCAAATGGGCTTGTTTGTGATGAAGGACACTTGGAAGGAGTTCTATTTTCGTAAAGGAAAAAAAAAAATACAGTGCTACGGGGAAAAGGCTTGCCTCTGATTGCTTTTCCATTCTGTGTAAGCAGGCTCTTTCTGAAACCAAGTAGTTGCCCAAGCTGTTTTCAGATGCACTTCTTAGATATATTGGAGTTACAAAGACTGAAAGTGCCATGCTGGTGTCTCCTAGCTATGCACAGTAATTCATTTAAAGAGATGAAAAAGCTTTACAAAAAGTTTTTTATGCTGAAGTCCGGTGCTCCAGATGTTATTTTTTTCCATGAGATTTCCACGTTAAGATTTAGAGAAGAGCAGATAGCGGTAGGCCTGTAGAAGGTTGTCCAAGCCTCAAGCATCTTGGCTTATATGCTGGCATCAGTCCGTCTCTCACTTTTGCCTGTGTCCTAAGCAGCATGGCCAGCACCAACTTCAGTTGTTTCGTTTGGTCATAAAAGCATTACCGTAGCTTGGAGTGAAGCCTACGTGAAATCATTAGGAAAAGAGAAGCAAAAGAGGCTCCTGAGGCTGAGCTGAGGAGTCTGGGTACAAGGAGAGCTTGACCTGAGCATCAGGGCTCAGACTTCCTCTCCCTCTGCTCCTCAGTGTCCTGACTTATGCCTCCACGCTGGATGCAATAGTCCTCCAAGTTCTTCATACCCATTGGCACTATGTATGTTCCCACAGAGGCTGTCATGCTGAACCTTCTTGTAATGGTCCTGATTCCAGCTGGCACAAGCACATGTCCTCTCCCAGAGCACCAGTTCCACCATGCAACGCCAAGTACCTCTTGGCTCCCTGCCCTCCTCATTTTTGAGCTTTTCAGAGAGCAAGCTTCCACTTCTTATGCTCCAGTTGCATATCTATAATTCACTGACCTTGCTTCACCACTTGAACATGAACCAAGTGGACAGGTCTAATTACCTTACCCGTCGTCATGCTGATCAGGATCTGTTTTTCAAGGTACAGCTGTGGCATTCTTGTAAGAAGTATAAGCAAACGTAATTTCATAGCTTGCTTTGTAAGTTAAGGACTTGAGCATTGTACAGGATCTTCTCAAGTTTTATGGAGGAGACAATTCAGTCTGAAAGCAGGTAGATGTATGCACGTGTTTTGTTTGGTTCAGCTAGGCCTGTCTGATGGGCTGGATCAGAGAATGCTGCATGAGAAAATGTGCTTAAATGCAGCGTGCTTGCTGTAGGCAGGGGAAAGCTAACCTGGCTATGCTGAAGGATCGATAGGGTGAGTGGAGACCTACTGCTTTAGATACCTTGAGGAAAGCTGAGATGACAACTTGTGAAAATAAAATAGCTTGTGCTGTGTGAAGACTGCAAGAAAGGAGAAGGAACTGCTGCACCTGACAGTGAAGTCCTGCATTCACTTGGGTGAGTCATGGCAAGTATTGAGTTTGAAGTCTCAGCTGTATGAAATGATACCCTGAGCAATTTCGTGTGTAACCTCGAGTTTTCTAGGTTATTCTGTGTACTTTCTCCTTCTAGAGCAATATTACAGGATAGAAGCTTTGATATAGCCTTAATTACAGGCTAGAGCTGTTATAATAGAGGTCCTGTAGGTAGGTCAAAAATCTTTCCAAGTATGACGTGGTGTTCCAGTAAGCATTTGCTGAGGAGCAGTTCTAATGGCAAGCTGCTGATTAAGCAGTGTTTCAGCAGCTAGAATTTTTACATGAGATTAAAAAGAAGGTGCATTACATTACGCTGCTAATCTCTCTGCCAAATTGTGCTGTGTGGGAGAAATATTTAACAAGAACTTTCCATGCTTTGTCAGCCTATGGTATCATTCAGGAAAAGAATAGTACTGCGTTTGGGGGGAGAGTTGTGTTCGTTGGTAGTAAATACCCAATCCTTCTCCATAGAGCATGTCAATGGACTAACTCATCCACGTGTCCTGTTACTACTCATTACCAAAGGTTTCCAGAATAGTACTGCTCAGTACTTAGCCTCTCTGCCCTTGTCTACCTTATACACCCAATTGCCAGAGCCATTTGGGACTCATTTTGTGTACACCCAGTTCCTGTATTAGAGAATATCAGTAAGAAAGAATCACAGAATGGCCTGGGTTGAAAAGGACCACAATGATCATCCAGTTTCAACCCTCCTGCTGTGAGCAGGGTTGCCAACCACCAGACCAGGCTGCCCAGAGCCACATCCAGCCTGGCCTTGAATGCCTCCATTCTTGAAGAAGCAAAGTGTTGCTGTGTTTTTTTAGGGATGTTGCTCATCAGGATTCTTAAGAGCTGTGGGAGGTGTGTGGGCTGTGTGGAGGAGGAAAGAAGAACTGCTGAGATTAAAAGCTGTGATTAATTGTTCACGATGACGCATGTGCTTTACAAACACCAGGCTCAAGGAAGTCTCTGCCTTGAGCAGCTTTGAGCTACAGTGTGAGTAGAGAAGATCGGACACGCAAGAATGAGAGAAGATACAGAGGAAGCCAAGAAGAATAGGTCACTGAGCACAAGTAAGGTAGAAGTGGCCCCAGTGTGTACCCTGGCTCTGACTTACCCTGTGTGCAGGAAGCTCTTGAAGCAATTTAGAAACACTTAAGAATGAAGTCTACTGGAAATCGAGGGAGGCAAAGTATATCTTAAATACTTGAGCAGAGGCCTGCTGTGAGTGATATTGAAATGAGCAGTGCTGGTTTGGGCTTCCTTGAGGGAGTGATGGCAATGCTGACTATCTTCCAGTCTGAAGTATATTTGCCATATAGGTAGCAGTTGTGACAGCTCTCAGTCAGAGGACAAGTGCTAAACTAGAGGGCACACAACAGTAATGTGCATCTTTATGACTGTGTAGAGCACAGGGCATTTACAGCCTCTTCATGAATGCTTGTCTATTGTGTTAATGAAGCTTCTGGTTAGGCCTTTCCTACTTATACTTTTAAATGTTTTGTTTCCAGAGTAAGACTCCAGTTGAAAAGATAGGCCCTATTCTAATGTGCATTTGAATAAGTCTTGGCTTGAATTTCTTTTACCCTTGAGCAGATGAGAATTTTTCTAAGCCCCATCGTTGTGCCACTTGTACAGGCTGGGCTGCGTGAGGCAGTGGAAGCAGCAAGAAGCACAGCCAGGGCTGTGGGTGCCAGGGCCTCCATTTCCTCCCATTGAGTGCCTTCATCTGGTCAGCTGAGTCACGGGGCACAGCCTGTGCATCTAAATAGATGTTGATTGCTGACAGAAAAGGAGAATTAGCTCTGTTGCCCACGGGGTTGCTCCTTACACCAGGGGTGCTGTCACTTGGTACCTGCGGTGAAGGGAGTGAGAAGGCTGCCATCTTGCAGTCATTAATCAAATCTTTCAGCACCAGTCGGCTTAAAAACAAGTATTTTCTCAGCTGACACTGCAAAATCTCTGAGCCTGACTCTGGAAATGGCAGGCTTCTGCCAATGACACCCCAGCTTGGCTGGCGATGAGGCTGCCTGGTATCTGCAGATGCTAGCTGTTTTGCTTCCAGACTTCTCAATTTCCCTGTGCTCCACTTGATTACACAATGCCAGATGGCGCAGCGAAATTCTGCACCAACGCCACAAACAAACTCCACAAAGAGGGCTGCAGACGGGAACCAAGCGGGGAATTTAGGCAGCAGATAGTCCTGAGGTCTGGCCAGGTGCGTGGAATTTACAAGAGAAGATGATAAATGATAGCCGGATGCGAGAGGGATGCCTACAGCTCCTCTAACGAGGATAAAGAAATAAACGGCCTTTTCTTTATCCATGCTCAGAAAACTGATGTGGAGCTGTGAAGCAAAATAAGGGAGAGAATTGTGAGAGAAAAATGTCTTCCTGCAACACTTCTGTCATTTGGGGGGATTATTTTCATGTTCCAGAAATCCAGCTGTGGGGTGCGTATCTGTAGGAAATTTCCTTCACTCTGTGCTTTGGGTAATGGTTTAAAACATCTCTCGTAGGTAAAAATTATATTTGGCAGTGCTGAAGCTTTTAAAGTGCTTTTTAAACATAGAAAATATCAGATGATTGTTTTGATGCATCTGTAAGGTGTGTTCACAGAGCTCCAAATTCTTTTCAGGCTCTGTGCCCCAGTCTGTCCATTGCAGCAGTAATATTTCCAGGGTATTATCTGAGCACCGTAAACGCACTTGAAATCTGCCTGCATTAAACACCTGAGCTCATCTGCTCTTGAATCATATCTGCACCAGCTTTCATGGTGACGCAAATAGCCGGCTCCATCTTAGCTCAGCCTTTACATTTGGGTGAAGTCCAAACCTGCCATTGTGGGAGCCTCCTGTGATCCTTCCCTTTATTGGCAAATCAGATGCCTGTGTTGTACATAGGACTTGGAACTGATGATCCTTATGGGTCCCTTCCAACTGCGGGTGTTCTATGATTTTGTGATTCTATTTGTTCTTTGGCAGCTCAAAGGGTCAGGGCTAGATCCACAGAATTTATTCATCTGGTTTTTGGCTGGAGTGTCCTTACTGCCAGGTGAAGGAGTGTAATGCAAGCATCT
This sequence comes from Tetrao urogallus, assembly GCF_951394365.1. Classification (NCBI taxonomy): domain Eukaryota; kingdom Metazoa; phylum Chordata; class Aves; order Galliformes; family Phasianidae; genus Tetrao; species Tetrao urogallus. The sequence goes on from NC_136813.1 coordinate 89,412,196, forward strand.
TAATGGTAATTACCCCTTTCTTTGTTTCTTATATTCTTCACCTTACAATTATTTGTCATTATAGAAAATGGAGCAGAAGAGATGTCCCTGCACATAGGCAACCACAGGAAGAGGTGATAGAGGCAGACCTGAAGTCCTTTTGCTCCAAATAACATACTTGTATTCAAGCATAATAAGGACAGGTTGCCCAGAGAGGTGGTGGACACCCCATCCCTGGAGACGCTCAAGGTCAAGCTGGATGGGGCTCTGAGCACCTGATGGAACTGTAGGTATCCCTGCTCACTGCAGGGAGCTTGGACCAGATAGCCTTTAAGGGTCTCTTCCATTCAAATTAGTCTACAATTTCCAATGTTTCAGCATGAGTTAATAGGAGCACTATCAAACAAACTGAAGCAACAGGGGATTTTTATTTTGTTGGCTAGGTTCTGGGTGAGGGGACTCTCTATGTGGCAGTTGGCACAGGCACCTGGCCCTGGGGTTTGGAAAAAAAAGAAACCACAGTTGTGTATATTTTGCAGACAGCTTGACAGTTCATGCAAGTTTGAGATTCAAGGAAGGTACTCCAGTACCTAGTGCCCTGCCTGGTGTTCCTCTTCTATAAATAAAGCCAAAGGGTCATGTCCGTCCAGAAAGTTTGCCCATGCAGTGTTTCATTGCTTGGTGGTAGTTGTTATCCATGACCTTTATTCCAGTAGTAGTCATGCCTACCAGCAGCAAGATATGCTGAATGCAGCAAGCCATAAGTGGAATGCATGTACAAATCTGCACTTTAAATGAGCTTTTATAATCTGTAAAATTTAATGATGGCCATGCAGAATACAGGAAACCTTTAAACAGAAGGGCGGACTCACGCGAAGGTGTTGTGACAGAATGAACGGCAGCAGCAAGTGGCAGCTGAGGAACCCAGCCCAGGGTGAGAGATAGTATGGGTGAGGTCCTTTCACCACTGCTCCAACACGTAGCAGTTATTGCAAACACAGCATCTGTAGCTTCATCAGTGCATATTCCATCTTAGCATCTCTATAGTTGCCCCAAGCTGATGACCTAAGACCTATTTATTCTTTGGTTCCTCTAAGTGCTTGGTGCTGCAGCATTTATTAAAAGCATAGGTATCTTGGTTTGTTTACTATTGGCCAGGTATGAGTTTGCTCTGTTATCTTCATCAGGAGGGACAGGGTCAACTTGGGTTTTGTTTCTTGTTGGCTTGAAGCGATTTTGATGTCTTGGGTCATTCACTAAGTGTGACACAGCAGCATTCATATTACAAGTACCTGCTGGCTTTATTAAGCAGGTGAGATTAAAAGCAAACAAACCACTAGAAGATTTTTCTCCTCTGTGGAAACCTGAAGGAGTTAATTTGAACTGAATTTGTAGCGTTAAGATGATATCGATGGTGATGGAGTGAGTCAAGGTATTGTTTTCATGCTGCTGCTTTGTCTTGGAAAGCTCTACTTTAAGGCACTCTTCTTTTTGATGCTGTCTCATCTCCAAAATTAAGTCATGGGCTGTTGATGTGTTTAATTTATTTGCCATCAGAAGCATTGTTACTTTCTGTGAAGGATGAGAAACACTGAAGATATTAAAGATCGGCTTTGCTAGAGCAGAGCTGAGTGGAGAAGAGTTACAAACAACTGGTACCTTCTATGGAAAGATTTCAGGCATTCATCCACCTCCCAGCCTTTCATTGCCCCATGGTGAGGATCCAGGAACCTTAATCATAGGGACCCGCTGTCAGGACATTTGGTTCCGTGGGAATCCCTGAGACCTGCTGCTGCTAGGATACCTCTGGCCTCCTGAGGGTTTTGTTTTGATTGCTCATCAGTGGACCATTGAGGAAATCATCACAGAATCATAGAACAGCTTGAGTTGGAAGGGACTTTAAAGACCACTGAGCTCCAACCTACTTCCATGGACAGGGCTGCCACCCACCAGATCAGGCTTCCCGGGGGTGACTGGCATGATGTAGGAAGGGACAGAAGCTCAGGCTGCTGAGGACTCAGCATGCAGTGCACCACAAAGCTCAAACCAAGTGCTGTAGATTCAGAAGAAGTACTTAGGACTGAAGTGCTGAAATATCTGAGTAGTTTCCCAACTTGGTCCTCACTGACCAAGGTGTCCGTGTGACACTTGCAGAAAGTGAATCACTGGTGGTTATAACTTCTGAGGAAACAAGAACCTCAAGTATTCATTTATTTTTTAAAACATTTGAGATAAAAGATGAGACTAACTGGAGCTTTTTGTCATGAGTAGAGCAGCTCTTAGCACCAGAAAAAAAGAAACATCCTCTTGGTGAGATCTACTGGAAACTATTTGGACGGTACATTTGTCGCATTAATACAGTTTGAGTAACAATACTGTTTGGAAATAAAATTTTCCAAATGAAAGGAATTATGTACTATATCTGGTGCAGGAGCTGAACACCAGGAATTCACATTTTCCATTTCCTGGTGTGGAATAAACAAAGTAGGCTTAAAATTAGTAAATCACTTAGTCACTGTATTATGAATGGCATGGTCAGCAATACCACTGCTCAAGGAAAATGTTGTTAGAACTACATCCAGTTTTCTAAATAAAATGGGCCTGCTGCTTGGCACGAGGGTCTCACCTGGGTGTGATGGAGTGTTTGGCAGCTCATATTTGAGCATCTTTATGCGTGTGACTCTGAAGCTCCATTTTTAGCTACCAGCTAAAAATTATTAGTACTGCTAACTACCAGCTAATGCGTTTAATGGCAATGCATTCTCTAGGGACATTTACTTTCCAGTGATGCTAATTCAATTCCAGCCATTTTAGAATCATAGAAGAGAATCACAGAGTCATGAAGATTGGAGAAAAACTCCAAGATCTCCTAGTCCAACTGTCAGCCCACCCCCACCACGCCCACTGAGCATGTCCCTCAGTGTCACGTCCACCTGCTTCTTGAACACCTCCAGGGACAGAAGCGTTTTACAAACACTCAAGCTAAGGTCGCCTCACCGCTTGCTTGAGGAGATGCTATCCACAGGCTGTGGCTCATCCCACGTGGCACACAGAGGGCATGGGCAAATGAGGTCACGAATGCCAGCTCTAGGACAGAGCCAGAATGGGCTTCAGCCTTGCTGTTGGCTGAGAGAGAACTGAAATAGTGAGCTTAGCAATAGCCCCTTATTTAAAGAGAGAGAAATGCGTGACAGCTTGATCTAAGGAGGGACAGTTTTGCAGTTTTGCTCCATGTCTAGACCATTGTTATGAGCGGGAGGGAATTCAAAGAACTAAGAAGGATTGTTTGCTTAGGAGGAAAGGAAGTGCCCAAAGTAACACAAATATGCAATGTGTAGAAAAAATGTTCACGTGCACATTTCAAACATGTATGAATGCATACCCAAACCCCCAGAGTGAGGAAGGCACGAGGAGATGAAAAAGGCAGGAGACAGCATGTTGCTCTGCATCAAGACCACCAACCTGCAGGCCCAAAGCTTCTGCTCTTGTGAGTGCATTTCTGATTTGGGTGTAGTAGAATTTGTTAGGGACAGAAATTGCAGAGGTGGTAGAAGCAGGAGTCTGAGGTCTAGCAACACCCTCATTGGGGCTGGCAACAGAAGCACATTTTTGCTCCCTTGCCAGGGTAAGACCCACTGGAGTGGAATAAAAACATTTCACAGTTCTGAGGAAGCCACCAGGTTCTTTGGGTGTGCCTTTGAGGTCACAACTGTCAGCCCAGCTGAGCAAACTACCAGAGCAGTTGGGTCCTTGCCCTGAGCCTCCTGCTCACTGGCACTGCCGGTGCAGCTCTGCCCCTCTTTCTTTTGTGGCTGCACATTAAGAAACCAGGCGGGTCAACAAGCTGAGGTTTCAAGGCAGTATAGATACTGCTAATCACCAAGCCATGCATTTCAGTGGGTTGGCATGAAATCTTGGGCTTCAGTATGCCTCTCCCCATCACTGTGCTTGTCTACCAGCCACACAAACCATTAGCTTATATGTTCTCCAGCTCTGTCTGTTGCAGGAGCCTTGCACTCACATCTCCACATCACTGACAATGAAGCTGGAATCTACCATCATTAATCTCTTTCAGCATGCATTCAAGGTTCACTTTCAGCAATGTCATTAGGTGGAGCTACAGCCTCTGGCACTTCTGGGAAGCTCTATCATTGACATTCATTAAATGCACTGGAGAGAGATGGCAACTTCAAAATCGATTAATTATCATCATCGCCTCTAATTATATCATGCCCAAACTCTGCGAGAGGTTTTTGAGGTAAATGAAAAATGAGATCTCTGCTATGAGGAAGCTGCGATTAAAACTCATGATGTTAACACAGGCAAGGAAGAAAAGGAGTTTGCCTTGAAGAAAGGAGCGGCTGACTACCAGACTTTGCGTTAAACTTCATATCACCGATCTCCTCCTCACCCTGTATTGCGGGCCCTGCTCTGAGGTAAGGACTTAAATGCTGATTAAGTAAATTTGCATAACTTCAGCCCACGGCAAGTCTAGTTATGCTTTATGCCCGTGGGCAGCTTCCTTCCATCCCACGCCAGCACAGCCAGCACTGACCCCTGACGCACTGCTGACTGGCGTTTCTGCATCCACAGGCAGCTGGGGACACTGCAGGTACATGACGGCCAGAAGGTGCCTTTATTTGAAAGGGAGGAGAAATTTGATGGTGATTTTGGTACAGGCAGCATTTCTTCTCCATCGGTCCTGCAGCCTGCTTGACAGCTATCTGAAAGGCTGCCATGAGGTGGGTGTTGGACTCTTTTCTCAAGTGACAAGTGATAGGATGTGAGGAAACGGCCTCAAATTGCACTGGGGATGTTTAGATTGGCTATTGGGAAGAATTTCTCATACAGAGGGTGGTCAAGCACTGGAATGGGCTGTTCAGGTAAGTGGTGGAGTCCCTATCCCTACAGGTACTTCTGAAATGTGTGGACACGGTGCTAAGGGACATGGGTTAGTGGTGGGACTTTTGGTAGGATGATTGGACTTTTGATGATCTTAAAAGCTTTTTCTAGCCTCGATGATTCCATAATTCTGTGCTTTGCTTCTAGACCAGAGAACAAAGTAGCAGCAGCCATTTTAGCACAGCTGGGAATGCTCAGGTGTGGTGGGGACAGGCAAGGTGTAAGAAGTCCTAGGGGATGGAAGGAACCCAACACATTCTGCAGCAGTGTTGCTATCACAGAAGAATTTATGGTCATTGTCTTATTATTTGCAGTGCCCTTATGGTTAAGTGGCAGTGCGCCATTACGAACACACCAGTGGGATCAGTACCTTAGCAAAGCTCAAAGGTCCAACCAGAGGAATGCTTGTTTGATGCTACCTTGGCATTAGCTGTTCCACACACCTTTTGTCTAGGAAAATTCCTAGATGTTTTCAGTGTGTTCTTAGTTTATGTAGGTTGCTCTCATCTCTAGTTTCAGCAAGACACAGGGAGTCATCTAATAGCACGTGGCTGTGTGAATGGAGAACCTGCTGCAGCAATGGCTGCTGGTAGCCGAGGGCCTGTACCAAACAACACACAGCCCAACACTCGTTTCTTACCAGTTTTCCCTAAACATGTGCACTGGCCACTATAAGACAAAGAAATGGATTGAAAGAAATGGTCATTTACAGCTGTTTGTATGTAGGAGCTGGTCATTCTCTCCTGGGAGAAATGAATCATATTGCTTCAAGGGCATTTCAGATGCTGAGTGCCCTCTCAGATATTCTCTTCTTCTGAGTCATCCCACACCCTTTTCCTCTGAAATGCTTGACAGAGTGAAGGGCAACCTGCTGGAAAGTGCTGGCTCCAGGACTTCATTTCCTTCTATTTGGCTGTGATTGCAGAAGAAACATATTCCATCTATGCTCATATACTAACCAAGGAATTATCTTGCCCTTTGGTTTATAAAGCTGCACACAAGCTGTTATGTAGCCCAAGCAGCTATCTAATATTCAGAACCATGTGGGTTTCCTTCAGCTGAAGAAAAATTGAGTCCCCACCTCCACTCACCTTCTCTGCTGGGCACAAAGCAACCACAAGCCCAGCTCTACCTCCACCTTCCCAAGAAGGCAACTGGGCGTTTTTGGGGACAGCAATGGCTCCTTGCCCTAGGAGAGAGCTTGCTCATGCTGACATGGTTGAATATGTGCAAAACTGGGATAAGAGAGATGAGAGGCTTAGGACAGTGTACATCTGTGCTAGTGCTTCAGATCTGGCTGCAGGAGTATAGCTGTGAGCCTGGAGGGAGAACGTCCCAAGGCAGGCAGCCACAGGTCAGTGAACCACAAACAAACCAAGCATCTCAGGGTTTGGAAGGTGGCAGTTTGCTTTTGCTGCTTGCATCTGGTGTTTGCTCAAGGGGAAAAAAGGCATAGCAAGGAGATATGCGTGCCTGCTTCTGGGGAGAAGCTTATCTATACCTGACTGTAAAACACACAGCTTCTTTAAAAGAAGAAAAGAACAAAAAAGCCAGGAATAGCACTGCCTTTGAAAGCCTTCCTTGATAACCCAGGCAAAGCTGGACCTCACATTGCTTGCAAGCACAGGAAGCTGTGGGTGGCATGTGTGGGGATATAGCTTTCATTATTTCACCTAAATGACTGGAAAGGTATTTTACATTTTGACTTCCCAGGATACAAGATTTCCCTTCCCCCATGACCTGGTACCTTTTCTGAATAGGTGAAATTTTGAGAATGCCCTTCCCAGTACACAGCAAAGCCTCCTCTCATGCCTTAGCCTAGCAATTTTGTGCAAATTCCTGGCAGATTGGAAGGGATGTTCATACAGCTAATGCTATTGTACCAGCAAAGGACCTCTGATTTGCTTTCTTCCAGCAGCACTGCCAGCAAAACTGGTTTCTGAGCATAAACCATCTCTACTTGGTGAATGAGGAGACCTGCTGACAAAAAACATGGCTATGAAACTCTTCCTGTGGTGGCTGGACTTGGAAAAGGAAAAGCCAAAGGTTCAAAACTGCTCTTGCTTAAACAACCTACTGCCAAAAAGGAGAACAATGCAATCCTCTCAGGTTTTCGATACCTTAAGTATCAGGAGAATGAATAAGCTTCCAATAATGCGGTGACAATATTGTGGCTTCCTAAAACCTCCCTGCCTGACACTGCGGCTCTCATAAGGCGGTCATGCCTTATACAAAACCACTTCTGCTGTGCTTGAAGGACTCTACCATTACTGGCTGTAGACTTTTGAATACCAGAGGATCTAGCTCATTTATAAGTGCTCTGTGAGCATAACCTTTGAGTTTCGCCACCTGATGGAATCAGGATTACAGTTTGTCAGGTTTTCTCCTGACCATGTATCCACCTGGTCCACACAGCAGTGGGCAGGCTGTCTGTCTGCTGCAGGTAGGCTGTCTGACTGCCATAGGATCAGTGTGATGTGAGGAGGCAGGGTTGTGGGCACAGTAGGGCACAGCGTGCAGCTCCAGACAGGGCACAGGCCAATGTTATGTCCTGCTGTTTCCCTAGTGTGGGGCTCCCCTGTGCAGTGCTCTTGGGTTGGGTCACCTTCTTTGCCAGACACGGAGATAGGAGTATCTGTTCAGTGCAGAGCAGAGGAGCAGAGGGGAGGCCCTGAGTTCAAGGAGAGTTTGGACAACGCCTTCAGATATAGGGTTTTGGTTTTGTGTGGTGCTGCTTGGAACCTGGAATTGAACTTGGTGATCCTTGTGGGTCCCTTCAATTCAGGATATTCTATGACTCTCCTGGAGCCCCTCACTCATCCAGGCCACTGCTGCTTCTCTTGGATCCTAAGCTCAGGCTATGCTGGGCAACGCACTCCACTGCCCTTCAGCCTCCAGCTGCAGCCGCAGAGCCTGCACATTGAGTTGCAGATAAAACCATCTGCTGTGTGTAAGCACTTTGGAAGTGTGTCATCTTGATTTCTTAGCAAATTTAAACTTTCGTGAACTCCAAAGGAGGAGAAAATTTACAGTATTTTCCATCCACTAATTAGAGTTAGTATGTCACTGTTACAAAAGTGTGGAGGTTTGCAGTGCTTTTCCACTGCACTGTTTGCTCTTTGCTCATAATGATTTATTTTTATGAGTATATAGCTTTGGCACTTGCACCTGACTTAAATGAAAACTTCAGATAGCATCTTTAAATCCTCTGTCAGAGTGTGTGAATCTTAAGATAGCCCTTTACTTTGGAAGGCATATATAGCCCCACCTGTTTTAAGCCCTTACAGCAAACGAACACCTCATCCGAGGCAGACACCCTGAGAAAGAAGATGGGGGGAGCCGCTTCTGCACAGAGCTCTCTGCTCTCCTCCTGCCCTTCCTTCTCAGAAGTGGAGCAGAGAAGGTCTTTCAGGCACTGTGACCACAGTGAGCTGTGATCAATGTAAGTGCTGGACTGATCTGCTCTGAGGATGCCAAGTCCTGTCTCTCCTCAGCCCAAGTCCTGGAGGTGTGTGCGCAGCTCAGTAGGTGTCTGTAGGATGGGTAGGACTGCACTTCTTGAAGCATGTGTTTTTGGTCACCAGCTCTTAGTTTGCTGGTAGTTGCTCCGAGGTTACAGCAGTTGTATCAGAAATGGGAGATAAGGGTCAGACTGCATCCCCATGGGGCTGTTAGCCATATCACCTACTTTCCAAGGCAGTGCCTCTCAGGCTGACCTGGGTGTGCCTGTGCTGCTTCACGACTGTTGAGAGGAAAATGACCCTTTCCCCTTCCTTGGTCAAGAAAGCCTCCCACATCCCTAGGACAGGGAATGGGATATTCAGAAAGCAGCATGCCCTGCTGCTGGGTGCCAATGGTGGTTGTTGGGATGTGGCCACTTGCTTGCCAAGCACAGAGCAGAAACACACAGAGTGCCTGCAACACTGTCATTGGGAAGGAGCAGAAACTGCCGCACAGGTCCTGCTGGAGCTGGTACCCACAGCCAGCTTTCGGGAGATAGATTCTGGGCTGGATACAAATTTGCAGCTCGTGACACAGCCTTCCCATAGTGCTTAGTGAGCAGTCAGAAGAAGAAACTGCAGTGTCAGTCACCGCTAAACCGCATTTTCCCTGTCTGGTCATTAAAGCAATGATTGCTTGTTGATTGGAGATGACTCATTTGAATCATCATCATAAAAATGTAACACTGTGCCTCTACCAGTATCCAGGAATTACTCTTCAGTGGAAGGGAAATGTGTTTAACCTTGCTATAGAGGACTGGAAACTTCTCCATACGCTGTTTTTTTTCCAAATGCTGCAGGTGTCAGCACATTCGTAATGTAACATGGTGGCTTTATAAAGTCTAAATTATATTTGGTTGGCTGACTGCAAACTGAAAACCTACTTTCCCAGCTGGTGTCAATCCACGCAGCTCTCTCTTCTTTGCCACAGCTATGCCGATGAGAGCAGCTGTAGGTCTGACTGTGGCATTTCTCCTGCTCCTGCAGCCAAGTGACCCTCTGTGTTGTGGCTGTGTAATGGCAGAGTCATGCACAAGTGGGAAGCAGGTGGTCCATGTCCTGGCTTTTACGAGTTGGATGCATTTGAGTTGGTGCTTGGATAGCAGTGATTGAATTAGTGTCACTAATTAGGTTTGCTAAATATTATACATCATTCTGGGTACTTTTAAAGTTGGCTCTCTAACTCAAGCTTTATTTGCTTGAAAACCCATGTTATGACTTCCCTGAAAACCCAGCCTTTGGAAGATGGCTTGGATAACCCCCATCTAAAGTCATTTCCACACAGTTTGGGTTGAATTAGAGATTGTCCCAAAGGGCCAGACCAATGCCATGTGGTGGGAATTCCTTCTTGGAATGGAGCATGGGACCGAAGTCCCATTTGTCCAACCCTTGGCCAGGTGTTAGGAAGCAGAGATGAGCTGAGCCCAGCTCAGATCAATGCAGGACCCAAGGAGACAAAAAGCACCTTCTGAGTCACTTCTGTGGTCTTTTGTTTCTGCTCAGGACTTTGGTAGCAAGCCCAGTAAAACTCTGCAACTAAGAGTTCATGCAACTTTCCAGTAGTTTCCTCTGGTTTTGAGGGATTAATGTGATATACATGGGAAAGTGCCAAAGATAATGATCTCCTGGATATTAGACTTTATCTCCTCATGTACGAAAGCCACAGTAGCAGCCTTTCTAAGACAGAGCATGGAGTCATTGAAAGAACAACCAGTATTCTCTGCTTCCTACACCTGCTGCACTATTTCTTTCCTCAAAATGATGCTAAGAACCCATATAAATTTTTTCTCTATCACCATCAGAAAGATGCATTCAAGAAATCCGCACACTCCTATACTTGTGAAACGTCCTTTACCACCTTCAAGAGATGTGATGCATTTACTTTCTGAGGGATCCAGTTACTCCACGTCGTCATTACAGTGAACAAAATGAAACTTGCGGCTATTGACAGATCAGGAAGGGCAAAGAGTTTCTGTGGCTTTGAGCCTAGCTTTTGTATATTACCTTTGTTATATTAAAAAAATAATCAGCCTGTCAGGTCCCACCAAAGTCAAATAGAGGTTACGTGGATGTTTCTAAAGAAAATAAAATGGATTTGGTCTTGTGTAACAAAATGCATTCCACCCAGCTGTAGTGGAGGTTTCATGGAAGTGAGATGTCACACAGAACTCAAGAGCTTTCAAAGTCAATCCTTGCTTTCATAGAACCACAGAATATCCTGAACTGGAAGGGACTTACAAGGATCACCGAATCCAACTCCAGGCTCCACCCAGCACCACCCAAAATCAAACCTGTGTCTGAGAGCGCTGTCCAAACGCTCCTTGAGCTCCATCACTGGTGGCCGTGCCCACAGCCCTGTGCATCCCGTTCCATGCCCACCGCCCTGTGGTGCAGCCCCTTTCCCTGACCCCCAGCTGCCCTCCCCTGACGCAGCTCCATGCCGTTCCCTCGGGCCCTGTCGCTGTCACACAGAGCAGAGCTCAGCGCTACCCCTCCGCTCCCTGTGAGGAGCTGCAGCCGCCACCAGGTCTCCCCTCAGCTCCTCTGCTCTGCGCTGAGCACAGTGAGGGGCCTCAGCTGCTCCTCACACATCTTGCCCTCAGACCCTTCGCCATTTTCCTAGCCCTCCTTGGGATACTTTAATAGTTTCATGTCCTTTTTGTACTGTGGTGCCACGCCTGCACACAGTGCTGAGGCTCAGTTGTCACTGAACCTTGGCTCAAAATGGCTTGCGTGCCTTGTCTGTGGCAAGGCAGCTCTTACTGAAACAAAGGTTACAGCTGCCAGCCCACACCAAGCAGCATTCCTCTTTCCCAACATGTTCCTGACTGTTCAGCCACGGGAAGAGGAAGTGATCTAAGTTTCTCCCAAATTTCTCCTGTAAAGAGGAAGCAGGACTTGACTGCTCCTTGTGTGCTGTCTCTGCTGATGTGTGTCCTCCTTTTTCTTTTCCTCTTTCCCTCACCTCCTTTTTGACCATCTCCAGTTTTAGAGTGCACCTTTCAGTGTGCTCACACTGCCCAGAAACAGAGAAGGGAGCATGCCAGACCCTGTCTTCTCCACCTGCAGGCACAGCACCCTTAGGTGCACCCTATTTTGATCCCTCTGCATTGCTGGAGGATTGGACCAATTTGTTCACAAAGCAGTGCACTGCTTCCCTACTTAGCCACTGCCCAACCTTCAAGAATCTCCTTTTAACAATCCTCTCCTCAATGGGACGCAGCAATGCCATGAGCAACGAATCGTAGTCATAGAACTGTTTGAGTTGGAAGAGACCCTGAAAGGTCACCTGGTCCAACTCCCCTGCATTGAGCAGAGACACCTATGGCTCCATTGGGCTGCTCAGAAAGTGGGGACTATATCCCCCACTGCACCAAAAGCATAGAACAAAGCTCCTGAAAGGAAAGAGAAGATATTAAGACACTGCTTCCACCCATTCCTTTTAATACCTCAGTCACCCTCTCACTTCTCTCCAGCTGTCACCCTGGCAGCAGCAGCACAGTAGAGCTGAGGAGCTGGAGCTGCTGCTGTCCCTGGTTGGAGTGTGCCTGGGGGGGGATTGCACAGCACTCCAGAGCTCATTATCACACACTGCCAGCACTGTCTGCATGTGTTTAAATGCAGCTGCCCTGCAAAGCTATTAGATTCATTTTAGAGGTTCCAGATGTGCTTTAATGACTCCCTTTTAGCTAAGGGGTGATGGCAGACATTTCTTCTCACATGGAAAGCAGCTCTTTTGGGATGATGGCTGGAGGTCAGCAAATATCCCCTGGACCAAGCTGTCGGTATTTTATTGGAGAAACCCTGAAAGTGCTTCCCCTCATGCTGCCTCACCAGCACCCCACAGCAGCACCTACCAGGGCTGGGTCCCACCTGCAATTGCCCCCAGTACCTCCCACTTACCTGGCACCCACGGCCAGTGCCCACACCTTGCAGCAGGAGGCTGGCCCTTGCCACAGGCTACTGCCCTCCCCCAGCCTGTATATTTTCCTGTTTGCCTCTTACCTTTTGCACTGATCCCAGGAATAGGGACAGTAAGAGCCTGCAGGAGCCAGAAACCAACCTCTGCTTGCAGACAGTTCGTGGTCTTCCCTGGGCTCACACCTTCAATTCCTCCAGGAGGGCTTGGAGCCTTGCATCCAGCCAAGGTTTGTTTCCAGGTGTGTACCGGGCTGGGGATGAAAGCAGGGGTGATGGCAAACGTTGCAGGGCTGAACTAATGAAGAAGAAGGGGGAGCAAGACTTTCACTAGACAGTTTTTGTTTGCTGTTGCAGTCACAACAGTTTTTGTCTGCTCTGTCAGACTGGGTATGAGCCCAAGGCAGCTGCATCTGGGAGGATAAACTTCACTGCATACTGTTTGGGGTGGTTGCTGGGTTTTTCACTTCAAAATAGTATGGTATGTATATGGTGTGTGGAAGGGGACTAGATATGTACCTGGTGCTTTTGAGAAGAAGTAGTTGTACCCTCAGTACAAGTGTTGTATTTTAGAGTAGAAGTGGGCAGTGATGGGTGGCCTGAGGGTTGGTGGGGAAAGAATTAAGATTTGTTAGGGGTTGCAGATGATACATGCAGCTTGTGCATGACTGCAGATCCATCCCCAGAGCTCTACTTGCTTCTGGGCTGCTCTACTGTACCATCTCACATCTAGCCTTGCATCATGCTGTGCTGTTGCACACATATCCAGGATCTGAAGGGACCAAATGAGTCTATCTTGTGCAATGCTCTGCTTTCCAGAAAGCTGTTGTCTGACCTACCCATCCCTGTAATGAACAGGCAGAGAAATGAGGTCAGGAGTTCCATTACCTTCTAATGTTGGAGAAACTTTAATCGCTTTACAGAACTGGGAGGTGGGCAATGTGCTATGCTAACTTCTGTTGCCAGTGTACAGTAGGCTCTTCTGTGTGTCATCAGCTCCTGAGAAGTTGCTGCTGCAGTGTATTTTCTGAAGGTATAAATGCCTCTGAAGTCTCGGTTTCTGCTGCTTGGTTACTGATGCTCTTGGCAGCAATGTGAGAGAGAGATTGTTGGAGATGTTAGCTGGGTATAAATTAAAATACAGTTGTTTGATTTTGGAGAGCTGAGAAGATGGCAATGGGAGATAAGCATTTGTCATTTAACATCCACCTCTGCCTGCATGATACCACATTTTAACTCAGTAGGGAAGAGAGGTACCACTAGTCAAAGCAAAACAACTTGCCTACCTTGTATTGGAGGAAAAATCCCCACTGGGCTCCAAAGCTGAGAATCCTCTAGGTACATGACAGAAAATTGCCTCTTTACTTTTTGGCAGTCTATGGGGGGCCACTGAAGCTCCACTGCTGGGACCCAGCCCAGCACAGCCCCAGGTGGAGCAGAGGCAGGGCTTTGGCTGCTGCTCCAACTGGTTCTGATCCCTGTGCAGAGGCACCTAGGTTGGGAGAGCAGTCTGCAGCCTGCCTTGCAACACACAGACCCATGCTCTTCTGCCTTTCTTGGGAAATAGCCAGACATAAGTCAGTTCTGATGCTTATAAAGAAGACAGAAGTAATATTAAGTGCCAGATGCTCTGCAGTTGCTAATTGCTTTGCTTGAACTCAAATGTCAATTTGCAGCTCTGCAGAGATACCCTGTCACAGTCCTACTTCCTCAGCAGGATGAATGCAACTGCCTCAGCACCAAGCTGGGCACTACACGCTCTTCCAGCTGTTTGGCTTGGCCTCGCCACAGACCCAAAGCAGAGTCAGACCATGCATCACACAGACTCACAGGCTTGCATGTTGCAGCTGTAATACTTCACAGCTCTAAGCTGTTCTTGGGTTTGGATTGTTTTTTCCCCACTGTGGAAGCCCCCGGCTGCAAGTAGCAGCCCACCTATGCAAATACTTCCCTGGGGAAACTTTTGCTTAGAACAGCAGCCAGGCTGAAGGCATCCCAAGCAATTCCAGCCATCAGACAAGAAAGCAAACACTGTCCTAGGATCCTCCTGTCTGCACTGAGGTTAGATTGAAGGCATGCTGCTACACCTGAGAACCTGTTCATTTCAATTCTTGATGCTGTGGATCACAGCCAATGGGGCAGTGGCTCAGGTTCATCATTGACATTCAATGAAAGATGAGCTTGAGCAAAGCCAGCAGTACATCTGCACAGCTGGGAAACTTCGGTGTTAAAAATAAACTTGCACTGAGACCTCTACTTTTGCTTGGGAGGCACATTTGACCTGCCTAACGGGTGGAGAAGCAGCAACACACTTGAGAGCAGGATGTAGCTCAGGCTGTTATCAACCTTAAGGAATTCCCTCTGAATCACTGCCCATTGAGAGAGCTGCTAAACTGTTAACAAGTTTGCTCCAGGCCATTCTTAACACCAGGCAGAGAACTACTAATACTGCTCAGTGCCTGCCCCCCAAAACATAGAGGCGATAGGAGGTGTAACCATCTGCCACACACTGCAACTGTAAGGTGCTTACAGGGGTTGCAACCCATGGCCAACAGATTTTGGGATGTTCGCAATTTTACGTGGAGCTCCTCAGAGGAACCCCACAAGGGACTGGGGCAGTGATGATGATTTGCAGCCCGTCAGCAGACATCTGCAGAGAGTGGGGAACAAAGTTTTGAGGACATTATGACTTCCATCTGTCAATGGTTAGACGTCGATACAAACAGTTCTTCCCAGTCCTGTGTACTGCAGCTCTAAATGGATTTCAGTGGAGTTGAACAATGCTTGTGAAATGGTAGATGAGACCTTTAGGCCTGCTGATGTTTCAGGAGGAGCTGTCTTTCTTGGGAACCAGAGTGTGCCTCTTCCCTCCCTCAGCGTGTTATTCTGATGTGGCTGTGGAGATAGAGCCAGGCTGGCAACAAGTCATAGCAATGATTTATTAGCAGTTTTACATTTTACAGTGTTGACACATTCTATGCACTTAGGAGGAGTAATCTCAGATAAAGGTTTAATCTCCTTTTTCTCTTCCTTCCCTTATTAAAGGATCTGAAAACAGCTGTGAAAAGTGAATAGATTTTAACTATTGAGCTCAAGCTGCCAAGATGTTATTTCCTGTAGCTTTGACTCATGCAACTGAAGAAATGAGTTGGATCAGAATATTGTTTGTAGAGGGGATTTTGTCTCCCTCTGCCACCCCCAGGCTCATCTCTATTTAAAACCAAAATACCAAGGCATGCTCCCATGTGTGCTCATTTTTCCTGCTGGAAAGGCAGCTCATCTCCGGAAGTGCTCAGAATGCTGTGAATCTGAGCCCTCAAAAGCCTCCCCTGAGCTCCCCAAGGTCACTCACTCACCAAGAGTAGGAGTCTGGGTTCAGGTGGTGTGGACTGATGCCATTTGTGTTGCTCAGGAATGTGTGATGAGGAAAGCAAAACTTTCTTCACGACAGTTATCATCCTGGGCTGAGCATCTGACTTTCCATGACTGCACAGCATGGAAATCTAGTAAAACGGTTTGGACAAATCTGGTGCTAAAATCAGCGTAGGTTGCATTAGCAATTAATTTTTACAAGTATTTTTTATCATATTCATGTCTAAATTGATGACATAATTCATTTAGCTGCCACAGAACAGAGTAAATTACTGCTCTCCACATGTGGGATAGGAGGTCACAAGATAAGTGTTCTTTTCTCATTTCCTTTATCTCAACATCTCCTTCTACACCATTTGTGCTGTAACAAGGCACAGACAATTCAGAGAAACCTCCAGACACTTCGCATCCACTGCAGTGTTATTACCAGCAGCTGGAGGCTGTGTGCACAGCTAACATCCCTGTTGCATGGAGGTCCTGCACAACAGCTATGTATCATTAGTGCTGCCCTCACGCAGAGATGTAATTGCTGCCTGGGTCTTTTGGTGGCTTTGTGCCCAAGGGTTCATTTCATTCTTGATGTATTATAAATGAACATAACAGTACTTCTAACAAACAAAATAAAGCAAACCAACCAAAGAACAAAAAACAAAAACAAAACAAACAAACATTAAAAAAAAAACCACAAAACCACAACAGAACACTCATGCTGAAGAAGCTTTTGCTAACAGGCTGACCTGCTATCACATATTTAAAACTGTAGAAAGCACTGACAGCTGTCTTATGTTATTACAGGATTGCTGTCACAGAAGTCACCTTGAATAACAGTACCTTGATTCACACATGTTAAGGGCAAAAACAGGGAGAAACTGTAGTCTTAATTTTCCAGAGCTGTTTAAATTAGGCATTGTAATGAGATTGTCAGTCATGTTACCTGGCTGTTGAGGCTTTGGGACTGCAGTGGTGATAGAGTTGTTCTTATTAAAAGATTCACAGCTGACATTAAAAAGGGAAAAGGACCCTTCAACTTCTTAGAATTAAAGAATCATTAAGGATTGCAAAAGACCTCTGGGATCACCTAGTCCAACCATCACTCTATCCCCACCGTGCCCACTGCCCATGTCCCTCAGTGCCACATCCACATGGCTCCTGAGACCTGCAGGGACATTGAATCCACCACCTCCCTGGGCAGCCTTGAGATGAAATTTTTCCTAATACCCAACCTGAACCTCCCCTGGTGCAACTTGAGGCCATTCCCTTTCATCCTGTCACTGTGACCTGACAGAAGAGGCCAACCCCCACCTCACCATGACCTCCGCTCAGGTGGTCGTAGAGAGTGATGAGGTCTGCCCTGAGTCTCAACTGAACAACCCCAGTTCCCTCAGCCACTCCCTATGAGATTTGTGCTCCAGACCCTTCACGGCTTCGTTCCCTTTCTCTGGACATGCTCCAGGGACCCAGTGTCTTTCTTGTAGTGAGGGGCATTCTTGTAGAGGGCTGTCAGCACAGAAGGCTGTGGCTGGGAGGCTTTGGTTGTTCACTGCTTCTTGGTATAGCCATCTCCTAATGCATTCCTGATCTGCAGCAATGCCAGTGAAAGTTCTCCTAATCAGACAATAAAACACAGGTTGCACAGCAATTTAGTTTGGAGGAGAAAGCACTGAACTGCCTAGGGGAGGCCTGTCTGCATCTAAGAGGGAGGATAGAGGGAAAAGGTTTTCCTTGCGCATCAGTAGCAGCCACTGTCTGGTAGGCAGTTACTTCATACTCCCTGTAAACACCCTCCTTGGGCAAATGCCCAATGGGAATTCACATTAAATAAGCTTGGGATAAATGTTTCTCAAATGTTTGGTTGTTCAGTCTCTGCATGGTATCCATACAAGGGTTGCAGAATTTAAAGCTCTTCAACAGAGGTGGATGTGTGATGCTTGCTGCAGGTACCAAATTATTTGCACTGTATATCAGGTACAGAAGTTTTGTTTCCAGATTCAGTTCTGGTATAGGAGAGAGGGGAAGCCAGGATAACAACCCTCTAAGCCAAAAGCAGCTGCTGCAGCATGGGAGTGAGCCACTCCTGGTGCCTGTGGGGCTTGGGGAAGAAGCCATGGGCTGTAGGCAGCAGGAGCGTAAGCCTGTGCCGGGTGAGTGGCCAACGGCTGGGGCAGTAAAATACCACAATAGACTATTTGTGGAGACTGAGGACTTTTAGTATCATGGAGGCTTTTTCAGACAAATATTTGCAGGGGATGGACACATCCTCACTGGCTTTGCTTGGAAGGAGGAGGTAAGCAGGCCTCTCAGGCACTTTCTCAAGCCCTGACTCTATTCATGTGCTGAGACAACTTCCTTGCTAGGGGGAACCATAAGGCAGACAGAAAGAATCACATCTTTGTCTAATGGCATGTTCCTGTTTTTTTGGTTTTTTTTTTCTTTTCTAGGGAAACTAGGGAAGAAAGAAGTGCAAAGGACCGAATTAAAAAGATGTTGGTGCTGTCTAATGACACAGCCCTGAGCATTCTCCTCTCCAAGCTGCTTCAAGACCACCTGGAGCAGACAAATAGCACTGCCCCCTCTACAGTTGGAAGCACTGGCGGCAGCCTGGAAATCATTTACGTGCTGATGATGGTCGGTCTCTTTGGGTTCTTCACAGTGGGAGTCATGGTGACCAATATCCGTGCTAGGAGGCTGGAGGACTCCCACAACCCCTACAACACGTACATTGCAACAGACATTTGGCACAAGAAGGACCAGGAATATTTTCAAGCAAAGCTTATAGAAAATTACAAGCTGTGCTGTGTCTTTGAAAACCAGCTGGCAGTAGAGCAGCCAAGCATACACATTCCTGAGGAGAAGTCTTCCTAGCCAAATGGGAGAAAGGACTGAACTTTGCATGGGGACAACCCAAGCAATATCTGCTATGAACCAGGCTAGCTCCCTTCCCACCTGCCAAGCTCCCGGTGCTGGCCTAGGACAGATTGAATTACAGAGATGACAGTGAAGCTGATGGGTTTGTGATGGCTCCGGTGCTGCAAAGTTGCCTGATCACATTGTTTCAGTCTCTGTAAAGTCAGGGAAGGGGACACACCAATAGGAGTATCATCAACTCATCAGCTTCACCTGGTGAGAAATGCAGTTGTTCATGTTGCCAGCATGAATTCTTACAGTAGTCAATATACTTCAAAACAAACTGGATC
Organism: Tetrao urogallus; assembly: GCF_951394365.1. Classification (NCBI taxonomy): domain Eukaryota; kingdom Metazoa; phylum Chordata; class Aves; order Galliformes; family Phasianidae; genus Tetrao; species Tetrao urogallus. Next base: position 89,431,061 of record NC_136813.1, read on the forward strand.
AAGCATAAGCTAGAGTTATTAACAGCCAAGTATTGTTCAGGCAATTGTTTTCAAGTAAGACCATTGTCTTCCAAGAAAATGTAGCAGAAAGATTTTCTTTGTATTTTTGAATAATTATTATATAAACTGTACAGTGTTATGGACAAGTAGTTTCTCTGAGAATCATGTAGCTTTTTGAGATAGAATTTAAAAAAAAAAAAAATTTGCTTTATTTTTGCTGAAAACCATTTCTGTGAAAAAATGCAGAATTTGGAGGGAATGTTTTTAGTGACTGTCCTTAATTCACATTGTGTACCACAGATAAGACTTGCAGAGTACTTACGTTTTTCCTTCTTGTGGATCCAGGTCGATCTCAGAAGCAATATCTACCTTTGTACATGGACTGAGTAACATACAGTGTTGTGAGTCTCAATCACCTTTAATTATTGCAGAAGACCTAGGTGCTAGCCTTTGGTTGCAAAGTGAATTTCCACACTGTGAAAATTGGTTTCTCTGCTATTTAGTCATGAAAGCAGCTTATCTATGTACCTAACTTGTAGCCCATGAGTTGTTTCTCTAGCTCCCAAGAGCAGCCCCCTTAGCACAGCTGTTTATTTCTGGAACTATCCCATGTGAGGAACCATGTCAGCAAGGTATTTCTGCCTGTGGCCCCCATATGCCCTCCTTCCATGGACTGTGTACACCAAACTACAGGGAGAAGGCAGCAGCTGAACTCTGCTGCTCTAGCAGCAAATATTGGCTGTCTCTGCTATCTGGCAGAAATATGGCCGCTCTGAACACTGCCTTGCTTAAAATAGCAACCTAGCCAGGTCAAATCCTGTTTTCTTGTGTGGGATCAAAGAAGCAATGGTCTGGGCAGGAGAGGACATTTTTTTTCTACTCTACAGATGTACATCTCATTTTTAGCTACCAGAGAGTGAGAAGAAATGGGAAAGGCTTGAAAAAAAGTCATCCAGAGCAGTTGCTTCAAAGGCAAGGCAAAGGCAGAGTGGGAGCAGATCACTACCAAATATTTGGATAGGCAAAGGATGCAAAGCACTGTACTTTCATTAAAGTATCATTCCAGCCATGTTTATCTTCCCATGATACTTAAACTTAGGACACTTGAAAACACTGTGTATTTTTTAAAATGTATTTGTATGGTGCCTACCATTAAGCTGAGGGTGAGGGCAATGTTTTAAGTGTCTTGAACAGTTTGGAATATATCTATCGGCTTAATTATCTCAGCCTTTTTCTCCTTTAGAGGAAGGCAGACCAAGCCAGGCCTCGGATAACCGTGAACTTCTTGACTTGGGCACTGTCCTTTTGGGTTCTTACCATGCAGTCTGTATGCTGCTTCTACTTCCCGCGTTCTGTGAGAATGCAAATGCTCTCGCTTGTTGGTTATCTAGGTGTAGACCCACAAAGCATTGCTGAAAATGTTTAAACCTGCGTTAAAAATGGCCTTCATTACATTAAAACCTTTGAACATTAAGCATTTCAAAAGGTCTGCCTCCTGCAGCTCTCCTTCCACTCCAGGTGCTTTCAGGTATTTTGGGCTGAGTCATTTGCTGGTGGCCTTATTTTAATAGGCCCAGTGTAGCTATTTGTGACAAGGTCATTGTCTGCATTACTTAGCTTCCATTTTTTTTTTTTTTTTTTTAATCTCTACCATTTTATTTATTTTAATAAGTGAGGAACCACTACGCCTTAGTCATAATGTTTTTCTCTGTAACCAGGCTACAAAGCACCTTTCTATGTCATTTGTAGACTCCCACAGTGGACCTTCACATTACCTTTCAGTCTTTCTCCTTCTTCCCATACATTTGTCACATGTGAAAAAAAAAAAACCCAATAAAATATTAATTACAAATGTTGCTTGTGGCCTTAGAAGTTTTTCTTCTGAGCTGTTTCATAAGCTTGCAGAAAGAGCACCGATTCTACCTGATGGGCACCCACTCACCCGTCACATTTCTACATCCTATTAATGAGGGCCAGGCCTGGGTGCTGGGATATGTCCCAGTACACCTAGATCAGGCGAAACAATAAAATGTCAGGCACAAATTCTTCACCTCAAATAAACTCGCAGGGTTTGCAGTTCACCAGGCAGCTTGACTCTGGTTCAGTACAACAAATGAGGAAGGTCTTTTGGCTCTGCACAAGGCCAAAAAGAGCATCCTGGGATGCTCTGTTGATGCAGATTTTTAAGGTTAGAAAGGATACTGTTGATCACAGGAGAGATAGAAGTCAGGTCAGCCTGGTCTCTGTATTCTTGAAAAAGGCTCCAAAATCCCTTTCTGGATCACGTATTAACAGTTTTGGAGATGGGAAGTGTGAGCCAGCTGCAGCCTCCATTGCAGAGCATCCTTCAGGTCTTCCACATAGCTTCCACTTCCTCTATCATTACAACTGACTAATGCAGGAAGGCTGACACCGAGTCCATCCCTGATTTCATGCAATGAAAGCACAGGTTGGCCAAGGAGTGCCTACAAATGTGTGATTAGTTCACTTGCTCATCACCTTTGCCATAGCACTAGTGAGGCCGCACCTCGAGTACTGTGTCCAGTTTTGGGCCCCTCACTGCAAGAAAGATATTGAGGCCCTGGAACGTGTTCAAAGGAGGGCAACAAAGCTGGTGAGGAGTCTGGAACACAGGCCATATGAGGAGAGGCTGAAGGAGCTGGGAATGTTCAGCCTGGAGAAGAGGAGGCTCAGGGGAGACCTCATTGCTCTCTATAACTTCCTGAAGGGAGGTTGTAGTGAGCTGGGGGTCGGCCTCTTCTCTCGTGTCATTAGTGATAGGACCAGAGGGAATGGCTTCAAGCTGCGGCAGGGGAGATTCAGGCTGGACATGAGGAAGTATTACTTTTCAGAAAGGGTGGTCAGGCACTGGAATGGACTGCCCAGGGAGGTGGTGGAGTCACCGAGCCTGGGGGTGTTCAAGGAAAGACTGGATGCTGTGTTGAGGGACATGGTTTAGTGGGAGCTATTGGGAATAGGTGAACGGTTGGACTGGATGATCTTTTAGGTCTTTTCCAACCTTGGTGATTCTATGATTCTATGATTCTATGATAGACAAAACCTATCACGTTGTTACCAATACAACAGTGATCATATTTTCTGGGTTTTTTTTAAATTTCTTATTTAATCAGAGAGGTGGAAGAAGCTTAAAGTCATTAGGCAAATGTTGCACAAATGTTGCCTCAAATTCAAATTTTGTTGCTTAGGGGACATAAAATAGGCAAGGGAACTCTCAGACGTTTATTTTTCTCCAGTCCACAATAGCTTAAGTCCCTGGCTTCATCACCTATGGCTTATTCCAGTTGGCAGCCTTGCTGCTCATTGGCCCAGTGAGCGTACCTCCAGGCATAGGTATTGCTCACTAGCTGTTTATGCTTTATATAAAAGGAATTATACACAAAAGGGCATTCTGAAATATGGAATTGTATAAAAATGGCATTCTGAATTTAAGCCCTACTTTGTTAGCAGTGATGTGATGCTAACACACAGAAAATCTTAACCAAAGGCAAAGAATTAATATAGCATGTGCTCTCTTGCATATATTTTGGAAAATTCTGTGGAGTTTCAGACTAACTTGGAAGTTATGTGCAACAAAAGCTACATGTAGAAGATATATGGATAACTGCAGTACAGCATAAATGTGGACAAGATTCTATGTTGTACCTCTGAGATGGACAGATCAGTCCTCATGCCTGAGAAGGAAGAAGCTCCAGGACAGTTGTAACTAGGTTATGAGACCATTGGTGGCCAAGGCGTTCCCTCTTCTTCCCTTTTCTGTCTGCCCTGTAAAGCTGGCTACATTGCTTAGACTGTGGTCAATGCTGTGATTGCTGCAGCTTCCCAGCCCCAAGCACATCTCTTTTGGCTGTGCTTGCAAAACCGTCACAGGAACGTCACCTGTAGTTCCCCTACCAAAGAAGACCTTCACCAGCCATATACGGTGTGAGCTGCAGCATGCAGCAGGATGCAGCTGCCCTTCTCCAACAGCACGCAGTCATTTGCCTGAATGGCAACATGTTCATCTGTTATATAAATATAAATCTGAGGATATATTTGTATGGGATCATAGAATCACAGAATAGTTAGAGTTGGAAGGGACCTTTAAAGGTCATCTAGTCCAACTCCCCTGCAATGAACAGGGACACTAATGCTAGATCAGGTGGTGCCTCACCTTAAAAGTTTCCAGGGATGGGGCATCCACATCTCTGAGCAACCTGTGTCAGTATACATAGATAGACAAATCTCAGCTTTAAGATGACTAGGTACTTGTTGTACATGTAAGAAATCCTTAGTGCAGATATGGGAGATCAAATCCCTAGTACTAAGAACTCCATGTGGAAAATGACTCATTGTCAAAGATAACTCCAATGCACAAGCTTGAAATGAGCTCCCCCACCTCACTTTATAGTTATCAGTGTTATCTTTATTAGCAGTTGGTTGGGTCAGACCTGCTACACCGGGAAACACACACAAAGACTAGCAGGAGGAAGCCGATAAAAATAGAAGATATGAGCAATCAGAAGTAAGCAGAACATTCTTTACAGCTGATAACTGAAATTATCTTATATCATATTTCTATGGTATCCTGTTTCAGTTTTACACGTCGTTATCGCTAAGCCAAACTCACTTGTTAATCTCCTTATCCAGCTGCAGCCATCAGCTGCGCATGTGAAACCTCTATGAAGCCTTTCTCAAGCAATTGCTCAAGGAACCAGCACAAATGCAATTGCTTTGCAGAGGAGGCTGGGAAAGGTCACGTTGTGTTTTACCAGTGAAACAGGCAGCATTGTTTTCCCTGAAACTGAAGCTGTCCTGTCTGCTTGGCTGGCCTTGTGGGCAGCTTCAAGTGGAAAAATGGTTCTACTCAACTGCCTTCCAATGGCAAGAAGCAAAGGCCCATAGCCTGCCAAAATACTCTAGCAAATAACTAAATTCATGGTAGTTCTAGGGCAGGGCTTGCAAGAATGCTTGCACTTTGAGGCAGCCCTCAACAGTGTTTTTGAATGTGCTTCAGATGATAGAAAAGGTAAAATTCATATAAATCTTATGGAAAATGCGTAAGTACGAAATACAAAAGCGAACACGGTGGCCATCTGCTCTGATTTAGCAGAAGAAAGAATGATGATTCTCATGCAATACTTTCTCTAGTAGACCTGGATTTTCTGGTTGGGCTACAGTGCATTATTTTCACAGGCACACCCAGCTTTGCTGAAGTAATTCTTCCACTCAGTCTGCAAAACCCACACACAGGAGTAGGGTCACCAACCTTACAAGACCTAAAGCCAAGCAAAACAGAATGTGGCACCTTCACGTGAGAGCATTTCTTCTGAAAAATGCTAAACTCATTACAATAGCAGTTACAGAATGGGCACACATTGCACAGCTGACCTTCACAGCAATGCATTTGATTTTGACCAAGGTCCAGTTGGATTCTCACTCTGATGCTGTTTCGAGGTGCAGTAGCTTTCATACTTCTATACAAGAAAAACATGACTCATTAGTCCAGCTGTAAGCATTCATTGTGATTTGATCCCAACGACTCAGAAGCGCATGATTACACAATATGTAGTTCATACTTCTCTCTTGGGCACAGCCCCATCCATAGTACTAATTCTGCCTCCCCATACTGGCATGTTTTCCATTTTCCAGTGTTTTATTCTGAACCTCCATCCCCATCTTCCCCATAGATCCACAGGTCCTTGCTCGGCAAAAATAAGTGTAACCCATCTGCCTTGGTCAAAAGAAGCCATATCAGCACAGGATCTAGCACATTGTTCCCTAAGTCTTAGCTCCTATTTCCTTTTTCCTTATGACCTCCAGCTTCCAGTGGCAATGGTTGATTCAGCAGCTGTTCTGGTTCATTGTTGTGCACATAAACCTCAAACCTGTGGTCTTTATTCAGGCCCATGGCAACAGCCAGCTTAGAAACCTCCAATTTGACATGACTTTTTGTCCTGGCAGTGTTTTCTCAAGCACTTTTTATTATTCGCTATTATTCACCTAACAGTGCAAAAAGAATCTGGGAAATAGGGTGCAGACAATAATCTCATGCCAGTTTTGCACCTGCAGGCCAGATCCCTTCTCCTGGTTACTGGAGCCGAGCTTGGCTTACAGATGCAGCTGCAGATCCACTCCCAGCAGCTCAGTTCCCTGGGTCTCAGGTGTGAATGTGGCCTTGGGCTGCATGCAGAGAGCAGAGGAACAAAGAGTCAAATCCTTTCCATCCTTCTGTCATTCAGTGGGTTGGGGCTGGGTGGGCATTGCGATCTCTTCCAAACCAAACTCCTCTGTGATTCTATGATCTCATGCTTCATCAGCAGTAGTCTGAGAGAGCATCCATCCAACTCCTGGCCTTGGGAAAGGGATTGTAGCAGAATGAAAAATGAAATTTCAATAAAGGTAAGCAAAAGAAAATACATTTGAATAAAGGTAATAGTGCTGCATGCTAATCAAATTTCCAGTGGTATTGACAAACTGACTGCAGATCAGGTGAAATAATTGAGCCTCCTATCTTATCTCCAAAATACAGAAATTACTAGGCTCCTTGACACCATGTCCTGGAAATATCCAATATCCAAGCTGAGCTTGCTGGGACTCAGCAGGGAAACAGGAAGCCTTCAAATGAGTTTTGCTCTGTGCTCTCTGACATGAAGAAAAACACTTAAAAGCTTCTGCAGGCACTTTCAGGTCCTGTGCCACAAGACCAGAACCTTACCTCAATAGATCTTTTCCTGAATGTCTGTTTTAGAAACCAAACTTTAAGTGTTGCTGAGAAAGGACATTCCTCTGCATATTAGGCATGAATTGCTGAGTACCATAGGCTGGTGTGGCAAACTCCACATCTTTCTCACCTGTTCCATGAGCACTCACTGGTGTCACTACCTGGGAGAGGACATAGGTAGGTACACGTCATCACAAGGGCAGGCTGACCCAGCTCAGATTTCTGTCCTATTTTCTTCTGGTCTCCCATGAAACATGACCACATCCGCCCTGACTGCATGGGGCAGCTCTCCTCCCCAGAGGCCCTTGTGGCTAAACTTGGGCACAGGTAGAGGTGGCAGTAACTGCTGGCAGTGCTGTCATTGTCTGCAGTGTGACTGGGTTACCATCCTCCAATTAGGATTCACCAGGATCAAAGACAAGGGCATCATCTGATTTTATGGTTCCTAAAAAGTATGAAGAATGGTGTTATACAGTGAAAAGTGATCCCCTGTGGTCTGCTGGTGTACAAGAATGAGAACTACCTTGCCATGGTATGCATTGAGTGTTTTGCAGCACAGCACCTGGATGCCAAGGCAAAACCACAGTAACAGCACAGACAATTGTTCGGCAAGTTAACTGGCAGTGAACCCATCCAGCAGCTGCTCACAGAGATCAACAGCCAAGTTAAAACACCAGACCTTACTGCCCAGCTCTCCTTCTAAAACAGCCAGGACCAAGTGCAGTAGGAGCATCACAGCCATACCAGTGGCACCAGTTCTTTCTTTCTTCCAGATGTAGGCAAACCTCTTCCCCCTCAAACTTCCTTCAATGAGAAGTGAAACAAGCAGGGTATTACCCTGCACCCTCTTTATTTACTCTCTTTATTTATCCACAGAAGTAGCTGGTGCTTTGGGGGGATCTTCAGAGAACTCATTAGCCTGTTAAAATTATAAATAAATAAATAAATAAATAAATAAATAAATAAATAAATAAAAAATAGTAATAGTAGTAGAAAAGGGGTGTTGCAACCTGGCTGTGGTTTTATTAGATGTGTTTGCATTTTTATTACATGTTACAGTTTCCACTCAACAAGGAGAGTGAGCACACACCTACTGTGGGGAGCAGACCAGTGCATACCAGTCAGTACCTTGCTGCACGGATGCATACTTCTTGCCTCGTCTAAGGAAACACATTCAAACCCTAGAGCAGGTGTTTCAGGCTAACATATTTTATCTGGAACTCTTCAGGGGAGGGGGAAGAGGAAATCAGCAATTGCAGTGGCTGAGACAACATGGGGCAACCTGTCAAACTGCCTGCTGCTGTTGTGGGTGCCTCTCTAAATCATAGCCTGACACAAATGCATCTCCTCAACCAACACTTTTTTCTTCCATTTTTGGGAGTTTAGGGACACATTCTTGTTGGTTGTTACCAGCTGCCCACCTAATGGCTTTAGAAATGTCCAAATCAAGATCAGAGGAAGGCCACAAAAATGGTCCAAGGGATGGAACAACTCCCTTAGGAAGACAGGCTAAGAGCTGGGGTTGTTCAACCTGGAGAAAAAAAGACTCTTGGGAGACCTGACAGTGGCCTTTCAGCAATCTAAAGGGGAGGTGTAAGAAAGAAGGGAACAGACTCTTTAGCAGAGTCTGTTGTGATAGGATAAGAGGAAATGGTTTCAAACTAAAAGAGGGGAGGTTTAGACTGGATACAAAGCAGTTTTTACAGTAAGGGTGGTGAGGCAGTGGAACAGGTTGCCCAGAGAGGCAGTGGATGCCCCATCCCTGGAGACACTCAAGGTCAGTCTGGACAGGCTCTGAGCGCCTGATAGAGCTGTAGGTGTCCTTGTTCTTTGCAGGGAAGCTGGACTAGGTGACCGTTAAAGGTCTCTTCCAACTTGAACAATTCTGTGATTCCATGAATATCCAGGAAGATCATCGTAACAAGTGGTCCAGAAATAAAGTCCTGACTGCTGATAATGCAGCAGAAAGAGTAAGCCCACCAGCACAGCTTCATCCCTCCCAGTGGCTGCATTCACAGGGCAGCAAAATCAATGTCTTCTCCCATGCTGAAAGCTCCCTCCATGCCCTCTTCTTCCATGCGCTCAACTGATGGTTGAGTACAATCAGGAGTGAAACATGGGAGAAAAAAGGACTTTGTGAACTCTCATGGATATTACCAGCATTCACCACAGGTGACGTTGGTCTTCAGCACTACACTTGGTTTTCCTGATCTAGCTTTCCTCCTACAGAGAGGGCACTGCTCATCTTTCTTTGCCACCAGCAGCCAGCAGCCACCGCCGCGGGCTGGCTTGGGTTGTCCCAGGGTGATGTTGTCTTCAGCAAGAGCTCCTTAATGTGTAGCCTGTGGTGGAAACAGGATGTGAAGCACAGGATGGGCGTAGCAATTACTTTTATTGCTGTCCTGAAGGTGATACTATTCAAATCATATTACTGTGTGTATTGGCTGGGAGCCAAAAACGTGAACATTGGACCACAATAAATGTGGATCTTTTTGGTTCCCAGGTACAGAATTTTACTGCCAGTAGGTGAGTTGTCGGTGGCAAAACCTAGATGTGGCTCTGGTACAACCAGGTCCTGAAGCAGTTACAACCGCACAAAGACTGCACGTGAAGTGAGTTAAGTGATAATGCAGCTGTCCTGTGGAATGCCTTGTCTGAAGCACACTCTGTACTGAGAGGATGGGTCTCAGCAGCTCTCAATGCCTCCCAGTACAGCACTCAGACAGCGTAAGGATATGAAACTTTCTGGCAAGTGAAGAGTCTGAGAAGGGTGGGAGAGCACTGAAGACTGTGGAGGTCTGGAGGTATGCAGAAAGCTAAAAGCACTTAGGAAGATCAGCCAACAAATTTTGGAAAAACTACAAAAAAAGAATGAAAGTAAATTAACAAAAGGGAGCCTAAACCTCACTGCCTTAGACTTATCAACAGGATCACAGGCTTGAAAAGTGGGCCCATGAGAACCTAGTGAGGTTCAATAAGGCCTTGCACAAGGTGTTGCACTTGGGACTGGACAGTTCTTGATATGAGTACTGACTGGGAGATAAACTCCTGGAGAGCAGCTGTGCCAAGAAGGATGTCAGGGTCCTGCTGGACACGAGCTAGCAGTGTGCTCTTATAGCTCAAGATGCAAATGGTATCCTGGACTACATCACAAGAGGGGCGACCAGCAGGGAGAGGGAGAGGATTGTCCTCTGCTCTGCCCTTGTGAGGCCCAATTTGGAGTACTGCATCCAGGCCCGGGGACCCCAAAACAAGAAGGACGGGGTGCTCTTGAAGTAGGTCAGAGAAAGGCACAAAGGTGATCAGAGGGCTGGAGCACCTCTCCTATGATGAAAGGTAGAAGAAGTTGGGATTGTTGGGCCTAGGGAAGAGAAGGGAGACCTCACTGTGATCTTCCAATACTTGAAAGGAAATTACAAGCAGGAGGGGGACCATGCAGTGCCATACAGTGAGTGGGCACATTAACTGCTGAGCAGACAGACACAACAGCACCTTGCTTCTTCCCCACAGTCCCTGTATATGAGCAGGGCTGCAACAATGTTTTGCAAAAACAGGGGTTCTGATGAGCTCTTTCACACACCTACACTTGGGCACGGAGAGAGAGAAACAAAACACCAAAAAGCCAGTACTAGCCCAAGGCCTGTTACTGCAATAGCAAAATGAAAGCTCTGGCTCATCCTCAGCTGCAGAAGCTTGGGCAATGCGATCTGTGGCATGCTGTGACCTGTGCAAGTCTGCATGTACTGCCTTGAGATGAGTCCATTACCTGTACCTCCCACCCTCAGACTACGCATCTTCCAGGAAGACAGGATGACTCGGCCAGCAACAAGTAAAGTGGAAGAAGGACATAGCAGATAGTTGCCCTGCTCATCCAGGGTACTTGGAAGGATTTTTCTACATAAAATAGCTCCATACTTGTAACAAATCCTCCTCAGCTCATGCCTGATTCTCTGCAGACTCAACGTAGTGCTCCTCCAGTACTGGCTCCTCTTGGTGCCGCTGCAGCACATCAGCTTCCTGAGCATTGTGCTTCTTGGCTTTCTTGTGCTTCCCTGAGACACATCAGGACCCTTTGGCCCCCAAGGAGGATTGCTGAGGAATGGGCATATCTCAGCTTCCCTGTCTTGAGGGTGGTTCGTTCCTGGAGTAAATTCATGTTGGTTTGTTTCTGCCAGGGCATGACCCAGATTTCTGGGGAGAGGAAGTCACAGGGCTTGTGTGCGAGGCATCATGTGGGGGTGAGATCCTCAGTACCCCAATGTCCTCAATGACCAGTACAGTTCTGTTGCTCATCTTAGATCCAGACATTCCTTCATCCCACTTCCTCCCAGACAGGCAGGTCACCTTGGCTCAACAGGAAATATTGATTGAAGATATGATCCACGTTATATACCACAGGGATGACAGCGTGGAAAACAAGTTTGCACGCTGCAGAGGAAAGTGTGCATTGGAGATGCATCAAGTTCAAAGCTCACCTGGACTTGTCAGGTGCTTCAATAGCACATTGAATCTTCTATTCCTGACTCATTCCCAGGCATGACTGTCTTGATAATGTACTTCCAGGTGTCCTCAGATGCTAGAAGCTAGGAGCACACAGACTAGCTCAATTTCCACCAATCACTGAATCGGCCTCTGGGGCTCTGATTCTCACTGTAGAGTTGGTGACACTAAAACATAAAAATTCACAAATATGACTAAAATAGCCATACTAATTCATATTATTTTCTTACGCTATCTTTAAAGATAATGAAAGTTCAGTAATAAAGGGATCGGTTCTTCAGCTGGTATGCCTTAGCTTATTTGGGGGTCCATATGCCTTCATAGCAAGATTGCCAAATTAATACTTCCAGCCTTGCTGTTTTGTTTGTACTCCAAACCTACTCCTTTGTCCTTCATTCCTTTTAAAAAGAAAGGTGCTACCTGGCACCAGCACAGACTTCTAGGTCTGTATATGGAGGAAAGAAGCTGTCACCCGTGCAGGTGCTGAGTGCTTGTTCCTGCTGAAGGAATAAGCTTATATAGCTGCCCACCTCTTGCCATCTGCACCACAATGGGATCCAGCACTCCCATCCCTCTCCTCGCCTAAACATCTAGTCTACTCCAAAACCTTTGTTGTCTTTGTAGATAAATGTACCTAAATCCTCCCTGCAAGTGACGTGATATCCTTGCTGTCCTGACTTGGGAAGGACAAGAAAGGATCATACATCCTTCGCCCTGGATGAGGGGAGTCTGTCTTACAGCACTTTTACTGCTGACACTAATCACAATCACTAGAAAGCAAGACCTTCTGGAGGATGAACTGTGCTAAGAGACAGACTCATTAGCCTTCGTGACTACCTTTCTCTCCCAATTAGCAGGGAAGCTCCAAACCACAGTCCCAGGGAGTGAAGCAAATCCCACATTTGGTGTAGATTTGAGCCTGTCCCACTTGTAGTCCCATATTGTTGAGGGGATCAGACGGACATAATCACCAACAGGGATGTTATCAGTGTTCATACGTTTCCATTTGGTTTTGTTTCCAAGAAAAAGGGCCATCAAATGCCCTTTTTCGAATCCATGCTCTAGCTTGAGAGAGAGGTTGGGACACAGCCAGTGCACATCTGCAGCTCAGCCTGATGCAAGGCAAGACAGACATGCCTGTGGGTGTTTTGTGTTCTTCACTGTGTTTTGTTCTATGGAGAGATCATGACTTTAGACCAGAAATGCTCTCAGTGCCACATATCACTCCTGGAGCCAGCAGTTAGCTGGATAACAGTTCCCACATCCTGACAGCAGAGCAGGTAATACATGGATGGAGGAAAGCACAGTGGGGAGCTCATCCCAGCCTTGCTTCTGGGAGCTCTTAGATCTCTTTTTCCCCAACCAGTAGCTCCCTGCTTCTGATTATTTTCCTATTTCTGGCTCTGCGTTTGTTAGCCAAAGGTGCAGCTCATCTAACAAGTTGCTGGTACATTCAAAGCACAATGTGCTATCCAGAGAAGATTAAACATGAAAAAACAAATAGTTTGAACTGAGTTCCTCAGCAAGATATATGAATCTGTCTAACTGCAATTTAATAGCAATAACTGCTGCTGCCTTCTGAAGGCAGATGTATTCTGCTGTCATAGGTCCTGCTTACCATTGCCTTTAACACTCCTGTTCCCTCCCATCTTTTGGCATGGAAGGAAATCCAGCCTACTTTAGTGTGAGCTTTCCTCTTCCAAGAAGTGCCTTCAGTTTTTTTCTGCTTATACAAAGCAACCCAGCAACAGCAGTCTATGGCCCCCATCACAAAATCTGAATTAAATCTGCAGTGTTGCAAGCTGTGGCTGGTGTTTTTTGTTGATCTTAGAGGGGGACTTGATTGCGAAGGGGTATAACTTGTGCTGTTTTGCCATGTGGAGGGTGGAACATGAATGGAATGGAATAAATGAATGGAATAAAACACCCCTACCCAGCTGGCAGAACAGGATATAAGAGGTTGTGGCAGGAGGATGCAAGATGAAAGATAGCAAGGTTGCTTCATCCAGCATCCTCTTTCCTATTCCCATCTACTTTCTTTCCCCATCCTTTCACCAGGAGGGTAGAGCAGGAAGAGCAGGGATGTAAGTGTGCACTACAAGGAGACATAGCTACCCAGCCTCTTCCCTCTGGCATGGTGAGGCGGCATCAGCCAAAGACATTTGGGGGGAGCAGGTACAGAGCTGTTTTCTTTCCTCCGCCTGTAGATTTTAAAATGGCACACCTATGATGAATAACCAAAAATCACCCCAGGCCCACATTTACACTTACACAGGCTTCGTCCAGCAGCAAGCACCTGCCTGAAACAGTCTTCACACTTTATTGTGGCCCATACTGAAACAGCTGAGTCCTGGTAAACATTACCAGCATGCTCTGCAAGATGAGGTACGCAGATAGCCACCTGCCTTGAGCCCCCACGTCCTATAAGCCTTGTATACATCCTGTAAGCCTTGTATACAGACAGTATCCTGTTACCACATTACTTTGTTGACACTCCCTCATGCATAATGTGTCTGTGATTACTTGCCAGAGGCAAGAAGCAGAAGCCACTCCTCTCCTCTGCTCCTTAAATAGTTAAATGCTTTGGTCAGCTGGGAGCAAGCCTGACAGCTGGAAGAGGTGCTGCTCCCAGGACTGAGACAAGGCTGCATGTAAGTAAGGTGCCAGGGCAAGTATAACATTTCATAGCTGTTGTTTTGACTTCCTCTATGTAGTAATAAATAGACACTGCTTCAAATTTAATTTCTCCAATATTTTGGATATGCTCAGTGAATCTTCTTTCCCCCTAAAATGTTGTCCTCTTCAAAACAACTAGGTTTATCACTCAAGCTACTGGTTATTTTTGGAAAAACTTTTGAAAATTAGCTAGATATGCATAATGCATGCAGCTCTAACAGTGTTTTTGTATCTTCTTGTGTGTTTGTGTATGTGGGGAGAGTAGAAGTTTAAGCACATGTATGTGTACGTGCATTTTTGTGTGTGGATTTGTGCCTACTTATGAGACAGGTGATAGAAGCATGTATATAATTCAATTCATGTATATAATTCAAGATGGAAAGGAGATACAGATGTTTGAGGTCTCAAGAAGTGCTGATGGGCAGAGGCTGTAAGGGTGTATGGATCTGCAGACCAGAGGCACAGCACGAGACCTGTTTTCTCTCCCCTAGAGGCCTGGTGTGGCACAACTGCAGACACTAATCCTTCCCTAGTCAGCACCAAAGGCAGATCCTACCCTAGGTTTCCTCTTTCTCATTTTTGAGTGAATACTCAAGTTCTGTTTTTCTATGGTGCTGCAGTTGTGCTTGGCCCCACTGTCTGCTGGTTAAAAAGCCTAGCAGACCTACTGTGCTGCGTGCTTGGCCTGGGGGCAATTTGGTGGCCATTAAAGCCAGAGGGAATTTGGTGGCCATTAAAGCCAGCGGGCAGCACTTTGCCCTTTCAGCTCATTATGTCATTTGCCTTAGGCCTCCCATTATTGTTTTCTGGGGGTTGGTACCTGCCCTGTTTTTTTATTCTGCTGTGTTTTGTGCAGGAGAAAAAACCATTACACATAAATGCACCCACACACAAGTTTTATGTACGTGCAGAATTTTACTGTGCTGAGGTGGCAGATGGCTCACTGATACCCTTCCGTTGCAGACATTTTAAGTGCCAGTCCAATGTTTAACTAGCTTCACTTCTTGAGAGCACAAAGCACTGTACTCTTGGGTGTAACAGTACAAAAAGGACACACAGAACTATTAGAGAGCATCCAAGGCAGGGCTACAAAGGTGGTGAGAGGCCTGGAAGGGATAAGAGAGGCTGAGGCAGAGCAGAGGAGCTGAGGGGAGGCCTGATGGCGGCTGCAGCTCCTCACTGCTCCTCCCTGCAGCAGGGAGCAGAGGGGCAGCGCTGAGCTCTGCTCTCTGTGACAGCAACAGAATGCAAGCATGCTGGAGTTCAGCACGTTTCTGATTTTTGGATGGTGCTCTTGGAAGTTGGCCTCAATCTTTATGGGTCTCTTCCAACTCAGGATATTCTATGATTCTTTATGATTCTTTAGAAAGTGGCGCTTTGTTCTCAATTTTTGAAACCCAGAAATTTGTGCTCATCAATAAAGGACTGATCCTGCTCCAGAGGTGACAGGAGTCATGGGAGCCAAGAGTCTGGGCTGCGGTCATAGAGTCTCTCTGTCAAGCAGATAAAGGGACATTAATACAAACCTGAGCTTTGGTCCTCCGCTAGTATTGCAGTTCACCATGGCATTAGCCACAAAACCAAGGGCAGTTGGCATAGCAGAACAGGTTGAAGAGGCCCTGGCCACATCTTCACTTCTCACCCTGCAGTAGTAAATGTCCACCTGCCTTCTGTGAGTAGGTTCCGTATAAACTTTTTGCTCAACTCATGGAACCGCCTGCGGTGGTTATCTGGCTATTAATAGATTCCAGGCAGAGCAGTCACCTCCCAGCCAGCATAGTAAACACCTTCATTAGAGGATAATAGTTGCAAGAAGGAGGAAACCTAACCAGGAATAGCTATTTTAATCATCCAGGATGTTCAAGCAATTGCAGACACCCAGCCAGTTCTTCAGCGCTCAGGTGACCAGCTCATCCTAGCCAGATGGAGAGGAAATGCCTGCCTTCCTTGAATCAGGAGCACTTACCACCATCCCAGTACAAGGCACAAGGACAAAAGGTCCACTGCCACCAGTGCCTGCTCTGGAGACATCAAGTAGGATGAGAAAGGAAAGGAGGCTGCCAGCTGGGAACCTAGCTGAGATTTTCCATGGGTAGCGTTCTAGAGTTCATCAGAGAATTTTCAGGGCCTTTTATTCTGTTATTCACATCCAGCTCTTTAAATGATTGAATGAGATTTATGGAAGAGGTCCAGCCTTCAAGTGTTATAAGTCCCCTGAGTTTTAGAGTTGCACTGTCAGTTTGTACAGGTGCTTTGCAACGGAAGTGCTTAGTAGGTCAACCAGTGCTGGCTGCAAAGTGCAAAGTGATGAAAACAGAAGTAAGGAAAGTAAATGATTTAAAATTAGTGGAAGTTACATATTTGGGATAAAACTCTTGGCTTCTATTTACAGCAGGGAAAAACCTTATGGGCAGATTTTCACAAAGCTTTTCTAAGATTAACATATGCTTCTCAAAAAAGGGGATTTCAGATAACTCAAAAAAAGACCATTATTTGGATGTGGTGTTGAGAAACAGAATCAAAACTTTAGATTTTTGCAAATAGAATTTCTTCATGATTTGCACAGAGGCAATGTATTAAGTCATTCTTGTGCTGCAGATTACTTTTAAGAAGCTCGTAAAGAAGTCAACACTATGAAATGTGATTTGACAGGAAATTATTTATCTCTCAAGTTTCCTTCTCAGCAAGATAACAAACTTATATCCGCTTGGTTTTATTTAGTTCCTTGCAACAGCTCCTTTTCAGTTCACCTTCTTTTACTGAGGATGATTTAATGTCTCTGTACTTGTGCTCTAACATCTTGGTGGCAATGTTGTTTGCATTATGGTGGTACCTAAGAGTGAGTCATTCCTTTTCCCCTGAGATAGTCACTGGAATTGATAGTGTTATTCCTTCATCCTGATTTTAATGCTAGGTCACTAGCAACGCAAAGTCAGCATACAGGAGTATCATGTGCCCATGTATGTGCATGCACATCTTTCATGCAGAAGACAACAGTGCTTAATTCTCTTGATTCTTGCATTAACTTCCCACTGACTTTCACAATAGCTCTATGCATGCAAGCTACGCAGTCAATAGGTATCTGAGTGCAGATAGTTACTCAACAAAGGAAGGGAACAATGCGAAAGACCTGTGCTTGAAGACACAAAGGTCAGGGGTGCTTTAACCAGCTGATTTGGTTCCTTTGTTCTGTTTTGTTTAGATTTGCAGCCAGAGTGGAAAGGGAGAATGGCTTTCAGCAACCACACAAATGGCAGTTCAATCATGCCGAAATTATTCCATATGTATGTGGAGCAAAAGAAGACCCTTCGATTCAACAACCACAGCAACCCAGCCTTGGAGATGCAGGAGGAGATAATGGCATCTTTCTATATCCTCATCATTGTTGGTTTTTTTGGCTTTCTTCTGTTTGTCATGATGCTCAGCAATATTGTTTCCAGCAAGCCTGAAAACTACATTGACTATCTCTATTCCGGGAAGTTTAATCCTCAGAGAAGCAAGGTGGAGCTTTCAGAAAAGGAGAGCAAAGACACTTTTGTTATCATCAACGGTGCTGCCTTAATGAATCTGCAAAAGCAGGACATCAAGTATATCACCGGACTGGAGGCACTGAGCACAGATGCAGTTCTGAGGAATGTATGAAACTTCTCTTTCGTTATTACTATTCTGCTGTGTGTAAGAAGATCCAAGAGGGATATTTTTTCATTTATGAAAGTGAGAAAGGAGAGTCTGTGCTAGGGCAGATGCAAACCTGTCTTGTGCAAGCTTCCCACATGATAACTGTGAAGGTTCCCAAGCACAGCGAGCAGCGTGTGCTATTTCAGCCATGGTCCTTTGGAGGACAGGCTAGGAATCAAGTCCTTACTGGCCTACTCCTTCATGGCTGCATTTATCACATGCTTTTCTAACTTCCCTCTCAGGAAAGACTGTTGCTTCAAGCAGGGCACTGTTTCTAGTTGGGGCGTTGCTGTTGTGCCTGTTTGCTGTTATTGAGGATTTATTTATTTGGGAAGTTGAAGCTATCAGTGAGCCCATTGGATTTGTGCTCTGCAAGCAGAGAGAGCCACGAAAACCTCTGCATCCACCTTCACCATTATGCTGGACAGCCATGGAGCTAAGCGCATGGTCAGCCTTTTTGAAAGGGAGGTTACATGGAGGCACATACAAAAATTGAACTTATTTGCTTGCTTGGCAGGCTTGGTCTGCAGTGGGTTTTTGACATTGGTCATGCATTTCTCAGCAGTGCTCTTCCTGCACATTGAACCTTTCCCATAGCCCAGGGCAGTGAGGTGGTCCAAGACATCCTGATGTCTCCCCAAAGCCTCTCACAGGACTTACCTGTCCACCATCAGGACTCAGGAGCCACAGTCTTAGGGCTGTGCTGCTGTTGCATCAATAATCCCAGGCTGATTCCTTCAGTCTAGTGCTAATCCCTTCAACGTGAAATCCCACAAGCCCCCAGCCTCTGCTGCTTCTTTTTGGTGGTAGCCAGTAAGCAGGAGCCTGGCATGGAAGCTTGAGGGTGCTTTCTGCCTTGATGCTGGACACCATGCCTCGGTAGGCACAAGAAGATGCAGTTTGCTCACCACACCGATCAGGGGTGTTTATCCCAAGTCCTGCAGAGCCCTGGCACACAGTTGCTGACGACAATAGCTATGGGGGGGCGCCCATCAGCAGTGGACTTCAGCTTGCAATTACCGGTCCTTGCTTTCATTGGAAAAGTCTCAGGAGTCTGGAAACTACTGGTGAAAGTACACTGAGAACACGAAGGCATTTCAAAGCAAAAATCCTATTAAGTCCTTTAAAACTATGTACCTGTGGGGTGATGTTGCTGGTTCCACTCAAACACCTTTGTGTTTCTGTGTGTTTTTACTTTCTGTTACTGATAGAGAATTCTCATCAATTTGGTACTCTAAAAAGCATTTCTTTCCTTTTCTCCTCTAATTTTTCTTCAACAGGCTGCCACTAAATCCATAGCCTCGTGTTTGCTATCTTTTTTTTTTTTTTTTTTTTAATAATTTTCTGGCACAATGTACTGTTATTATTGTGAGTTTTTGCCACTTTTTGCCTGAAAATAAGTTACTTCCTGTGGGCCATATCCTTCAAGGGAATTTCCACAGCCTGATCTTGTAAGACACGTTTCAAGGCTGATGCTTCCAGCCACTAGCCAAGATGAAACCCATAGCACTCTCTTGGCTTTCCACACTTCTTGCTTGAATTCCAGAGATTCAGCTTTCCAATGCAGGCATCTCCTTTTTTGGACAGGTGCATAGTCCCCTCACACTGTCTCTAGTAGAAACCAATTAGGCAGTTCTGTCAGTTTTGGACCCCACTACCTTTGGCTTCATCATGGCGTCTGGTTTAATAACTTCATGCTTTGAACCATAATCTGGTGTTTATGCACACTGTTCCTGTCTGCACTTGGTAGCCATGCTCCCGTTACCACAGCTCAGCTATTCAGATCCTAAAAATTAGAGGTGTTTTGAAGGTGGAAAAAACACTTGCAGTTCCAGATTTGTTCCTTGTATGGGTGTTTTTCTCACGAAGGCAAATACTGCAGTCCATTCTGAAGAAAGATGAATAGCTGGCTGCTGCAGTGACAATTTCTCCTCCTTGGTAGACTCGATTTATCTATTTTCCAGTCATGCAACTGTGTTAGCTAGCAGAATCAAATCCCTTTTTCCATGAGTGTTTGATACAAGCTTCAGACATCCATCACTACATAGAGTTCTGTGCAGAGAAATTTCACCTCCTTCAGCAGTGGCCTTTGCTTTTCATGACAGACTGATGCAAGGGAAACACCAGAACACAGGGTGAACTCCAGCGTGCTATTTATCTCTCTGAAATTCAGCTTCTGAAAACTGATCTATTGCTAATGTATGGCTGATGTGTTGGTTGATATCCCCTTGGTTCTCCCCTTGAAAGAGCCTGTTCCTGCTTACATCAATAATCTGCTCTTGCAGTCTGGGCATGCAGGAGAGGTGGGCCCCCCCAGCCTGTACTCACCATGCAACAGGGTCTCTGCACTGTGTACTCAGCACTTGAATCAGACTGAGCATTGATAACATCCCATGTCTCTGTCTCCTTCCCAAATTGAGGCACACTGCTCAGCTCTATGCTAGCTCCATACTGGAGTGAAATTCCAGGTGTGATCCTCCCATTCTGTGCTCTGTGAAGGAAGTTTTCCTTCCCTTTTCCCTTCCCTATTTCAGGGACATGCAAACGTGTACATGCTATTTCAACCACATCTGCTAAAAAACTTCAGCTCCTGAAGATGCTCCATTCCTACACTTTCCAAGCAATAGAGGGAGTTTCTGTGTCTCTGATGCCACCAATGGAGAAGTGCTAAGCTCAACCTCTGTGGAGGATCCCTAATGCAGGAAAACAAATTTCATCATTTTTCACAAGGTGCCTCACAGATCTTTGTGGGAATCCTTCAGCTGTTGTGCTATTCTGTTCTGAGAAATTTGGCCCTGTTACTTGAGATACTGGCTCAATTTATTTTCCAAAGTTTCCACCCTTCTCTGTGTTTCCATCCTTAGGCCATCACTGACTTTGGCAAGTGCTTCTCTTATTGGTTCCATCATGGATCTAGAGTTAAAATTACATACTTCTGGAAATTCTCTTTTGATATCAGAAGCATTGCTTTGGTGTGAGACTTTAGCTGGTGCTCAGTATGTCATCAGGTAGTCAGGAGTGAAAATAGATTATTGAAATTGGGAATAGCATTTTCTAGAAAAAAAAATACTGGAAAAAAAACACAATGCAGATTTTGTGTGGAATAATATTCCCAAATATTAGTTAAAAAAAAAAAACAAACCAAATCAATCTTACATGGCACTTTATTTAGATAAAAATAAAACACTAAATCTCAAATTCAGCAACTTGATTTCAGTTGGTACTTCTAATATAAAATAGCAGCAGAAACGCCCACTGGTTGCCTAACATCATACCCACTGCTGTTTGTTTGTATTTCATTGTGTTCCATATTTCATTACGTTTTTATTTTGGACTTTAAAATAAAAGATTTGCGATGATTTTTAGCTTGTGTAAATGTGGTGACCGGTGACCTAATGACATAATTACTACCGAAATGGGTAATTGGCATGTAACCGATAATTGGTAACCTAATTGCTTCGTTAATGGGGACTTTGTTTGTGGGTAATTGGTAAATTTGTCATTTTGCTAAGCGAAAAACAATTGAGCTCGGTACAGCACCCAGAAATAGCATGAAGAAAGGTGAGGCCTCCACCTTCTTTTCATGGGGAGCAGGAGGCCGCTGCAGCTGGACACCTGGTGAAACACTCCGTGTGGCACTGAGCCCACGGAGATGTGGGTTTGTGTCTTAGAATACTGCCTTCTGCCTGCTCTCCAAGTGTTTTTAATAATATTGAGATGCTGGGACTACGAATAATTGTTTTTTAAAGCAGGTTAGCAGGTGGGTTTCTGTTACATACATGACAGGAACAGAGTAGAACCCAGTTCTCAAATAATTCTTCTGATCAGGAGGTGAGAGCAGTTCATCACTCCTGTCTCACTAAATGTCAGCAGCTAGCACTATCATTAGTATCTTCTTAACCACTAAGGCACAGACCAGTTTGTGAGGGCTGATGGAAACAGGGCTCAACAGAGTCACAAGCACGATGGTGCCACCTGACAGGCTGGGAGGGACACAGTGTCCTTCTGGGGCAGCAACAAAAGGCAAAGGCATGGACCTTGCCCATCCTCCTAAGCAGAAAGGCTGATATGTGGCTCCTTCATCCATCCTGCTAAGTCCTTTCATTGTCACATGAAAACAAAAATAACCTTTGTCCCTTCGCTTTTGACCTGATAGTGCAAAAATACAAGAGTCTGGGGAGCTGGAGGAACACTTTCAGCACTGTTTACTGTGGGGAGCCTAATCTGAGGAAGGTCAAACCCAGTTTTCTCAGGCAAGCTGCAGTTATACCTACACGTATGGTCCAGTTGAGAGGAGGACCGTGCTTTTTAAACAAGCCTCCTGATGGCTGCAGCTTTCATTGCTTTGCATCACTGATCAGCCCCAGAGAATGCAAATCAGTTGGGCACCACAGTTTTCATTCCCTGGGGAGCCCACTGGGGACAGCAGTAGACTAGTGCTTCTTGCCCTTGACTGGAGTTGGGATGGGCCTCAGAGGGATAAGGTGGGCAGTGTGGAAGAGCCTGGTGTGGCCTGGAGGCCTAATGGACAAGCTTGGTGAGAGGTGAGAGTGGAGAGGAGGATTACCTCACTCTGGCCCCTGGGGATTCTGTTCAGATGCTACCACCATTACTCCCCTGCCCTGTTTTCTACTGATATCTACTGACAATCAGAAGGTAACTAAAAAGCAAGAGAAACAAAAGGGAAACACCCTTTTTATGATCCTATCTCAAGGATGGCAGTCTCCAACTCATTCACGATTCAGTAAATCCTCTCTGGAGAGGACAGAAGGAACCTTCCATTAAGGACCTATTTAGGCAACAAGAGATATGATCTGCAGTTCCAGTGGGTGTCATGGATGGATTGCTGGTCATAGGCACAAAAGAAAATTACAGAATGGTACAAGGAACCAATAATTCCAGTAGGAACTACTCGTGTCACAGAATCACAGAATCACAGCATGGCCAGTGTTGGAAGGGACCTCAAGGATCATGAATCTCCAACCCCACTGCCACAGGCAGGGCCACCAACCTCCCCATTTAATACTAGACCAGGTTGCTCAGGGCTCCATCCAACCTGGCCTTGAACTTCTCCAGGGACGGGGCATCCACTCCTGATTCATTAGCAGAAAATTATATCACGGTGTGAAATACTAATAAAGATAAATCAATATTATTTTGTAGTGTATTCTCATGTGAATATGAATTGTAGATTCTAGTGGGTTTTTCATATGTTTGCAGTCTGACATTGCCATCATTCTGCATCTGATTAACAGTTAAATCATACATGCTTCTTTCTGGGGGTAAACCATTCATCTTTGTTGTGGTTGAACCCAGCAGGCAGCTGAACACCATTTGCCATTTGCTCACTCCCCACCTTTGTGCACTAAATGAGAAGGTGAAAAGACTCTAAAAACCAGATTAGTTCTAAAAATACATCACCCTGAAGTGGTGTCTGAGGCATCGATAATTTCTTCCCCCTTCAAAGCCTGAAGATGTGCAAGTTGACCATGGTGAACCTCCCATGGACAGCAGCAGTGTTGGGCTCCAGGCACACTTCTGCCTGTCGCCTACAAGACAGTGGCCTTATGGTCAGCCACCTGGAAGCCCCACAGCTGCTTCCTGGTAGGTGTGACATCACAGGCACCACTAGGGCAACCACACACAATGTGAGCTCAGCAGCTTCCAACTCCTGTATCCCTTTAGAAGCCAACATGCAGCGCATGTTTGCAAACCCGCTTCTCAGGCACATAATTCCTAGGGGATGCTTTGATGATGCTTCAAAGACACAGTGCTTGCAGTATTTAAGAACTCTGAGGGCACTGCAGCGTAATGGTTTCAACACTATCTTCTTAGGGGAAACAGATATTCCAGAAAGTCTTATAACAGGAGAAAAAATAGCTGAGGAGGCCAGCCTACATTGGCCAGTATGGACACTTGTTCATGCTGGCAGCAGCCGAGGGTGGGTGCCATGGAGGTACAAACTGCTGTTAAGAAATGAACTGCAGCCCACTCAGAAACAGGATGGTGCCTTCCAGGAGTTGTGTGATTGTCTGACCATGTCCTATGGGAAATGCATAATTGTGACAAGAGATAAAAGGCAGCTGACAGGTGTAGGGGCAAAAAACAGCAAGGAGCAGGAGATGGGATTGTTGCCTTCAGTCCCCCCAGTAATCTACATGTCCAGCATCAAGTGTTGCCCTGAGACTGCTAGAGCGAATGGCCATGAGCTTCTTGCTGTGCCTCCATCTTACACCTACCTCTATCCAATGGATGTTGCCTGGTCTTCTCTGAAATGGTTTATTATAAACAACAGGAAGGACTTTGCCCTGAGGACTGTTGAGAATACCCATTCCTACAGATGTATCCTCTTCAATGATCTGATTATTAAAGGAATAGAGAAGATGACCCCAAACAAATGGAAAATAGCGATTAACAAAGTGAAGAAATGGGAAAACTACTACCTCGACTCATTTTCTTAAATGGTTCTTCCTATTTTCAGGCCTCAGATGTGCTTTGATACAGGTTTCTGCTCTGGTGATCCCTTTTGTTCAAAGGATATAAACTTCAAAAGCAATGTCAATTGTACTAATAAAAGAGATCATTTTAAATCTGAATATCACATTCCAGATGTTTTCCAAGACTAGGCTGATATTTGCTATACTTGCACCAGGAAGTGACAGTTAATTTCTCTTACTGCAAAAAAAGAAATCACAGAATCATAGAACCATTAAGGTTGGAAAAGACCTCTGAGATCACATACTCCGACTACCAACCTATCCCCACAATGCCCACTGACCATGTCCCTTAGTGCCGCATCCACATGGTTCTTGAACGCTTCCAGGGACAGTGATGGTCCAGTGCCTCACCACTCCTTCTGAGAAGAAATTGTTCCAACATGAACTTCCCTTGGTGCAACTTGAGGCCATTCCCTCTCATCCTGTTGATGTTACCTGAGAGAAGAGGCCAACACCTGCCTCAACACTGTCTCTTTTCAGGTGATTGTAAGGAGATATTAGGTTTCCTCTGAGTCTTCTCTCCTCCACACTGAACAACCCAATTCCCTCAGCCACTTCCCATCACCTCCCTGCTCCTGCTGACTGAATTATTTCTGATACAAGCCAGGATGCCACCAGTTTTCTTGGCCAGTCTGCTTGCTCATATTCAGACAGGTATCAACACTTCTAGATCCTTTTCCTTCAAGAAAATGGACAAAAGCATGCATAAAGCCCAGTCCTCTGTCATAGGAATCATAAGACCATGCCACAGATGTGAATCTCCTCCATTCTGAGAAAGTTTATACTGCAAAATTAATTCTGCGTGTCAGATTCATCTTTGACACACATGGAAGTGTTGCTCCTGAGCAATATATGCTGAACTGTGACTGAGGCAGAGACCACAGATAATGGAAGGTTTATGAGACTTTCCCATAATACAGACATTCACCTGTTATCAGCTCATTAATTCACTATGTCTGGTGCCTTGCTTCTAACAACATTCTGCAATAAACGTTCCAGTGACATCTAATCTTTTTTAAAAGGGAACTACCTCAGTAGTTGGTTCAGGCTTTAAAGTATGAAGAGTTTCAGAATAAAACACAGCATCCATCACTGGAGATTTTCTTTACTCCTGACATTGATTCACTCTTGTTTGAATCCTGTTGGGCACTGAGATGTAAAGATTTCTTACAGAGTCAAGTTCAAAAGTTTACTTATGAATGACACAGTCATGTTTTAAATGTGTTGCTTTTCAAGGTCATGGAGCACTTTCTCGTTTCTGTAAAGCACCTCCCAGTTTACTTTCTCCATGTAGCCCATTACTTTGTGTGTTTGTATTTTGTATTTTAACGACAGAAAGTGAAAATCATGAGAACATGAGAAAAATGTTATAAGGTGATTCACAGGTTCACCAAAACGTTTCAGTACACTGAGGGAAATCTGTGCTGTTTTTCTCTGTGTGTGGAAACCATCTAAATTGTAATTTTTTGGCACTGTAATTTGGTGTGGCAGAGAGATATCTCAAAAGAGGGATCTCATCTACCTTCAGAAGTATCTATGCATATAATTCCCTAAAGCTGAGATACAAAAGAAAATAATCATATTTTCTCAACTTCATGTTCATCAGGAAAAACATCTGCTCATTTTTATAAATATGGAAGTTGCAGGGAATGGAAAATTAAGTGCTTCAAATGCGGAGATGAAAGAGTAGGGGGGAAAAGAGGAAAAGATTAGGGAGGGGCAGGAATGTTTTTATTGTGCTGGTATCATGGCCCTGAACATAATTTCATACTGGCTTGAAGCAGGAACTGTGCCTCTGAAGATCAGTGAGCACAAAGTGGTGTGAAATCATCATGAGAAAAGAAATAGATCCAATCCCTCTTTACCACATGGATGAACAGCAATTGCACACTAGCTTGGTTTTCTTAACAAACAAATGATGCACAACTCATTATCACAATGGATCTATTTACCTTCACCTGATGACCCCACACTATAATATTGGCATGAAGCTGTGGAGAAGAGTGTGTTAATGCCAGCTATCATCAAATCAGCAAAAACCTGATGACTTCATTGTTCCATTCTGGATCTGCATGAAAAAGAGTGAGACCAAAAGTGAACAGAGCAAAGTCCCAGACTGCCACCTCACCACCGCTCAGCCTTATGGGTCTCTGCTTCCACCATCTTAAGCAAGAGAGCCACATTGCAAAACTCACTTGCTGCTAGGGTGTGCCTTCTGTCATCTGTAGTTTGCAGTGGAGACCATGGGACCAGGTGCAGAATCACCCGCTTTCCATCCATTTCAGCAACAAGGAAGTCTGGTGAGAAAGTGATGTCTGTCATAGAAATGTATCTGTTTTTCCTACTTCAGCATTGGTAAAATGGAAACTAGCATGAGGAAAGAGGTGTTTGGTGGCCTACCTTCTGGAGAAAAATGGAAAAAAATCCTTTCCCTGCTGGTAAGGGCTGGAAAGGCTTCCCAAGCTACATCCACTCTTCCCTGCCTTCGCCTGGGAGGCTGAGAGCTGGTGAAACTTTTCTACTCAGTCATATTTAACGGGAATGGAAACCTGTGGGCAGGAAAAGAACTAAGTTTGAAACTAAATGAACTTTGGTATTTTGTATAAAATCCTCTGAGATGAGTCCTTTCTTCCTCCCTCCCCCTCTGCTACTGCAGAAGGGTAATTACAACCCATGTTTTCTAAAAAACTTCATAGCGCTTTGTACTGAAGAAAACTATGGTGGCTCATGCAGTTCTGACTCAACTGATAATTTAGGATGACAAGTAAAAACATATGACTAAACAATCTAATAGGAGGATGTTAGCAAATAGCATGCACCGTGTTCAGAAGCATTTGGAATAGTACACATGAGCCCAACATCTCAGTAGTATTTTAATAGCTATTATTTTATTAGTTTTTTTAGCAGTAGCTGTTGTGGTGAGGCCCAGTTTGTTTGACCGTTTCAGTATGTCAAAACAAAAGTCTTTGTTCCCTCTCCCGACTCTGATTGAAATGCACCACTAGAATAAAATGATTAAAGTATCTTTGCATAAAGAGGAGAGGCAGATGCAAACGCATGTGTTGATGAGGAAGCTATAACAGATGTCCCTCTGCTCTAAGCTAGCCGGAATGCAAATCACCTGCATTTTCATGATGTCTCATTGACTAATTACTTCTAAATGCTTTTCCAAGACTCATCTTCATGGAAAAAAAGCCATCTATTTTCTTCTAGTCTATGAAGCAGGCCTGCAAGGATTAGCTTAACGCAGTTTTATAAGTCCACTGTACTAGTAGCATGCTGCAACCCAGAACGCTGACAGGGCAGATGCTTTTAGGCCAAGAGTCTAAGGAGGCCCATGTGGAGGATGTAATAATGGTGGGACACAAAGAAAGGAGGAAGAATGCAGCGACAACATTCCATGTAAGAAAAACTAAGGGGGAAAAAAAAAACTGCTTTAGAAGACAAATACACACAAAGCTTATTTATATGACTTAAACACCTCTTAACTGACAATGCCTGACATTTCTAGTTGGGTAGCACTAAACTTCTGCTAATCAGTGATAAGGCAAGAGGAATATGAGTTGTAGTAAATCAGAAGAGTCACGGACCTTGGAAAATGCCATACAAACAGAACAAACCTGCCAAAACAAAAAAGATTAGTAAAAAAAAGACAGTCATCTATATTGTGTTTGCAGTGACTAAAAGGAAGCAACCATGTACATTCTTTGCTCTATGACAGCCATCTCAAAAGTCTTTGGTCAAATTGGAACTAATCTCAAAGAGAGGCACAGCCTTTGATGATATTACACACAGACATTTTCAATAGCTCTTTTATCAGACTCAAAGACGGAGAAATTGATGCCATATGGAGATGCACATGAATACATGCTTAATCACTTATTTGTGCCCAAACAATTCTTTTCTCTACAGGAACATATGAGGAATCCATTACTATGGGGATAACTATTCTGGCTGCTATCAGGTATCCCTATCACAACATGGAAAAGGAGCAGCTGGTACTCTGATTATACCCATGATAGAAGTTTGATACACACATATGCCAGTCAAGGTCCAGATGAGCCTAGATGGTACACTGAGCTTGCTTTGGTAGCCAAGATGAATCAGCTTGAATAGTCAAAGCCAAGCTGTGGAATGATGTGCACCATTACAAAGCATGCAGCCACCACTGAGTCCCCAAACCAGGTGGCAGCTTATAGCTGTCCCATCTGAAAATGGCTTCTGGCACCTTTCTGAGACGGATGTAAACACAGGTTCCAGAAATTTTATCTGAACTGTCTCCATACACGAATGCGGCAGAGTTTACACTCACATGGCCACACTGCCTGGTTTATTTTCCATGTGATCAGGAGTGTGACAGACACCGTGCTACCACAGGGCAATCAGGTTCTTTATGTGAGTTCTATCATCTTCTCCCTAAACTTGAAGATGGAAGGTTGTAAGCAGTTAATAAGTAGGAAGAGGATGCAACAAGTAGATGACAGATGTGTCTTTGGAAGCAGGTCTGGAGAGGCTGTGAAACTGGGCCTGGTGAAGGCTGAATCCCCATCTTCGGAGGCATTCAGGGCCAGGTTGGATGGGGCCTATGGGCAGCCTGATCTGGTGGCAAGGAGGGGAACTAGATTAAGGTCACTTTCCAACCCAAGTTTTTCTAGGATTCTGTGAAACTAGAGAGGCATCAGTCTGCCTAATCTACATGTTTCTTCCATGTTTGAGCTAGAAAGGGTGATGTGAATGGGTAGCAATGGTCCTCTTTGGACAGGTAAGGTTGAGAGTCAGCAGATTAGTAGAGATGCTGTCTGTGTGTCACAAACAAGAGTTGGGATCCAAGGAAAACTGCAAAGGATTCAAAGCCAGATAGAGAATTCATGGTGCCTTCAGTAAGAAAGGCAATACAAAACAGCTGGAATAGCTGATCCCCAAGAGGAAAACTGAGGAAGGAAATACAGCAAAAGGTTCTTGGAGCTGGTACTCTGACACCTGAAAATTATTTAGCTCACTGACTCGCAGCAAAATCGCTTGAGATCGGTGCAGTTTTCTTAGTTGGCATGCCAAATTTTAAGTAAGCATTATATGGCTTTATCAGTATGGTAGGTTCTGCCACTGTGCATGAGCTGTACCCACTAGACCTAACACAGAAACAAGGAACTCCACATGACACTGAGGAAATAGCCCTAGTCTTGCCTTGCTTTTAGACAGCAAGCAGGACAGCAACCTCTCCTGCTCCTGGGCACTGCTTGAGAAAGTTCTGTCTCCCCCAGCACCACTGATGTTGCATTTTGGGTGAAAGACTCATGGCCTTCAGACTGAAAGTGTTAAGTGGCACTAAAATCAAGCTGACTTACTTTTAAAGAATATCTAACATAGGTAATAAGAAAACAGTCCCATTGAATACTTGTTCACCTTACTTCAAGGACTATAGCCACCCCACAGCCACCCTGCTCCCTTAAGCTGGAAGAGCCCTATTCCAGCAGCCTCTTATGTCCTCTAGAAATCTGTTCCATGTTTAAGGTTTCCTTAAAATTCTGAAAATTTCTTTATTACTATGCAAAGATTTCATCTTTTGTTTAAAAACACACGGCCTTCATGTCAGACGAAAACCTAAAGGTGCAAACGCTAGAAGTTTAAACCATTTCTCAGCCATCTTCAACACTTGGCAGTAGCGACAGTGACAACATCCAACAGTCAAAGGCCTGTGCAAATGAGGTGCTGGCTAAGGTTAAGTTGCCAGTCTGTACAACATGAGTGCCCTTTTAAAAGGGCATAATTTAGTGGAACAGGCGAAGAAGGAGTGAATTTGTAGTTCTGTAGGCACAAAAAGAATATGACCTGGCTTGCTTTCTGGATTAGGAACAAGGGAACCCTGTTTATTCCCTGCTGTGCACTTCAAGGCTCTTCTTGCTGCTTCCTCTCGCTTGCAGAAACTCAATAGAATCAAATTCTCTATTCCTCTTTTAAATTGGTCTGGACTAGTCACATAACTCTTCCTGCAGTAAAAAAAGAAACAGGTTTTGAGGTCCTCAGCTCTCTTCTGAACAGAAAAGAGAAACAAATTTGAGCTGCTGTCTCCCCCCAGTGTCAGCATATTTTCGTCTTCAAGGCTGCTACTGTGGCACATAAAATGCCCAAGGGTAAAGAGACCTGCTGCAATTTACCCAGTGAAGGAAAATACAGGTGTGTTCTCCTTCCTAGATGGCCTTCAAAGCACAGATCAAACATCCACCCAGATATACTGAAGAAGAGAAATTGGTTCAGATTTGGGAACAGGTTTGGTATCGTATTTTGGAACCTCCAGAATATCAGCCTGCTGTGAGACCCATTACAACCCCCAGGGGTTTTCTATGCCATAGCACTACTCCAGAGCTAAGGGAAAAAACAGCCAGATTGGACCAAATTTGAAGTAAATATACAAAGAGTTTTTCTGAGCTATCTGTAGATGCAAAGAGCTGGTGATGTAGAGGACTTCTGAGGAGACTCACAGCTGCTTTTTGCCCATGTTCAATTCAGCAACAAAAAAAGGACTACTCATGTTAATTGCTTTCTTGCACACATTTAGCAAACTATGTCCCCCTCAGGCTTTAACACCAGTCTTCATTTCTTTGGGTGATAAATGAAGCTCAATTGCTTTGATGCAATATGACTTGCTTTAATGGGAGATCGTGTCCTTTTGATTCTGTTTACAGAGTAGCTGTACTGAAAGGGAGAATAGGTCACTTCCAATTAATAACACATTCTAACTATTGGTCTAGAGAAATCTACTATTGGCTGAGACTCCAAAAAAATCAAAAGTGAGGCCAATACTTAAAGGCAATCCCAGACTGCACGGAGTCAACACATTACTTACTTCTCATGCTGGTAGACACCGTGCAGCCCTGACAATTTCCTCGTACAGTCCGGGTATGTGGTTAAGCTAAACTTCTTGGTGTGTTTCCCTCAATAGCTGTTTAATGGAAGTGGTTAGGAGAGTCTGCTCTCACTGAACACCACAAAGCCATTTAATTAAATTACTATTCAATTCCGTGTTTGCATACACAGATGACTGCTGAGACAGTAGAGGGAGAACTGCAGATTTGCAACGACACTAAGAATTCTCCAGTCAGATACATAGTCCTGAAGCTGCCATAGGAAAAATACCGTTCTCTTCCAGGAACAGGCTTCTGTAATACTTACGCTCTCTGGTCACCAAGGCGACTGCATGGACAGTGAGATTTTACAGATCACCACAGTTCATGGTGAGTAACTCCACTGCACTAAAAGCTCTCTGAGCATTAGCTGTATCAGCTGCACGCATTGCCAGATAATGCTTGTGACACACGCACTGCAGCAGTACACGCTTACATGACCACAGCAGGCACCTCAGCCTGTAGCCACAGGGAGAGGGCAGGAGCGAGCCAACCCAGGGGCCTCCCACAACCTCTGGGCTCCCGAGTCTTCTCCAAGTTTTCTCCTGTCTTCTTTCCACTCCACTCAGATTTCACATTCACCTTCACTTCCAGAAAACACAAGGATCTAGAAGTGCTTTATAAAGGAAATGTGAAGGTAAACATACCTGTTACCACTGCTGCACATTCCTAAGGTTTGTTTACGTGCAAACCACCTATTCTGTTGATTAACCTACCATGACTGAGAGCGCTTACTCTTTTAAGACTTCAAGTTATTGAACATGCAGGAATGGCCAGTAATGGTCTCTAGCAACAAAGCAAAATACAAGAAACTTCCTCATATTAAACTTCCACAAAGATTTTCATACCGATGCTATGATTTGCTTTACACTGAAGTCAGTGCTGGGTATGGAAAGGGGTTTGAAAAAGACCACCCTGAGAAGTTCATATCTTTGCTTTTTTCATTTGAATTCAACAGAGAGCCCATAAGCCTCATGTCTGTACCCCTGCAG
Source organism: Tetrao urogallus (assembly GCF_951394365.1). Classification (NCBI taxonomy): domain Eukaryota; kingdom Metazoa; phylum Chordata; class Aves; order Galliformes; family Phasianidae; genus Tetrao; species Tetrao urogallus. Next base: position 89,463,027 of record NC_136813.1, read on the forward strand.
TTGCTTGAAAAAGCTGCACAGGGACCTCCCCAATTCCTTCTGTCCATGAACCCTGCATACACCCATGATGGATTCAGTGTTTTCTTTTTAAAAATTAGCCTCCTCCTTGCAGCTAATCTTTAAAAAGTGCCTCCTCTGCAGCTCTAACTGTAGCATTTAAGTAAGCAGTAACCAAGGTCATTTTTTTTTTTTTTTTTTTTTTTTTTTTAAACAAATGTTTTCTTTATTGCATAAATAGAAGCTTAGATATTTTGCTGTACATACAAAAAGTTGAGATACAATTTAAGTGAATGTTACTCCAGGGGGTTTTATTCCTTCGACACATCCTTCATCTACAGGAAGACTTCGTTCTCCCAGGAAAGGAATCCAAGCAAGCTGCCAAGTGTCACAGAATCTGCAGGGTGGGGAAACAGCAGTGAGAACAGCAGGCATGATATGCTAGCAGCACATGGACTAAATCTGCCTGCCCACGTGGCAGGCTGCAATCGGAGCTAATCACAGCTCTGCAGTGCTGACACGGGAGAACATTTTTAGGGCAGGAGAAGTCATCCCTTCTTGCAATCCCATTATAGAAAGATGTGCTGACAGTCCGAGAAATGGCAGAATTTAGGAAAGACTTGGCCTCTGGTGGGCCACACTGGGTGACTAAGAGGACTTCAGTCAGATTTGCTTTAATGTCAGTCATTCAACAAGGTCAATCTCACATGCCAGACCACGAGGTCTTGTGGGATGAGCTCCTTACCCTGGTGCAGCAATCCTCCGGGCTACAGCCTTTGCCAGGCAGAACTCCCTGGGGCCTAACACAGAGCACAGTAAAGTCTGCTCATTAAAAGTAGCAACCTTGCTCACTTGCAGGGCAGCTTGCCCTTGTGCCCACCTCTCATTTGTTTAGCACTAAAACTCTATATAACTTACTCTGACCTATTCAGCATAAACTGAAAGAAGTCTTCTCACAGCATGTTCCAGTGGCTACCTGGACCAATTTAAAATAAAAGTTTAAAATGGCACAAGTCTGCACAGGCACAAATACTCAACATGATGTAAACAGGAGCCTGAAAAACACCTCTGTATTTTTTGTTTTCCCTGTGCGAATGAAACACTCTGTTCCCATGGTTATTTTCCAGCCCCATTTCTATTCACAATTTCCAATCTCTGTTGCAAGAAACAAAAGTGATAGGTTTGAAATCAAAACTAGTAAACATTTCTAAAAACTGAAACCATCTTCATATGTGAGGTGATGACCTCAAAAGGAGAAAGTTAGTTTTCTAGTTTAATAAAGTGCAACATTGTTATAGCGAACTCCCACTGAGTTTACAAAGGGCAGGCAGGAATAGAATTCCCATTTTGCAGCAGAACAGAGAAATGTGAAATGAATTGATACATAAATCACACACCAAAAACTCCGGGAGTATAATCTTAGCACTAGACCACACTCATTTTGCTAACAGACTTGATCCAGTGATTGCTTAAACTTTGAAGATACTGGGAAGGAATTTAGTACATGGCAAATGAAAAACTAAAACTTTACTATACTTTCAATGTTCATTTTGCTTTTTTTTTTTTTTTTTAATTTAATGTAGATATCTGCTTTTTTTTCAGTGAAGTATATATGATGGATGTATAACCTGAAGCAGTTTTATTACCTTGGGAAGCTTCACAGCATGAGGTTTGGCCCTTCAAGCTAAACTATCAGCAACTTGTCATGTATTTAACTAACATGGAATTGGAGATTCTTTTCAATGTGACTTATGGCCAAGGAACCTTATTACATCATCTTGTCTGGCATGTCTCTCACACAGTTTTTGCCCAACTTTAATGATTTCTTTATGTATCAGGACTTTCTGTGCAACTGGTTGGGCATACAAAATTGAAGGAAATTAAGAACAGAAAAAGAATATTGTGCTAAGATCTCTGAAACCCCAAACAGTGGCTGACAAGTTGTCTGGTACTAACTTCATTTCTTACAAAGAATGGGCATGGTACGGGTGTGCAAATACAGTGAAGCATCACGGGAGACACATACTGAATAACTCAGATAATGGTGACACTTCTAACCACACAACCCAAATGTACCGAAGCCAAAACATAATGGCATTAATATGGCAATGCCGTTATGAAATACCAGAATGTCAAATGAGTGATATACCTGAGAGATTCCTTTAATCACCCTTCTTCTCTGCTTCTCCTTTCAATTTCGCTTCACGTTCCCTCTTCAATTTTTCTTCAAGTTTTTTACTCTGGTACATTTTAACTCCAGCAAATGCTAAGCAAAGAATCAGTGTTTTAGCTGCCAAGATGTACATCAGCAATGGGAAGTTCTCCAAAGCCTATAATAAAAAACAATATATTTAAGCGGTTACTGGAACGCTTGGACAATTAAAAATTAATCTACAGGGATGCTATACAGCTTCTTCCAACAATGGCATTATTCAAAGCAATGGTAATGTTCTTCTGTTCATACTTTTTTTCTGCAGGGGATTTTAAACTAGGCAGATTGTCCAGGGAAAAGGCCAAAATGCAATTCACTGTACTCGAGTTTGTATTTGAAACTCCCTCATACAGGTCTTTTTTGCTTTTGTCATCTTTACTGTGAATGTAATATTGGCACAACCTGGAGTTGAAAAAGGGAAAGAAATGAGTATCTTAAGATGCTTATAAAAGGTGAAATGCATCTGAACAATTTTGATAGGAGTGATGGAAGCATGCATATCAGCTATCAGATACAGTGCCTGAATACACTTTTGTCCACCTAGAAATTTTAATCCAAGACAGTTCTGCAATTTGCCCAGGTCTGTACTATTAAGTATAGATGACTGTCTTTGAACCACAAAAGATATAAAAAGGATGTAGCCTACAATGATTCAGTTTCAGCAGTTTTTAATGTCTGAAGCCAATAAAATTGCACAATATATTTCAGTGTTACAAAAGCACACTACTCTAAGTGCGTATGGAGCAGAAAATAAAATGCAAACGGGTAACACTGTGAACTAAAATACAATGAGAGCTGCAGAGGCACTCAGTGAGAGATGTCAATTTCAGAAGGATACTGAAGGTACACAAGCTTCCCAGTACCCTGTTTCAAAGAGCCACTTGGCCAGCAGGATCATTCTGGCCTTTCAGTGATGCACAGTAGGTTCACAGCTTAAGTCCTCCCATAGCAAGTATCCCAGTAGCCCTCTGTAACCTCACAAGGCCTTCCAGCACCTCATAAAGTTGTTTGCCCATTGTTTAAATACTGTATTTAAAAAAGCCTTACGTCCATACTCCATTAGCATGCCCCCTTAAAGTCTGCAAATGAGACCTCAAGTGGGCTCTTATAGCACTCCTCTATGCAAGCTGCATGTTACCTTTGACATCTGGTCACTTCAAACCAATTCTGCAGAAAACATCATTTTTACTGGCAATATCTTTAAACCACAGCTCTGCTCTCTGGAAAGGCAAAGCCAAGGTCTGTGGTTAGCACTACTTTTATGATAAACAGACTAACTGAACAAGTTATAACTGGTAGTGAACAAGGCTCCAACATTTATGAGCCTTACATATGTACCCTTATGCTTATGGCCTTCACGCCCTAAAAGATAAAGCAGAGAAACCACACTTTGGTAAGGAAATGTGCTGAGGAGAGAATAGCCTGAGAAAAGCCTAGAAAGAGGAAAGCCAGAGGAGAGGTTCAATGTACAAGGCCTCAGTCTGCAAGCCCTCTGGGCCTGAGGTACAGTGTGGTAGTGAAGCCATCACCTAGACAAGGGAAACAACTTTAACACAAGACTCACCCAAACACATCTTAAACCCATCTCCTTCAAGGACCAGAAGTTCACTCTTATATGACCATGAAACATCCTCACCTTCAAGTTAAACGCCACCATCTTGACTGAAGGCCGATAATGCCTGTTCTGAAGCAGGTTGTGTACAGCACCGACAAGTGTCACACTTCTAAAGGCACAATCCAGGACAGAAGCATCTTGAAGAAATGGAAATTTAGAAAGAATTAGCTCATCTGTTTCTATTCAGCACGTTCACCATGCACTTCTCCAGCAGTCTCATCTGCAGCTCAGTGCCTGGCAGGATATCTGCGCCACGGGGTTCAGCAATGACCAATGCGTGCCTTTTTGGAGCTGAATGACAGGAACAACATCCATGCAGGGTGCTGCTGAAGGACAGGGGTTTGATGGGCCCAGGCAGGTGCTATACTTGCAGAGAGGGGAGGCTGTGCTTTCACTGTGCATAGCTGATTTCAGCTATTCTATTTTGATTGATTGATTTTTCTAATCAAAAATGAAGCACTGGCTGCTTTCAAAGGCACATGTGCACACCAAGCTGCCTCACTGACACCTCAAATGTAGTGGACAAATAGCACCCAGAAGTGCCATCTTGTGGATTTCAAGCCTATCCGCCCTGTTCAAAGCCTGAATGCCTAATGGATCCTCCCCATTCCCTGGAGGCACTGAAGACCAGGTTGGATGGTGCCCTGGGCAACCTGAGCTAGAGGGGGGCAGCCCTGCCCAGGGCTGGGGTTGAGGCTGGGTAGGCTCTGAGGTCTTTTCTACCCCCAAACCCTTTTGAGATTCTATGACACAGCATCATTTGCATCAGTTTTCTCTCATTTGCTAACACATTAATTTTTCTATACAGCCCATAACACCTAAGTGAACCAACCAAGCTGCAGATCCCTCAGGTGGCCAATATACATTTCAGAACTGAATTTTGGGACTTGGAAATGCTCAAGGGATACTGAAGGCTGAAGCACACAGCTGCAATGCTGCCCTTTGGTCTGTGCTGCTGCTCCACCAGTGCTGACGCCGTTTCAACTGCTGGATTTCAAATTGTGGATTTCAAATTCGGCACTTTCCTGCCTGACTGCCTCGGGGGATCTCCTGTGGGTGTAACAACAGAGTGACTGTTGGAGAGAAGGAAGAAGGCCAACAGTTTAGTCCAAACCTTTACTGGCAGCTGGGCGGAACAAATCACCGCCATACCACAACAGCTGTCTGTGGCTTGTCTTCGTAATGAAAACAGAGACTCAAATAAATGTTCCTGCTGCTCCTGAGCTGCTCAGATGGCTTCTTCACAGCTAACCACATTTCTCCACCTAAGGAATTGCCATGGGGGGGACACAACAGGAGACCCCAAGCAGAGACTGGGAGGGTCTGTCAGAACAGACTGATTCCATGCATGGTGTGCTCCCCTGCTTTCCCAGTGCTCCTGTGCTTCACCCCTTGCCTTTGCCTAGGCTGAGAATGGCATGCTTTCCTTTTTCCCCACTTATCCCATGTAAGTTACTTAACTCAACTGACCCACTGAGCAAGGAGTGTAAGTTCTGATCACAAAAAACAACGGATTGCCCGCAGAGAGAAAGGAGAAGAAAACACCTCCCAGTGTTTGTCATGTCCAGAATGCAGACATAGTGAGCACAGGACACATACCACTGGCCCAAGCTACTAAATGCGGCTAAGATGACAGCAGCAGGGCTCTCTTGGCCCAGCACCAGCATGAGAGCTGGTCATCCTTAACTGCTCAGGGAAGCTCTCCTGTCTATCCATAGACCCATCCTCCCAAAGAAGCCCTGACAGGAGTATTAGCCAGGGTGGAGATGGCAGCTTGTTTAATACTACATGGCTCTGCACACACCGGGGATGTTCCAGGATTGTATCCTACTGGAACAGATTCAGGAACAGCAGAACCTGCGAGGTCAGCTGCTGCTAGCAAGATCTAACTGTATCTAAGCAATGATGCAGCCAACTCACCATCCAGTATTTACTGTTGATCCTTAGTTGTGTAGCTCCCTTCTCCTGCTGATAAAATGCCAGGGTAGCTGTGAAGTAACAAGTCAGTAGTGTTTCACATCCCCCCCCAGAAAGGCATTATAACTTCTGATGTTTCCTCCAGAATTTCAGCAAACATTACAATGTAAATACCCCTGCCAGATGGGCACAGCCAATATCACCTATCAGAGGTGGTTCTTGGTGTACAGTCATCGAATCACAGAATCATTAAGGCTGGAAAAGACCACTAAGATCATCTAGTTTAACTGTCAACCTATTGCCACCATGCCCACTAAACCATGTACTTCTCAGCAAAATCCAAGTTATACAACCCTGGCCTGATACGGAGGGACTGAACTGCCCAACTGGGGTTTGTATCCTCATCCTGACTTTGGTGGGGGCTTCATCACTATACAGTCTTCATTCTTCTCCTAAATTACTCTAAATTCCGTGCTTCAGTTGGAAGCAGTTTTGTGACATGCTGTAAAGAGGCATGAATTCAAAAACATGCTAGCATCTGGCATATGATGCTCAAAATGGAGCATAGAGATTTTTATGTATAGAAGAAGTTCCAGACCGAGCAAATGTCATGTGAGCCCATCTGAGGTCTGACTGCAGGGTGAGAATCAGCATATAATGCATGCACTCCTGCAAATGCTTGTTTGCAAGTCAATTACCTAAACATTCAGCACAACACTTCTTCAATATTTCTGCTCTGCTGAGAGACAAGCATGAATCTGCCCGAATTTGCATCCGCTAGGAGTAGCTGTATTGAAGTCACAAAGCAAATAAGGAAATTCTTCCTTTTTTCTCAACTGCAGTGTTTCAGTCCAAAACGCTTTCTGCGAGAGCTGATACTTCTGATGATCTGTCCTTACAGAGACTTCTACGACTGAAACTAAAAGCGGAAGCTGCTGCTCCCTGTATTCCCACACCCGACGTCACCAGCCTCCAGCAGTCAAGCACTTCTCTTTAATTTCACCTCTAGAGTCTTCTGGTCTCCATTCCAATGCAGACCTTATTGAAGGCAGTTGAAATCCCATGACAGAAAAAAAAAAAATATGGGTGGAGCTGCATGGGGCAAGGAGAAAAAAAATGGCAGGATTCACTTTACGTCAGAAAAACAATGCTTGTTAGCGCTGATGTTGCCAATTCAGAAGTAAAAAGCTCGTGCACTGTACTTTCAAGGTTGTGATATCTTAAAAGCAAGCAGGCAAATAAGCAGCTGAAGTTTCATGTTTGCCTTTTCAGAGGCAGATAAGGCCAAGATAAGAGTTCAAAACATCCACAGCCAGGCATTGTTTGTTCCTGAGGAAAATGCAAGTTCCCTTAACAAACAGCAGAGTGCAGGCCCCACAGAAGGTCACTGTTACCTTCATTCAAACAAGATCTCATGCTGAGCCACGTGAGAAAGAAGCAGGAGCACTAGGCTCTGCCTGAAGCCCTGTAAGAGACGTCATGCCCTATCCATCACACACTCGTAAGCTTCTATGCAGGGCAGGGATAAAATGACATCACTCTCACACGTCTGTGGCTTTCTTCATTATCACTACCCTATTTACACTCAGACCTCCATTAAGCAGATCAAACTACTGCAGAAGGGAAAGGGAGAAGAGAGTTTGCCTGTGCTGCACCTTAGTGCTGTGCTGGATCAGCGATCCTGTCAGTTCTGGATGCTGTGAGGTCTGCTGGATCCAGAGCTGGTTGTCAGGGTCACAACACAGCCCTGGAGGCTTGTGTCCTCAGCAGGGCTAATGAGCTCCCAAGGAGGGCTGCAGCAATTCCCTGAGCTAGCTTTTAGATGGTGCCAGCCCCAGATCTCTGTACAACATTGTGCAACACAGACCACCCCGTGCAGACTGAAGAGCTCGGCCCCAGTCAGTGGCGAAGCACAGAATTGAATCCAGGTCTCTCAACCACTGAATTATAGCTGTACTCTACCACAGCAACCACATCACAGCCCAGCCACTAACGCCATTGTTTTCTTACACAGCAGCAGAATATTGACTGGGCTGCATGCTCAAAAAAATTCCTACCAGGCAACTGAGAACTCACAATCTCACTCAAGCTGTCTTGGCTGAGACTCTCAGTCAACCCATTAATAACTCCATCTACCCTACAGAAGGGGACCTGAGACATTTTTCTATTGACTGGGGATTTTGAAGCACTTCTTATCCGCTTTGTGAGACGCTATAAAAGTAACCTGCTGGAAGGCCTTGGAAAGCAGCAAGCTACCAAGGTATTTAAATGGAGCGATGGCTGAATATTCTCTGAGCTACAGAAGGGGTTTAATTCCACCTGTTTATATTGCTGCTTATTTTTCAGGAAATAAAATGCATACTTCTCACCTGGACTGTCACTGGAAGATCTACCTCTGCACTTGACCTGTAGCAACACTTAGCACCTCAAAGGTATGATCATGCCTCTTCCTCAAGAAAAAGATGACTACTGGACAGAGGGAAAAAACAGTAATATGGCAAAGCCCAAAAACTATAGAGAAACACAGCTGCAGCATGTGTGAGCCAGAGCTGCTGTGCTAAGATCCATCACAAACCACTGCCATTGGATGCAATGGTAATATTAAGTCAAAAAAAGTCAGACCTTTAGAGCTTTCATAAGACCACAAGCCAAAACACCACAGAAACAAAGAAAAACTTGGTGTGGAAGGAACCTCAAAGCCTACCCTTCATGGGCAGGGCTGCCCCCACCAGCTCAGGCTGCCCAGGACCCCATCCAACCTGGCCTTGAGCACCTCCAGGGATGGGGCACCACAGCTTCTCTGGGCAGCTGTGCCAGCACTTCACCACCCTTTGAGGAAAGAACTTCCCCCTGACATCTTACCTGAATCTCCTCTCTTTTAGTTTAAAGCCATTCCCCCTTGTCCTATCACTATCAGGCCATGTAAAAAGTCAGTCTCCCTCCTGTTTCCTTCACTGAAGCTCCCTTCACTGGAAGGCTGCAATGAGGTCTCCCCAGAGCCTTCTCTTCTCCAGGCTAAACAAGCCCAACTCCCTAATACTTTCCTCACAGAAGAGGTACTCCAGGCCTCTGAACATCCTTGCGCTCTCCTTGGACTCTCTCCAACAGCTCTGCATCCTACTTGTGTAGGAAGACCTGTGCAATCACTCAGTTCATACCATTCCCAAACTACTGACACCAGCACCAGGCACATGGAAGCATAGATACGTAAGGCCTACCTATCTGTTGAAGCTGCAACGGAAATATTAACAATTCCTCTGGCAGCTCCTCGCACGTTCCAAATGCTGTCAAAGCAAAGCACACAGCAGACAGAAGCATCAGCGGTGGCACCCGGATAAAACCCTGACCGACCCTACACACTAGAACACAAACAGCACATCGCAGGCTCCACCTCGGATGGCGACCATCATCACCCCAGCCCCGGCTGCAAAAGCGCTGGGCAGCTCCTGGTGCCTCCCCGCAGCTCCCCTCGCTCCCCAGGGCCCACACGGGGCCGGGCAGGCCGCGGGGCGGCGGCGGCGCGGGCCGTGCTGGGGGGGTACCGCATCAGGCCGTAGGGCCCCGGCCAGCCCGCCGCGCAACTCGGCCCTGCCGGCCCGCCCGCCTCGGAGCCAAGCGGGAGAGGGCGGTGGGGAAAGGCCCAACAGCGCGTCTCCCTACCTCAGCGGGCGGCCATTGTTGTGGGCGGGAAGGCACGGCGAACTACATCTCCCAGCAGCACCCGATCCGGCTCGGCCGGGCAGCCCCTTCTCTTGCCCCGTGTCGGGGCTGGGTGTGCTGGTAGCGGGCTTGCTGGGAAACGCCAGAGCGGCGTTGCTGGCTGGTTAAATAGTGCTGAGTGCTTCAGGTGTGTACATTGTTAGCGAGCTGTTCAGTTTCTGAAGTTCCCCGTGGAAAGCTTTGCCTTCACTTCCTCAGCTGTTCCCTACAACGGCTTCAAAGGCAGCACCGCCCCTGTGACATGGAACCTCCAGCCACGGGAGGTTTAGTTTGGATATCAGGAAAAACTTCTTTACAGAAGGGGTTGTAAAGCACTGGAATAGGCTCCCCAGGGAGGTGGTTGAGTCTCCATCCCTGGAAGTGTTTAAAAACCATTTGGATGTGGTGCTCAGGGACATGATTTAGCGGAGGGCTGTTAGAGTTAGGGTAGGATGGTTAGGTCGTGGTTGGACTGATGATCTGTAAGCTCTTTTCCAACCTGAGTGATTCTAGGGTTCTATTCTATGATTCTAAGACAGTATGTTAAGCAGGCTGTCTCTTTTCACCTGAACTAGGCCAACTTTTGGGCTTGCCTGGGCTGCACTGAGTATGGAGTTGTCGTGAGCTGCACATACATTATCTAGCCTGCTCCAAAAGTAGTGCCTCCTATTTATTTCCAGGGAAACTACAACAGATACAAAGAGTACAATAACACTGTTCAGTAAATTGTCAGCTACAAAACACTGTTACAGTCACTCCCGTTAACTGTGTGTTTTCAGCAGCAATGAACAGCTTGCTGTTGTAGTCAAAACGTGTACCAGAACTGCCATCATGATGGCATGGGCCAGGGGGTGGCTCGGTTGGGCCACAGGTTGGACATGCCTGATCTAAGGCATTGCCCACATGTCTCAAGGGCAGAGTCAACTCAGGTGCTCGTTCCCATTTCAGTGTCACAGCTGCCCACGTGCAGATCAGAGCACAGCCAGCAATGGAAGCTGCCTTTTGCTTTTGGTGGGGAGCAGAGCCTGAGCAGGTGCAGCTGTTCATGATGTTGGCACATCTGGTAAGGTTCACTGTGGCTGTCCCTGCTGCCATACCCTGTCAAAAGATGCTCTTTCCCCAGCTGAAGCACAGCATGTGGCCCAGATGGCCACCAGAGTCCCTCTAGCTGCTCAGTGGGCACATTAACTGTGCCCTTACAGCCTGTGGTCATCAAGGGTAAGTAGTAAGGAATGTCCTTCCACCTGGAAGGGAACAGAGCCATAACATGAGCATCTTCTGGAGCACAACAACAGCTGTTGTGCCATACCACAAGATCAGGCTCCAAAACAAGCCAAAGCTTCTAAGAAAAATAAGCTCTTTTCTTCATCATTTCTCCTTGCCCACACAATTGACAGCCAGAATGAGAACTTCAAGTTTAAGCAGTTTAAGTCTGGTAATATGAATAGAAGATAAACTTAGAGCAAAAAGGAACACATTTTAATACTAGAAGTAGTACTGGCTTTGCTTCTAATTATTCCCCAACAGCCAGCATCATGGTACTTTAGCAGCACAGGGAAGATAAACCATCTTTACAACCTGTTTTCTGACTGGTGCACACCAGTACCCAACATGGGAAACATCAGAAAGCATAACAGTGGAATAGCTTTGATAGCTGGTCATAGAAACCCTTGCTCTGAAAGATATATAGCAGGAGCATGATGATCTACACTAGGCCTCGGCTAATAGGAATGCAAGAAATCCCTATCACCCAGCTTGCATTGCAGATAAACAGATCAATATGAAAAACCAAGAAACAGCAGAAGAGACAGCTATGGACTTCAAGAAAGACACTGACACTCTAAAAGCTGCCCTGGACAACCAGGACACTCTTAGATGAGACTGCTAGTCTGGCTATGCTTTTATGATAAAACAGAAGGCCATGAATCATTCTTTGTAGTCAATGAATAATGAAATTGAAACGGGAGCCAGGTCATTAAAATAGCAATTTGGATTGACTTGAACATGTGTAGATATAGGCTTGTCCTGTGATTCATACCATAACACATTGTTCAATCAATAGATAGAGGGTCTGGTATTTTATTGTACAGTTTCCTGTTATTTTAAGATGGGTTTATGTCACACATTGGGATCTGAATAAGGACTTTTAAACACTTGAAAACTCCTACTGTTCATCTGAAGTTTACTGCTCAGTAATCCAGATCTGCTTCTCGATTTCAAAAAATTGCTAAAAAATTCAAGTTATTCTCTCCATGACTTTATTTTCCTGAAGAGCAGAATATCAAAGCAGAGCAAAGTCATGCATTTTTCTTGGGTGTTCCTCAAAGCAGCTGCGCCAGAGTTCTCAGAGGAAACAGTGATGTTGATTTCTTCAGCAGCCCATTCTAGCTCAACCTGTGTAAATCTAATGAACAATTTCTCAGCTATTTGTAATTCCAGCGAGTTCCCTAAATGTGACTTCATGATTTCCTCTTTGCTGATGTTTCTGGAATGTCAGGGTGACGTGGGGCTTGTTTTGTCCCTTGCACCAAAGTTTTCATGGACCACACACTTGAGATCTTCTCGATTCAGAACCTGGCTTTTATACTTCTCACCCCAGTCCTCGACGATGTACTGATGGTAAGGGTCTTTGGAGTGTTCTCGCCTCTTAGATTTCACGGTACTCACCAAAATCGCCACAATAATGAAGGAGAACATTCCAATCATCACCATCAAATAAAGGATAACATAGTCAAAGTTTTCAGCATCAACCTTGGCTTGCAGTTCATTTGCCGCTTCTGTCATGTTTTTCCTCCAGCCATTCATGTAAGTGAGAAAAGTTTCCTTGAAAATATCTTCCACTGCCCACGTGAAGTTTCGTATTTCAGCCATCCTTGCAAGTTACAGCTGCTAAAGACAACATCATACTTATTTTAATCAAATAGCTACACTATAACAATTACATTGGTTTGTTTTGTATGAATTATGAGGATTAAATAATACCTACTAGCGAAAGTGTCATACTGATTTTAGACCAGCTGAGAATTCTTATATCAGAGTGCTTCAACATGTTTAGAGACCTGAAGAAGTCCTACTCCTTACTCAGGTCATTTTCAGTCTGTGGAAGCCAAGTATGCCTCAGTGAAGTTCAGTGAGTGTGGGCCTACCTGACCCATATTACAGGCATCCAGGCACACTGATTTTCCTGTTGAGATAATGACTAAAGAAAATGTTCTTCAACCAGGAAGGGGTGCTATACATATTGGTCTACCTTCCTTTGCTTCTTGGAATAGCTTTGTGATTTCAGCATGCACAGAACAGGTATGCACACACAGAGGGACACAGGTACACATGCATGTAGATCTCTGTACAATTATACACACATGCTCAAACATATGGGATAAAGGCAGTCTAACGAAAGGAAGCAAGCTATAAGAAAACAGAAACCCAAACTCTCCTGAAACTTCTTTTTTGTGCAAAATCTCTGTGCTTTTCATAGAATGATAGGATCACTCAGGTTGGAAGAGACCTTAAAGATCATCAAGTCCAACCGCGACCTAACCATACTACCTTAACTCTAACAGCTCTCCTTTCATTCAGAACAACAACAAAATCAGATTTTTCTTTTATAAAAAATAAGGACTTAGCAACAGAAACTTACCTTTCCTGTCTCCTTCAGTAATGAGATTCCCAGTAACAATCAGGATTTTGAAACTCCGCCGGATAATACTGCGATACTCTGGAAAGAGGAGAGCTATCTTAAGCTTCAAGTAGCCTCCAGCTTGCACAAGGTTTTGAGCACTTGCTTGTTAATTAAGTGCTTTCTACTGCACACTTTCTGTTTATATTAAGGTAAATGCTAAATCTAATCTCACCTGGAAAGTCAAACATTGGCTGACAGCTTACATCAGTCATCCTGTCCGATGCTGAGTGCTATAATTTATTCTTATTACTGCAATTTCATATATTGTAAAAGAACACTGCAGCGCTTTCTAAGGATAAACATCTCTAGAAGTTTATGGTTTGGCATTTTTTGACCTAGAGAGAAGAAAAGTAAGGACGTGCTCTACAAAATAATGAATAATTCCCTTGGTTGATACGGGCACAAGAGATTGAGCACTGAGCAGGTACTGTAGAAGGTCTTCCATGCTGTTTGCACCCAAAAGGAAGAATTTTGTGCTCCTTTACTTCTACTAGGTCAGCCATATGGGTTTTCTATATCCTTTCTCTGTTCTTTTTCTCCTTGTTTTGTTTCACATTTCCCTCATCCTTTGCCATAAACAAAGAACATAACCTTTCCCTCCCTTTCTCCTAGATTCCTCCTATTGTTTGGTTTTCCATTCTTTCACCAGGACCGTGGTTGTCTGTGACCATGAAGCCTATACTGCAAGAAGCGGGTCTGCAAACACAGCCAGGATCAGCCTCCCCAAACTCTGCTGCTTGTGAACTCTGCTGTTTGTGTACATCACCCGTGATCTGGAGCAGGAAACAAAAACCTGTATTAAAAAAGAGAGAAGAATTAATTAATGTTGATTTTGTTTCTCAGCAAATAGCACGTGATGACACCTAACTGAAAAGCACTGAGTCACACCTTAGAAATAGCAACATGCTTGGTGAAGTGAGACAGCTTCATCTTTAGTCAGGAGTGGTTCCCGGCTCTGGTGGCGATATTCAGTGGAGGGGGATTAGGGTGGAGATGAAGATGTGCACAAAGTGCCCCACAAGCAAAAGGGAGAGACCCTTTTGTAAAATATATCTGCATTTTACAAGTAGATAACGCCTAAGCAGTTTGCAGAGAAAACAGTTTCACAAGTAGCTCTGCTTTGAGGGAGATAAAGCACACGTGGACAACCACAGAATCAACAGAACACATGAGAAAAAGGGAGATATGTTCTTGGTACTGGGACGCATTAATCCCTGAGGAAGTCCTGCTAGTGCCATGCTGCTGACATTGTCATGTTTACTCCTATCATTTCTTTTGGATGATTTTCTATACATAAATACCTCCCAGCATGAAGGCAAGCTGCTGGCAACGTCTCCTCTCTGATCCCCCACTTCTCTCTGGAAGTTTCCCAAATGCCCTCTGCTGGGGCCCTTGAAGTCAAGGTAACTGGCAAGCTGGTTCTGTTTGCTTTGGTGAAATCTGAGAGCCAAACAGATTGCTGCAAGTCCAGCTTCCTGCTTTACTTAGCCAGGGATGTGCCCTGCTTGGCCCTGGCTGCTTGAAGGCGGTCGGAGCCACCAGCATGCTGTTAGAGGAGCTGCCAAAAGCAAGACGAGCCACAGCCCTGGAGGTTAGGCTGCAAGAGGAGTATCTAGGGAACTGCTACCCTAGGCTGCCAATAGACAGCTCTTCAACCAGCCTCTTCTGATGTCTGTTCCTGGCCGGTCCCATTTGGCCAATGCTTGCAGGTACATGCTTGCACAAACACACCGGTATACATACATATACAAAAGTTGCATATGTTGTCAAGCAGACGTTAACTGCCTACTCAGTTCTTAATCAAGTGAGAAGAGAACTTAACCGCATGAGAACTAAGATTAACACAAGATTAGGGGACAGACTCAGCAGCATCTGTTGCAATAGGACAAAGGGAAACAGTTCCAAACTAAAACAGTGGACATTTAGTCTGGATATAAGGAAAAAAAATTTTACAGTAAGAGTAGTGAGGCATTGGAACAGGCTGTCCAGAGAGGCGGTGGATGTCCCATCCTTGGAGACGCTCAAGGTCAGGCTGGATGGGGCTCTGAGCACCTGTTGGAGCTGTGGGTGCTCCTGTTCATTGCAGGGAGGGTAGACCCGATGGCCTTAAGGGTCCCTTCCCACTCAAGCAACTCTGTGGTTCAATGATTGTTAATAATAATCTTTGTCCCACAAGCTTGAACATTTTTCTTCAAAGAAGTTTACTCAATCACCTTCTGGATAATTTTCCATCACTTGTTTCTGCATAAATCTCCATCATTCTTTGAAGTAGAGTATCAAACCTCACACTTTAGTTGTAATCAACAGCTAACATACTTAAATACTGAATCACATACATTTATACACCAATTTTGCTGTTTCCTTCTCTTCCCTTGCTTCGCCTTGCCTCACCTTACAATTAACTATATATAATTCATGAATTGTAAGAGTACCTGTATAGTCTTAATTCTTAGAAACAAAACAATATTTTTGTTAAGCATCGTTACTGAAGAGATATGAGTATCCTCTAATACTTATCTATGTGATTTTCCTTCAGTATTTCTTCTGGCTAAATCATAATATTGTATTATTCACTGTTCTCAGACCTTAAATCTTTGTACACGCAGCCTTAACTGACAATCTGTTCAGCTTTTAGCTACTGATATGCTGTATAGTTAACCACTGGTACTTAAAGTGCTGATAGCATTTCATTACTTTCCCCACTGCTTCAAACTTTGTACCTTCCTCCTAGATTCCTCCTCTTACTTATATTAGCTTCATAGAACACTTGTGAAATCAGCAGTTCTATCCCTAGGTCTGTATGCTTCTTTTCAAGTTGTTCTTCAGAAGATCACCCAGTTAAACAAAAAGACCTACCAAGGCCATTATGTTATTATAGTTTTTCTTTAACTGTGACTGCCAAAGCCTTTTCTCTTAAAATTACTCAGGATTACATTTATTACTTACATTTGAACTCTTCCTTTACATTGATTTTCCTTTATAATCCATTCTTTTAATACATATTGGGATGTTTGTCAGCTCTTATGGCTTCTCATGATGCTGTTGGCAATTAAAGGTATTGCCTCTTTACCTTACCTCTTGTTTTGCACCTGTCTTCTAGATCTCTTACCTGTTCTTTACACACATTCTTGTGAGGAGCCTCTGCAGTGGGCTGGTATGTGCTAGCTACCACCTTTCCAGCACTTCCATCTTCTGCTTCTGTTTGCCATTCCTGTAAGCAACTCATTATCGCTTAATGTTCTTTCTACACTCACCCAAAGCGTAGTGGATACTGTTTTCTTTCTCAGCATAAGGAAGTTCTGGTTTGTACATCTTTTCCACCAAAGAGCATGGTTTTCAGCACAACTAGCAGCTTTGATATCTTGCTCTGTATAGGTTGGATTTTCTTTTGAAGTGAGGTAGTCATTTCTCAATTGTTTATTTCTTATGTAACTGTTCTTCTATCTTTCAGGGAGTGATGTTTACAGTTTTCAGACTTAGCCTATTTTCTTGGGCCTTTTCTTTTTGCTGCAGGGCAAATACATTTTCTGATTCAACAATTGTGATATTCTGCTTTTCTGTGAAACCCTGAGTCTTAGTTGTGTGTCATGCCTATTATAACGCTTTGAGTATACATTTGAGTAAGTATTAACTCCATTCACACAGGATTTCTGTTCCTTCAGTTCAGCAGAGAAGCAGTCTTTTTGTTGAAACACCTTGGTCAGGTTCAAGGTAGTTTACAAGGAGGCCATATGTTCAAGCCCCAGCCATGGCAAAGTTTAAGGGTAAAGGGCAAGTTAAATACAAGCAGAGGAGTTGTATGTCTTAGAGCTGGAAGTTAAAACCCTTGGAGAAATGGGAGCTTGCATATGCTGGCCCCCATCAGAGGCTTCTGGGGAGCCTGATCTGGTGGATGACAACCCTGCCCTCAGCAAAGGATTTGGAACTGGATTATCTTTAAGGCCCCTTCCAACCCAAGCCATTCTACATTTCTCTGATTCTGAAGGTTATCACAGAATCGCAGAATGGCTGAGGCTGAAAAGGGACATCTGGGTACATTTAAAGAGCCCATTATAAGAGGACCATTGGCTATTGCTTTGGTCTTTAGATACCCCAAAATGATGATAACTTGTGAAAATTACCTCTAAATATTATAATAACTGTATAATGATCACTCCCTCTTCACATCAGAGAACCAGCATCAGGGTGCACTTTTCTTAATGCCTTGTATAGAAAGAGTGAAAGTAGTGCAGATAGTGGAACGGCCCATCTGGAATGGTCCCGTGTGACTAAGGAAAAATATATTCAGCAAACTAACATTTTTGAGTCATAACTAAAGTGAGAGGAAAAATATTCAAAAAGAAAGTGGATTTTAAACAAATTTTGTTATGCAGCCCAAGCATAGGCAAGGCTGTGAGGAAAACCCATTGTGTCTCTGAGATAGGAACGTATGTTATCAGGATGCATTCAATATTGAGGGACTCAAGCTTAATCAGCTTCTCCAACCCTGAAAGCTTAAAAGAAAACAACTGTGAAGAAAAACCAGGGCACTGTGTCTAGTGCTAGGACTGCACAGCAGCTGATATACAGGCACCTTCCACCCTGCCAGGTAGTGCATTGCTTCCCCCAGTCAAAACTGCAGGGGTGGAAAAATTATGGTCAGGCAGAGATTGCAATCATGCAGTTTTGTTGCTATGGTTTATAGTCTTTATGCTCTGAGGAAAGTGTAGTCCAACATGCCTGCAGGGCAGCTGCTAAATTCACAGGGCTCCTTGCTATTTCTCATCTGCATCCCCACCTTATCCACAGAGAACACTAGCTTCTAAGTGACCTCCACATCCAACACAGGCAATGGGAACGGCAGCATTCTTCTGACTGATGTCTTTGTTTAACAAAACCCCTGTCGTGGTTTTGTGATTTTTGGTTTTCGGTATTCCACATCACATAACATCATGTGGGGCACTGGGAGTTTAATTGTTAATGCTCAAAGTTTACAAATATTCCAGAATATTGGCAGTCCACCTGGACTTGGTGGAGAATGCGGGCAGCGATCCCGCTACCTCCTCACCTTGTCTGGTGAGGCAGAGGGAGAGGCAGGAAAGGGGATAAGTGAAAGAAATGGGAAGAGTAAAAAAGCACGTGGCAAACTATCTGTCCAGTGGACAACATGGAAGATAAAGGGAAGACTGTAGATGCCACCAGGGTGCTCCCATCAGACTTCCTCCTTTTGGTGCAATGGTACCTTGACTTGATGGAGCTCCAGGTGGGACAATGTAAACACAAACAGGAGGACAAGGAGCAGTCAGAGGTTTTCTAAGAGGCTCTGGAGAGATCAAAAAGAGATTACAACCTGCTGCTCTTGCCAGTGTCCCCCTTGATGATGCCAACGTAGAGCACAGCTGAGATGTGGATCAGAACAGAGATGGCCAGATTTGATGCCAAGGGCTGCTTCTCCAGAGCAGCCCAGTTTATAAGTGAGATGGTTATCCACTCCAGTTCAATTAAAGTCCACAGAAGTTGGTGTGGAACTTGGACAGAACAGAGAAAGGAAAGCCAAAACTGGAGCTGGAGTTACTGTCAATACCCCTTCTGCAGGGCTTGATGTTGTTAACTCACACGTCTGCAGACTTAAGGACTAGTTGCTGGAAAGTGTCTCATATGAGTGAATCATCTTTTTATAACTCCTCAGCAAAACAAATGGTCTGATTCACTCGGGCAGGATAGTTTAACCGTTTCTCCAGGAGAGTAGCTGAGGCTCCTCATGGCAGGAATGCATTTCAAGAGCCATTTTTAAATGATGCTGTTCAAAAGAGAGAGGGCTGAAGTCAAGGATTAAATCTTATAAAAATTACAGGACACACTGAAGCTTCTCAAGCTCTGCTGGAAGCATTTCCTTGCATTACCAAGACTTGCCTCATCTCACACTTGATCTTATCCCTACCAGACACATTTAGCCAGTGAACAGGACCTGTCTTCTACAAACAAGAAATGCTTCTACTCAGAACTGGCTCCCCATGGAATTCTCTCAGGTCACTCAGTAATGCTGCTCCATTCCCTGCAGCCATGCAAGGAAGCACTTGTGGAGCAGCACGCCTTCCCAGCGGTAC
This sequence comes from Tetrao urogallus, assembly GCF_951394365.1. Taxonomy (NCBI): domain Eukaryota; kingdom Metazoa; phylum Chordata; class Aves; order Galliformes; family Phasianidae; genus Tetrao; species Tetrao urogallus. The sequence continues at coordinate 89,482,235 of NC_136813.1, forward strand.
CCTCAGGAGTTGGTGCATGGCAGAAGAAGGAAATTGAAGTTCTTGCCCAATAGCATGCCTATTTCCTCTCCATCTAGAGCCCAGCATACTGTTTAATTTAATGCAGAGTTCAGCTCACCATTTCATGTGTGAATTCCAGGGAGTGCACCAGAGCCTCATCCCACCCAGGCACCTGGATCACTGCAGGTGCTGCATCACTGGAGCTGCTGCTGGCCTCCCACACCAGGAAGACTGAAGAAAAAAGCTGAGGGCTTTGCTTCTCATCCTGTGGAATTTGAGCAGCTTTGTTATTGGCATGGTCCATACAGCAGCAGCCTGCATTGAGTGCTTGTACCATGTTACCCTATGCAGGCAGGAAGAGGTCAGCACTAAGGTAAGGTCGTGTTAAAATGTGCTGCTATCACCACATGGCTACTGGACCTGTGTGCAGCCTGCTGGCAAGCTTAGTTTTTTGAAAAAAATGTCAAGTTAGGTCTAGAACTACTGCCTATTTTGGGTTTACTTGTACTCCACCAATGCATGTTAAAAAAATGCTTTGAATTTTTCCCAACCTGTTGGCCTTGATGCAGCCAAATAGAGGTGTTCTTTGTTTGTACTGGGAACTTTAATAAAGCTCTGTTATCACGGCACCATTCATACTACTCATGGAGAGATAATGAAAGGGGAAACAAAAACCAAGGCAGGAGATTTTTCTGAAATAGAAGAACAGGGTGAACGCTCTACACAACCCTATATCATGTCATCATTTCATTACACCAACTTCACTGTCAAAGGAAGGTATATTAAACTGGTGTTTACTTTTCCAGAAAAATCTGTGTTTTACACATAACAGTGTATTAAGGTCACTTAGGCTAAAGCATATCTTGAGGCTCTACATGTCCCCAAGAACTTTAAAAATTATTAACAATTGATCATTGCAAGTCCAGTGGCAGGGAAGGGAAACAAGTGAGTCAGCACATGAGGTAAGAAATAATTGCTCATACAACTGGTGCATGTTGCATGCACATAGTCACATTTATTGTTTTCTTAGCTTTCCTTGACCTTGGGCCCATTCACTTACATGGCTGAAATCCAGCTGTGTGAACTGGCTGTGCAATCTGCCCATCTTCAGCTCCCACACAAAGCAAGCACTCATGCCACCAAGTGGCAAGCAATGTCCACTCACACATGCATGTTTTCACCATGCCAGCATTCAGGTGCTTACACTGTCTGCATAGTGTTGCTTACATCATCCCTGCCAGCTGACCACATCACCAGTTGCAACTACAGGACAGGCATGAAAGTTCGGGTTTGCAGGGCAGGACTCCCAGGAATGTGGTGGGCAGGGGGATGAGGCACCCTGAGTACACTGTACTGGGCCACATGTCTTATACCTGGAGTGTTGTGTCCAGGTCTGGGATCCACAGTAGAAGACAGATGTGAGCATATTGGAGAGAATTAAGGGCCACAGAAATGATGAAGGGGCTGGAGTGTCTCTTCTATGAAGAAACACTGAGAGAGAGCTGGGACTGCACAGCCTGGAGAAGAAAAGGCTCAGGATGATTTAATCAATGTATACAAATAGCTGAAGGGAGGATGTAGAGAAGACTGAGCCAGGCTCTTTTCAGTGGTGTCCAGAGCAAGGACAAGAGGCATGAGTACAAACAGAAGCACAGAAGGTTTTGTCTGAACATCAGGAAGCATTTTTCTACTGTGTAGATGATAGAGCACTGGTATGAGTTGCCCAGAGAGGTTGTGGAGTCTCCTGCTAGTTTGAGAGTTGACACGGCCCTGGACAACTTGCTGTGTGTGGCTATGCTTGAACATGGGGTTGGATCAGTCTCCAGAAATCTCTTCCAGTATCAACCATGCTGTTGTTCTGTGAGGTTCCAGACCCTCAGAATGGTTCCTGTGTCCAACTGCTCCATCATCACTGCCTTACGTATAAAACCAAGCTGAAGGCTGTCCTGTGAAATGTCACAGTCCAAATATACAGCATGTGGTTGTTTCCCATCCTCTTCATGGCTCCCCATCCACCCTGTGGCACTGGTTTTATCTGTATTAGTCACCTGTTTCACTCATCTGTTTTCAATTTAGGGTTCGCACCTCACTGGGAGCCGCATATGCTTACTCTGTAAGGCCTTATCTTGTTGCCATGGAAGCCATCATCAGAGAGCTTCCTTCCCTCCCAGGCAGGCTTCCAGTAGCTTTCCTATAGCAGAAAGCACAGTCAGTGTGTGCCTAAAAGTTTCTCCATTTGGAGGTACTCCTGTGCCCACCTATTGCAGCAGTGATGCCTGCACCCATGGCAGCCAAAGCCATGCAAACACCAGCTGTATTAGTAGGCATCCCATGGGTGACCACACAGGGCCTGGTCCACAGACAACACTTTTGGGAAGCTCTGCAGGCGTGGTTTTCAGACCTACCATGGATGAAGAGAATTTTCTGAATCAGAGCCTTTGCCTGGAGCTGGAGTGGATGCAAAAGAAGGTTATTCTAGGTGAGCTTCCTGAGGGATTTCAGCTGATAATTTTTTTTTGTCCATGTAGCAACCTCTGGAGAACAAGAAAGTAATCTTCTAATTGGATTCCATCTGATTAATTGCCCTCTTAGGTCTGCTTATGTCCAGTGCTCTAGAAACCGTACTCTGGCATCTTCATTAGATTTTATATTAAAATCTATATTAAAGAGACAAAAAATGTTGCTTCACTTTCGATTTCAAAAATACTGTGACTATGGTGTCCAGGAAACTATGCTGCAATAATTGTGGCATGGAATATACATCAAAATCATGAGAATGCTTTTTGGTGCTGCTTTCTTTTAGTTTCAGGCAGTAGCAGTACCTCAAAGCAGCTCCTTCAGAAAAGCTGAATTTAGCACATCTACTGCTGGTTTTCTCTCATCCTTTCTGAGATGAGAGAAAGAGAAGAAATTAACATTTTACATAAGAATTGCATCACTTTTAAAACAAATCAGACTTTTCACAGTGCTCAAGAATGTCTGCGGATCCACATTATTGGAGTATGCACTTTTTTCTGTGTGCAAGTGTGTGATTGCTATGGTTAAAGTAAGAATGTCTTTACAATATTTCCATCTCGTACTGATGTACCTCACCCTGCTTGACCCAGATCATTCAGAGTTCTCATCTTCTCTCTGGGGTAACCACTGTCCTTATCCCATCATCTCCTGGTTGAGAGGAACCTGTTCACAGCTGCATAGAATGCAGCAGGGTACAGCAGCCTGAGGGCAGGTTTGGGTCTCAATACCAAGGCTAGGTTGGATGGGGCCGTGGAAAACCTAATCTAATGCCTGATCTAGTGCAGAAATCTTTGAACTAGGTAATCATTGAGGTCCCTACCTATGCAAGCCATTCTATGATTCTATGATCTCTATGACAAGTACTTCCACAATCGGACTCAAAATGTTGAATCAAACTCCTGGTTTTTGCTCTTCTGCAAGGAGAACCATACCTCATGTACTTGCAGAGATTTACATTACCACCAATCCTTCTCCATTCCCAGTTCTGCCTGCAAGCTCAGTCTTACCTTTGAGTCCAAAACCAGCATCATACTGGCTTAATCTGAGCTTATACCTGCTACATGCAACAACATGCTAAGCACAAACAGTGGCACATGAACCATGGGACTGGATGGATGTATCAACCGCCAAGGTATCTTAAATGCTGGAGGAGAAGAGTCTTAAGACACTTATGTGTAACGTGACAATGTATTGTCTAATTCAGGGGGGTCCTAGATCTTCATTTCAAAGCACTTACTGCTATTGTAACAGCAGAAAAAAAAAAGAAAAAAAAAAAAAAAAAGAGGAAAAAAATAGTACAAGATTTCTAATGCAAATTTCAGCAAAAGTTGGCACTTAGTCCCACAAAAATTAGAGAGAAGAGTCTAATAGTCTGAAGTCGAGTGGGTGTTCATTTGTCTGCTTGCCACCTCCTCATTTGCTCCACATGAGCTGAGAATCTTCAGCTTATTGTCCTGGAGAGCTGGGAATTAGTAGACAGTGAGGTTGTCTGCCTGGTTTTGAACATGCATGTCTCAACTGAAGGCAGCAAGGAAGGCATCCCAAGCTAAAACAAACATCACTCTGCTCTGTCTTTTCTACGACTGAAATTCTGCAGCCAGATATCACATCTGCTAAACAAGCACTTTTTATGGGATACCTTTTAAAACTGAAATTCTCCATTTAATCTCCATTTAATAAGGTGCTACAAAGAAAATCAGCACTAGCGGTAAGGGATGAGCAGATAGAAAGGCATACATAGGAACTATTTCAATTAGAGAACCCGTGTGATGTAATAGCCACTGTTTTGGCATGCAGTGGACCATTTGCAATAATGATGTGAGTGAGGAAATGGTCTTTCAATCATCATGAAAGAAAGCAATTCTCAGGCAGAAGCACCATCTGCTGGTGGACACCAATTCTATTACTTCACTTAGAAAATTTACAGCATAAGCAACAACCTTCAGAGATCATTAATGTGCTTAGGGGGCTCTTTGAGACCTTAATTCAAGTCCTAAACGTAATATTTACTCACTTTCCACATCAAAGCCCTCATGGCACTATGTTACTCCAGCCTCTAGCTAAAGAGTTCCATAAGCAAACAATTGCTTTAACAGAAGAAAAAGGGTTCTCAGATTTAAAGAAAGATCAAGCTTTCAGCCTCCTCTCACAAAAGTCAACATGAGAACTTTCACTGCCTCCCGAGTGCCACAGGAGTTTCATCACTGACAGCAGATAGTTCTTAGGACTGGAATGCAAAGGCTGTACGTGCCCCATTGGCCTATGGGGGCTTTTGTTACCAACAAAAGGAAATTTCTCTCTGCCCTGAAACGTGGAGTAAGGGCAGTGTACCTTGTAACTTTCAAGAAAATGTTAACATGTTTTCAGGACTGAAAGGGTGACTACATTTTGCCCAGCAGATATGTTGAACGATCAAAAATTTGCTTACACTCCAATCAGAAGGAAAGGTGAAAAATATTGTGTTATATATTATCCAGGATACAGTTAATATGCTTACCAGAGGCACTATTTTGAGCTAGGTTCCTACATTCTTTCATTAAAGGATTATTTCGGTGGCATAATTCAGGTGCATTGCTTCACAAAGGGACAGACCTGACCTTTCTGACCTCAATTCCCTGAACTTGGGTATGGTTCAAAATATGAATCCAGACCTGGATTCAAATTCTGCAGATCATCAGTACATAAGAAGCTGAACTTCAACTGTACTTATTCTTCCTTCATCTTCTTGGAAGGCAAAAAAGATAGACTTTTTCTCAGAACTGATCTATAAAACTTGATTATTTTCTGCTTTCTCTATTCAGATTTTAGTTTTGATAAGCCTTGTGCTCACTGATGAGAATTACCATAAAGCCAACACACTAGCAAAGTGCTCCAAAATGGGTTGGAGAGAGAAGTGTGTCACCTGTATGCCCACTCATCAAGAGGACCAAACCTGAGGGGAGATCACTTGCTTCAAAAGCTCCATATGTGTCTGCATTTGGCACACATCTCAAAGCCATGTGCCTGACCTGGAAACCTGGCTGAATATCATCATCCATGACAAGGAAGCTAATTAGATATAAAAATGTTTGGGGCTTTGGAGTGCCTGCCAGTGAAGCGAAAGTGGATTTAATGTCTTCCAGAGATATATTTTTCCATAAAATAGAACAATGGGATGTCTCTTCTTTTCCGCTTGGAGTACATGGAACACAACAGATGCTGCAGGTCCCTCCAACCTCTCCGGCATTATTGCTCTAAATAATATTTCCCGTTTGAAGGGGCAATTGCAGTCTTATTAAAATAGCAAAATGTTTATCTTTCCCTTCAGATGTCAGGCCAGTAGCAAAAGTCAGTCAGCATTCTACAGTGAATACCAAAATGGGTTCTGCTCATTTCTTTCTCCATGTAGATGCGAACTATGAGGCAAAGGGACAGGCCGTGCAGAAATGGCCATGAAGAAAAGGCAACGGAGGAAAAAATGATGCTCTACTACAGCTTCCTCACAAGGGCAGCGCTGAGCTCTGCTCTGTGTGACAGCGACAGGGCCTGAGGGAATGGCATGGAGCTGCATCAGGGGAGGGCAGCTGGGGGTCAGGGAAAGGCTCTGCACCACAGGGCGGTGGGTGTGGAATGGGATGCACCGGGCTGTGGGCACGGCCCCCAGTGCTGGAGTTAAGGAGAGTCTGGATAACACTGTCAGAGACACGATCTGATTTTTGCAGTGGTGCTGTGTGGAGCCTGGAGTTGCACTTGGTGATCCTTGTGACTCCCTTCTAACTCGGGACGTTCTATGATTCTATGATTAAGCATTTTGTTTGTATTTCTTGCACTGATATATATAGTTCTGTGTCAAAGTTTTTTAACCACAAGACCAGCTCAGTCTTACACTCTTTCTAGTGGATTTTTTTTACAAACTCAGCGTATTTTAAGGCTCTGTCTTTTCTGAAGGTATTTGCTGAAAATACAGATACAGATTTGCTCACGTAGCTCTAAACAATCTGGAAGCTTCCAGACGCACTGCATGTGGTGTGAGATGTTTTTCAACACGTTGGAACCTTGAAGGGAGCTTTATCTCACCAAGAGGGAACAGCGTGAGCCATACCCTGCAGCAACCATAGCCGATACGAGACTTAGGAAGAGTGAGAGCATTGTTTCTGAAGGACGCAGAGACATACCACCCAGAGACAACGCCTGGCTACCAGCAGAGCTGTCTTTGGGTATGCTGTCCCACGAGGCCCCACCTTACACCTAACATCATGCTATGCAGATGATAAAAATCTGCTTGAGAGGCCCCAAAAATCTGGCAGTGCCCTAGAATTTCCCTTGATCTTTTACACGAGGATCCCTGTTATTAATTCAGAGCTAAGCAGTATTTTTAATTGATCATTAATATCACATCAAAGGTGGCTGAAGCTCACTTCATGAGAAGAGTAAGGACCAAAGGCTCATCTGAGCAATCCTGAGCTTTGTGAAACTGGAGATCAGATGCTGTGTCAGGTATCATTAATAATGCATTGAAACCAATTATCCCATTCAAGATTGAAACCAATTATCCCATTTAGCAGGAGGAATTAAGCAGTTCAGAGCCATCTTTGCAATAGAACCTGATCCTGATACATATCACTGTGTACCTGAGCTCTCCATACGTTAGCTAGGATCCCAGAACAATGTCCCTAGTACATTTTATGGCACCGTCAACACTAATAAGGGAAACAATGTCAAATGCATATGCAAAATGAGGTCTAAAATCACAGCCTGTACAGCATCACTATAAGAAGCAGGCAGAGCACAACAACCCCCTTTCACAAAGAATTTTTTTATTACAAAATCCATTTGCTTTTCACCCCAGAGAGAACAGAAATATTCCATTTTCCTCCTGAAAAGGGAATGGAGTCTCAGGTCGGTGGGTGGGGAGGGGCACGGGGAACCAGAAGGGCAGTCTGCGTGCTGCCTGAGTGACCAAGGAGGTGTGAGATGAGTCTGTCCAAATCTCACCCTAACGTTTTGACAAGCTGGTGAGCTCCTTGTTTTGTTGCTGTTTCTTCAACCAGTTGTCACAGTGAGGGACCCAGTTCGTAGAGAGGATGCCAACAAAATACTGCCGTTGTATTCTGGAGAGCAGAGCATACTCCAGCCTGGCGCTCTCTCTCTTGTTTGACAGGAGCTCTTCAGTGTGCGTATGAGTAAGTTCAGAGAGAGGTTGATCCAGCCAGTAGAAGAAGCCAAAGTCTCGGCTCATGCAGGTGCCGTTTTCAGAGTGACCACACCGTGTCCCCACAGAGCTGCACTTCCCTCCCTATGCTCCTAGCAGAAAGGCATCCAAGTGGTGGCAGCTCATCTGCATGCCCATAAATACACCTCCCTCCAGCGCTGCTCTAACCCTTACTTATATGGTTAGAGCTGGCAGGAAAATAATTCTGACCTTCAGTTGCTACCAGTCCACTCAGTCCAGGCCCGGTGAGGCGAGTACGGATAGTCATAAAAAAACAACAACTTGTAAAGGTCAAAATTCAAGGTCTGCTGCTCATTACTAAGAAATAGCACCAGAAACCCTCCTCGTTTGCATAAAACATTTCATGCTGAGACCTGAAACGTCCTGAAAACAAAGGTAAGCACCACTAGCTCCGTTTCACAGATGGAAAAGTGAGCCGATTGCCAAGACCACACAGCAGGAGTGTAGCAGTGCTGAACCAGATCAGGCTCCTGGCTGTCTAGTATTGCCCTGCTGGACCATAGCTCCAAGTCTGAGTGATAAGGGGACAATGTGTGGGGTTTTGTTTTCCCTCTGCTATTAAAAATAGTGTCTCCACATCAGAGGGATCAGAGCAAAGCAATGCCCACCTTCCCTCAAGGCTGTGCCTGTCCTGTTAGTGTTCCTTCAGTATAGGATTCTGGGCCAGACCAGGCACTGGGAGAAAGGCAAATTAGATGATAGTACCATACAAAGCAGAAAGATGTTAAAGGATGCTTTAAAGGCCCTGGGGCAACCATTTCAGATAGGGAAAGATACTTCGGCTGGAGTGTGAAGATTCACAAAGCTCACAGACAGGAAAACCCTTGGATGAGAGAAACATAACTGCTCACCTACCATCAGGTTAGATCAGATTTGAAGGAAAACACAACTGTCAGAGTGGCATGTCAGCAATCGCTGTGTCAGTAGGCCTCATTTTGCTGTAGGTACTCCACCAGGCAACAATAGTCATTCTGTGATAACTCTGGTCAGCATCATCTCGCAGCAAGGCGCTTGCTCCTACAGCCAGTCTACTGGCCTTATCTCAGCAAAGCCAAACTTGCCATGCCTCCACCTACAATGGTCACTCTACTAGATCTTCCATCAGGCCACTTAGCATCTAGGTCTCATCTGCTAAAGAGTCAACAGATGATGCTGCCATCTATGTTGCTCCAGAATAACTTGTTAACAATTCCCCTATTCCTTAATGCTTAAAGTAGCAAAAGAAGTGAACCAGTGAATCTGGTTTTGACCAATGTAATTTCAGTCAATGAATCATTGTGGAGGAGGCCAACAAGAGAGCCATGGGACACAACCCTGCCACACTAGCTGTTGAAGTGAAAGCCAGAGGATTAGCTCCTAGAAGCACATCTGAGCAATATTGTCTACTGTCTCCATTACCACATAGGACTTCACCTTGGAGGCACAGCAAAATATGGATTCCTGCACTGCATGTGCCATCCTAATGGAAAATCACAGCTGCCCTGCCTGCCTAACCTCATACAAGCAAATTGCTTCATATAGTCTTACTCCAGATGGCAGAAGCTGTTTGCTGTGGGCAATGCATGTCCATCCAGAAATTAAACGTAGAGAAACTCCATATCCTGTCTTTCCCAACTGACCACCAGGTAAAACCTTGGCTATCAGAAGCTTTTCACAGCCTGTGGAATGCATAGGGAGAGCAAGCAGTTCTGAAGTGAAGGGGTTCTGCTTTGATTAGATCGCTCCATCAGCATGCTCTTTGAGGCCCCAAGATTTAAGCTTCAGGAATTCAGCCAGATAAGGTGGTCAGAGACTCAATTGTGTGCCTTCAGCATCAAGGCTGAGCCCACAGGTCAGAGGCAATCAGATCGTGAGGGTCAGGAAGCTCCTAGGAATGGAGCCTGCAGGGCACCATGCACCATAGTGGCCCTGGGATTCTGTCTCAGCTCCATTATTTTACAGTTCTCTTGATTTTTATAACTTTTAGGGAAGGATGCATCATGCACCTTCTTTTACAAAGACTATCTAACTAGTGAAAAAGCGAACAGCCTTTAGCCTGAACAGGGCAAACAGCCCTCACTGCACTGAGCAGTCAGCAGAGAGATTTCAGGCCTAAGTTGTATTTTAAGAAAAAAGGCCAGGACAGCATGTGGCTTGTGATTATGCTCACATCCTTTCTACCAGTATCACGACCCATCTTTTCTGGGTACGGTGAAGATGAATGATCTCAGGGATTGCAAATTGCCCCAGTAATCAATGGGGAGCTTTCTTCTCTGCTTGATGTCCAATTTGAGCTGACTTGATCCCTTCCCCTCTGGTTGAGCAAGACATATGTGGTGTGTGGGGTGAGCGGATCTCTATGCCAAGCCTGTTGCTGCTCTATGTCCTCTCCTCATCTTCTCCCTTTCTGTACCATGCCTGGGTTACAACAGCTGTAATTTCTCACCACTCCAAGCTGGTCCACAGCATCCAGGGAGGTGCAGTGGTGAAAGGGCTGACCAGTCTGCACATTTCCCCTGGCCTTGTGCTCTGTCCATGGAGCCAGCAGTCCCAGGAGTGCTGTATAATGTGAGCTGGCTTTCAGGAATGATTTCTTGCCAGAAGCTTCTCTGTGTGAGGCCAATGCAGTTTGCTGGTCCATAACCACAGGAAAAACTTTACACTTGACAACCATAAAGTATTTTTGTAACACGTGCCTATCTCTGCACTCGTTGACCTGTAGGAGGGCCCTTACCTCAGTCCCTTGGCATCTAATTCCATAAGCATAGTGTCTCACCACATCACATCCCTGTTTCTGGATGAGCAGGACCTCTGCTCATCCTGGAGCACCAGGTGAGGAGGCTCTCACTTCAGAGTGAGAGAGCACTCACCATGCTGGCACCCAGCTGAGTGCTCTGGCAGCTCTTGAGCACCCAAAGACACATTTGGCAGGAGCTTGGGATGTGACTGAACTCCCCATGGTCATCTGGGTGGAGGGTCACACAGAACTGATAAAGATGAAAGTGGAGACGATCACACTGTGGAGACTGATATGTCAATAGTTGAGAGTAAACATCTGTCACGAGTGGCAGGCTGAGGACTTCCGAGAAGTACAGGCGCAATGCACGCAACTGATGCTTCTGACCTGTGTGCTCAAGGGCCACCTGCAGTGACCAGAGAAGCCCTGATACAAGAAAACCTTTTGTGACTGCCATATTCAGGAATATGAATAGGACAACGCAAGTCCTAACTATGAGCTCAAAAATGGAGAGATGCTTTCCCTCACAGCATCTCCTGGCAACAGGAACGTAAGAATAATCCAGCCAATGTATGGTGCTGCCAGCCACCCCAGTGACATCGACCTACAGTGCCACATAGATGTGGCAGCATCATTCTCTTTACAAAGCTCAGTGGCAAAATCAGAAAGTAGGCCTGCTCTGCAGTGTGGTCATGGGAACAGCTTCAAGAAAATGCATAGCCAGATAAAATAAGGGTGGTTCTGTGAAGGTCCTTATTCAGAAAAAGGCTGTAGTGTAAGTTTACTTGTTGCTATACAAAAACCAAACAGCGCACGTGGATGCAAGAGAACCAAGGTTTGCTTAAACAGCCTTGCAAGGATCCTATGGGAGCCTGAAGCTTTAAGCATGCATTGGAAGCATGCATCTCAGGGTAGCAGTGGACTCGCCACTCCTGGAGGTGTTCAAGAGCTGTGTGGATGTGGGACTGAGAGACATGGTTAGGGGGTATGGTGGGAGCAGGCTGATGGTTGCACTAGATGATCTCAAGAGGTCTTTTCCAACCTTCATGTGTCCATAATTCTACGATTCCATGAGCACAGTATAGCTAAGTTTGAAAGTGACTTCAAGAGGTCATCTAGTTCAGCCTTGCACTCAAACATGGCCAGCTAAAAAGGGTGTGCATTGAGCAGATAAGCTGTGACTGTGGTTAAGTACTAAGGGCAGCTTGCCTGAAATGCTACAGGGATTTGTGTCAGAAATGCCATACACTATGGACTGGTGATACCTGGAGACTGATAGGGTGTTCTAGCCTTTCATTGGAGCTCCTTAAAGAGCAATGTAGATAAAGCCACAGTGAGCCAGGTTTGTTCATTCACTGCTTTTGCTCTGGAATTACTGCCGGAGACAGTGCTTACTCTTACAAGCACAAAAGTACATGGTTTCATTTCTGCAGTAGCAGCTCTAGCCCTGCCCCTTTCTAATCTCACCAAGCATGCGCCCAGAGACAAGCCTTTTACCTGAGTTCCCACATACTGCTTCTTCACACTTCCGCTGCCACTGGAAGCTACTAGTTTACAGCAGATTGCCAAGGACTGTTCATTAACCCAGGTAACTGAAAAGTAGAAGAATGATATTGAGTTTTAATGCTTAAAACAGCCTTCATGCATATTTACATCCTCACAGTTGTAAAGAAACCTGCATCTTTATCTTACCTGAAACTTGTAATGGTCCTAAGTAAATCTGGCCTTCTCATCCAGGCAGCATTTGTCAGTGAGATCTCTTTCAACAACAATGGTGATCTTACTGGCTATTTAACTCAAGCATTGTGTGAATGTAGCTTCTGTACAGCTTGCAGCACAGGCATTAGTTTTAAGAGTTCCCTATAAGTTGACTAACAAGTTGTTCTTCTGGAACTATTGTATTTCATTTCTTCTTTTTTCCTTAGTGGCTTGACTATTAAGCTAAGACAACTTGTTCACATGGGTAATAATCCAATAACCAGATGTAGCCACACAATAAATATCTTGATAGCCAGACTTCATGTAGGATTCACAAACTATTACAGGCCAGCCCCAAATCCTTCAGTCAGATCATGCAGATTTTTAAAGCGAAGTAAAAGGAAAGAAATGACAGAAGAAAGACAGAAACTCCTTTAATATCACCAGTTCTCCGTATTTAACTGGACAAACAGCTCCTTTACACACAAACTTACCTGCATTCAGAGGGACAGAGTTGAAATGAATAGAAATTTTACTTTATAATTTCTAGACTCTCACAGACAAAACTGTTAATACAGCTCCTAATTTTGTGCTTGCATGGGAAAGAAGGGACAAAAATTAGTTGTTAGCAGTTGGAATGACTGGCCATTTTTGCTCTGATCCCCTAGGCTGTTGAACAAAAATAGACTTCTATAGATACCAGGACCATTGAGACAAGTCAAAAAACCAAAATCTATAAGATACAGCTGGGCTCTCAACTGATTTTATCCATCAAATTACAACACTCAGCAGCTTTACTGTTGCCCTTCTTAGAAATGTGGTTAGAATTTTTCTTTCCAAGTCAGAAAAAAATCGTAGGCTTTTTTTCCCCAACTTTCCCATAATGTAAATGTGACTAGAACTCTTTGTTAAAATTTCTGCTCTCATAGGCAAGTTTAACCTCCAGGCAAACATCAAGAAGGGAAAACTGCCTCCAAAGGTGAGTGTTTTGGAAAGTTACAAGAGTGTGAAAAATAGGGGCCATAATGGAAACTGTTCTTGCAATAGTAGGCAAACGATTGTATTACCATATTGGATTCCTTTGCCACAGTATTTTGTGTTTCAAGCCAGCGCACAGTGCACCAAAGAAAAACAAAACCAATAATGATGTGACCAAAATTCAATGTTATTCCAAGAAACATAGTTGAGGTGAAATAAGTTATGTGGAATGGAAGCTGAGGTTAAGTGAACACAAAGACAAAGGAATTTGCGCAGTCTGGGGCATGTGTAGTAAATATCTTTGCCTTTGCATCTGGTACAAATTGGAGATTGCCATGCACAAAGTGCATACTCTAGGCCAAAACAATGATTGGTCTGAAAAATATTCCAATTGTCTTTGAAAACTAAATATTTTTTCTCTAGGATTTGTGTTTGTGTAGCTTCAAGATATTCCATAGGGAACCCTGTAGAGTGCCAATGTTAAATGATCAAATGATAAAATTACTCTATTATCTGTGGCAGAACTTAAAAGTTTTAAAAAGAGACCCCTGCACCCTCGAGTCAGTGTTCCTGACAGGTCTCACATGGACTGCTGTTACAGAGAGAAGTGTTAGTCGAGGAGATGTGCTTCCCATTCCAGCTTTCTAACAAACTTCCTTTCTTCTTGTCAGCTTTCTGTTCGATGGCTTTTTTTAAAACCATGTTCACTGCAATTTGTTTGTTTGCCCTTCCCATATGTTCATTCACTGAAGGGGAAAGGAATGAAGATGGACTGTAGAAATCCATAAGCACTGGCCAATATGTGAATTTAAACTGCAAATCCCCTTGTGCTGCACAACTTAACAGAGAAACTTCATCTTCTCTTGGACTGGGCACTCCTGACTCTGAAGTTACTTGTCCTTTCCTACTTTGCAAAATATCTTACTTCGCAGCACCAGCTGACTTATGATCAGTAGTTAAAGAAATACTTGGAGCTGACTATTTGAGGAGCAGAGCTGAGGCAAGGACATGGGGAGGGGAATCCCTTTAGCTTAAGCATATACAATATGGACACCTGCATTAAACTACTCACGCTAGGCAAGAAACAAGTTCTTTTAGGGTGTGACTCATCTGGCCTAAAGTAGGTGATTGATTTAATATAAGATGAATTGTGCTCTGCAAGTGCTTATTTGTCTTTATTGACTACAAATGATATGCAGGGTGACCAGCCCTGTTTTAAATGCCTACATTGTCAATATCTGCACATGAACAGAGGTTGTCCTGGTGCTGCTTTCTGGTGGAAGTGAGGACACTGACCACATCTGACAGATAGTATCTTGATTGTCAGTATTACAAACCAACATGTTACTATTACTAACTTCTGTTTCTTATACGAGTGCTAGGAAAAAAAAAAAAAAAAGAAGCAAATGAGGGCTCTGACAACTATGTGAAATCTGCAGATTTTTTTTTTTTTAATATGAAATTGGGGGGTGGCTTATAAAATGATTTCTTGATGATTACTTCATGTAAACAAGAATCAGCATAACCTGCTGCACTCATTGCTGTAGGAACCCAGACTGAGCAATGAAGAGATAGGAAAATCTGAGCTCTGGAAGAGAGAATTTTCATAGAGCATAAGAAAGAGAGATGGAGAAAAAAAGAAAATATATATGGGAGTAAATAACCCAAAACAGTGAGGTATAAGGTAGAACACCATGAAGAAACATGAAAGGTCTGTCTCAACCTAAGCCTTCCTCACCCAAGAAATCCCATTTCCAGGAGCAGAACCCTTGGAACTTGTATAAGGAAAATGGCAGTGTGCTCTATGGGATTCCCCATTTGCTACTGGTTGTGACTATCTTTAATACAGGAGTTTTCAATATTTACTGAGATCTGGATGATCTTTTCTTTTTACTTATTTCTAGGTTGTTGCAGATCCTTGTATGTCCTATTCCCTTCTTCAGCTGCTCTGTTCTTCTGCATTGGTTTCTATATCTCTCTGTGCTAACAGATGCTAACACAGAGGTATTGCTAGTTCAGATCTCTCAGACCTTTGGCCCATGCAGTTCCTTGAAGTGAATTTATGTCAGTAGACCTCTTCAAGCTGCATGTCACCAGCTGTAGGAATAGGGCAATAATAGAAGAAGATGTCTTTCCTTCTCTGTCCTCTCACTAATTCCTCTGCTCTCTCTCCCCAGCACACGTGATTTTCTTGAGGGATACACACATAAAGGACTCTACTGTGCAATAATGGCACAAGTCACTGCTGGCCTGACTCCCACTGTAGCAGAAGAACATGGAGTACAAGAATAGTGTCACTTGGGAATCTGCATTTACATTTGCCCATTTTCACTCCTTTCTCCTTCAGTTCCCTGGGAACATGGGACCCAGCCCCTCAGCTACTGCCCTTTTGACACATGTACCCCTTTGCCTACTATTTGCACATCCTGATGAATTCTTTCCCAATCATATTAATCTACATGTATTGCTTTTACTTATCAGTCTAGTTTAGGATGGTCTTTTCCCATCCTTGGTTACTCTCTTCTTTCTGTGGTGCTGCTGCTCCCTTTATATAGGGAGGAAAGCTCTTTTCTGTGCACTTTCTGATTCTCAGAGCACAGCTAAAGACCTGAAGAGACTGATGTCTCTTCTAGCCTTCCATTTGCTTTAAGATTCATTCCTTTTCCTCTGCAAAGGCCAATGAGTTGTTGCCTCTCAACTAAATGTATCTGTAGCAGCTCACTGGCCTTCTAGTCTGTGGACATATACGCCGTACAGAAGAGAAACCAGGATCAGACACTGCATGCTTCTCTCTCACCTTTTCCCTTTCTTGGACCCAAGATTTTCCATGCTGATTAGCTGCCAACTGCATACTTGCATTCCCTAAGCCCCTCAAGGAACTTGGCCTCTTGTTTGCATGAATGGATGACAGCCCGACGCCTCAAGAAAGCCATGGAGGATGAAGAGCAGAACAGCAGAAACCATTCTTGTGGACAAATCTGTGAAAGACTGGCATGAAATAGGGCTGATTCAGCTTCACAGTACATTGGTCATGGCCAAATTCTGCCTACTCACATCCATGCAAGTTTGTGGGATACATGAAATTCTGCAGAGTGCTCTGCCTCAGTGAGACACAGGATATAAATATCTTGGTTTAGGACTAGAAAGACAGACAGACAGATAGAGGGTTTGCCCTTCGTTTCAGTGCTGCAACATGAACTTCCCCAAGGAGCCAGTCTGAGCCTTGAAAAGTTGGCCACTGCACTGAAAGATAAAACAGTAAGAACTAACAAGGCTTGTAATGATTTGACTGAACCCAGATGAGAATTTAAGTGCTATTTTCCTGTGAGCCCATCTGCAGGGGACTGCTGGCATGCAGGATATCCACTTTGGCCCATCAGCACTACAGTTCTGAGGCTGTCTAGCCCACATTCACTTATTGGTTAGCTCCTCTATTTCTAAACCCAAGAAAGTGCCAACTCAACTCTACCTCCAATTTTCAGAAATGTCAGCTAAAGAAGACTCAGAGAATATCAAATTAGAAGTGAAATGGAAAAAGAACAGAGCAAAGAAAGAAGTTTGTTGTTGCAAATAGCTACAATACAAAGAAAGCTTGATTTTTTTATGTTTCTGTTGTAAAAACGGCATGTGAAAATGTACACACTTCAAGATTAAAATGGATTTTAATGGTATATAAGACTAAAAATTAGGTCGTACTTATGACAGAGTGACTTATGTTGCCAATTGTCTGCCACTAAGTCCAGAGCAATACTTGCACAGTCATAAGGAAAAGCAATGGAAATACGGATATCATGTGAAACTCACCATGCAAGAGTACTGAGTCCACCAGTTCAAGTTTATTCACTTGCAGCCCCATCATTCAGTAAAACTGTATGTCCCAACCAGAGTCTCCCCTGAATTCTTCTTTTCTACAGCTTTACATTGTGATTGCTAATTACCACTACTGCCCTACATAGCATATAGTTAAAACTATCCTGATGCTACACCATAAGCAAGGGTAGATAGAATTGTGATTGAACGCTGACAACCACGATAATCCAGCAGAAAAGGGGAGATTTTTAATGGCACGACTGCCAGGCAGATGTTTAATTCCCTCTCATTTTAGGAATTGCTATGCAGCGAAACACGTTTGTGCACTTGAGAATCTTTGTTGACCCTGTAACTACCACAAGAAGTAAAATTAACAAGAAAGAGATGGGCATATGTCTTCACACATAAATCTTTACCTTCACTCACTTACGCTGTGTTGATGGTCCAGAAGAGTATATTGGGAATATCAAGATCTAAGGGGAAAATGAATTGCATTTTTTGTTTATCTTCTAGAAATCTCTACTGTTCTGGAGCCAAAAATTATTCTTTTTCTGCCTTTTTGTCACTATTTTTATTAGACTTACAGTATCTTTCAAGCAATTTTAAATAATACCATTTCCAAAGAATGACAATGGCTGTGGCAGTTCATTGTTGCATTTCTAATCATCTCATTTTTCCCTGCATCTACATGATTTAGAATTCTTTGTGGTGCTCTATAAATGGGTCTCCATTAAATAAGCCATAAAAATCTTTTAACCTAAGGTCAATATTTGGCTTACAGTGACTATATTTAAATATGATTAGTGGAACTCTGCATTCTGATTAAGCAATTCCATATAAAGTAAACTCACTATAATTTAATTTCTTTGAACTCTAGGCAGAGTATGAGATTCACATTTCTTTAGTAAAACTGTGGGGGTGGGAATACGATTTGATTACAAGAGTGAACATAAGATCATATGACTGAAAAATTAATAGCTTCCCTGATTCCTATTTAATCTGTTAAAATAACTTTGCAAAAGGCTCTAAGCCAGAAATATTTGACTACTATATAGTAAATCAGCCAAACAGCTTAGTTCCCCATGGAAAATCCTCAATTGACATTCAGCATGATAACAGAATACTTAGGTTTTCATCCAAAACCTTTATGCCACATTTTCTTACTCATTCTTACACGTTTTGAACAGCTGAGAATTTATTGGGCTTTTGCCTGTTGAAAAAGATCTTGTGGATATTTCAATGGAGTGTTTATTGTTAACGGAGTTCAGACTCTGGGGACAAGTAATGTTCTCTATCTTAGATAAATAGACAATGGGAAATGGCCAATGTCACAACCAAGTCCCATCAAATAGATCACAACATGTCATTCATATTTGGTGAGGAAAAAATTGTCTAAGAAGGTTGTGAGTAGAAAAAAAAAAAAAAAAAGTAACTTCATTACATCTAGTGAAAAATAAAAAGAACATTATGTGCGAGATCCATTGAAAACTTCATTATGTGCGAGATCCATTGAAAACTTGGCTAAAACTTCGCTTTGATTTGTGGGTGGAGAACATCTAAACTATTTGGTATTTGCTGGTGGGAGACAGAGACGGAGTTCCACTGTTCCACTGAGATACCAAACAAACTGTTCCAGTTTAATCCCGAAGATGACTCCTGTCTACCAGAGTTGAAGGGCAGAATTCAAATTCAGAGCCAATAGCCTGAAGTTTACTTGCTTCAAGTCTCACACATCTTTCTCTTCTCCTTCACTTATTATTCCCGCTTAGGTAAGAATGACAATGTACCTTACTGCAGAAGACTGAGTTGGGTCTTCAATGATTTCATCTGTTAGAATCTCATGCCTCAAAAGTCATGGGCAGTGCAGTACTCTGGATTGCTTTAGGTCAGAGGTAAACATACTGAAGGACTGTGGAGAAGCCTGCATTGCCATTACAAAAAAAGCCACGTTTCTTTGAAAAAAAAAAAAAAAATCTGGTATCATCAAACACACCTTCTTACCTTTAAATGCACTTAAAGAAATTGCCAGAAATTCCAAGGTGTTTCTCTGGAATTTTCATGCATTTAAGACATGATAGTTACAGTGTATTGGCCATAGCAGATAGTCCAGAGTTATGGTAGGATCTCCCCAGTTCCGAACAAGACAGAAGCTTCAGAAACAAACGGAAAACCTTCAGTCATCATTCATCTCAGTACTGTGATTCCTTAATCTTCAGCTGACATAAACTTCAGCATTCAGCAAATAATAACATCAGTTATTAATTATTAGGCTGAGGTAGTCCTTGTGTACCCAGCCATTTATTCAGTGCAAGGAAAAATGGCAGCATGAGCAAGTATTGCTAGAAAATTTATGTGTGTAAAAGATATACATCACAGTTAAGTCCCTGGTAAAGTCATGATAGTAGTCTCACTGTCAGTGAGGGCTACATCCACAATAGCAATGCAAGGGATTCGATAACAAACCCTTCAGATTCATTTCCTGTAAGTCAAGCAGACAAACCTTTAGTTAATATTCATTTGTCTCAGATGAAGTAAAGGATTGTAGTTATTAGATGGAGCATCTCACTCTGTGCTGCCTTCACGTAAGCCACAAATGGCAGAGCCTGGGACACAGGTTATAGACACGGGTTTACCTGTTCTAACTTGATTAAAAAGACGATCCAAGAAACCTGCAGAAATGTACACAACCACCCAAACAGTGGCGGAGTGCTCAAGAACGGTAACTTTGCCTCAGGAATTGAACTGAACTTCCCTTTCAAACACCTGCTTTTCAAATGCAGGGAGTTCTCCCTTTCATGGCCCTGCCACAAGGATAGGGTTCAAGATCCATCTCCCCACCAGAGATAGCCACAGCTTGAGGACTGCCTTGGCCTTGGGAAAGTATCGCTCCCCAAAAAGCGGTATTTGTTCATGACTTGGAAGAGCATAGAGAATAGCAGATACAACATGCTCCTTTCCCTAACACACCTGCATTTCTGGCAATCAGTGATTTACTGTTTGGGCTGGAGGCTGCAGCCAGTGTCAATTAACTACAAAGAAAAACTGTCCTATATGAATTTATTTAATCTGTCTTCTAACCGATTTAAACCTTTGGCCTCCATAGTATGTTTTGATGAAGACTTTCACAACTTAATTATACATTGCATTAAAAAGTGCTTCCTCTGGTCTGTTTTAAAACCTCTACTTGATACTTTTATTAACTTGTTTTTACTGCTTTTATTACAAGGAACAATGAGTAATCCTTCCCTGTTCCTCATTCTTCATGGTTTTATGGATCTATATTACTATCCACCTTTTTCTAATCTGTTAGCCTCCTCTCCTACAGAAACCCATCTATATTTCTCATCATCTTTATTGCTCTCTCTTCTGTCTTTTTAGAATCATAGAATCACAGAATATCTTTAGAGTTGAAAAGGACCTTTAAGGGCCATCTGGTCCAACTTTCCTGTAATAAACAGGAACAGCCCATCTCCATCAGGTGCTCAGAGCCCTGTCCAGCCTGACTTTGAGTGTCTACAGGGACGGGGCATCCACCGCCTCTCTGAGAAACTTGTGCCAGTGTCTCACCACCCTCATTGTAAAAGACTTTTTCCTTATGTACAACTCAAATCTCCTCTCTCTAAGTTTGAAACCACTTCCTTATTTTAGCCCAATCACCATTATCCACATGGTCCATGGTCCTTTATGCCAGAGATGTAGTGACGGAGCACACACTGTAAGTTCAACTGTTGCCACTTGGTTTCCCTTTGCAGTCCAGGGTAAAAGCCACCTAGCCCTGCTAATTCCTTTCTATTCATTTTACAAGTTGCTTTGTTCAGCTCCTTCTCCTGACATTTCACCTTAATATGATTTCTCAGGATATTCCCTGTAAAGATAACACACTGCATGGGAACTTCTATATGAAGAAGACAGGAGCACCATAAAGTTCAGTTCCATCAGTGTTGTGAAACACCTCTCCCCATTTCTTCAAATAGTCTTGATACTCAAAGACTTCTTCTTGCCACTGGATCTGTGACATGCAAAGGATTGCCGTCTGTAAAGCCACTCATCCCTCGTGAGAAAACAAAGCCTGTTCTATCCTTGCATTAGCAGACAGTCTGATGCATAAACTTCTGTAAGCACTGTTCTTTTGTTATTATTTGCAGAAGCTGCAATAAGTCTCTTATGTGTCTTCCAAGCCTTGGCCATGAAGAAATAGTTACCCTACCTGTTGGCCAAACAGCTGCTGTAATTTGATTCCTGCTCTTTTCTTTTTGGTTCCTGTTCTCCTGGAGAATCACTAGTTCTTGCTGAAATTTGTTTTGTGCCTGTTTTTGTTAATTCATCAGATGCCAATGAACTGGTTCCTCATTCTGTTTGACCAGCTGTTTCATATAACTTGTTGTTACAACTGGATTTAAAAATCTCCCAGGAGGAGCGTAATAACTCAAATGTGTCAGATCTGCAGTAATTCATGAAAGATGCTTAGTATGTGGAAATCCACATTTCTTAAATGCAAGTATCAAGATATCAGCCCTATTGTCGAAACCAAGATGGGACTTTCAATGTAACCCACTTGTCACTTACAATTCCCCTGATCCCCTTCATATTACTGTGTAGCCTAAATTTTTCTGTGTTTGCCCTGTCCACAGCTCAATATATTTCCTTTTAAGAGAGAAAAAAAATCTGTTCAGATAGAACCAAATAATCAGAACAATTAAGAAAATCACTCAGATCCTCTTTGTACATGTGTAACTCAAGAAATGTTTTGTTTAAAATCACACATTTGGCATGTGTCTAAGAGGAATGTGCAGTTTGCATTGATATAAGAAATATGGTAATGAATGTTTGAACATTTTCTACTTTGTAATTTGTAATTGTCTTCACTGGTTTAGCAATAAGTATGTAAGTATAATGTTGAGAAGGTTTTTAGTTATAGTAATTTGACTGCAACACAGCCCCTTTTGTTATCTTACTTGACTTAGGAATTACATAAGATGTCATTTGGAAACCACTGTCTAGCATTATACAAAGTCAAATGCATATACCGTGAAGAGAGCCTCAACATTTTCTTTATAAAAGCTATGGCTCAGTGCCTTTTCCCTGCGGCACATTCTCACCTGCTAAACAGCTCCATTTAAAATAGTTCATGCTAATAGGCATAAACTACAGTGTGCAAAAACAGATTTTCAAGTCCATTCTGGTACTTACGAGAAATATAGTTAAGTGTAATCAGAGAGACAGCAATTGGTTCTTTCATTAAAAAAAAAAAAAATAAAAAAAAAAGAGTAATTCCCTGATAATGTAAAGCAGTATTGCATCACTGAATCCTGAGTTCCATCACTTTAGACTCAGGATTCTACTGGTCTCAATATATGTGGTACCACTCAGCATTCACAGCTTGGTAGCATGATGGCAGTGGAGATCCCTGTATTGCAAAGTTGGACTCACAGGCTGGCTTAAAGCACACTTCTCATCCGTGCTAAATGGACATAGAATCATAGAATCACAGAACCATTTGAGTTGGAAAGGACTCCTAAAGGCCATCTGGTCCAACTCCCCTGCAATGAGCAGGGACACCTACAGCTCCATCAGGTGCTCAGAGCCCCATCCAGCCTGACCTTGAGTACCTCCAGGGATGGAGCATCCACCGCCTCTCTGGTCAACCTGTCTCATGCCCTTCTTGGAGAAACTACACTTGGGCTGTTTGTTTGATACCTGGCCTGTGATATGCTTTGTACTTCTGCATACAGCTCACTGAAAGAAGAATGTGGGCTCCAGCTCCAGCCACTGACCTTCAAACTTTTCTGTTTAGGGAGTCAGAAGTCCACCTCTGCTGCCATGTGTATGCAAACAGTGTGGGCAGAGGGCAAGACTAGACTTCAGAACAGACTCCAAGCCAGAGAGCAACACAGAGACTGATACTGGCTCTTCAGTCACATGAGGTAGGGGACATGAGCAATGTCCTATGTACTCACTTCCACAAGTAGGATTAGACTGCTACCTTCATGTGCCTTGATCAAAAAAAGGATCAGCTTTGCATAGTGGAGCTTCTGTCCTGCTGCATACCACAGAAGCAGCTTTTTAAGCAAAGTAAAGGGCAATGCCTACTGCTCACCTTCCCACCTACAACAGCATTTTCAATCTGCAGTTTCAACCCGTGCAGTAGCCTGAAGTGCAGATGACAGAGACGCAGACATACTGTCCTTTATCTCTGATGTCTACTTGTGTGTGTCCTAAGAAGTCAGATTCTTCAAAGCACCAAGCTGCTGTTCCAGGGTCCCCTACACAACTTACTGCTCAGAGAACAAGGAATATCTTTTAGCTACATTGCTAGTAGGTAACCTTGCTGACTTTAGATAAAGTGAGATCCTTGGTTTAGTCTCCTTGTGGGAATGACTGCTGACAAATAAAACATAGCCAACTTGTGGTTAAAGCACAGGATCTTTGCTCTATTCCTGGAATTGCAGCAGATTTCCTGTGTGGCTTCGGACATGTCACGTAAGCCAAAGTATTCAAACCTGTGGCCAAGCCACTGGGTGCTCAGCAGCTTGAAAATCAGGTGTGTGTTTGTTTGTCGGAGTATAGATTTAGGACCCTTATTTTCAGCAGCCATTTAAAAATAAAATCTTTGGTCTATATGTCTCCAGTTTGACACCTTTATGGCCATGTTATACAGCCAGCCAAACTTCCTATTGAATCAAGGGAAGAGCACTGTGTTCTCTGGCTGTCGGACCAATTATCTGTGTACAAATTTAGGTGTCTGTCTTCAGTTAGAAGGCTGACCATATGGGGATTCATCTCTCTGAGCCAATAACTTCCACCTACGAATGAAGAGGACCCTGGAGCACAATTGGATTGCTTGAGGCCTTTCAGAGGCTCAGTACATTATAGGTGGAAATGTTTTAATCCTTTATCCGAACAGAGAAATGCAAAAATGACTATTAGTACTAATGTTTATAATGCCTCTCTAATTATACTTGATTTTGAATTGTCATTGAATATCCCTTTAGTACTTTTAGTGGTGTAAACTGAACACTTGCTGGGCAGAAAGCTGTAGCAGTTGTTCTCACCCCGAAAAGGAAAGAGCATTTTTTTTCCTAACAAAATGAACCCCAAAATTTGCCCGTTAGTTCTTCAGTCCCACTCTTTCCCAGGATGTAAGCCTTCTGTTAAGATGCAATCACCATCAAATATAATCTAAGACCTTTTTAAGCAGAAAAAATGCAAGGTAGAAGTCCAAAACCACTAATTATTTTTCATTCCCTGTTTCAAATAACCTGAGAAAACAAACAAATACCTTCTATACTAGGACTTGCTATGGCAATTTTTAGTGCTGGCTGAATTTTAACAGCCAACATATAACAACAATACACCATTATTGGTAGTGGCATGTATGCTACCACGGTAAAAATATTTCCAATGTGCAGGCACTGTATGGTATTTAAATAGAAATATCCTTTTTATTTTTGCTGACAGACTCCTCGGGCAACGCTGGATGATTGGAGAAGCAGAACTTTTATTAGCATACCCAGGGGCCGGCCAGCTGGATGCTATGTTTGACACTGTTCTCACACGGGAGGGGGTTATCAGGAAGAAGGAATGAAGTACATAAGCTGAGTCCCCATAAAGACCTGCACAGTACAGCCTAACAAAAGATGCGAATATGACGTAATTCATGTTCAGAAACTTCCCCTGCAGGATGGAGGGCTGTCATTTTTTCCAATATGAATTAGACCTAGTGAATATGCGGTAAGAAGCAAGTACGAAAGCAGGTGAAGTATCTCAAAATACTGGTGGTGAGTGAGATTTCCTAGCAAAGTGGATTAAAAATCCAAGGGAATCTTTAAACCAAATATTGGTTTTTGTAGAACAACAAAACCAAGATAGTGTTTCCACTCAGCCATAAAAGTTACTGCGGTTGTGTAATCATGTTGAGTTGTGGCCTTAGGAGAAGTTATAAAGCAGCTGCAGCAAATTAACTTTTCAAAAGTTATTATGGATTGGATGGAATCTAGAAAATTCCCCCATGTTATTTTTTTAAATAGAACTGTAAAACGAACAACTGTGGATGAGATCTCATCTCAATCTTCTCACTGTGTGCAAGCACTAACCTGAAAACTTCAAGGGGAAATGAAGCCAGAAGCACCGCACCCTCCAAAACAGACACTCTCCTACCAGAAACAGTCCCCGGCGTTCATCCAGAGGAATCCCACTGGAGAGTCGTTAAATAAAGTATCGGTTTCTGGGGTGATCTCAAGTGGTTGGCTCCTGGCAAAACAACTGGAGATCCTCATACCTGAAAAAGGAGTATGCAACATTAGGGAGAAGCCCACAGGGTGGTTATCATTGCTGGTGTGGGAGCAAATTCTAGATTCACAGGGTGCTCTAAATAGGAAGTCACTGGTTCTTAGTCATAAGGCAGTGCTCAGTCTCCTGGCTTCCCAGTAAGACCTGATCTTAGCCAGATCAACACCCTCTGACCTCACATGGGAAGAAGTTACTGTCACTCAGTTAATAGGTGGCATCTTGACTCTCTAGGAGGAGGCAGCTGCCAGCCTTAATGAAAGTGTAATT
Source organism: Tetrao urogallus (assembly GCF_951394365.1). Lineage (NCBI taxonomy): Eukaryota > Metazoa > Chordata > Aves > Galliformes > Phasianidae > Tetrao > Tetrao urogallus. The sequence goes on from NC_136813.1 coordinate 89,507,722, forward strand.
TGGGAAAGAACAGCACTACCTGGCAGAGCACCTTGGGGTATAAGTTGAACACAGAAGAGAGCAGGAAACAAAAACAGTACAGTGTAAGAACACGCAAAGTAAAAAAAAGAAGACATTGGCATCATGGTGACTGCAGTCCCAAGTATTTGAATAAGAAAATTTGTCATCTGGGAGGTGAACAGTCTTGAAAACTCCTGGAACAAGCCATGAGAAAACCTCACAGTAAGTCAGAAATACATGGGGTTAAAGGAGGCAGGCATAAGGGATTAAAGCAGCATGTCTTACCATCTGATCTGAAGTCCATACTGCAACTGTTCTAAGAGAAATGTTTTTCATTTTGCCACATAAAGCTCTTGAATTAGATCTTAAAGAAGTGAAGATTCTTTTGGACAAAATATCCAGCATGCAGCTGGATAGGTATGTAATATGATGGGTGAAGAGTTGGCTGATAAGTTAATCTCAAAGGGTTGTAGTAAATAGTGTTACATCAGGCTGGCATACAGTCACTGGTGGGGCTCTGCAGGATTCTATTTTAGGGCTAGTTATCTTCAGTATCTTCATAAATGACCTGAATGCAGGACTTGAATGTATACTAAGTAAGTTTGGAGATTATATTAATGAAGAGGAGCTGCTGGCTCCCTCTCCAGGGGCAGAGGTTTGGCAGAAAGACCATGACAAATAGGAGGTTTGATCACTCATCAACTGCATGAAGTTTAACAAGAGCAAATGCTAGATTCTGTACCTTGGATGGCTCAGTTCTGGATATCTGTACAGACTGAGGGATGAGAGGCTGGAGAACAGCCTTACAGAAAGGGACGTGGAGGTTCTGACTGTGTGTGAATCAGCAGTGTGCCCTATTATCTTGCCCTGCCAATAGCCTGAAATGCACATACCCATCATTACATTTATTGTGTATAATAAAATGTAAAACACTCAACTGGATCTAGGACCTCGAGTTCCACGTTCTTGAGCTGCACAAGCAGACAATCTGAACACTTGAAGTCAAGGTTGGGTCTAAACACAATGGAAAGTGATCCAGTGTATGTACCCTCTAAGTATCTGAAAACAGTGACTGTAGTACCTTTAGCAATGGTATATACAGCATTTCCACATCTGCTCAAAGCCAACTAATGTACCAGATCTGTAGGACCTGACCCGTTATGGCAGTAATATGAACTGCATACAATGTTTCAGACCTTCAGAGTGTTCTATCAGCATAGATTAATGACTTATTTCCAACACTTCCATGAAACAGGTACGTATTTACACAAATAGGGAAATCAAGATCCCATTAACAATGTATTTATAGAATGATCTAGTTGCATTCAGGAATGTTAGACTGCATTCTTGACTGTGGACAGTTTCTGGATGTGAAAAAATGTACAAGTCACTTGACTAATGACTTAGTGTTGTGGTGTTGCTTCAAATATTTCCAAGTAAAGGAGTTCAAGTAAAGGAGTTCACAGTGCCCTCCTTCTTTGCACCTGTTTCCTATGTCTTGCCTGTTTAACTTCTCACTTGTCTGGGGCAGTGGATATCACTTACTTTCACTATGGTTTTATACCGCCTAAGGGCAAAAGCCATATAAGAGAGTCTCTCTATTAGTGCTGGTCATTCTCTGGTCTAAAGGCCAGTAACAACGTGTGAAGTGCTTACAAGGGATCTGGGAAAAGTGACTGGGAAGCACAGCTGACAGTACATTTATGCTATGTTTTATCTATGTTAAGAAAATTGTCGGGATCCATTGATCAGAAAACATCAGAAAACTCTGAAAGACTCTGAAACTTTTGGTTGCACACGTGTCCTATCACTACTGTCCCAGAAAAGGTGACAAACTAATTCATCTGCAGGATCCATTTTGTACTGTGTGCTCTTGGTTTGTCTTGCAAGCAGAGTTTTCAAAAAGCCTCCATGATGCTAGAAGTGCTCTCTAATGAAATGTTGGTAGGAGTTTCACCACTGACTTCACTGGGAACAGTCTTAGGTCAACGCTAGGCTCTTTCTGGAAAAATAAATAAATAAATGAATAAATAAATAACCCAGAAAAACCAACAAAAAGCCCTCAGTCTTTGTTTTCTTTAGAAGGACATCCTGTGACTTCATTACAGAGTTCTGCCAGTCCAAGGGAGGCAGAAAAAGAGAGAGAGACAAAATCTCTTCTAAATATCAAATTATCAATAGAAAGCAGCCAGCGACTTGCCATTTTTACCAGTTTATAATCAGCAGGGAACTGTCACAGATGTCCTACATTCTCCAAACAATGTTTCAGTTTCTCTTTCCCTTTTGAATCTTTTCTGAGAATTCCCCTCACCAGCCAATATTCCCAGTCCTCTGCTAGGTTTCACTGGGTTCTTCACTTCTTTCTTAAACCGTACCCTATAAAGTATATCCCCTTTTGTACATCTAGGTCTTCTTTCAGCTTTCTCGCTTTCCTTCATACCCTCCTAACACTCACAGTATTAATTCAGGTCACTTCTGTTTTTTTCATCTCAGTAGAAGCGTGTAATTGTGTTTGAGTATCTGTACTATCCTCATCTGTATGAATAATGTTTTTCATTTCTACAGTAGTCCAACAAGGATGAAATCATTTCCATCTAATGCCTATTGGTGTTAAACCACAAAACCAATAAGAAGCCTTTCCCAAAAGGAACGCCAGTTCCAAGAAAATAATTTTTTATTACTAGAACCTGGATTCCCCGTACTGCTTATCTTGTACTTGTTCTAGGCCTCTACCAAACTTATTCAGAATTAGTGGAAGTTTATGCATCACCATCAAAGGAGTTAGGATTGCATTATAGCTTGTTACAAGATCATTGTATTTTCTCCTACATGCTCAATCTTGTTCCCACTAACTCCTGCATACTTCTGCTGGGTGTTGTATCCTTACAAGGGGTGTTGCACAGTAACAAGTGGAATTTTAGCCATCAAATATACCTTCTTTATAGACCATTTATTGTTTTTGGAAAGTGTTCAGTTCCTTCTATTGTTTTCCTGTCAATAAATGTTCACTGATGAATATGTTCTCCATGCTGATGACAGGTTTTACCTTTGGAGTAGACAAACAGAAAGGTGGTAAGACCATGCAAAGTCAACTGCTGCTATGCCTTACCCTAGCATGAATGCAAGACACTTCAGGGGTGTCATGCTATTTACTTCTGGTATTAAACTGCTCAGTAGCTGAGACTGTATACAAACCAGCTGCTCTTCTAGGTGACATATTAGTTGCTCCTATAGGAACACTCTCCATCCAAATCCTATTCAAGAATGCTACTGGGAACAAAGCTGGCTTGTCTCCATGAAGCATTCACAGTATTGGAACACGAAGCTGATGCATTGTGTGCTATATTTTTCCTCTTCAGTTCGGGGAAAAATATCAGAAAAAAAGGAAGATGTGAGCCATCAAGTCTGCATCGCACCCACGTTGCAATCATGAACTGAGAACAAGATCTCACCACCAACGTTTTCAAGGCCTGGCAACAAATAGGAAAAACAACTGAACAACCAATGGCTGTGGACTCAGTCTTCGCAGCCAGGCTTCTGTCTGATATGAGTTTGGGCTACTCCCATAAAATCAGTCCAGCCTATGGGCCATTTACATTCAAGCTTGCTCCCAACCATTTTAGTGATTAACTAAAGCATACGCGTCATCGCTTTCCACATGACCTCAGATTGCCAGATACCTGAATATGACTGAAATGGCCTGAGTGTGTTCAATGGCAGCAAAAAAATGATTCTCTGCTTTTTAGGCACATCATCTGTTTTAACAGAGTTCCTTTTAAAGAATCCCCTTGCACCTCCATAGAAAATCCATATGTTCTTCTAAGGTGACTTTGTTTAATCAAGAATGGTACCTGCATGCAGCTTCAGTTCTCTGTTTGTTACAAATAGCTCCTAAACTACATGCATTATAAAGCAGTTTTAAAGCAAGAAAATAGCTTGAAAGGAGTGAAGGCTTAAAGAGAATGCTATCTAAAGAATCGTTCATGCTAGCTCAACAGCTTTTAACACCCCTGAGACTGCTTTATTGCAAACTCAGAGGAATAGGAGATATGGATAATAGCCACTCATGGCTTTTATCTCACCCTCAATCAAAAAGCTTCTCTATCTGTTTTCTATTTTTCACCAATAAGCCAGTCTCTTATGTGCTTGCTGAAGGCAACTGCCCACTTCTCACAGAAACCCTAAAAATAAGATGCAGTGGTGATGCAGTCCTACATAAACAATAGCTTGTTTTACAGAAGAAGTGCTTATTATATACTGTTTATAAACCAATCCCGGATGTCTTGTCTTACAAATACATCTGCATACAGTCACCAGTTCTGGCAAGGACAGCAGAGAGCATGGTAAAGCAGCATAGATCAAGCTCACAACACTCCTACACAGTTCATGAAAATAGGGGGCAAGCAGAAGACTGAGACCCTTGAGTCTTTGCCTTGACCACACTATCCATGGGCTGCAGTATGAGAACACCCTCTATTAAACATCATATGAGACAGGAAAGGCCATATAAATGATTGCAATGAGATAAGAGCTTCCATCAGACATTGCACCTTCCTACATACCAAAGTCAGTCTCTGGATACATCCCACTAGAAAGCAGGATTTATAAGTTCAAAAATTCATGGCACAGAATAGCAATGTCTGTACATTAAAGATAGCTTACAATAAAAATGGATTTGCTCACTTGTTTTCCTGAACCTCTGCTCTTCTTCCGTCTGGAAATTCTTCCTATTTTTAGGATATTTCAGGACATTTTCAGGACTTCCTATCTTTGTTTGGGTTTCTGGACCTCTGGCAGATGCAGTGAGACCTGAGTAGCAAAGCTGACAGACATCACAAATATTCTCACTATATGAGTATACGCTACCATACAACACAGGTACATGGCTACCATCTATCCTTATGCAGGACAGTGACCTGACAGGTACAGCTGTTTTCTCACCCATATCACAGATACCTGAACAAGTGCTTGATAGTTGGTCTTCACGCACAGTAAAAGTCCTACACATTCTGAAAATTTTGGGTTTGTTGAGCACATGCAGGGCATCCAGGGTTTCCACGGGTTCATTCTGGAAACACAATATCGTTATTGTTAGTACACCCAGAAAACCTCAAGCATTACATAAACACTTGAGGTGTGAGGTATAAGTCACTTCTGAAGGCATTTTAAATAAAAGATTTGAGTTGTATGGCCTCTCAGAGCCTCTGCATCACTGTGCTGGCATTGCCACCTAGCAGCAGCATTCCCAGCCACAACCAGGCAAGCAAACAAGCAAACAAACAAATAGTTACCATCTTCTTTGCATTGTAGATGAACTCAAAAGAAAATACAGCTGCAATTAGTTGGCACGCAGCTGTTGAATTAAATCCTTTATTGGCCAGCTAGCAGAGCACTGAATACTGGCTTAAGCAGCAGTAGCTGGATTCAAAGCAAAGGATGCCAAAGAAGGGGTTAAGTCTACACCTGTGTGCATGTTCATAATGTGTATTTTTTCCTGAACACATTATTAGTCTGTTAGCTCATTTAGAGACTATAATGAAGTCATTCCGATGCCACCAGTATATTTTGCCAGAAAGCTGGCAATCTTTAATCTGCTTCCTCTACAGCATCTCACAAAGGAAGGGAGAAACCAAAACACCAACTTCAACTAACAATGAATTTATTTGCAGTGCTGGGTCCCAGCACATGCTGAGAAGAAAATTCTTTTGTTTATTCCCCCTCTCCATCTGATGGGCTTACACAACAAGCAAGTCACAGAGGATTCCTCAATGCAGCACTAAGTCTCCTCACCTTTTACACTCTTCTCATGGTCTGCGCCTGCTTTGAGCTTTCCTTTAGATGAAGCAACCAAAGATAAAGTTGAAAATTCTTTGAAAAAAGCCCTAGCTAATGAGTTGCTGTGCACATATGCTTTCCACATAACTGCCCATTTCCACACTCATATCTTCTTTGTGAGACAACAACAATATGCACTTAGCAGGGATTTCTAAGGGAAGTGTGCTGGGAAACAACGGTTGGCATGCCAACAAAGAGACTTTCTGCAGGAGTCAGGGGCTGTCAGGGATGTGGATGAGGACAGAGACAAAGAGGAGCCAATCCCAATCCAGTCTCACACTCACCGGTGTATGTGCATTTATGGATAAAAACAGGGGATAAAAAGTGCTTCAGTCAATCACTTCTCTTGTTTCCCTATTAAACAAAATTCACTGATGTTTCAAGCTCACATAGACAATATTCAAAGGTTATGTCCATGGGAGCTAAATGAGCTGAGTTTTCCCAGTTAGCTATGACTGGGATGTAAGTCGGTCAAACGAGAGAAGAACAGCTGAGCCACATCTATCCAGCTTGCCACACACAGTGGAACATACATCTTGTAAAAAAGCACCAAAAAGCACCAACAAGCACCTTCGTGAGTCAGTGGCACAGGCTGCCCAGGGAGGTGGTGCAGTCACCGTCCCTGGAGGTGTTCAGGAGCCGTGTGGGCAGTGGGCGTGGGGGGGGTGGGCTGATGGCTGGACTCGCTGATCTTAGAGATCTTCTTTTATTAGAATTAGATCTTCTTTTTCCAGCCTTAGTGATTCTGTATTTCTGTGAAAGCAGAAAGGTGAGTCTGCCAGGAAGCTGAATCTGGGGACATATGGCTACTATAAACCCTTGCAACAATAACCTCATATTACAGCACTGGCAGTATAGCTGAATGCTGGCAGGGCTACTTGCTTTGGTGGATGATGTGCAGCTGCCAGCATCTTGCTGGCACACCACAGCAATCTGAGCATCTCCTCCCAGCACACTGCTGCATCATAGCCCTGAATTACGTTCTTCTGCTCTCCCCCTGTGTGTTGATGTTGGTGAGAGCATCAGTAGTGGGTCTTAAATGCTGATAAAAATGAAGATGCTTGTTCATAGAATCATATCATAGAATCACAGAATGGCCTGGGTTGAAAAGGACTACAATGCTCATCTAGTTTCAACCCCCTGCTGTGTGCAGGGTCACCAACCAGCAGACCAGGCTGCCCAGAGCCACATCCAGCCTGCCCTTGAATGCCTCCAGGGATGGGGCATCCACAGCCTCCTTGGGCAACCTGTTCCAGTGCCTCACCACCCTCTGTGTGAAAACTGTGCTCATAATATCTAACCTGAACCTCCCCTGTCTCAGTTTAAAATCATTCCCCCTTGTCCTATCACTATCCACCCTCATGAACAGCTGTTCCCCCTCCTGTTTATATGCTCCCTTCAAGTACTGGAAAGCCACAATGAGGTCTCCCTGGAGCCTTGTCTTCTCCAAGCTAAACAAGCCCAGTTCCCTCAACCTTTCTTCATTGGAGATGTGCTCCAGCCCACTGATCATCTTAGTGGCCCTCCTCTGAACCCGCTCTAAGAGCTCCTTGTCCTTCTGTCCTGGGGGCCCCAGGCCTGGACGCAGTACTGCAGAAGGGGCCTCACAAGAGTTGAGTAGAGGGGACATCATGCTGATGGAGCAGAAAGCATGGAGAGGCCAGGAGGGCACTATAAGCAAGTGCAGATTGAAAGAGGAAGAGGCAATGAGTCTATTATGGGTTGCTTTTCAACAAAGCAAATTGTTTATTTTCTCTAAATTTATATGTGGCACAAACTGCACCAGTGGGGGGACTGTGATCAGATAAGGAGAAGAAGAATAGACTTGGAGCTTAAAGCATGTGAGCAGAACCAGACAATGACTCTTGTAAGTGGCCCTGACCACCCAGCATACTGGTGGGACCTTTGGGTGGGCTACTTGTAGCTGCAGCCTCCAAGACAAAAGGGCACTCCACTGTGGAGAAAAGGAGAAAGCCAAGGATGGGGGCATTTTCGTACTTGATCACAAGGCACACTTGGCACAGCATGCGCGTACTGTTCATATGGCTGAACCCTGGCATGTTGCCGCTCCCTGTGGTCACATTAGCCTTGAGAGGCCCTGACAGTTTGTGGGCTCCCCCATGCTGAGACCCCAGTGCCTGGGCATACAGGATCCTCACAGAGAGCCTGGGGACAATTAGATGGCTCTGAGAAGTGGCCTTGAAAGCAAATTAAATGAGTCTCAGAGGAACAAAGCTGTGTGCCTGGGCTCAAGAAGAACACAAATAGGACATCTGTTCCCATATCCCAGATGTTTTCTATGCCCTGTGCATTGAACAGAGACCCAGTGCCACTGACCGTTATTAGAGCTATCAGTGTGAGACAGAAGTGCCTCAACATCCACTCAGTGCTTGACAGCAAGGCATGCTCAACTTTGCACTTACGTGCAGCATGTAAGCATTAGATCCATCCAGTTCACCCTGGAGTGATAGAGATACACTATACAGCTTTCACGGATTCAGTGCAGAAGGAAAAACAAAACAAAACAAAACCGTGATTTTGACTAATAGCACAAGGAGCTCTTGTGCTATGATCACACTGTCAAAATAAAGTAGCACCTTCTGGATGTCAAGACAGCTGGAAGCTCTCAGAAAAATTCAGAACCTTCCAGGTCAGCATTTCCAGATGGGAAAAGAAGAGAGGCATATCCAGATGGAAAAACAAACCACAAATAATAACAAAAATAACAGATGTATGGCAGTCCTTTAAAGTCCTGAAACAGTGACTCCTATTGAGGAGCTTTGGTTTTGGCTGAGGAGCATAGCTGCTTTGAGACACTGCATGGGAGAGAGGTGCAGCACCGTGGTGCACGTACAATGTAGATGGTGGTGGATAGGTGACTTTATTGTCACTAGTGCCAAAGGAAATGACTTAGATGTCTGAAAAGCAGAAACATCAACTTCTCTAGGCTAAATGTTCTGTAGCTATCTCAGCCCACCATTCTGGGTAACCACTTGAATGTTCTTCACTCCTGCACTCCCTGGCAGCACCCACAAAAAGCATGACCTGCCACTAATTTTACCAGCAGTCAGATACTCAGATGCTGAATTGACACAATCAGCAGTCAAACAGGAAGAATCTAGCAGTGAAGGGAAATGAAGACTGAGCTCTTAAGGCCCAGGTTAACACTGTTAATCTTAAGCCAGCTTTCTGTTTTTAATATATATTCATTACATCAATTATTATTTCAATGCTGATTAACAAGAAAAATTGCACCAATTTCTTTCTAATCTTGCTAATCATGAAGGAAGTTATTATTGTAAACGCTAGTGAAAGCACTTCTAATTTTACATATGCTACATATATATCCTATAGTGTAAATACATACAAAGTATATTAGTCTCCAATTTTCTATCTATATATGTAGGTCACTCTGGAAGTAATGCCTACTATTTATTCCCATGGAAACTAAAACAGATACAATAACACTATTCAATAGAGCAAATTCTCAGAAACAAAACACTATTTGACAAAACAGGCACCACCATTAGCTGTGCATTTTCACCAGCAATGAGCAAGAGCCTGCATGCCATATACAGATAGGCACATGGCCATCTGGAACACAGCTTGTCTTTCACATCACTGTCACCACTGCTGAAACACACCACTCATCCCTCACTGTGCTCACATCTACTGTTTGATTTCCATCAATGTTCATTAAGTGTCAGTGAATGTCAGTGGGAGCCATTTTTTCCACATGGAGGAATTCAGTGACATACCTTTGCTTCATATGCACTTCCATGTCAGATGTCATTTTGTCAGATTGCCCTACTGCTGCCGTTTGTTGCATGGCAACAAAATGCAATGGAATATGAGTGGGAAGGTTAAATCTCTACTGCCATATCACCAACATCTGCCTCAGATGGGCCAATGAGACAAAATAGGAAGCATTACTTTTAGAGCAGCCCTCATATCCTTTCCATTCAAGATCATGTGAGTTCATAACTTAGTCAAATGTTTCAGCATTATTTGTGACATTTCTAACCCTATTATTTCCTGGCTTCTTGCCATGTGAGGATATATGTATACTAGCAGCAGCATGAACATACAAGAAAAGAGCTATCTCTAAGTCAGAGTACATTGAAAAGATTAAGTTCCAGCCTTCTCATGCTGCAAACTTGGCTAAGAAAGCTCTACATTTAAAAAGAAATTTAAAATGCTGCTTCAAGAATTACTGAAATGTCAAGCAGCATATGAAAGGACTCTTTTCATGTCATCTCTATGCCCTAACTCTTTTTGCATCCCTCAGGATTATCACTTTTTTAATTTTTTTTTTTTTTTAACTTTAAAAAAAGCTCAGTCATCTCAAGTGGATAATTTAAATGCCAAGTCTCTGCCTGGATTCACATTTTCTAGTTCAGTTTTAAATCATTGAAAGCAGATTGAATAGGGTGCCTTGCTTGGCAAGTGCTGCTGTTCACCTACCACCAGAACTTCACTGTGGTCCTCTTCTGAAGGCGTTTACCCATTGCCTTGACAGAGACTACTCAGGAGAGGAAGGATGTTACAGGCCTGCTGTGCATCCTTTTGTCTCATCCTGCTACTAAATCTCTCTGCAAAAAAAAAAAAAAGCCATCAGCATTGTGGGAGCCAGTACTGTTGAAAATTCTGTGGTCCTTTGGACCTTGTAAGTGCCAATTCATGTTTTGCTAACACAAACAAGCAAATGGCTTTTTCCTCTCAAATAACATAATTATTGCTTTTTATTTATTTATTTTGCACGGGACATTAAACTGTTGGACTTGTGTATCATCCAAGATCAAATTAAAGACAGCATGACAAGTTAGTATGTGCCTTCCCTGAAGAATAAGAAAAAACGTTGTTCCTGTACTTGCCAGCACCACCCACTTGTCTTGCCTGGAGGGGCCAAGTGACATTATCCAAGGTGAGCGCAGCTCACAGGTGCTTTCTAGTCCTGGGAATGCCATGATTTGCCTCACTGCTAACCAAGTCTAACCATGGCCATGCATTTTAAGAGTGGAAAAGTTCTCTAACAGCATTCCTGAGTCTCCTTGTTCCCACGTCTCCGCATGTCTTCCCACACCACACTCCCTTCAAGTTGGATCCGCTTTTAGTTTCCTCTGCAATTGGAAAGCAAATATTCCCCTTGGTCTGCTCCCAGCATAACCAATACCAACTCCAAAGTCCTAGTTAACTTCTGCTTTGTTGAGCAGGATATTCTTCCAAACATGCAGCAGTGGACCCAGGGGGCACAGCCATACCCTGCTGAAGAGATAAAAACAAACGCCAGAGTTTCTGCTGTATCAATACAGGTAGTCATGGTTGCAAAGCCATTGCAAGCTTTCTGGGTTTGAACATTTCCACAGTGGATTTGTAGTGCTCACGGAGGCCTCAGCACATTGAAGAGCCCGGCTAGTTGCACACCAAGGACACTGGAAGTCCAGCAGCATCCCAGCTCCATGCTCTCATTGTACAGAGCTCCACAAGACATTTCTCATTACTCTGAGCCCTGCTCCATCCTTCTCCCAAGACTTCTATGACCTGCCCCAGATGCACGTTAAGTGAAAGGGTGGAGGAACACAGCAGTGGTAAAGAACAGAGAAAGTATTAATATCTTCCATGGTCTGCACTTTATTTTCCAAATTAATTTCCAGTCCGACTCTTTAGCTGCAGTTGCTGTTTCCCAGATTGCACCTGGCTTGGGAGTTAAAAACGAACATATTTCTTGTTGCTGTTGGCAAATAGGTCAGACTTGCTTGCTCCAAAGTTTGTACTTGTTATGTATGTACATGTGAGTTTAATAAAGTTTGTTGTCTGTTTAAGCTCTGTTGTTGTCTGCTCAATTGTAGGGAAGTGGGAAGCTGTAACTGTGCCAGAAATTTTCTTATTGAAATCTAACAAAACAGTAAGCAATCTAAACAAACCAATAATATGGCACCCTGTGTCCCCAAAGCAGCACGCACTAAGAGCTTCATTAAAATTGATCTTGAATTCAGCAAGTAAATCAACACTCACCCAAGACAATACATTAAATTAATCAGGCACAAAATACCCCATACAGATCAGCAGGCCAAATGTTTTTCAAAAATAAGTGCAACTGCAACTTTCGGTTCCTGGTCCATATCAAAGTACCATGATGTTTCACCACAAAGCAGCACATATAATTAGCAATCAATTACTCATTAAAATTGCCCCATGAAGCAAGCATGTGAGCACATACAATGCTTCTAATTTCCTCTGGCTCACTGGGCTCTGGCCTGATCTCATTATAAAAGCACTTCTGGGTGTACTGAAAAGCAAAAGAGTTGGTTCGGGCTCAGGGCTCGCTCCCTTGGTTGGGTGAACTTGTGGTAGGGAAAGCCAGCCATGGCCAGGAGCACCAGCTCCCGAATGCTCTTGGGGTTAAGTCCTCTCTCCTGCCAGCATCCCCCACTGGCAAAACTGCCTCTTCTGTAGGATTGTAGACTTTCTGGGTATAGCTCCAAAAGCATGGTCCCCCTCAAATTGTCCTGGCGTACCAGTGCCTGTGTCATTGCAGCAAGGCCCAGCTTCCTCTGGTCTGCAGATGCCTGATGTCCCCAGAGCTCATTGCCATGCACCGAAGAGAAGCACAGACACTTTGCTCAGCAAATCCTCCCCAGCAAGGAAGAACTACTTGTTGCAGTTAATGTGTTTGCAAGCTTTGCAAACTGTTGAAGGATGACTGACAGCACCACTGCAACTTGAGAGTCATATCCAACACAGATAGCGTATTCACACAGATATTGGATATTTGTATTCCATACAAATATGAGGAAGACATCTTTATTTTGAGGATGATGGAGTGCTGGAAAAGGCTGCCCAGAGAGGTTGTGCAGTTTCCTTCTCTGGAGATATTCAAGACTCTCCTGGACATTTTCCTACGTGACCTGCTGTAAGGAACCTCCTTTAGCAGGGGGTTGGACTCGATGTTCTCCAGAGGTCCCATCTAATCCCTACAATTCTGTAATACTGTGATTCTGTGATCCTCTGGCATTATTTCCAGTATTCCCCTGCTCCTGCCTGCTCGGAAATGACCCTCACCCAGCATCTGTCACAGTCAGCCTAACACTTGATTTTCCAGCACCAGGTGAAGCATCTGTGCTTCTGTAGCCACACACTGCTTACCCTACTCTTGTGGTGCCAATGGCTTTTACCAGCAAAGGGCTCCTCCAGGTTTGGAAATCTCAAGGAAACCCAGCAGGTTCCCAGAATATCCACAGGCAAGAATTAAGTAAGTGACACTCACAGGAGCTGTGAAAGATGCAAACATGAAATAGCCTGATCACTACAAAAACAAACTAGCAGGATTCCTCAGGGGCTAATGGGCAGTAAGGAACCATTACTAAGAAATCACACTGAGAAAATAGAGTCAATAACTGTGACTGAAAACCATGGACATACTTAGCAAAACCTGCTGTCTTTAAGAAATATTGCTGCCTCTTAGTGTGATATATCAGCTGAGCAACAGCAGAAGGGCTCACCTGTTTGGGAGGCTGAGCTTGCAGGTTCTGAATCATTACAGCCATTTCTGTGCTATGCAGGAGAGCCCAAGGTTCCAGAAAGCCTGCTCAGACCATGGGCTGGTAATATGGGTTGAAAGACAGCCTTCCAGGGAGAATTCAGAAAAAGGAGCTCAGCCAGGTGAGTCATGGTCTTGTTTTATGCCACTGGCTTTTCAAATAGACACCAAAGGAAAAAAAAAATATTGGCACTTTGTTTGCTAGAAGAACAGCCTAGAAGTATTACAATTAAAAGGAGTGATTGAGCACTGACATTCAGTGTTTCCATTTTTCAACAATTTCTGTGGGGTTTTTTTCTTCTTTTTTTTTTTTTCCTTGTGGTCTTTGTAAAAACACCAGAATAATAGCAATTTATTAAGAACTGGCATTCAATCAAAATAGTTTCCCTTAATGTGAATGCTCTTACTGACATTGTAAAATTTATTTAGAGTTTCTGTTTTTTCTTCTGTTCATTGTTTGGATGTACCATAGGACTCCAATAAAAAAGGTTATTTATGCTAAACAGATGTACTGTGAAAAGCCAGATGCAAAAGGGATGATAACCAGCAGCTGGACAGGCCCTAGCAGATAAGCTGCCTTTGACTGTAGGTTTTCTTGCCATCTGTAGTTGTTATAGCAACTTAAAATAGAACCATAGAACAGAACCATAGAATCATTAAGGTTTGGAAAAGACCTCTGAGATCACCTAGTCCAACCGTCAGCCCATCCTCACCTTGCCCACTGACTATGTTACTAAGTACTACTACCTCTTCTTGAACACCCTCAAGCACAGTGACTCTACCACCTCCCTGGTCAGCCTGTGTCATTGCCTCACCCCTCTTTCTGAGAAATGTTTCTAAATATCCAACTTGAACCTCCCCTGGCACAATTTGAGGACATTACCTCTCATCATATCACTGATATCTGAGAGATGAGGCTGACCATTGCCTTGTCATGACCTCCTTTCAAGTGGTTGTAGAGATTGATGAGGTCTCCCCTGAGCCTCCTCTTCTCCAGACTGAATAATTCCAGTTCCCTCAGCCACTTCCCACTAGACCTGTGCTCCAGACCCGTCACAGATTTATTGCCCTTTTCTGGACATGTTCCAGGGCCTCAATGTCTTTCTTGTAGTAAGGGGTCCATAAAACTTCTGTCATTCACTCTGCTCGCAAGTACACAGAAATGCCTAAGGCAGAAGTCAAAGTCTGACGAGTGAAGTGTCCATCAGCTCTAAAGTGCTGTGCTTTCTGAGAATCCTCATATCTCCTAATGGCTTTCTCATTTGAAAAAGAAAATAAAACGAGTTTAAGACAAACCAACATGAAAAGCCTAGGATAATCTAAGAAAGTTGAAGTGCTGCCTGGATTTATCTCAAACATGTCCAGCTCCAGAGCTAGTCCTTCTAGGCCAAGTGGAGTATGTCTTGCCGCTGCCTAATGCTTGTAGATGAAGCAAATACATAATCTATTCCTATTCAGAAATGTTTACAGAAACACAGTGTGCTTACAGCAAGGTGCACTCAAACTGCGTTCCCTGGTGCCTCAGTTGGACGCAGGCCCATATTACAGTGCTAAAGATCAAGAAAGAGACAAACACATGGAACCACACAGTGTCCAGAGCTGCCAGACACCTGATCCCTGTGCAGTAGGCAAAGGAGGATGCAGGATGAATGGTACAGGTGTTCTATGTGAGGTTCATGATTTCTTCTCTCTTTTGACCACCAAGGGAGCCAGGGCCCAAAGAGTAGGTGGTCTGAATCACGCGTCACTCTTTCAGCCAAAGACATCAAAGTGGGTGAGCAGGATACAGCTGGATACTCCTACTTTCTCCTAAATATGAGTGGTGCCTCTGGCTCTCTTCCACAATTCATTCCATTGACATTGTTTGGTCTTCATCCTATAAAGCATTCATTTAACTCGGAGGGGAAGAAAAAGTCAATTAAAAGGGAAAAAAAAAAAAAAAGAAGCACAACAATGCATTTTTAACATATTGTACCAAATAGAAAGCTGGACCAGGTGCAGACTCATGATTAGAATCAAGTGATGGGAAGAGGTCCAAAGCGTTCAGCTGAACTGATTGCAAAGCCCTGGCTTTCAAGACTGTATACAATAAAGCAACTCATTAATAGCTCGACTTTCACCTTCCTGGCAACAGATGAGTCATGTATTTGAGAAGGTCAGTGCCTTGGATTTTAAGAATGGAAGAGATCGGGATCACAGGCCAGACAATTTTTTTCAGCATTAAGATAGCATACGGCTAATAATTCTGTCTACCTACTGCCTTAGTAGCTTCTGCAACACCAGGTCAGAAGGGAACCACTGACCCAATGTACAGTTAAGTGTATCAGCCTCAGTTATAACAGCATTTTGGTAAGATCTGAGTATGTATTGCCTTTCTTATGTATCTCACTTTCCTTATCTGTGGCCAAGCTCTCCACTTCATAGAAGAGATTACATTGGAATAAAGTGATCTGTGTTTGCAAGATAGGCACTGTCTTTTCATTATCTCTAAAGCCCCAAGTCAGCAAAGTGATTAATCTTCTGAGAAATGCTCACTCCTTTTTGTAATGCCATTTGATGTCACACTTAGAGCATCAACAAAGCAGGAGAAGTAATCATTTAAAGTATGAGGTAATTTGAACTGATTATTTGAGCAGTCCCAACAATATTTTGACAGCTATTTTCAAAGCACAGGGAAGCAATTTCTTCACTGCATGATTAGACAGAGCAAGAGAACTCCACAGTTGCAAAGCTCAAAGTTTCACCGTGTTTTTTGGGGTATGTAATGAATGCATGTTGTATTATATGTGTTAGCACATAGCTTGGACAGAAATGATTGATAAATCTTCTTGAAACCAATTAAGGGGGAAAAAATAGATAGGAGAGGACTATGTCAGGTCCTTCCTCCGCACAGGAAAGTAAGATGCATCCAGGGAAGCTTCCAAATAATACACTCAATTTTCACATACCTCCTCCACCCACTCATTATGGGGTCATTGGAATGACTTTGCTAGCTTCTAATATTTCACTGGCAAGAAAGATTCCTGGGAAGTAAAGAAAGTGTCCAGGTGACAGAATTCCAGATATTCACCCTTCATATCTTCTCCTTCAAAAATTTTTGGAGAGAGAAAATGCAGATCAGCCTCCAAGCTACATCTTCTTTCCTGAGGTAGAATTGTGGTCCTTTTTCTCAATACTAGGTTTGGAAGACATCTCTGACCCCTTGGGAGAGAAAAGAAAACCACAGACTTTCCCAGAATAACCACATATACCCAAGCTTCCCTTCCCTAGAGGAGAAGAAGAGGGACTCAAAACCTCTAAGATTGTTTTAGAACTCCTATGGCACTTAGCCAGAAATTTAAAAAAGAGTTCATGTGGCCATAAATCAACTGAACTGGTCAATGTGCAGAGACAACTGACCAAAAAGACTCACCCAATGCTAGATGATTCACATTTCTGAGAAAGCCATGAAACAAAGGATTTTGCCTTAAAAAGCAATGGGTTGCTTGACTTTTCTTAGAGTCATAACATACTGCATGAACTTTTATGATTACAGAGACAAGCATAACTGTATTAATGAAGAAACTACTTCCAAGTGTATGCGGGTATTTCCTTCAGTGCTGGCAAAATGACAAGTACACACCAGGTGACCAAAACCTCAACATCCTACACACATAGCCAAAAAAAATTCTTGCGCAAATATTCTCAGAAACTCTTCTGTCCTCCTGAAAGATAATGACTAGAATATTTTTGCTTGTTGTATGTCCTATCCCCATGGATTTTTTATGTTGGGAAACCGTGTATCTGCCTCCTTTAAAATACAGTTCCTTTCCATGTGACTATGGAGAACATTCTTCTGGAGGCAGAAGTAATGATTCTGATTGTCTCAACTTATATTTTAATAGCAATTGACTTCCAGAGTAAGCAAAGCCATTTTGAGAAATCAGTAGTCCTGAAGACACATACACTCAAAATAGATTCACAAAAAGATGTTTTGGAATAGAGTAGGTACCTTATATTATTTTTTTAGGAATAAACATAGATACCAGCAGCAAATACTAGGGAATGTCAAATATGCTTAAGAATACTGTATCTGATTGGATTCTCCATTACTTGTAGACATGCTATGAATTGAGAAGAAAGGACTCTCATGTTGTTTCCTACATGTTCTAGTCTGCTCTTAGCTAACAAACAGCCCTCTGTGTTATCCTTGCCTCTGCTGTCCTGGGTTAGACTCGCCAATGTTGTATTTTAAACATTTTCGCAGGAAAATATCCTTATGCTCTCCTCTCTGTTCAGCAGGGTGGCAGGATCAAGTTTCCAGATGACCTTCAGTAATCTATCACTTAAAATGTCAGTAACTCACACAGTCCTGTGACTAGAGATACTCACAGAGTCTGTAAGGCACGCTGTTCTGTGGCCCATTGCATGGTAGATCCCGTGAATGGAGAATGAGGACTAAGCAGTGTAAGGTTCAGGCCCACATTGTACGACATATGGTCACAAGTTGTGAGAAAGTTGCTAAAGTCTGGAGATTGCCTCTCTTTTCTAGCAGACACATCCTAATTTATGGCAATGGAAACGCCTTTGAAGATGCTATTACTGGTGCTTTCTGGGTTCTGTCTTTTCTACATAACAAAAATTGAAGATACCCACCTATGAAATCTGTATTCTCCATTGGGTCATCACAGCATCAGTGAAGCAACCCTGAGCATGATTTTTGGCTGTTGGGTCATGTCATTACATACAACTTCTATGCCGTCTGGGAGTAAAAACTGATTAGTTCATAGATTGATGGCTAGCAGGTTGACAGTTAGTGGGCTTAATGCAATAGTGATGCAGGATTTTGTGAGATTACTTGAATGCCTCTACTTGTTTTAAAAATCCTATTCAACTTCTGGTTACACTGCTTAGTGAGGCAGCAATGCAAAAGTATAGGTAAGAAGCAAGGTATTTTACAAAACCACAAGACAAAATCTGGAGTGTCACAGATCAGACTAAGCAGAATTATGTGGAGTTATAGGAGGTGGCCCACGTGTATCTGATGCCACTTAGTGTCCAGGAAAGAGATCATGCAAGGTAGTTTTCCAACATAGCATAGCACTGGGAGTAAGTTACCCAACATAGCCCTTCTAGTTTAATACTCTAAAATTCCTTCAAGCTTCATATAGGGCCTAGGGCAGAAATCTTAACCTTTGCAAAAAAGATTCATTCTGTACTGGTTACTACAATAGATAAACACTTCAGAGTGTTTTTATTATTAAAGTTGCCCTCTGTCTTCCTGAAACTAAGAAATTTGCAAGAATCAACAAGTCAGAGAAGGCATCTCTTGCTTCGTGAACAATGCAGTTACTCTGCATTACAAGGTTTCACTAGTGCTTTTTAACTACTGGGTGCTTTCTAAATTGGAGACCAGACACACTGGTCAGCAAAATGAAAAGACAGAGCTTCAGGCAGTATTCAGTTCATAAGTACCTGCCAATTTGTTTTGCAGTTGCACTGTTATTTAAAAATGACAATGCTGAATTAAAAGTTTCAGTTGGGTACGGAACTTTGCAGCTCCATAGCAGATCTGCCAGGGCTCTCTATCTGCCAGCCCATAAAACATCCTGCGATCAAGCGAGCCAATATAAATTAACTGGGTTTGTGGTCAAGTGGCATTCACAGCTGAATTATGTGTAGAAATCCTGAGAAGGAACAGCAGCAATATCCTTTATACCTGTAAAGTATACTGAAAATAAAGAAATAAATACTCAGGAAAAAAAATAGGACAAATACACTCACTGTTCTCAAGTTCTTTTTTATGAGGTTGAGCAATATTTATTTGAAAACTGTAAAACCACAAGTACTTGGCATCTGCCCTCTTTGATCACAGCATAGTTTAATGTAGGACAGGGGCATCATTTAGCTGCTTTTAGCAAAGTTAAAATTGGCCCTTTGAATCATTACATTTTTCTCTCAAACCCATCTGCACATGGATGTGCTGAGCCACCGCTGTATTTTTAAATGAATATATACACCTCCTCATGTTTTCTTCCTTGGCTTTCCAATTTTGTGAAGAGACAGCTGAAGTCAGTTGATCAATCACTGGCAAAAATGGCTGAAAAGTCATCAGCACACATGGCCACAGATGTTGCTTTCTTTGCCTTAGCTTGCAAAACTATCCAGTTGTCATCCAGCTTCCAGATAGGTAATGAAGATCGATTAACATTGTTTTAATAGATTGAGATCATCATTTCAACAGAGCTTGTGGAGAATCATCATTATTTTATTAGGCCAAACCAGGCATCATTGCAGTTTTCCACTGAGAAAAGAAAATGATCTTGGCTTCAGAAGCAGTTTTTCCTCACTAAAGGCTAAACCAAAACAAACCAAGACAGTTCTTCAGGATCTGTCCAGAGATGATTTACTCTTAAGACAGACAACTTGTTCTAATGACTTTCATCACAAAACAGTGTTTTCATATTCATCTATCTGCTACTTCTGCTTCCCTGTATCAGGTTGGCCAGTACGCATGGCTATAAACTGTGAAGTGGCCTGGTCCTCTGTACAAAGAGAAAGCTGTGTTAATGACCTAGGGACAGCTGATTACTTGACTTGCAGCCATTTGGTGCTTTTCCTCTTAAAAATTGTCCTGAGCCATGGGTGATCTCAGGTGTCAGTAGCTCTTCCAACCTGTGTCTGCTTTCAATGGGGTAAAGAACATGGCCAGAGTGTATTTGTATTTCAGTGAGAACCAGCTCCTGAATGGTTCTGTTCTCAAGAAATTCACTTCATCTAAAAACTGACCTTCATCAAACAAATATCATTTCATATACGTATTTTTCTTTGTCAGCAAAGCTAAGGTTTTAATAGAAATGTTTCCTTTTCAAGACAAATATTCCATACCCTGATGGTTGTGGTATTGCGTTTGGCATGTGGAGTCCTAAATTCAAGTCACTCAGACTGAAGCACAGTAAAGGTTTGGAAGAAAAAAAATTTTCAGGCAAAGCAGGGACTTGAAACCAGATTTCTTGTATGCCAAGCCAGTATCTCAATCATCAGGCTTTGAATTATAGAGGTCTTGTCCATGTGCCAGCCAGCCCTGAAAGCAACTGTGGGAGGAAACTTTCAGACCAGTTCTAATCACTGTAGTAGGAAGCAAAATGACACTGGATTTTATTATATCTGGCTCTACAACCTTGGCTCCTTATGAGATATCCTAATGCAAGCTTCTTCAGTTGAGGGCCTGAATCATGTAACTGATTTCTCCCCTCCCATCCTGATGGACAGGAGGAATATTAGTATCATTTTTGCTTGCCTCATAACAGGAAAAACTTTTTTAAAGGAGCAATCAGGCACTGGAATGGTCTTCCTAGGGAAGTGGTGGAATCACTTTCCCTGGTGGTGTTTGAGGAACGTGTAGATGTGTTACTAAGGAACATGTTTTAGTGGGCAACATTGGGGGTAGGTGGACAGTTGGACTAGATGATCTTAGAGGTCATTTCCAACCTTAATGATTCTATGACTCTACATTCAGTGCATGACTTCTATGAAATTAACTTGGACTACCCAGTGGAACAAAGATTTTTGTTGTTGTTAAAGCTGGGTGCCCACCTCAGTGAAATTCAGTAATGTAAGAACTGTTTCCATATATTGGAAATTTACTAGTTTCAAATATTCCAAAAACACTAGAAACATTCCAGTACTACAGAAACACCTAGTATTGGAAAAATACAGACGTCAGAAACAGCAAAAACTGACCTATTATAGACATATGCCCATGGTTTCCATGTTTGTGTTCTCTAGCAGAACGTAGATCCTATATGGCGTGAAAAGAAAATCATTGTTTCTTGGTGACTTATATCTTAGAATGTTTCCATCCTAAATCTCTTCACCTTTCTCAATGAAGAAGAGTGTCACTCAAACTTATTACCTTCAACTGCACTGCAACAGTCCCGTGCATGTAATCTTGGAATAGAGGAGATCATGAAAGTCATGCACCCGATGTCTTGCACAAGATTTCCAGGTCAGTTTAGCTTAATGCAAGTTATATATGTATATACATATATATATATTTAATTTTTTTTTTCTGTAATAGTGATTCCTGCTCATAAGAATAAATATTTATCTCCTGAGAGATATTTTGTATCACTGGATAAACTGGAAATGCCCCTTCGCCATCTAAGAAAAAACAGCATTAGGTGTGCTATTAGGTTTGTTATCCTCTGTGTTATGTTGAGTGGGACAGATGGACCAATTCTTTGCATAATGGAGTGTCACTACTCATTTATTCACACAACCCCTTCTAGTGGGAGTAGCTGAAGTCTTGAAGCAGCCCCTCCATAGCAGCACTGAGGGGCTTTGACTCATCCCAGTGAGATACAGAACACCTACCAGAACTGACTTTGTACTTGTTTGCTGCAGGCTCCCTGTATGATGGGTAAAAGAAAGGGATATGGACAATGCTGTGTGCAGTACACTAACAGCTTCTTTTATCTGTTGATTCTACAAGACAGCTCATCAGAACTTCTCAGTCCCACCTACAGTCTTATTAAAACTGCATCAGAGTAGCCAAACGATGTCACTTTTGAGGTAAAAATGAAGTCCCTGGAGCTTCAAACTTATCTGGACACAAAAGAAAGAGTTACCCCTTTTGCTGAACCAGTGTGACCCTCTTCCCTTTAAGCCCTAGCCCTCCTTGAATCCCTGCACATAGAATCCTTGAATCATAGAATATCCCAAGCTTGAAGGAACCCACAAGGATCATTAAGTCCAAATCATGGCTCCCCACAGGACTACCTAATACTCAAACCACATTTTTGAGAGTACTGTCCAAACACTTCTCGAATTTCAGCAGGCTTGGTGCTGTGACCACTTCTCTTGGGAGCCCATTTGTAAACTCGGGAAATGGAGATGATCATCAAGACTAGCTGGACGTATCATTATTTCCATAGAATCACTGCCAGCCAGTTGATAATACGTACGCAAAGTTACCTCCGGGATTCTGAAAATGTCTATCCTTCTCCTGAGATTGTGAACAGGCCTTCTTCTCATTGCTGAAAGGTTAATAAAGTGGCTGGCCTCTTCTCACATACAACGGGGCTGTTATGGCCATTCGCAATTGCCCCTCCAAACCTGTGCTACCAGCCATACTCTTAATGACAGAAGAATGCACCAGTACTACCTGATGGCTTCAGACAGCCCAAAGGCTGGGCTTGGTCTACATAGTTCTATGTCGATGTTAGGAGACATTACGGTGGTGTTTTTTCTTCACTTGCTGATCTTTTTAATTTTAAAGGTTAGATGCCTTCCCGTATTCTGTAGCACTAAGTCCCACATACCATACTGCCACCATGAGAAGATATCCAGAGGCATGTCCAAAATGTCAGCAGGCAGCACAGACAAACAATCAAACAAAATATTTTCTCTCCCACGCTTGGCTCTTATGCCTTCAGAGGCAGCTTCCAGGCCACCCACAGATTCAGGTTCTTTCGCCTTTCCCTTTCATCCTGCCTACCCCTTTCATCATGTCTGTCTCTCTTGTCACTCCTGTTCCTGCTTTTTTTTCTCAGTCCTTTGCAGGAAATACCTAACAAATTTCTGACTGAGCTGGAGAGTTGTATAGAACTGATCACCAACTGGCAGGTACTAAAGGGAGACAGCTGCAATTCAAAGGAACAGTAAGTCCATTAACAAAGGCTGGAGTATCCTTGTACAGTGATTGTAACATTTAAGCTTATCCCAAAATTCACAACATACCTGGTCTGCTTTTACAATGAGCAGCTCTCGTGTCAGAATAAAAATTGCACCACAAATTGAAAGGATGGCCAGCAGCCAAGTGAGAATATACTTAACACTTCTCTATTAACAGCAAGGGCAGCAAAGCTATAAAGGAGTTATTGCTAGTTCAGTAAGTTTACAGCACAGAAAAAGTTGCTGCTTTTCTGCTGTTAAAGAAAAGCCTTTGAACAAAGGAAGGAGACAGAGTGATGCATGGATTTTCCCAAGTTGGCAGTACCACGGAGGTAAGGCACTAGGTCAGGGTCCAGTCTGGATCAAGGCATCCCACATGGTCCCTCAGAGAACATCCACTCTCCTAGGCAGGGAGAAAGACAGACATCAGAAGAAACACAACAACACTGCACTGCAGGGGAGGCAAGGAAGGTAGCCAGTGGTCTGAGTGGGAAGAAAACCAAGGAAAGTCAGCTGCCTCGGACACAGGAGACAGAAAAGACTGAGGATGTCAACACAGATGAGGTGCTGGTGAAGAGGAGAGGGGGTGGAAGGAGGGAAGGCTCAGCCCAAAAACAGATTCCCACATCTGGCCAAGACACTGATCCTGGCCACATGAGGTCTGTGTAGGGAGGAGGAGTGGAAAAAAGGAAAAATAATGGTCCCAAAATTAGCTAGGGAGACATGCACAGGAATGGTCATCAAGATGTAGACCCAGGTGTGTATTTCCAGCTGCTTAGCTGCTCTTTGGTGATGGTTTGTGGACACGTGCTGAGCTGTTCCCACAGACAGCATGAGTTGGTTGACCCCATCTCCAATGAAAGACAGGGAAACCACCTCTGTTAACACCAAATGGTTTGGGTAGGAGGGTACCTTAAAGCCTACCCCAACCCTTGGCCATGGTCAGGGCTGCCGAGAGCCCCATCCAACCTGGCCTTGAGCACCTCCAGGGATGGGGCACCACAGCTTTTCTGGGCAGCTGTGCCAGTGCCTCACAGCCCTCTGAGTGTAAAGTTTCTCCCTAACATCTAACCTAAATTTCCCCTCTTTTAGTTTAAACCATTCTCCCTTGTCCTATCACTATCAGATCATGTAGAAAGTTTGTTCCCTTCCTGCTTGTAAGTTCCCTCCAAGTACTGGAAGGCCACAGTGAGGTCTCAGGTTTAGCAGGTTGAGTAAGCACACCTGGGCAGGGCATTGGGATTTGCTCTACTTTAGTAGAACTTTAAGTAATTTATTTATCCATGTTCTTGGATTAAATTACCTATAAAAGGTTTCATGAAAGGTCTGTAGCATCCAAGAGTGAAAAGACTGACTCTGGGTTCTTCTATAGTCAGACAGGTGTAAATATGTAACAAAACAAAACAAAACAAAACAACAACAACAAAAAAAAAGGCAACTAGAAGAAGTCCTTACAGCTTTGGTAGCTTTTAGAATCCTGGAAAAATAGCAGGTGGTTTCAGGAAGGAGAAGAAAGGTTGCAAACTGTTGAAAGTACAAAGCCAGGCAAATAGTAGATGAATACGAAGCCAGAGAGGGATTCATGTCAAGAAAGCAAATTGCAATTTAATTCTGTGGTGTTACTATAATTTGAGTTGATTTCAGTAGACAGATGACCTCTCCATAGTATTTGTCATATCCTTGCAATCTCTCAATTAGCTGCTGCCAATATCTAGCCCAGGTGGCTAAATGTATAAATAAGCTCTTGAGTTATCACTGATTATTTGAAAATATTTTGTATTAAAACTGTGTGTGCAGAGACTGTAACTAAACAACAACAAAAGGTATTCAATACTTCTAACTGCTGTAGCTGTTTTTCTTCCAAACCAGGTTGGAAAAAAAAAAAAAAAAAAAAAAAAAGAGAGAGAGAAAGAAAGAACAAAAAAGGAGGTGGAATTAAAAACTAACATTAGTCCAAACCCTTAGAGAGCAACATGTAACAGCTTGAGACAAGTAAAGCATGCAGAATTTGGCACTGAATATAGTGCTACAAAACAAGGAACATACACTTGAGTGCATTTCCAGATCTCCAAGGAAGAAAAATACCTAATGCCCAGAGTGGATTAGCTGAAAGGATCCTGGACTGCTAGATGTATTTCCCAGAGAAAGACTTTAGCAGACTCTTGAAAGTGCAAGAGGTAACCCTGGGAGCAGATCCCGCTCTCAACAGTATGGCAAGAATGGGGCCTAAACGCTCACTGATTGTATCAGAGATAATACAGCAGAAAGCAAGGCCCCTTTGAGAAGTTACATACATATATTCCCTTCCAGGTCCTGAAATAAATAGACAAAGGAATACATATTTGCTAGTTTATCAGTTTTAGTATTTCCTGCTGTCCTTTTCCACCACTGGTAAATGAGATTTGTCTCTGCTACTCATGGGCACCATGAATCTTTTCAACCAAAAAGAGCATCTTGGTCAGTTTCTCCCAAAACTCAAGATACCATGCACTTGATTCAATAAGGAATAGCAGCTTTTCCCAGCCCTGTGATTTAGTCATTCTAATTTATGGTTCTGACAACAACACAAGGAATCATTTTTTTCCCTTATCTTTTGAATATAGGCCTAAATGAGAAGAAATCCCGTCTATTTCTGAGACCTCACATGTGGTTTCCTGCTTTCTATAGGTAATAATGCTGATATCCTTGTGTTCCACATCAGAAAAATGAAACGTTTGGGTCATTAGCAGATAATATAACAAGTTATGCGGTAGGAACAGACATCTTAATTATGGATGTAAAACCACCACTGAGAACTTGTGGGGAACAAAACTTGTGCTGCTACATGACTTCTCCACATTTTGTGTGAAATTTATACATGTGGAAAATGTGTTCCTTGGACCACAAGAAACTCTACAGTCCTGGGTTCCTTTCAGAAAAAGAAACCTGAGAAGGAAAAGGAAACCATTTGCCATCTTGTTTAACATGGCTAATTATGATTTCAAGTCAAAAGGTATTTCAAAAGACTCTCCGGTGCCATGCCAGCATGGGTTTAATGTTGGGTCGAACCGTGGGAGCAGATGTGGAGTGAGACTCTTCACTGAAGGAGTTTGTTACATTGCCTCTCAGGAAATAGCCTCAGAACTGGGATACTGAGACAGGCATTTGGTTTTGGTGACAGTCCCACTTACAAGTACATTGCCAAGCAATAGTCAACACACACCAAATTTATCCAGGAGGAATATTTTTTCACCCACATTGTTGGCATTACAGGTTTGAAATCCAAGGCAACCGAGGGTATCAGTAGAAGAATATGAAGATCTATGGCCTGCCAGAACAATTCTTAATATTTGCAGCCAGCTCCTGGGAGATTCACATGGCTCCTTCCTGGGGTATTTACTAGCCTCTCCCATTGCATCTTACTGGGGACACATTGGATACAGAGCCTCTAGGAAATCTCTTGGGTTACCACCACTGCCAGAGGAATTCATCTGGCTTACAATGCACCCGGTTGCTGACTCCAAGAGGCTCCCAGGAGAAAAAGGGAAGCCAACACAGGCCTCTGCCATGAGAATACTTCTCACAGTCTGCTCCAGCAGAAATAGACCAAAGCAGCAATTTCATGGCAACTTCCTACTTTTCCTGGATGCTTTTAGGGACACATGGACATGCCTGGATGCATGGGCTGAGTAATATAGAAGCAACCCAAGAGTTGTCCACGAGTTTGAAGAACTGTTCTGGCTATTGCAAGCTACAACTTATTGAGTGGTTAAGGTTATTGTGGCCTGCCAGGCTGAAGGTCAGGCTCCCCAGTTAGAGCTAAAACAGCACTAATCATAAGGACCAAGTATGAATCTCATTGTGTTTCACTTAGTGCTCAGGGCAAGTCCAGGCAAACTGGCATCTCTTGTTGTGGGGTTGACTGGGAAG
The DNA here is from genome assembly GCF_951394365.1 of Tetrao urogallus. Classification (NCBI taxonomy): domain Eukaryota; kingdom Metazoa; phylum Chordata; class Aves; order Galliformes; family Phasianidae; genus Tetrao; species Tetrao urogallus. The sequence continues at coordinate 89,534,660 of NC_136813.1, forward strand.
CACAGTTTCAAGCTCCTTCCTCTGCATCTTGGAAGGGATGATAGCTTCAAAATATGGGTTTTAGGAGGAAGACAGCAGCGTCTTTACTCCAAATGGCTCCTACATGGGATCTCTAGATCCTAGCTCTAAATTAGAGCATTGAAAGTCACACCCACTTTATAAGGCAATGAAATTCACTCAGTGTCTAGCTTAGGTCTCAGTTGTGGTTATCTGGAGATGTTCCTCAGGCAAAAACAAAGGTAAAATTAAAGAGAGGTAGTAGAGACAAAGAGTGTTCCTGCCCTGCAGATCACCAACAGTTATGGTGATGCCTGAATGACCCTGAACAACCAGGTTGTAGGCCACGCAGAACACAGCTCAACCAGAACTAACTTTGGTGTTTCACTGCCATTCATTTTTTATGATCACCCTGTGGCTCATAGCTAGGACAACCACGTTCTTCTTCAGTGCTCTCTATTTCAAGCTTTTTGATAGCCCTGAATAAGGTGTCAGAAACAAGATCCCCTCACTATGCAGTGAAGCTAGCCAAGTCAGATGCAAACAGACAACCTGAGAGAGGTAAGGAAATACTACAGAAAATATATCTATCTACCAATAGCTGAAGAGGTAGATCTGAATTCATAAATACACTAAAAAGTTGCTAATCTCCTTTCTTTACATTAATATTTAACTAGAAATGGTAAGAAAATTCATTTATGTGCTCATCAAGCTGTGAAAGCTATTGTAGAAGAGCATGAGAGAGATTAAGTGAGATACAAACACATTTTCTTAGCTATGTGGTGTTCATGCTAATATATCAAGGGAGTTACTCAATCGGCCATGCCAATAATTCTTCCTTATTTGTGAGGGACTAAAGGAACTGGAGTGCTAGAGGAGAACAAAATGCAGATTTTCAATAAAAGGGGAGGTTCTATTATTACACTGGGCATCTTGATTGTGTCTCTTCCTAAATGTACATATTGTGCTTTCCACAATGGGTTCTGATCATGGTGGTGCATTTAGATGCTTTAAAAATAAAACCAACAAAAATTACAAGCAATTAACAACAAATTGAATGGTCCCTAAAATTACCCCCTTGTAAGTCTGACTGCTGTATCTAGCAGTAATGGAGCAAATATTAAGAAAAATAAATTACTTAACATCTGGAAAATAACAAACTATTGAGAAATACATGGCACAATAAATCTGTTAAAAAAAAGATATGGCTGCCTCCTTTGACACAAGAAAAAAATGCCTGTAAGAATACACGAAGCAATACATGTATTACAACTACATTAGCCGCACAGTAAAACATTTGTTCCAGCGTGAAATAAAATCTATGGTTTTGGTTCTTTTTTCCCATAAAAGTGGAATGAAAATAATTGTGTTTTTTGGCAGTAAATTATTTCAGTATCACAGCGTCTAGATAGGAAAGAAAAATACTAAGCTAGTCTCATGTCAACCATGGGGCTAGAAATGCCTAAGACATCAGTGTTGGACCATGTGCTGCTTAACAGAGTATTTCATTTTGGAGCACTTAGATCTTTCTTTCTATCTCCTAGTAATACCATGTGAAATTTGCCAGAAATACATTGCTCTGTGCGGATATTTTCATTGTCTGGAGCTGAAGTACAGGAGGAAGAAAGGGAGGGAGAGAGCTATTTATTCTCTCCATATATAAATTCAGCTTCTGAAGGTTTGCATAACAAAATTTGCTTAACACTTTTTAATCATGACCTGGAAAGAGAAATTCACAAATGAGGAAATCAAGCTGGTACTACCTTACCTCCCACTTACATTGCCTTCTTCAAATTGCCAGCAATAAGTCCTTCCAGAGCTAGCCCACAACGCAGTAAAGCACTCGCACGTATGTTCAGCTATTGGTGCAGCCAGTAGTCACTGAACTTAAGTAACTGCAGTTATGCTTAGAGGACTTTTCATATCATGAAGATGCAGTAGCTACTCAGAATACTCTCCTCTATGCAAGGTCACAAGAGAAGGTGCCAAGATGTTTATTGCCTACAAGAAAAAAAGAACACCGCCATGGATTTCATGAGTGATCATTGAGAAGAATTAGCATGAGTTCCTGCTGATTGGAATATTTAAAATCAGACGAGACTAAACTGTAGGGATTAACATTGTAAAGAACAGTCCATCCTCGTGCAGGTCTGAAATGACAGTTCTCAAGGATCTGGGCAGTTGGCAACCAAGACCGAGATATATTTTATAAATTGGACTTGAGAAAGAAAATCTTCCACAGAAGGCAACAGCAAGCCCCAGTGTCTTCTAGCCCCACAGGGAAAAACGTGGTATGTGAATCCCACTGTGATAAAAAATAACAAAAAAAAGAAAAGCGGTGCCTGTCTTTCCTCTATTTATTAATTATTTGATTTATGAGAGTTTCTAAAAATAAAGAAAGTACCAAAACGTATGACTGACCAGTGTCCTATGGCTTTCTCTCCCATGTGGAAATTTGAAAGTGTTTCATCAATTATTCCATATTATGTGAACTTGATAGGACTATTGGCAATAGCATAAACAGTTCTGCTCCACAAGGGATAATTATTTATTTCTTACTGAACTCAGACGGGTAAATTGGTGAGAAGCAGAAATGGAAGGTCATTTGTCAGCAGCACAGAAAATAAAACATTATCTGTAAACTCAGAGAGATACTGCAAGGATGACTAGGCATGTTGGGCAGCTTTAGCAGCTGATGGAAATAAAGGAGATTTTTGTTACGTCTTACAAATACGGCAGTGCCCTATCCTCCAGAACTTCAAGCAAGAATGGCAGTATAATTCTCACACTTAATTATCTAGCAGATAATAATAAAATCCTCATATAATTTCAAATAAATTTGAAATAGTAATCTTGTCTCGTATTTATTTGTAGTAAACCTAAAGACTGAGGACAGAAAACACTGCGTGCCAAGGGGATGTTTAATTTGACCAAAAGAAACATCTCCATTTTCTTTTAAATAAAATTCAAGCACGCTATGTACTGTTTGTTGCTCTGAATTTCGAACATGGGAATATTTCAGTTAAGGAGTGGAAGCAAAATGTTTCTTTTATTTATTTATTTATTTATTCTATTTGGGGTTTGTGCTTTTGGCTAAAGGAATTGGGTGAATTTGACATGACACTTCATGAAAGATGTGGGAATGCTAAACAGAAGTAAAAGAGTGCCTGAGAATGATCCAGCAGTTGGCAAATAACTCTTGCAGTGGCAGTGTTAGAGACCTCATGCTATCTGGCTCACAGGAATAGAAGATGGATAGGCCATAGAAAACAACCAACTCTTTTAATCCCTGTCACCAAAGCTGCAGCAACATCCAGTGGCTGGGAGATGGATCAAGACAGTCGGGAATGGTTCAGAAAAAAGTGAGATGCACAACAGCACCCAGAGAGATCTAGAACTTGGGGAACCCCAGGCAGAAGTACCACAACAGCCAAGTTCAGTCCAGAGGCAGCCTGGATATCTCAGCCCCAATGACAGGGCAGCTCCAACCTGCATGCTGGTCTCACTCTTCTAAGATCCCAAATTCATCAGTATCCCTTTCTCCATACTGGTACAACCCTTGCAATAGAAAGGATGAAATGCCGCTGCTGCTTTGTGGGTTTACTCCTAGTTGGAAGTGGCTGTAGGGCTAGGGAATGTATTTAACCTTTAGTCCTGTTTCTAGTATGGGATTATTCCTGTAGCCATGAGCCATGTGCATGTACATGACCGCTTTGCTGAACTGAATCCTATGTCATGTCCTTCCTCTCATCTCAGACACTTTCCTTCAGCTGTAATCCATGTGAGCACACTAGTAGTACGCAATAAGCTTGAATAAGTACAAATTATTGAGCTGGTGTTTGGCTGGAAGAAAGCATGGAGAAATAGAAAGGTTAAAAAAAAAAAAAGACAAAAATGGAACATGAGGGGGATATAACAAATGTCAGTGCACACAGAATGTGAATCACAGAACAGCCCATGTTGGAAGATAAACCTTGAAAGATTATCATTAGGTCCAACCTTTTGTGGAAAAGAGAGTTTAGATGAGATTGTCCTGCACCCTGTCCAGTTGTGTCTTAAAATTCTCCTGAGATAAGGACTACCTAACTTCCCTAACTAACTGGAGAAGTTGTGATCAATTGCAAAAAATGTCTTTGTTACGTCAAGATGAAATCTCTCCCACTTATATCTATTGCCCCTTGTGCTCTTCATGTGGTTCCCCGAGAAAAAAAAAAAAAAGAAAAGAAAAAGAAAGCCTCTGTCTACTTTGGAGCCAGTATTTAACACTAGAGAACTCTGGTAAGGTTCAACTGAGATTTCCCTTTTCCAGAGCGAAAAGACTCAACTCCTTCAGTCTTTCCTTATAGGGCAGGTTCTCCAGCCCTTTGATCATCTTTGCAGACCTCCCCTTGGCCCTCTACAGTCTGTCTGTGTCTTTTTTGAATATGATAGAAAAGAAAGATGAAGAAGCAAGAGAGAACTCATCTAAAACTGCCCTGTACGTATCATACGTAGGGTGTTTCTGAAAGCATAGACATGAGGAAGCGTTTTCTCCCTCACACATTGAGTTTGCTTTAGCCACAGGGTTTTTAATTCACCACTCCCTTGCAGAAAGTAATGGATGAATACCACGGTGGTAAAGGGCTCACTATTCACAAATCCCAAACTAGCTTGTGATTTACAAAACCTCAAACTCCTCGAGGTTCACTTCTTGCTGTGAAGTGACTCACTTCATATAATGAAGTCTCAGTATAATAAAACATGGATTAAGCTATTGTAGCTGTAAGCTGAGCCAAATCATTTTGCCAAGTTGCTCTTAATACTTTTTAAATGAATACATACGCACACTCACACACACACACACACAAAAAAAAAAAAAACCAACCACGTATAACAAGAGACAGTATATATCACAAAGCAGAGCAATGCCCTGATGATGTAAAGGAAATTGTGGTGGCTCATTGCCTTTGAGAATACAGGCATGGTATTAAGTATGTGAACAAAATGTTACTTGCCACCTTGAGGAGAATGTTTTGGGTACTTTATATTTCTCTGCAAGAAAAGACTTCTTAAGCAGGTATGCTGTCACCAAAGAAGCTATCTCTTCATCACAGAGCAGTTTAAAATCAGCAAGAAGCTTCATGCTGGCTGTTTCCCCAAACTTTCTTCTTTTCCTTCTCTTTTTTTTTTCCTTTCTCCTGTATGTGCATACTGTTCTAACATTGCATAAGGTTAGAAGCAAGAACCTGGAACACACAGCTGAAACTGCTGAGACTTCATTTTCTATGTGGAAAATGTGTAGAGCTTTTGCATAAAATAATAATTCTTACCTTTGGAAGTACCCTAGCTCCTGCTCTAGCTGCAGGATAGAGCTCAGCAATTTCTTTAAACTTAAATGGGAATGCCAGGAGAATTTTAACCAGGACACCTGCAATGCTTGGGTTATTTTGTCTTTTTATTTGCCAAAAGTATTCTTCCTATTTCCCTAATCTCTCTCAAAAGTTCTCAGTTGTTCAGGGAACACAAGTCCACTTTAGGATATTTATGGACCCCCTCTCTCTTACAGCAAATGGGCTTATAATCAGTTGAACTGACAGTGAAAAACAAATCGCTTGTATTGTCAGTGGGGTAGATCCATTCCCAGTTTACCCATGGACAGAAGATCTGTTTGGCATTGATAGCCTGAGATTCCTAGGAAGACCCTCCAGACCAAACAGGGCGAGTGTTCAAAGCCCGAACAGCAGAAACAGGAGCTTCACTCTCCTGAAGTGCATCCTTCACTAAAGGACCCTCCCCATTCTAGCAGAAGGAATGGTCACAGGTAAGGAAATGGCTTCAATATAGACTTTATAGTTGCAAGGCTGTTCTTTCCCCTCAATCGTGGAATAGAAGCACTCTGAAAATGTTATGTTGATGTTTATAGAGCAAGACTCCAGCTGCCAGTCAGATTGCAGTTAGCCCAGCACGCACACATCTATCCAAAAAGAGCAGGCCAGTGCTTAGCATTAAATGTACAATTTTTATTTTTTTTAATTTGCTGCAAAGAAGCCTGAGGTGACCAGCCAGATGGTAAATTATTACCAGTTTGGCACCAAACTCTGGTCTGGTCTCCTAATAGAACATTTGTCATGGTTACGTATTGTATCATGCCCTAATTTATAGCACAGTTACGCCCATCCACAAGGCCAAATTCTGCTCTGAGTTACACAAGAGTAATCCCATTAGCTTCAGCAGGGCTAAGGGCACAGGAAAAAGCAAGAGCTAGCTCTGGTTCATCTATGCTTCAAAAAGTCTTCAGATACATCAACTAAAGAAATTTATATTCCCTTGCTCAGATGGTGTGAACAGGAAACAAAAGGAAAACCTTTACAGTCTTAATTGGCACAACCTGAATTCAACAAAAACTTTCTTCATTTCCAAAGAAGGAGTCATTCAACAATGACACAAGCAGATATTCATTAATTATTAATTAGAAGTCCATCCGCCAATACAACAAAATCAAAAGGAAACACACAGTGACAGGACAATGTCTGTTGTTTTGTATTAGAAAAAAAAAAAAACATAGACTGACTAGGCCTGATAAACCAGTCTCTGCCAATGATGCATCAGTGTTCAGGGCACTTTTTTCCTGGTGACAGCAGATGTAATATAACTTATGCACATGATGACATTCACATGAGCTTTTACTTATTTGCAGGAAGCAACATAGTTGGACTGTATAGTGTACAATCATTGGAGACAGAGAGGTGACTCAAATGACAAGATTTTGAGTCAAAGCAATAAACCTTCAATGTGTTATCCTTGGCAAGCACCAAGGGATATGCCCATGACAGACAAAGGGAAGGCAAAATCTAAGTCTGTATTCAGTTCCTCTTCCAGACCATTCATCCTCAAGATAACTACACTGGGAACAGGCTGAGGCTAGGGCTTCTCCCCAAACACAGGCATTTCTTGTTTCAGGCAAGCAGTGTTCCTCTGTCGAGGCAGTTTTTAGTTTGTAGCCATCAGGATAGCTGCACATACTTGTAAGTCAGTCATTTCCTCCCAGAGTCTGAGGTCCTCTGATTTATAAATAAAATCAAGATTGGTGCAGGCTGAGCCTTGAGAAGGTAAGCATGGCTTACCATTGTTGTCGAACATGGGCACAGATGTGGAGAGGAGCTCTGAATGAATGAAAGCTATTGCATTACAATTTAGCAGACTCCCAAGACAGAAAAACAGGAAAAAAACCTTAGCTCTTGCCAAACACCAGTTTTCAAAACCAAAAAGGACAAATCCTTGCAGTGTAGAGTGCCCCAATGAAAGTAGCACAGCCTCTTTGCTGCAGGGAGGTGCCTAAAGTCAGACACACAGGACTCCCCAGGTGGGACAGCAGCCAGGAGGCTGCTTTACAATTAGCAGGCATGACAGCAGAATGGGTTTTCAGACAATGAGCAGAACTTTTCCAAAACTTCCACTAGAACTACATTGAAGTGTATTTGGAAAAGCATGTGATTAATTGCAAGAAAGCTTGGTGATATCATTATGTGAATTCCCCATTGTACAATGTGCCATTAACTTTAAGTTCCGGTGAAAGAAATATGGAGAAGTTGATTGTCAATTCTGCACAGAACAATTGCCTTCCCATGTAATTCCTTGCTAAGTTGGCTTTGTTTTTGTTCAAAAAGTTTATCTGAGTTGATGCTTTTTTCAGACCTGCTCAGACCCTCTGAGAGCTGTTTGTGAGACCAGTGAAAAAGGCAAAGGGTATTCCTGCAGTTTTTGTACCATCCAAGAGCAGGCCTACCAGAAGAACTATTATTTTGCCCCAGAAACAATTCCTTCAAGGAATTGGCCTGGAAGAGAACAATGGGCCCCAAATCCAGCTGATATCAGCAATGACTTTGCTAACTATATATATTTTTTGAGAAATACTATGCAACTGGAAAGTACTGTAAAACCAAAAGGACTGTAAGCCCAATTAAAGGTTAACATAACGCCAAATAATTTTCTATCACAGCTTTGTTTGTTCTTCAGATGTCATTTATTTCAGAACTGAGGAGCAGTTGATCAATAAGTTCCTAAAAAAAAAAATATAAAAGCAATCTTACCCTTACGATACTATAAAAACTATAACCTCAGTGACAACACTTGTGCGATTGGTTCAGTCTGTGCATAGGCATCACTTCATGTGCAATAGGAATGTTCACTTACAGACAAAACTGTGTTGAATGAGCAGGAAATCACACTGGAGACTACTTGGGAAAAGTGAGATTCATCTTATGTCATTTGAGTAATTTACAAGAAGTAAAACTGTGATGTAGGCTAAGCTACATTCCTGTGTAATTTGTATAGAAAGAGAGCAGTCCAAAAGGCAGCCAAACACATCCAAGAACAGAGTTATCTCTCTCTATTGACCCCCAGAGAGTTTCTAATCAACTTGTTTAGGCTAGATAGCTAGCATTCAAATGATGATGCAGAAGTGAGATAAACACTACCTGAAATAATGCGCAATTTTTTGTCTTTGAGAAGGCTATGGATATTGGCAAAGCAAACTGTGGAAGCAAAATGCTGCCATAAATTTAACAGGCTTTAAGCTGCTACTCCCTCAAAGAGCAAGAAACCATTGCAAATGGCCCTTTGTGGCCCACTGCTTGATTTTCTTTCTCCGAAACACAGGGTAGAATTAGTGCATGCTGGTCACATACTGAGTTACAGAGTTACCACTTCTCACATCACAGTGAGTTCTCTACCAAACAGTACGGCATTTTTCACACCCACTCACATACCCTATAGTAATATGATTTTCTTCTTAGCCACTGCCTTTGGCCTTCAGCCTGGTTCCTTGGATTTTGAAAGTGATTGGAGTCAAGTAAACAGCACTACGACTGCCGAGATTATTCAAAATAATTGCAACCTCCAACATCATTCATTGCTAAACAGTGATTCATAATCTCATGAAGTATGAGGTATTCCTTGTGAAAATGAAGTGCTGGATTTCCACTGAATCCAACAAATGTTACATTTTCCCATGAGGTGCTTGAGCACATCAATAAGAATATCATAGAAGTTCCTAAGAGATGTGAATAGCTGACTTCTCAGGCAGGGAGCACAAAGATTTCTGTCAGAGGAAGGGCAGATTTGACAACTTATACCAACTGAGACTCTGCTTTCAAGCTAACATATAAGGAAATCAGAGAGAGAGACCAGAACCAAGATTAGAAAAAAGTGAAGGAGGAATACAGAGGCAGTAAGGCAATTAAACATAAGCAAAATTAGGAAGGAGGGAAAAAAAAAAAAAAAAAAAAAAGAGCAAAACCAAAAAAGGAAAGGAATGTAAGACTATAAGGAAAGACAAGTGAATGCAGAATGACCAGGAGTGCAAATGAACAATAAACAGATGTGAAGAAAGAATGAATTGCTGGACAGTGACCAGAAACACATCTGAGAATTGGGAAGAGTCAGAAAAGGGAAGGGAAAGAAGCCAAAACTTATGAGGCCAGTGTTTTTATCTTCTTTCTTTGTAATTGTACTGCATGAACCTGTGCTTTTTTTTTTTTTTCCCACTCTAAACTAGTGGGAAGTCTTGCTGAGAAACCGCAGCCTAAAGCTAAAAACACCATACCTCTTCTGGTGTTAATCACACAGCAGCAGTTCCTTTAGCGAACTTCTCTTCTTTCAGATACAGTTCATACAGATTTTCTCCCTGCTGTGTGATAGTCCACTTCTATTTCTCAAGAGAGGCACAGTACATATGATATAGCTATACATTTGCACTAACAGAAAATAAAGAAATGTGTGCAGCAGGCAACTCACAGTGCAATGAGATTATCTCTGCCCTGTACTCAGGCTTATGCTACTGAGGCCCTTTGCCCTCTTCAGCAGGAAAAGATTCATCTCCTGTGATTCTCAAAGTGCAGCTGCAGAAACATAATTACATGCATAGTAACCTGTTTGTTGGGGTTTTTTTTGTTTGTTTGTTTTGTTTTAACTCCATTAGGTTTGGTCTTCATTTTTTGTAAAGCAATATTCCTCACACCATTACAACTTTCCCATTCATATTACAGAAGGATATCTTTATTCTCGTCTATTTTTTCGGCATGATGGAAGATTGCTTACCCTATATATTTAAAAATTCACAGTCAGGCAGGCTCAAGGCTCTGAGCAGCCTGAGTTAGCTGTAGGCATCCCTGTTCGTTGCTGGGAAGTAGGACCAGACGACTTTTAATGGTCCTTTCCAACTCAAATGATTCTATGATGATTCTATATTTAAAAACTCGAATAAATATACAAATCAATGCACACAAGCATGGTGTAGTTCTTAACTATCGTTAACTCTCTTCAAATTCTCAATAAATCCACTTTCCCTGCCTTGCTCCTCCAGGAATATCACCTTTGCTCTCAACGAGCTTTTAGGGCCTTATTACTAGGGGTTACAAGAACTACAACAAACTATGACTGAGATTCTTGACAGTCCTTTGGCTTTAAGTAGAGCTAATCCTTTTTCTTTGTCAAATATGATATAACTTGTGAGAATTAAGTTAAAAAAAAAAAAAAGTACAGCCTTAAGATCTGTGCAAAACATGCCGTCAAGCTCTGACCTTAAAACTACAGCCCCAGAGTTACAGCAGATGAAGATATCATGTGACAGCATATCCCTTGCCCCCATGCAGCACAGTGTTTGTCTTCAAAAACCTGGTTCTGCACAATAGTGTAATGCAAGGCAACGAGGTGTCTACAGGATCCATGTCTCTCAAAGTGTAATCAGTCCTTCTGCTTACCGCCTTTCTGGGTTTTATCAGGCCCAGCATTATGAGCTTTCGTTTGCGCTGCACATTACTTCACCATTAGTTCCACGCCCTGTTACATCTGTACTTCCAAGTGACAGGCTAGATTAAGTTCATTATTTTGTGTAAAATGTAATGATCCTTCTATGGTTTCATATGTGTTTTCTTCCACCTGAGTACACACCAAAATCTTCCACCTCTTTTAAGACTTGTGCCAGGTGTGGGGCAGTTGGCCAGGTGGGCCTCAACAAGGTCATCATACCAGTACTGCTGTATGAAATGAACAGCATTAGTGGTGTAAAAACTGAATTAAGTTTCAGTCTCTAAACAGTGTCCTTGTCAGTATGGAAATGTAGCATCCAAAACACCATTGGCTCAGCAGCAACACAAATTATGCTGACTAAAGTAATCTGCTTACGAGTAAGACTGAGACTCATCCATCACACAGACCTACACCCATACAGCATTCACTCACAGCTGGTTCTGTCATTCAGCAGAGAATGATGTTCTCTATTCTAGAGAGTTCAGAGAGTGTCACAAAAGTTGCAAAACGTATAGTGTGACAGGCAAAAATTGAACCCCTAAACAAAAAAATAGAGGTAAAAAATTTCTTAATAGCATCCTTTGCTTATATGAGTGTTAATTGCTACAATCTGGATGGACATGATTTCCATTTAAAATAAGGCGAAATGCAAGATGTGAGCAGTAAATATCTCAAATTGAAAACAGTCATTCTAGGACATAAGTCAAACTTGGAAGATAGATCCTAATTCTTCTCTCCTAAGCATTTGTAAAATCACACACTACCACAGTAAGAAAATAAAGAAGATAAAGATCAAGTTGACCTAAATTATGTATTGCTCAGTTTGGCTATTTATTGGTTAGCTCTTATAACATGGCTGCTACCAAGATTATCACAGTTCTGCATGAGCTTTTTGGTAATTACAAAGATCCAGTAGAAAAATAGATAAATAAAAAAAAAAAAACCAACACCATGAGCTGACTTTTCTGCATATAAATGATTTCACTAGAAGTTGGCACTTGCTTACAGGCAAACATAGATGTGTACATATCCTACTGAACTATAGGTTAGGAGAGCTGCTCGTAATCTACACAAACAAAGTATTTATTTGCTACCTGTTATGAGTATTAACTAGAATAAATTGAACCAGTTGATTCAGTTAAAAAAAAAAAAACAAAAACATTTTTAAACCTATCATCCCCCACCTTCAAAAAATCTTTTGAAATACATCTTTCTAATGATTTATTTTGTGGATGAAATGTTACTGTAAGCTGTTTTCAAGCAGAGGTTGAGACCATCTGGCTTATACTCAAAACAATTGAGACATTTTGCAAAGACAAGCCAAACATCAAGTTTGTGATTTTACAAATTTCTTCAGCTACTCTTTTTCTTTTTTCCTTTAGGAAAAATCCAAGACGTATCTTAAATTTATGAAACTTGCTGTAAATGTCACCTTGCTTTATAAACTGTCATTATATTTTCTTCAAATGACTACATCCATCAGCTAGGAAAGATTATGCGAGGAGCTCAGGACAAGAGAAAAGCCTTGTAGAGAAGTGTGGTTAGTGCATCAACCATGAAACACCATGTTTATCTAAACTGCTAAATCATCTTAGCTGCAATTGCTCTGTTGAAGGTAATAATTTATTGCTTTTCCGTGAGAATTTTATGTTGATTTTCCTAGGAAAATCAAGTTTATGTATTCACACAAACTACCTATTCTCACTGATGCCCTTTGAAGCTGTTGACCAGTTCACAAAACTTGACAGAAGTTTCAGACATAATAAATTCATCCAGAATCTCATGAATACAGGCAGACTAGTGAAGGACTCATAATGCAAATTACTACAAGGTATTATTAGACACCAGAGAAACCACACACACAAAACCATGCCTCAGAGAAAACAATTCTTCCTGTGTCTAGTATGTCAAATAACTACTACATGTCCCTCCATAACTCTTTTTTTAATTTATTCAATAGAGAATCATTCCCTAGCTCACATGTGTATGTTTGACTCTAAAAAGTACATTACTGTGCTCCACCAACAATGTATTGGAGTATTTCTGTCTTTCTCTTAGAGCAAGGAGATAAAATGATTCCTATCAGACCACAGGAGTTGAGTAAATGCTGGGATGGCACATCAGGCCATCTCCCTAATACTTGCAGTCCCGCTTTTCTCCTTTCTTAGGGCTTGCTGAGGCTCCCTGCACAGAGTATCATGGGTCAGTGGATTAAATCCTGTTTAAGAAACAAAAATAAAAAAAATCAAGCCTAATTCCAACACTCTCAGAGCTAAGAAGTTCTTGATTAAGACACAAGAGAGTTCAGGCACCTGGCATGCTTATCATAATGACGGGAATCTTCTCAAGTGGTGCTTAAGGACACTTCCCTAGTGGGAGTCTGTGAATATGATGAGCCCTTAACAGGTAAACTGACATAACAGCTTGTGAAGTTCTGAGCACAGGACAGTGTTGTGCATCTGATGTAGTCAGGCTGCTAAGAACAACCACTATATTCAAAGGTCATCCACCCTTAACGTTGTTTGATGGGCCTCAGTGCAGCCCGGAGCTTCTTTGATGGGTTGCTGTCATTTCCATGTGGATTTTCTATCACTGTTTTTACATACTAACAAACTCGGAGAAGAGGGCTTCCTGTTAGGTTTGGTGGGATATCTGTGTTTACATATGGAGATGTTGGTTCTTGAGAGGATGCTCACCAGCTAATGGTACCAACAGCATTATATAAATGATTATATAAATTCGCGCAGCACTTAAGTATCAATACAGGAAGGTCCACAAAACTCTTGGAAAGATGACACTAAAATAAATAAAATGCCTATAGCCAAAGAACTAGCCTTTGTTTGAATCCTATCAAGCAAAATCTAGCTTTCTATCTCTTTTCACTAACATAAGCATGAGAAAACCATACAACCATGCACACTGCCACAAGCTGAGCTGTAAGGACCAGCATGTCTGAATGCTTAAAGTACACAAAAGAAGAACATACATAAGAGGATAGAAGAGACCAAGATGAAAAATCTTAGAAGGAAGCCATTGCTGACTGCTTACAAAACAAGAAAGACTGACTACTAATCAAGAGTGGAACTCAGTTTTTAGCAAAAGTTACTGAGTGATGCAATTTGAGTTAGAAGAAGCAAAGGCACCTTCATACGGGGTATGTCTGCACCAAAGGTACAACCCTTCATATCTATGAAGAGCTCATTTATATGAAGAGACAATTGGTTTTCCTGGAGCTCCTTATGTAAGAGAAGATTTCTCCAGTGTAAGAGTGGGGACCCAAACTCAGCCCTGCAGATCTCGCTGTTCAACTAATCAGAAATCCACTGTCCTGTTGATACACAAGGGACAATCATTCACATGAATAAAGTTGCATTCTTAGCTTCCAGGACTATTCTCTTCCAGTTGTCATGAACTGATGATGCTTAGCAGCAGTTTTACAAAATGAAGTTAACAGATTTTATTTTTTTAAGTGATGTTGCAATTTCCCCCTTGGTCAAATTTTACAGACTAAGAAATATTTCTTAGTGAGACAGTAAAATTTCTTGCAAGAATTTTGTTACAGATTAAAAGTCAATCCCATAGCTTAATACGAGACAGTGAAGGAGCTAATAAAGCTACAAAACTTGAAAAAACTATGCTCTTGGCCTTTGTTAGGGACCACAAATTCAAGGGCTGGCACTTAATGTACATCAAATTGTGCATATTTACAGCATATTGCAAGAATTCCATCAAGGTATGAAATTCAACTGGAGAAAATACTAAAAGGAACATAAGAGCCCCATGCCTTTCTGATTTTTGTGTTGGCATTAATTAGTAAACTTAACAAAAACAATCTTCCCAGGTTCGCATCACTTTCATCTTAGTTTTTAACCATTGTAATATTCCTCCCGGCTGTTACATGACATGCCAACGAAAGAAAAAGCAGAAGTACAATAGTTTTCTTTGTGTTCCTCTCTCTTAATCTGCAAAACAGATGCAGTGAGTGCACTAGCCACTCCAGATTGCTTTCAGCAAAAAACATAACTTTGGCAGGTTAGTACTAGTTAAGGGGCATATGGTTTGCTATTCTCTGTGGAAAGATAGCCATAAGTCAGCCAGCAAATTCAGATTCTTATAATTGACAACAGACAAACATTTGGCTAAAAAATCATGAGGTTTTTTTGTTTGTTTGTTTGTTTTGTTTTGTTTTTGCATGGTTTTCTAACCATTTATCCTCCTCTCTTTTTTAGAAAAAAAGAAAACCCACACAACTATGTGATTGATGGAGTAAATTATGTTGCAATTACCATAACGATGTCCTTGTTATTGTTTCAGAAAAATGTTTGTTTTTTACTACCACCCTCTTCTGATTTGACATGAATTTAAAGATGAAATGAAATAAATCTAGATTATTATAAATCATAATTGGGGGACAGTCTTTTGAGTGAAGCCAAGCTTGCTTGTACTTTGCAAACCATTCAGCAAGAAATTCAGCAATACTCATCTTGGTATGAAGAAGCTGATTTCAGAGGCAAGGCCAACTACTAAACTTGTATATACTTTCCATTCTCTTTCAGGGGAATCACATACATGCTTCAAGAGCCCAGCCTGCCCTATTGCATTAGTCCTAATCAAGAAATTACGGAGCTTTAAACCTTCACAGTGTGAGGGATAAAGCACATCCCTTGCAAGAAAAAAAAAAGACATTTCCTGACCGGTATGTTTGATCATCTAGTGCTCAGGTTCAGAAAATTCAGAAAAGCACTTAAACGTATGAGATTTTTTATACTTCTGCGTAAGAGCAAGCAGAGGTTCAGCAAAATCCTTAAGCACACACTCCACTTGAGATGCTTGCCTATAAGCCTGGCACAGTTGGTGCACAGCATCTCCAAAAGGTACAGGGAAGGTGCTTCTTCTCACTTGCATCACTGCTGCTTTTCTCCAATTAGCAGATGCCAGCCTTAGTATCATTAAGGTTGGAAAAGATCACTAAGATTGTCTAGTCCAACCATTGGCACATCACTACCATGACTGCGGGCCATGTCCCTCAGTGCCACATCCACACAGTTGTTGAACACCTCCAAGGACAACAGAAGGGGGAGTTCATCACAGAGGAACCTGCATCTCATGCCATTTATCCTTATGCCCCTCTCTCAGATGCTCCCCTCTGTCCATTCTCAAAGTGACCTGCTCATATTAGGACTTGTTTGACAAGCACAGTCCAGCTCAGAGATGCCTGGTTGGTGTACCTAGCGTATCTGCTCTCTGTCCATAGACTTCAGGTCAGTAAGGAATCTTCTCCCCAGAAAGCAAAATGTTTGTCCTCTATTCCTCTGTCTCAGCAAAGGCTGTCCCCTTCTGAGTACAATCTCAGAAGGTATTTTTCATAGAATCATTTGAGTTCAAAGGCACCTTTAAAGGCCATCAGGTTCAACCTGGGTGCTCAGAGCCCCATCCAGCCTGACCTTCAGCGTCTCCAGGGATGGGGCATCCACTACCTCTGTGGACAACCTGTTGTGCTTTTTACCATATTGAACTCCTGCTACTGCAGAAATTGAGAACACCGATGGCCCAGTTGGCCAAACATGATGCTGTTCTGTGACACACTGCACTCTAACAGCTTTTGGAGTGGGTCTGGTACAGCAGCAGCTCTCAAACTTTGCTGTGCAGACACTGTTGAAAAGTTTGTCAGTGGACAAGAAGCATTCCTCCCTACCTTTAAGGGGATCTGCTAAAGGACGCTTTGCATGCCCTATGCCACACTTGCAAATCAGCAACCCCACTGCAGTTTTAGGGATCTAAACACTGGAACAGCATGAAGACTCCAGCACAGGAGGTTAGGGGTGGCTTACATCCATGGCTGGTAAGTGGTGGAAGAAACCACTTCTGAAGTAGAAGTTTGTATGGCTACCAGATGTACCTGCAATGGCTTTCTATCTCTCCTAAGCTTCCAAATCACATCAGGTATCTGGAAACTCTCTCACTGCCCTCCTTTCCCCTGTGCTGAGCAACTACAAAGAATCAAAGATCCAGGAAGTATTTCAAACTAATTAGAGAGAACTGTCAACAAACACTGACTGAATTATAAACTGAAAATCTATCATTCTCCTGAATGATGGATGGTAGGCAATGGACTGAGAACATGTAAAATTAATTTGCCTTTTCTTGAGCCGGTTAAAATTGAGTTGTTTAAAAATGTCACTGTTTTTCTTCTCAGACAGCTTCACTTTAGGCAGAAAGCACTGACAGTCTGCCTGTCGCACGGCTAGGCCCACTCTGCACATGTACAGATGCTGTGCCTGCAGAACGGGCTGCAGTGCCCAACGCTCCTCCACACCTTTCAGCAGAGAATCTCAGTCCTTCTCCAAACACTGCTGGAGTCAGAGCATTTGCCAAAGGCAGAATGAGAACAAAAAGCCCTTCTCTGTCCAGCCACTCCCTGCCTGCTTCCCTTCCGAACTGCACAAAAAAATAATCCCTCAGTAATTCTGTGTGTGAATAAAAAAATGTTTGTGTACTTTCATACAGTGGATCTGCAGAATTCAGCTAAATACATCCCTGATCTGTGAGAAATGAAGCACAAGTGCTCTCATTTTTCCCCCTCAGCCATCTCTTTGAACGAATTTCCCCTTCTAAGCCATCCATTCATTTCCCTGAGACTACGTTGCTCCTTAGAAGTAATGAAATGTTCGAAGTATGGTAGAGCAAACATTTTTTGAAGGAACAGAGAGCAAGAACTGGAACAATCGTGTATCTGTCAAAGCCTAGTAAGTCCAACATCACAAATTTCTTTCCTGGGCTTGTTTTTGTCCATTATTCTTTGACTTAGAGCGAGTCTTTCCAGGGCACTGCTACACTTTGTAAGGCCATGTTTAATTTTGAGATGCTGGGTTGCCATGGGGATTTCACAGCATCCAAGATATGGGAGCCTCAGTTCCCACAAAGAGGCATGAGAGCAGCATGCCTTCAAGCAAGAGCCACAAAGTGCAGGTTGCTGAGCCAGCCACAGGAAGTGCCAAAAACATGAATATGTCTCAATCTTGACCTTCTCCAGGACTTAGATGCCATCAGCAGTTTTCAGAAAAGCCCTCTCCTTCACAAAGCCAGCTAAAGCCTTCTCAGCTGTGTCAGCAAAATTGAAATTTGCTGCCCCAAAGCTAAGGAGCACATGGAGGTAAGGGGCAGACAAAGGGGCAGTGCCAGATGGACAATCAGGTACAGAGACTGGAAATCCAGGGTTTGTTGGTCCTGCTATTGAGGAAGACAAATGGTCAGTGATCCTTGCCTGTACGATTGTTGCAGTCCCAGACAATCAGACTCCTTCCTGAGAGCAGCAGCATCCTGCCCAGTCTTTCCAAGGCTGACAAATAGGACAGCGGGGCAACTTAGCCCCTTCCTTCCTCCCAGGTACACTGCTGCCCCAGATGGCCTCCACCAGCTGTCTGTGCCTGATCTTCCTATTCAATATACGTATAGTAATGATAGTAGAGTGTGCAGTCAGGCTCCTCTCCTCCATTGCTTGAAGAGCTGAGGGCTTACAGGGCATGACTGTACCTCAGATCCATGCAAGGAGAGTGCAAGCCAGCAGCAGTCTCAGCCCCATGCCACCACTGATCACAGGACTGCACTTCCCTCACACATCCAAGAGTAGAGCAGGTCTCCTTACTGCCAACACAGCTCTGATCCAACACATAGAAATGCCTCGTAAGTCTGGCTTAGGCACCACCAGCTTGATGCCAGCATGATCTTCAGGGAGGCTGGGCGTGAGATAAAGGCCCCTTCAGGAAAGTATTACTACCATAAGACTCAAAAATAGCATCTTAACTGCTCTCTTATCAGAGATGCAGATGAGCTCAGACTTCAGCAGCCTCCGTGACAACTTAGTAGGGGAGGTAAATTTTGAATCCAAACGTTTACACTGAAATTGAGGCAGATGTGTTCCACCTGGGCTGCCCCTGCTTGGTCTGGCTGTTAAGCATATAGCACCAAGGATTTTATCAACATTTCATAAAGAACAGGCCACAGCAGTGAGATACATTATTATGCCTATATATACACAAAGACACTGATTTTGGTCAATCAGTAACCAGGAAACCTATCATATGCCTGATTTTCAGCCACTGGCCTGAAGTTACATAACAAAAACACAACATTCATTTAAGCTTTTCCATAATATAGGGGTGTGTACAGAGAGAAGAGGCGGGGGGGAACCAAAAACAAATAAGTTATTCTTGCAGATTTGATGAAAGGTTCATGGGCCAAACAGTTTTTCATGAAACCCAGTAATTTTTACTTTCCTGCTTAAACTCAAAACCAGCCAAATTGCATGTGGTTTGAGCTATTGCTGTGAACAGCTTATATGGCCATACTAAGATCATTAGTAATCAGATTATCATAGCTATACATTAGTTAACAAACAGGACAAATAATCATACAAATGTCATGTTTTGATGCTAGAACTCGACCAATACAAGAAAATTCAACAGCATTTGGCACAGAGGAGCATTCTAAGAATTTGTACATAATCTGCTTTTTTGCAAACCTTTTGAGAAAGAGCTGTTTACATGGTAAGCATGTTTTTCTTCAACAGATTATACTTCTTCCAAGTCAATTAACTACATTCCAATGAAAACAGGGAGAATTTTAAATAAATGATACTAGTTTGTTCATAAAGAAAGAGAGGAGAAGGAGAACACAATGGAAACTCTGAAATTGTGGTCACTTAAATAAAAACCCTTCGGTGCACAGCTGAAAACATTTTCTCTCCTAAAATACTGACATTTTACCATGGGAGAAGGAACAAGAGCATTAATCTTACAGGGGTTTTCACTTGTTTTGGTTGCCAGAGTGTCTCTGTTACTGCCTCATGTTTTGATTGCCATATTAAAGTCACAATTCAGTGACAGGGCAATCAGGAAAAAAAGGCAAAATATGTCCTCTATGGAATCAGTGCTCAGTGAACTGCAGGTTAAAACAGCAAGGATCAGAGTACAACAAATATCAGGACACTTTTCCTTGCTGAAGATAGCACTGACCTTCCCAACTTCTTAGCTGAGCAGCTTATCTCAGTATTAGCCAGCAGTACTACCACCTACTTTCAGAGAAGAGACTGGGCTCTGTAAGACCCTGAGGCGAGGCATTTATGAAGCCATTATTCAGGAACTCTGTTGCATGAGGAGATGGAGATGTGGCAGTGAGGTACATGGCAGTGGGCATAGTGGTAACGGGTGATGGTTGGACCAGATGACTTTAAAGGTCTTTTCCAACCTTAATGATTGTATGATTCTATGATCAGAACAACATGTCTGCAATTTGTAAAAGTCAATTTACAAAAAAAAAAAAAAAAAAAAAATCAAATTACAAAAGCAATTTGTAACCCTGATAGGTCCAGCTCACTAGCTTCTAGTCCTGGTGACCCCACCATGTCAAGAGCAGCTACCTATCAAATGGAATTCAGTAGGGAGCAACTTCCACTGTAGCATGAACTGCTAATAGACTGAAAGGGGGAAAGACTGCAGCACACATAACAACATCATCATTACTGAGGGGTCAGAGGATGCTCAGTTTGAAAGCACTTTTCTACACAGTAACATTTAAAAAGAAAAAAAAAAAAAAAAAAAAAGGAAGACCCTAACAGCTGAATTCCCTCCCTCTCTGTGCCTCAAATCCACCAGAAGGGAGCCAAGCTGAGCTGGGAACAGAATGCTCAGCTCGTATTCAATTCTATGCCTTCACATTTCAGTAAATGCCCCATGACATGTGGGCATCCTCTGAAAACAAAACATTCATACAGGGCTGTCAGAGTCCTTGAAAAGAGGTATCTCTTGTCTGTCACATGGAGAAAACCACTAGCTATAAAATCAACAACCTGTAGTGTGGTCACTATGTATTCAGAATTTGCAAGATGTAATTTTGTTACCCTGAATTCCACACATATGTCCAACCCTTCATCTTCAATGGAAACGTATCTGCCCATACCCAAAGGCAGAGCTGACTCTCACAATTCCTCATCACTTGTCACATTGATAGAGCGTGAGTCATATTCAGATGTCAAGAAAGGTCTATCCACACAGAACTTTAAAAAAACCAACAAATGTTACAAGTCTGCCATAGGTCAGATGCCAGCCCACGTGTTCTATGTCCATCCTGTAAGGAGTCCCCACTGAAAAGGGAAAGACTGCTGTTGTTATTCCTATTCCCTTAACACTAAGGATCAGGACCCCTTTATTTTAGGCACTGTATAAACAAATCACTCAAGCAGTCCTTCCCTCGGGTGTTCCCCAAATAGGAGTGCCTAAAATCTTTCATTTGTCTAGACCTCCCACTTCCTACAAGAACATCAGTACTTCAGAATGTAAGAAAATAGCTCAGGTTTATCTTCTGCGAGTTGAGAACTGGCAAGGTTAGAAGGAAGACTTTTCTTGTTTCATACATCATACAGTGGTGGATTTCTTCCTCTGGAGCATATGGTTCCTGGTTCTAATCTTCACTGTGGTGATGACCAGTGTGCTCAGCTACTGCATGAGAAAGTTTGCTAATTGCCAGTATCTGTGCTGGTGTCTGACAGATACAGCAGATGTCATGGTCAATTTCCAATTACATGCAGAAATGAACTGCGCACCCTGGAGAAACCAGAGCTTTCAGGATTATTCCTGCCCCTCCAAATTTTAGGTGTTTCAACTGAGTGCCTACAAAAAGCACAGGGAATAATAGATTAATAAAGAGTTTTGCAGCCTAAAGCTTTATCATGCAACTTTAAACACCCTCCCCCATCTTTCACACTGATGGTGTTGTCACTTGCAGTCTAAGACACAGCACAGGAACAGTGCTCTCTTGGACTACTAAAAGCTCTAGGGAACACTGTTCTGATTGCTGTCTATCACCACCCTGCATTTCATAGTCCTACTGCCCATCCAATAGACAAACATCCAACTTTACTTGCTACTCCCAGACCCAAAGCAGAAGCATACAGTCCTTGGAGAAGCTGTGGTGCCCCATCCCTGGAGGCACTCAAGGCCAGGTTGGATGGGGCCCTGGGCAGCCTGAGCTGGTAGGGGCAGCCCTGCTAATGACAGAGAGTTGTGGAGTTCAGTGATTTTAAAGCGTCTTCCAACCCAAGCCATTCTAAGATTCTATAATCTTTAGACACAAGTGTTGAACTTCAACATCTTGGTACCAAGGGACTATCACCAGGCTGCTGTGATTCTCTCTCTTGGCCAGTTTTCAACTGAGAGCAACTATCCTCAAGACAGTATTTCTTGATCACCACAACAGCAATTAGATGAATAGCCTCCCTGAATTTCTGCATTATCTTCTTGTTTTCTAAATTAAATTTAACAACATTTCCCCAAGATGAAAAATCTCATAGAACAAGCTGCAATTGCTTTTTGTCTTTGATGCCTACCAGAAGCAAGTCTTGGCTAATAGGGTTCCTAGCGACTGAATTCTACCTTTTTGTCTGCTTCTTCTCCTAGTGGGTTGCTACAAATGAAGGTTCAATTTCCCTGTTAAATTCCACAGCTGTGTGAAGTGTCCTTCTCCTCCTTTCACATCTCAGTCTGTAGAGCTAAGTCCAGCTGAACATCTACAAATTGGCCCACTGCTAATTTATCTTGGAAAGTCTCATGTGGATATGCCTGGAACGTAAGTTTTCTCAGGTCCTCAGTTCAGATGGGGCCTCTTTTTTTAATTTTCTAAATCTCACGTCAAGAGTTTGAGCCAAATATTGATGTATCTTATTCTACATCCGGATCTAAATAAAAGCTCTGCTACAAATCATGTTTCCAAGATTTTTCTCTTCAGGCAACTTGTCTTTTTTTTTTCCTGAGGGCATGTTTTACCACATTATTAGACTTAGTTTCTATTAGGGTTGTTTATGGAAGGAATAAAAAAAAAATAATAACATCAGAGAGATTCTTTGGTGAGATCTTATTTACAAAGTATGCCCACAAAGTCCTGTTTCCCAGAAAAAAAGAAGAGTAGAAACAAATGACAGCAGAATATTTTCTTGCTCACAGTTACTAAGTCTCCCTCTTCTGTCAGTTCTGCTTTTTCTCATGATGACACATGTAACAGCTGGCTTTCTTCTTCTCACGTGTGCAGTGACTGCCTGTGACTGTACACCTTCCATTTAGCAATTAGAGCATATCTCAGCTCTCCTTTTTTTCCCCACTTCTGATTAGGCCTCATCTATTTTTCTTCCCCATCTCACCGTGCAAGGACCTTGTCATGGAGGAAAGATTTTGCTTTAAGGCAACTAGTAACACCTTGCTATAAACAGCTCAATATCACATGCTATATTCTCTTTGCATCTTCTGAGGCCATAGTTCATCCCTCAGTCATGTGAAAGCTCTGCACTGCCAGGTCACGTAGCAGCTGAAGTAATGGTTGTGTGCGCAGGCTCTGAACAGTCAGTGCTGTTAGCTAGATCACACAACAGTGATTTTGTGTCAAGAACAAGTTGCCAGGAGAGTCCCAGAGTGCCTCACGCTCAGTTCCCCACTTGCTTTTTCCAACAACAGTGAGATGCCAACAGAGAGAGAGAGAGACTGGGAGCTAGATGCTGGCTTTGCACCTCCTTGGACTGCCCTGACTCTGGTTGCCCTGTAATGCCCAGCTATTACAAATCATGACAGCTTCTCCAAGATTGCTTCTCTGCTATTTCCACAGCTCTCTCTCATCCTTAACTACTCTTACTCCCTCATCACTAAAATATTTCCTGTAACATAGCTGCTCAGGCTTCATCAAGGGCCCCACTAGTTGCCCAGCATTTCACTGTGAGAAACCTTTTGTATGTACCTCAGAGAAGCTGGATCCAAACCTTTCTCAACTGCAGTGGCAGATTTTTGCTGTCCTTCTCAGACAATTACTTCAGACTGTGTCTGTTTAGACACAGAATCACAGAATTGAAGAATCTCATTAAGGTTGAAGACCACCTCTAAGATGACCTAGTCCAACTGTCAGCCCATCTCCACCATGCTCACTGACCACGTCCCTCAGTGCCACTAGACAAGTTGATCTAAATATCCTAACATGTACAGACAGACCTCAGGTCTTCTCTGCTCTCCAGGATGGTTTTTTGGCTAAGCATGCTTAAGAAGCTATTTGACTTCTGGGTAAAAGTTAGCCTGTACCACCATAAAGAGAGGTCTTCTGACAGGTTTTATAATAATCCCAAATACAAGCCTGGAAAGAAAAAAAAAAAAAGCCATGTTGTAGTTTTCCTTCTGATTTCCCAGAAAAGTAAAAGCATCCTAGGAAAATACAAGATACTGTATTTCCCAGAGCTATATTTCACCTTCATCATGCTGTGAAAGATAAAAGAAAACAAATCTTTCCTTTGCAACATCAATCAAATTGCGCATAAAAATCTCCAACTCAGGATTCATCTGTCCCAAACAGGCTTCTCCCAGTGTAGTCTCCAATCACTGAGCGAGGCTTCCTCTATAGCCAGCCAGGTGGGGTGTTTTGCTTTAACTAAATTAGGGCAAGAAAGGCCCTGTGGAGCAGCTCTAATGTAGACACATACTCCTGCACTTCTGAAGTCTGAAGTTCAATACCATGAATCCTGCCTCCAGACCCTTTATAGCTGACCCAGTTTATCAACAACTGTCATTGACCTCAACAAAAAGCAGACACTTTGATCTGTACTTTTACTGAAAACTCCAGCCTTGCACTAGAGAAGTCTAGAAAAGATAAGCTCTTCAGAGCACACCAGGGGTTTAATAGGAATAGAACCAGCTTCACAACACCTCTGACTTCCATTCTGGGAGCCCACCTGGACCTCTGTCACCTGATTTCTCACACAAGAGCATTCTCAAATCAAATGCATACTTAACTAAGCACCTTATAAGACTGTGAAGTATATATTTGGCAGCATTTCAGCCCAAGTTACCCACTCTTAATATTACTGTTCAAACAAATCCCAAGATGTATATGTAGCTTTATAGACACACAAAGCAGATAGATAGCAGTCCATTAAAGCTTTCAATCTAAACAAAACATAGCAGCAAATACTACTGTGTGGGGGCTGAGGAAATGGTTACAAGTGGCAAAGCTAATTTTGTACAGATTTCATATTAAAAAAAAGTTTGCACATTTTTCAGTTGATATTTCTGGGCCTGGTATTTTATGCTTGAAAAGCTTCTTCCGGACCTGTCTGTTTTTATTTGCATTGAACCATTTGCTTCATGAGAGTCTCCCAGGAGACTACAGGATTGTCATAAAACTCCCTGCCACTCTATTTTAGGCAGACTATCAATGTACTTGAGTGTCCAGGCTATTAGGAGCTGTCTCCACCCTTGCTAATAGCTGGAGAGTACTGACCACCAGCTCCTCTTCAGTCATCTCCTGTGGCATGCTGAACAATTGCTTCCTTAAAATACCCACACTGTTTCCACGTAGCTGACAGCCTGGCTGAGGAGGACAGGAGATGGGAAGAGCTTCTCTGCCTGTTGCACTGTCTCCCAGTTATTCCAGTTGGCCCCAGATGAGCATCTGCAATGCTTGTCACCAAGAGGATGAGGGGAACGAGGCCGGGAGCAGGCAGTACTGTCTCTTGGCTCCAGATCTCTGGAGGGAGGAGGTGGGCTACAGAAACATCTTACTCTTAATATGATTATAGAATCACAGAATCATAGGGGGTTGGAAGGGACCTCTGGAGAACACTAATTCCAATCCCCTGCTAAAGCAAGTTCCCTACAGCAGGTCACACAGGAAACCGTCCAGGAGGTCTTGAATACCTCCAATGAAGCAGACTCCACAACCTCTCTGGGGAACCTGTTCCAGTGCTCTGTCACTCTAAGTTCCTTCTCATGTTCAGATGAAAATTCCTGTGTTCCAGTTTGTACCCATTGTACCTTGTCCTGTCACTGAGCATAACCAAAAAGAGCCTGGCCCCATCCTCTTGGCAATTTCTTTTTTCTGCACCTTTAATATTTCCTGATCACCTTACCTCTGCTTTGCATATCCAATGCTATGCTGACACGTGCTGTCTGTATTAGCTATTCATCTGGACTAAATTACTACTCTTATCTTAATTTGTCTCTAATTGTAATTATACAAGTGCGTTACTTCTTGTATCACCTCATGCTAAATCCTGAATATAGTCCCACTACTTAGACAATTATAATTAAATGAAACCATACCTATCAGCTATTTGTGTATTAATTTTCACACACATGCATAGTAGGACAACAACTTTTGCTTTCCCCCTCTACCCCATCCACACCTGCATCTCCTGATGCTGATGTCCAGCACAGACCCTTGCAATAACTGAAGTATCTCTGCTGAAGGACTTCACATGCAATGTATGGGCCTCTCTGACCACCAGCCACAAGGCCAAAAAGAATTCCAGGACCTGTGCCACCACATGGCAGGCAGTCACACTGATTCCCCTAAGAATGGCCAAAGCCCAGCAGTGCCAGCCCACTCCTGCAATCCATAGAACACAGGGACAAACTTTACTTATAATCCAAGGACTATTGCCTACTGAACGTACTCTCCATTTCCCTCTAGAGAGCTTTTCCCACTGAGGGAACATTAGCTTTTTCCACTGATTGAAGAAGGGTGAATTTTATCTCTAGTGGTTACATACTGTATTGTAGCATAAATTAAGTCAAAGTGGAGCTGAGGAAATCCATTAGAGTGAAGTCTCTGCAGGATTTAGATGGTTTGCAGTAAATAAGGCCTGTGGCCACACATTGAGTGCTGAGAATGAACCAGTAATAAGGAATTGCTACCCAGTCAATCAGCACCAGACAGCCAGCACACTAAAAGGGGACATCATGACACAGAAAATGGAGCACACAAGCATGTAATTGAAAACCGTATCACACTGCATACACACAAGCAGCTGGAATGGACAACACGTGAGCAATTTAATTCTTCCTCTTTATAACTTTTGAGTGTTTTATGTCCCAGTCTTCACATTTTCTGGTTTCTTAGATTGAAGATGCCAATAAAGTGACAGAGCAGAGACTTGTTAACCACCAATGTTAGCTTAATCAAACTCAGCTCTCAGGAACAGCTAATGAAACTGCACTTCTAAAGCAATCACAGAGTTTTCAAAATAGGCGCATGGGAAGTAGTTCATGGAAATGTACTGGGCTGGAGCACACAAAGCGTACCCGCATTGCCCCTGGGAAAAGCATGGTTACATGCTGTGTTGCAAGAGAGGCTGTGCTTTGCAGAGAGGTAGTTCAAAAACCAGCATAACTATAAATTCCTTCATATCCTGTCCTAGTAACTTATTGGGGAAACATATATGGATCTGCAGAAACTTATTCCACCTGCCTCGAAGGAACTAAGATATATAGAGTGCAAACTTGTAAAGGCTGACAATCACAGAACATCAGTAATTCAAAACCTGAGCATGACTCACACTGCCCAACCCATCCCCCTAAGGTTACTTTTACTTAATATTCACAGAAGGCACATTGTTATTTCTTCTTCAAAAAAAGTCATGAATAACTTACCATTTATTACCCAAGCACTCTCTTTTTTTTTTCTATTTTAACAATTGACTTCATCTCAAGTAAGCATAGAAAATGTTGATTTCCTAACCTCTTAAAATCTTCTCAGTTCATTGTTGGTGAGCATAAAAGTATTATAAAAAACTCTTAGTTTGCAGAAGATTACAGGTGTTTTTTTTTTTTTTTTAAGGGGCTTAACTTTGCTTTGTATATGTTTTGTAAGCAATATCCTTCTCTGTTCCTAAAAAAGTAATCCAATGAAAAGAAAAGGGTAAAAGCCAGACTACATGAGCATTTGCATTTATCTTCAAATTAATGTCAGAATTCATTCCTCAAACTATCAGAGAAATATGGAGTACAAAAGTCCTGTTACACTCTGCTTGGCAGAAGATGGTAAATTCTCAGGCATTCTTACTTGGATTATTTTAGATGTCTCATACCAGAATGGCTTCCTCTGTCCATCATGGGAAGAAGCAATCTCTTATCTGCAAGCTTCTTCCATGGGATGAAGTGGAAACTGTCACTGTCAGCTGCTGGTTTTCTGCTCGTGAATCACACATGCATCCACTGGGAGTGGCACCCCTTCGAAACAAGTATGAGCCTTGTCATTAGTTACCACAGAAACACAGTGATTCCCTCCAAATTGCCCTACCAGAGGCAATAGAACATAGAGACTCTCCTCTGATTTCAAGACAAGCAATGGAAGCAAGGTGGGATAATGCTGTAGTTTTACCATGAGTGGCAGACAAAATGAACCCTAGAAAAGAATTCTTGCCTTAGCCTCCAGCTCTTTCTTATCATATGCTGCTGACTTCCTCCCATCACACATGTGCTTGCGATGTCATGATGAATCAAATGAGCACACTCATCTCTCCTATTTGAGAGGGGGACAAGCTTAGAATCATAGAATCACAAGGTTGGAAACGACCTGCAAGATCATCTAGTCCAACCATCTTCTCATTACCATTGCAAGAACAGTTACACTGCTTAGAACAATTTCCAGCCCTGTTCCCTTTATGGCCTTGAAAATACTTGGATCGGTGTCTCCAAAAGAGGAGTGGTATGGGAACTGAAGTAAGCAGTGAAGCAGTACAAGTGCACAGCTGTCTCACTTTCTTGTTTCTGTTAGTGTAAAATGATAGTAAAACTGAAGCACTAGTGTCACTGTACAAAAAGAGCACCTTATTTCTAGGCATGAATTAGCCACCCTTCTGATTAAACTATCGGTATTTCTGTTTCTAGGCGTTTTACTTATGTGGGTATCTAGAACAATATCACCAACACATTAGCTTTCCATTAGTAAGATAAGTCAACTGGCTGTCATCAGTGCCTGTTTCACAGCACAGGTTTGGTCTTCCTCATAACTTTCTTTGTAAGAGTCCTGTGTGGATGAGAAATGGCAATATTGCTTTGCCATTAGCACTTAATCACCAATTTGGTATGGCAGCTTCACATCAGGTACACGGTAAAATGCAAGTTTATGCCCCATGCCTCAGCCAGAGCAAGCTCAGATGTGAGCATATAGAGCATGTCTTTCCACCTCTTGCACCAGCTACCCATAACCATATCACTTGCATCACCAGCACATCACCCCGGAGGAAATGTTGACTGCGGTTTGGGGTGAGCTGAGCAGCCCTGCCTTCTGGAGTACTTTCATTTTCAATGTTTGGTTATTAATATTTTTAGTTAGATATCAATGTTTATCTTAAAAACTGCTTACGACAGTGGATAGTGATACGACAAGGGGGAATGGTTTTAAACTGAGACAGGGGAGGTTTAGGTTAGATGTTAGGAGGAAGTTTTTCACACAGAGGCTGGTGAGGCACTGGAACAGGTTGCCCAAGGAGGCTGTGGATGCCCCATCCCTGGAGGCATTCAAGGGCAGGCTGGATGTGGCTCTGGGCAGCCTGGTCTGCTGGTTGGTGACCCTGCACACAGCAGGGGGTTGAAACTGGATAATCTTTGAGGTCCTTTTCAACCCAGGCCATTCTGTGATTCTATAATTAAATGAGGGAAAATTAAGAGCATACCACTTGAACTATTGGACTAAAACCTTGTGTCCAACTAAAAATTCAGTAGGAGAGCTTCAGCAGCACAATCTAAATCCAGGCCCAAATCTTCCCCTTTCCGTACAGAGTCTCAATTCCCAGCCTTTTCTGTCAGCACTAACAACCAAGTAGAGAGCTCAGGTCTTGCACAGCCCAACAGTCAGAGAAGGCGAGGGCCCACTCCGCTCCCACACCTGGCTTTGTGAAAGCATCACTGCCCCAGATATGGTCACGGTCACCATTTGTGTCCAGAGGAAGTTATTCATTACTAGCTCTTTCCCAATGACTGAGACAACATTTTCCAAAGAATGCGAAGGAAGGAAGGAAGAGAAATAGCTAGAGATTTCCTTTCAGGTGACCCTGCAAATACTAGAGATAACTGACACCAAGAGCATTCTGTTGATGGATGTGCACGTGGAGGCCTACACATGTGCATGGCCAGGGCTCTGCTCTGCCTTGTGAGTTCCCAAAGCCTCTGAGCACTGCCTGTTACCATCTGCTTTGAGTCCATGGGCTATCAAAGCCCAACCCAGCAGTGTGCGCTGATAACAGCAGCATATTCACCAGATTTTAAAAATAACACAATGCATGCCTTACACCTTTGCTTGGAAGATATCTAAGTACATGATAAATATGCATGAATCAATCCCCAGTATTGTGCCAGACTGTGCTGAAGCATGTTCCCAAGAGTGAGGATCTGCAGAGGCAATTCACACCAAATAAGCATTATTATTGCCTGTTCTTCCCAGTTCATCTTGCAAAATGAAACAAATACTGTGATGGCAGCTCTGTCTGGACTGTACAGGCAGAACTTCCAGTACAGGAAGGAAACATCTAAATCATCTCCTGAGAAGACACAACCCATCACTTTCTCCCACATACAATGCCCACTACTGCTAAATCACATCGCTGCCTCTGTTGATTAGCAGAGGCTTCACGTGCGAGACTATACTCAGCAGGCTGTTGGACTTACCCAGAATTGTAAACCAAACAAGTTTCCAAATCATGACATCAAACAGTTTAGCACCTACCTATCCAACCAGCTCTCTGGCTTTGCAGTTAGAAAGTGCTGAACACTGCAGAGCTCTGAATTTGGAGAGACTTTGTAATCAAACAGGGAGAAATTTGTTCTGTGGCTGCACAGACAAGTGCGTGAGCCCGGCAGGAGAAGATTAAACAAGACTGGACTGTAAATTTGCATTAATTGGAGGTATAAATCAGGCCTTAGACACATTAGGCAGACACTAGGCCTGTAAATAATGACACATGCACAATAAACAGATTCTTGGCAGGAGGCTGCCCTTAAGACACAATGGTAGAGGCTCCTGAGATTTGATGAAGGAACAAAAAAATAACCAAAAAGGGGAGGGAAATGTTATCAGTTCCCAGTATGTATAATACTGAGGACTAAACAAATCAGAACAACCTTGAGGCATGCAGGCCTCCCTGATCTTTCTCAGGTTCTCACCTTCCCATGTTTCACTTGCAAAGCCATAAATAATGAAATGAAGACCTAAGGCACTTCAACAGTAAAGTGGCTTCCAGGTATTCTATCAACAAGAGCAGTTCTCAGTGTTTATCACAGAGATACAACTGCAAAAACATTGCACAGGCTTAATCTCTTTGGCACTATAAGATCAAAAATAAAACCAATCTCTTCTATGAAGAAAAATTGAATGAAAGAAGGCCTATACAAGAAAGAAACGGGAAACAAAAACCAGAATGATCTGTGTTTATGCACACATCTACAGGACCTGTTATCCCTCTGGCTTACTGCTTCCACAGGTACCAGTACGCTCAGCATGGCCTAGAGTGTCAATTGAGCGATCAACTGTGGAGTGATTAAACTCTTCTGGCAGTGTGTTTTGGTCAAGTCTGACCTACGTGCAAAGATTCTCCTTCTGGAGTTCTAGTTCTATCTGCCCATCGATTCCACCTGCGGCAGGCTGAGAAAGGGAGCTGGGCATAGAATGGACTTGCTGTGCATACTGTGAGGTGGAAATAAGGGGTGGATACTGCTGGCTACTGTCACAAAGGACAGTGGCTTTGACCCATGATAGACTAAAACCCTTCCAGTGTTACATTCCACCAGCCAATAACATAATTTTGTGGATGTTGGCCACTCTGCTCAAGAGGCAGGGAGGGAGTTTGTATTGCCAAGGACCTCTAGTGAGATCCAAACTGTTTTTATTTTGCCTCCAATCCTTCACATCACTGGCAATGAACCTCCCTATATCACCAACCCTCCAAGCAAAGCTTGGAGAGCAGCAAAAATTAGTCTTAGTCTATGCTCAACTCCTGTTCAACCAGGAGCCTGAGTCCTGGGGGAGGTGAGCATGCTCAAACAGTCCATATAAATACAAGTGCTCAGCAGTGCTCCCATAAAGGTATTAAACTTAAGTTGCCTTCTTATCTTTAATCCTCACTGTCTCCCACACTGGAGGTGGCTATTGTAGTCCACTGTACATACTTTGAAAACAGATCTCCACTACTTGGAGAGCTCCACTGATGCAGCCTCTTCCTTTCCCTCCAACCTACATATACTCTTTGCACTAATACAGAAAACTTTCTCCATTTTATTCTTTGGCATGTTTTCTGGAGCACCAAGAGCCCACAGAACAGTCTTGCTGCTCTCAGACTCTGTGCCTAGCACTACAGCATTATCAAGCAGTTACCTATAACACAGCTTCTGAAGTTCAAGTCCGAAGCATGCCTTATTGCCAAGTTTCCTAAATATCTCTACTGACAAGATGTGACTGCTAAGCAGGCCAAAGAAAGTCAAGAGGAGAAGGCAGGCCCCTAACACCACGTGTATGATCAAAGAATATTAGGATGCTATAATCACAAAATAAACAAGAGAGTTAGGCAAAGTAGACTATGATAACAAAAGAGAATAAATAGAAGGCTTACCCCTATCCTGGGCTCACCCACAAAACTCCAGCAGAGGGGATCTCCAGAAGAGATCCTTCCCCCCGGTAGCCAGCTCTTAAATAGGTCTAGGAGAGGTGCAGCCAGGCTCCACCCCTTTTGGTAGCACAGGTGAATTGCCTTCACCTGTGCTCCTCTGGCTGACTCATGGCTCGCCTCAGGTGATCTATCAGAGGTTCAGGCCATGACTCAGCAGTTCCCATACACCATGGCATTCCATTGTCAAATCTTAAGCATGGAAAAAACAAAGTTTCTTACTAAAAACTCAGGAAGAAATTTTCTCTAATGCAGCGTGGACAGAACAACAGTGTTCTCCATCTCTCTTTGTGGAAATGATTGAGTTAATCTAGAAAAGTCTGTCACAAATACATCAGCCTGAAGTGTATACTCGAGCCAGGAAATGCCTACTAAAATGGTTCAAGACTGGTAAAGCAAAAACAAGTGAAACATAGGTAGGTCTAAACTTTGCAACATGCTAGGAGATCTACCTGTGCTATAGATATGCACACGCCCAGGGCACCACAGGAAAGAATAATTAATTCTTCAGTAACAGGTATCATTCTGCTCTGGCACCACGTGGGTTTTTCTCTAGTTTGTCTCACATCACAACTGACTCCTGGGTAGCAAGAAAGGCTGGAGCACATTCAGATTTCATGTCCACTGGGTGTCCGGATGCTCACAAAGGTGTGTGAGCAGAGGTAAGACAAACTGCTGATGCCCACAATTTAGAAGTAGATAAAGAAGCCCAAACAGTAGGAGGAAGAACTGTCTGGAGAAAAAGAGGTTTAACACACTGCTGGATTTCTTTAAGACTGGCAAAAATGTTACATTTTTTTCTAGGACAAATAACTGTTTATGGGGTGAAGAGAACGCACTGCCTTGTACCAAAAATTTCCCAGGTACTGTAATTAACAATAGACCCCTGACAAACCATCTTAGCTATGTCCAACCACGTTCAAAATATGCACGAGTGAAAATTCAACTAGAGCTTTTTGTACTCCTCTCCCAAATCTGTATGATGCCCCACAAATCCAGCCCTGTAACCACCACAACTGCATGCCTGTGGAGTCCCCTCTACATTCTTCTTTCCCATTTCCCTGAAGGAATCTGAAAGAGCAACGATTCATAACTGGTACAACTAGTGCGAGGTGTTAAGTTACACACTTTGATTTGGAGAGAGATTCTCCCTGCTGCTCTCCTCCTGCAGATTCACATTTGCCCTTTCTTCAAGGGAGGGGTTGCTCCTGATATACAGAGGATGATCTGGTGCTTGGATGTGGAAGTTCTGTGGCACTCCCTGAGATGCCTTTTTCTTGCACTTAGGTGAGATCACACAGGGCCAGAAGAAAGGGAGAGAATGAGCCTTTCAGCATGCTGACCAACTGTGTATCTAACTGCATCCAGCTTACCTGGCAAATTGCCTTTGTGAGACAATGAGCAGGCAGCCAGCAGGAGGCAGTGGAGCAACCCATGTGCATGTGTTTCATCTGCACGAGAGTCCTCATGCATTTGATTATTATCATAGTTTTCAGTGGACTGGAGATTCATCTTTTTGGCAGCTCTGTTATGATAGCAGATCAGTGTTCACGAGGAAAGCCAGTATGCAGCGTTGATACCTGCTAAAATGTCGAAACAGCTCATGAAAACAAGAAAGGAAATTCCCCAGTCATTGAAAAAGGGAAATTGAAACAAAATTATTCCCTCAAATTCGTTTCTCCATTGAAAGGCAGGCTTGCATGCTTTCCAAAGACTCCCCTGGATTCAACCTCAAATCTTCCTCAACTCTCATGCTGTACACAAATGTACATCTCTTTTTCTTCCATTTATTTTGTGTAGCATCCCATTTCTAAAGAGCATCGTCAACATGCATAATGCAGCAGCTGCCCATAAGTCACTAGGATAGACAGCCTTGTTTTCCACGGGGAAGTGTGTGTAGTCAGAAAGAAACGAAGCATCTAAAAATAATGCCCTTAACACTCTACATGCAGCTGGTTTTCTCCAATTTTCCACTGGCCCGCGGCTGTATGCTGATGACAGTGTAAGAGGAGATCAGAGAGCCAGCTCAGTACTTTTCCATGCAAGGATGAAATCTCTAAGAATAACAATTTATCAGAGGAGCTGTGTCTGTTTGACCTGGCTCAATTTCAGAGATTAGAAACCAAATAACTCACAACGTATCGTGTTGACTTTGTGGGGGTTTCTTATCTAAGAAGCGATTTTCATGTTTCATCAGTTCTCAGGGGGAGAGAGAATGCACATCTGTCTTCCAACGTGGATCAGTGAGCATAATAACAAAGAATAACTACTCACATGGAGTGCCTTTCGTCTTAGATCCCAGAAATGTGGTCCAGTCATGAACTGCTGAAGTCACTGCTGCTTTCAGTGAGAGTAGAAGCATAACCCAAGACAGGGAAATACTAATGCAGCCTTGCAGGTAACTGGCTAGTCTGCATAAATCTCTCTCTACACTGCTTGGAAAATAAGTCCTTCTAATCTGAAAAGTCATATGCTGTAGAAACTGAACATTCTTGGTTCTCTGAGGCAGAAAGGGATCTTATGCAGTAGTAAACACCAGCAGGGTCTTATACAGTGGCAGGTAAGCTGGTCAGTTGAAGGCAAGGGTAGGCAACTCTGCAGGGATGGAAGGAACTGTCATGAAAAGAGACTGAAAAACCTTGTGATTACAGCAACTGATAGGCTTAGTATCTTGATGACCTACGGAAACTGTCATAGAATCTCTGGCTACAGTCATACTAGTAAACTTCATACTGGTAAGGTTCACACAGTGACCTTGAGGTCAGCTGGAACAGACTGGCCAACATATGTTCTATCAAATTTTCATAACCTACAAATCAGGGTGGATGCATTCTAACTCCCTTTAGCGAATGGTCCTCACGCTGAGGGAGGTAATTCCATGTGCTGCAATGTTTAGGCGAACACTGACTCCTCCCTGCAACCACCACTCTAGGATCTATTATTAAGAATTCAAGATCAGTTCAATTAAGTTGCAGTGCCTGTATCCAGACCCCTGTAGTCCTTACTTTACTAGTATAGAAATAAGTAGAAGTTTGCAATGAGGAGGGTGTCAGAATCTTTTGTGTCATAACAAGTGAAATGATGAGATGAAATGGTCTCAAGTTGCACCAGGGTAGGTTTAGATTGGATATCGGGAAGAATTTCTTCACAAAGAGAGTGATGAAACTCTGTGATGGGCTGTCCAGGGAAGCGGTGAAGTCTCCATCCCTAGAGGTATTTAAGAAATATATGGACATGATACTAAAAGACACAGTCCAGTGGTGGGACTCACTAGGTCAGGTTGGTAGCTTGACTTCATAATCTTGAAGGTCTTTTCCAACATAGACAATTCTGTGATTCTAAGTAAGGTTCTGCTGTTGGTTACCGACATGGTCTCAAAGGGATATCTCTCCACTGTCTCCTCCTCATTCCTCTTCCTCTCCTCCTCCACAGCGTACATAAACATTTGCATTAATCTAATTAGATATACATTCCAGCTCTTTCCCAACTTAAGCCTTCATTACTTTGATGACTCAAAAATGCCAGGTGCAACTTCAAAGGGACGAATTCGGTAGATTTCTAAGATAGGATCTCCATTGTTAGCTCTCAAGGATATGCGTATTAAAAATATAATGGCAAAAAAATGAAAGCATGAAGACATTGCTTGAGCGCTTGGAAAAATTGCTCAAATTCTCAACAGAGAATCAAAATACAACTACCTGAGGTTAGCAGTGAAGAATAACACCAGGATTCCCTGGGAGGAGACTTGCTGAAGTTCCCAGCCAGTCTCAGGAGCAGGGAAAAGTTCTTTCCCATCTCAGTGGACATCTGTCAAACAAAATGCGATACGTTTTTATGGGCTCTGCTAAATTTAGATGTTGTGTACTTCTACTTCACAGTCACGACAACTCCAGAGGTCATGCAAAAAGAAATATTTCTCACAGCATAAGACCAAATGAATTGGACTGCATAGCAACCTATACTTTCAAGTATAGTTCAGGCTTCTCCATTCCCCTCTAGGAAAGCCCTGTCTACGTGATGTGATGCCACAATCCATTTTTTGAGTGCTAAATTTGTCCAACACACAACATCTGGGATATTCACAAGCACACGAAGAGCCCTCTTCAGTGACATAGTGGGAGGAGCCACATGGAACCACATTTGCTCCGAATGTTTGCCAGACCAAATAACACAGGATACTATATATAAAAATGTGCACATTTGGAGGCCGTAATCTTCTTCTCATACTGCAACTGTTGATCCTTCAGGAGACCCTAGAAGAAGCAGCAGTGAGGCTCTGCCATTGTACTAACTGCTGAAGCGCAAAACATGGTGGAAATGCATGCAGCAGGTGGTCAACACACATCCAAACAGCTGCTGCAATGGCACACTGAGGCAAACCCTACTGAGAATTACAAATAGATTTAGTTCTTTGTGAAATGTTTATGTCTCATATCATAAAGTCTGACAATGGATTTTACTGCTGCCCACCAGGGATACAACTCTTTCCTCATTTAGTGGTTCTTTTCCAGATGATTCTGATATTTTTCTATTAACTTTCTTTCCAATAGTCTGATTTAAAAATTCTATGTACCCCCAAAGAACTCAATAAATTGTCACGCTATGCCTGCATACAAGTCTTGGGCCCACAGCATCATCAAGATACACACAGACATGAATCAAGACTGCATTTAGGAATTGCAGAGCAGGGAAAGATTGCTCAAGTCAGCCTCAGGAATACTCTCTTCTTTCTCTACAAATGTTTATCAGGCAGCAGCTTCTCACATTTTCTGTTAGCCTTTGTTGAGACAATAAATATGTATAATTCTCAAACAGAATGCAGACATAGCCCATATAGTTGTATAAATCCATATTGCTGCAGAAGGCATTTTCAATATCATGATATGAACCCTGGGTACCCCCATGAATTCAGAAACTAGAAGTAGCTTAAGGTTTGAGACTATATCACAGTGTGGTGCTTTGCCACTTGTTTTGGCCTCTGTGGGGCTTGTCATCAATATCCCAGCCCAAGGTCCAGAGAAACCAAAGAAAAATTTCTCAAACTGATATCTTTGCTCTCGAATAGAAATAGAGTGATCTGAACTGGATTAGAACTGAAAAGGCTAGAGAACTATGGCCTTTGAAACAAGTAGTCCTTAGCATATTTGGGTTTGACCAATACTTTTTTCCCCTTAAAAGTGATACTGGGGAAACAACAACAACAACAACAACAGCAATGTATAATTAGATAATATTTTTAGCAGATAAAACATTTATTTTGTTCTTTCATCTACCAACATTTCATAATGAATGTATATGGCCCTGAAGGCAATACTATTTTAAGAAAGTCTACATCATAAACTGTGGTTTCTGGGAAAGAACTAGACAAAAAAACAAAAAAACAAAACAAAACAAAAAAAAAACCACCACTTTGATGTCTTATGGCTCAAAGCAGAGTTCTTCATGAGATACAATCCACTACAAAGAATAGAGCCTTCTGTGTGTTAGCAAACTGGTGTGAATATGTAACTGTTAACATACAGTAATATTGTTGTTGATTGTAGAAATAATCTCACAATTTATGATGTGTGCCTGGCTACACAGGACAGCCACAGAACGCTACATAATGATGTCTACACTACATGTAGAGCTACAGTCCTGCTCTGATCTTTTCAGGAAATTCCCCACATACTAAACAGGCTACGCTGTGATTTCTTGGTTGTGAGCATGCAGGACAATGGGGGAAGAGGAAACTCTCCCTTTGCAGACTTTTTTCCCAATCTACTCCAAAGGTAGATTGAAAACATTGCCATCCTTCAGCACAGACCTCAAGTCTTCCTGAAGCACGCAGAACAACATTCTGCCCCCATCATTACTACCAAATTGTAGAGCTGAGGAAATCATTCCCTTTTCCCAAGGGAACCTCCAAGTCTATGACAAACAGCCTTGGCTATTTGGGCTGTGTTTACCTTCAGACAGGGACTGCTACCTCTGAAGTGTTTATATGATGCCTAGCACACCAGCTCTAGACAGTCTTGCAACACAGAATCACAGAATCACAGAATCACTGAATGGCCAGGGTTTGGAAGGGACCTCAGGGATCATGAATCTCCAACCCTCCTGACACATGCAGGGCCACCAACCTCCCCATTTATAGTAGACCAGGCTGCCCAAGGCCCCATCCAACCTGGCCTTGAACACCTCCAGGGACAGGGCATCAGCAACCTCTCTGGGCAGCCTGTGCCAGCACCTCACCTCTCTCTCTGTACACAACACAGCAGTCAATAAGAATCATCATAGTGTCCAGAGACTGCCAGGGCAGGTGCTGGGTTATCTCTGAGAAGCATGAGTAATGCCTCCATGTTTACAACTGAAATTTCCTTTCAGAGCATGTGAAACAAGGAATATCAAGTTGGACTACATTTGGAAAGTCCTAAGTAGGACACAGAGTGAAGCCAGAACTTTCAGCCATGCTTTGAGTTCATGACTTGCAAGGGCTGGCCTTCTTAACTCCAAATTTTGTGTTTGCCTTAGTTCTCACATGGCTTAGCGATAGCTACCACATTTCTTTTTTACACATACAGTTACCAAATTCTGCCTCCACACTGAAAGAGGATGTCTTCTTGCTGCTGTAGACAATGCTGTCATTTATGTGTATTTCTTTTTTTTCGCGGTATATCCATCTACAGTCTTTAGATTTCAAGCACATTTCTGGGGTGACATCTCTTCATATATCCCAGAAGGGGAAAGTTGTGAAGGATCTGAAGATTCCTGCCGCTGTAGGAATCTCTGTTCCCAAATGAATAGAGGCCCTAATCAGCTCCTTCTGGCAGCGATGGCAAAATTGCCACGGTCAGCTGCAAATATTGATCATTCTGGAGAAGAAGTAGCATGGTGATAGAAAACACCCTTTATCAAAGAAAATTTAGTGGAATCGTTTTGGACATTAACTTGTCCAAATGTCAGTTTCATCTGCACGTGCACAAGACAAATGAGACAAATGGATGTCCCAAGAATATGATGGAAGGCAGGATTTAGGGTACCCAGTGCTGTGATTATCTTGGAAAGATTATGTCAACCTAAGATGTACATGATGCCAGTCATATGCAATTCATCAGTAGGATCAATTTCTTGACTATGAAATCATAGAATCACTTAAGTTGGAAGGAATCTTTAAAGGTTATATACTCCAACTTCCCTGCAGTAAACAGGGACACCTACAGCTATCACCAGAGGGAAGAAAAGCAGAAGCAAACTCTGAGACCGATCTATCTTCTAGCAGATAGATCTGTAAGTGTCCAGTAAGGGAAAAGATGGCTCTGTTGAAAACCAGGATGAAAACAGAGATGAAAAAATAGCAAATAATCTTAGAAAGATTACTAATGGCTACTTAAATAAGAGAGAGGGAGGTAAATTATCTCTTTCTTGCACAAATATCAGAAGAACCCAAAGAGCATATCTGAAGGTATATGACCAAATGGTTCAGTAGGACAAGTGCTTGCAAAATGCTGAGTGCAGCATTTTATTTTAGGTAGAGAAAGGTGTTAAGGCTATACCTGTTCAATTCCAAGTGATTGCAAAGTGCAAAGTTTTGCACTTAGGTTGAGGTAAACCAAGATATTTATACAAACTAAGAGAAAAACTCCTTGAGAGTAGCTCCACTGAGAAGGACTTAGGGGTCCTGTTTGATGGAAAACTGAACATGAGCCAGCAGTGTGCACTTGCATCCTGGAAAGCCAGTGGTATCCTGGGCTCTATCTGAAGAGGGGTGGTCTGCAGGGCAAAGGAGGGGATTGTCCCCCCTCTGCTTTGCCCTCATGAGGCCCCTCTTGGAGCACTGTGTCTGGGGCCCCCAGCACAGGAAAGATACGGATCTAAAGGAGGGTGACAAAGATTATCCAAGAGCTGGAGCACCTCTGCTATGAAGACAGGTTGAAGGAACTGGCTTGTACAGCCTAGAAAACAGAAGGCTGTAGGAAGAGCTTATTGTGGCCTTCCAATATTTAAAGGGAATTTATAAACATGAGGGAAAACAACTTTTTTACATGAATAGATAGTGATAAGACAAGGGGAAATGGTTTTAAACTACAGATGTCAGGAGAAGCTTTTTTACTGAAAAAGGTGGTGAGTTGCTGGAACAGATTGCCCAGAGAAATTGTGGATGCCCTGTCCCTGGAGGTGTTTAAGGCCAGGTTGGATGGGGCCTTGGGCAATCTGATCTAGTACTTGATCTAGCAGCAGGTAACCCTGCCTGTGGCAGGGGTGCTGGATCTTGATGATCCTTGAGATCCCTTCCAACCCAAACCATTCCATAATGATTCTATGATTGACAAGTGACAAAATAAGAGATAACTTGAATGAAGTGAAAGAGTTCAGTATTCTAAGAAAAAGGAAATATGAGAACAGCAAAAAAAATGAATTATAGCTCTCGGGAGAGTAGATTTCTCTGTCCAAGAAAGTGGCTGGTAGAGACTTCTAAGGAAGGTAACTGAGGATAGCTATGAGTTAGCAAAGGAATCTATACTGAATGTGCCGTGACAAAGCACAAGATTCAACATTAATGCCTTGATCCCACCTCTGAGCCTGCAATGCTGAGTTCCTCAGTGACCAGAATATCAAAGAGATCTTGCTCAAATAAAGAAAGTAAAAGCACATAACTAAAGATGAGTGAAGTGGAATGGCATAAAACACACAGGAATGGAAATGAATGCTAAGTTATAAAGGATATAAAGGCAATAAGAAACAAATTAGAAAAGTAGTAGTGTTTTTCCAAGCAGGAAAGGAGAGGAGCCCACAAAGAAGGAAAATGTATGATAACATCCTACTTTCAGTTTTCATAAAAATTTTAACTGTGATTTAGTGTTGACAAGGAAATGCCAAGGAGGATTACAGTGTAGAACACATTTTTTAAAATGACAACTTAAGTGTATTCAAATCATAAAGGTCTGAGGAACTCTCCTCTCATACAATAAGGAACTAGCTGCAGTAATCTGAGAGCTTTTGTGATCACCTTGCATGACTGGTAGATGGAGAACACAATATTTCTCTCCAAAAACGATGGATGAATTATACACCAGTCAGCAAAACAGGGTTCTCTGAAATCAAGAAGCTCTTAACAAGTAAAACTTCCATTTTTAAGTATCTAGAAGATGATAACAAACAATTATTTGTCAAGAACAAATTTTGTTAAACTAATGTAATTCCTCCTTAGAAAGGACAATAGACCCAATGGATTCAGAGACATTATGCCTTTTATTAAAGGCATTGTTTAGCCTCTGGATACTAAGCAAAGA
The DNA here is from genome assembly GCF_951394365.1 of Tetrao urogallus. NCBI lineage: Eukaryota > Metazoa > Chordata > Aves > Galliformes > Phasianidae > Tetrao > Tetrao urogallus. Next base: position 89,576,180 of record NC_136813.1, read on the forward strand.
TGGTATGGATTAGGTCCAACTCTGGGTCTGTCTGCTGGAGAGGAAGCACCATGCCCCTTCTGAATCTTACCGTGGCACAGGCTATGACAGAGCATGAGAAAATTGCATGCTATCATGCTAAAAACAAACCCACTCAAGGTGCTTTCAAAATCCACCGTTTTCCAACTCTTACTCCATGGAAACATTATTATTATTTTTTTTTTAATTGAAAGCACAGCAGAGGTAATATTAAAGGAGGGCTCCTTAGGAGTTAGGAACTGGCCCTGAATACTACAGGGGCTTGAATTTCTTGCTCTAGACCATCCAACGGTTAGATTGAACAAGTCCCCTTCTAGGAGAAGGATGGCAGAATGTGAAATAGATCTAATGACAATACAGCTATTTTTATACTCCCTGTTGCAGAACAGAGAGGAGACTAGACCTCTCAAGATGCTGTTCAAGATGCCCACCTTTTCTATGTTTTTTCTTTTATTTTATCCTCTAGTGTAATGGAGGCATTTTTACTTTCTATAGCAAATTATTTTATTATCCACGTGGAATTATCTTTGTCCCTCTCCACTTTGCAATGGTTTGGGTTACCCTCAGCAATAGACCATAGCCAGACAAGCAGTTGAGACAGACAGCCTTTTAGGTCCTTATGTATGCTTTGTTTCTGCAGCAAGGGTGCTGAAAGCTAGTGAAAAAAGTCCTGAAAAGAAAGAAAAAAAAAAGCGAAAAAGAAGGGAAGTGGTGAATGACACTATGAGCGTTTGAAGAGAAGTGGAGAAAGACAAAGTGAAAGTGAGATGGAGAAATTCTGACTATGTCAAGGGATGCACGGAGCTCTGAGACAAAAGGAAGAGGGACTGAAGGAGGAATGAGGATGCTGTGGGAGGATTTCTTGCAAGGGACAAAAATTCCAGAAATGACAGAGTTCAAGAGGATGGGTAGGGAAAGACAGCCAGCAGACATACATTCCTGGAGAGGGAATATGTTTGGAAACCTTATTTAGCTATTCACACAATCTTTCCTTTTTTTTTTTTTTTCCTCTTACACACACACACAAAACCAAATACATTGTGCACACACAACAATTTTATTCAGTCTACTCATGTGAATAAAAACATGCAGCTAATTCCACATATCACAACGCTCCCAGAAAATATTTTAAGTATGCTCTTTCTCAAATCCATTTTCAGTCAAAAGGTGATGCCAACAAAGGTGATCTTAAAGCACCTGACTTTGAAACTGTTCTCCATAGGTATACTGTATGGTCAATGGGCAGAGAAAGATTCCTTCAAGAGGAAATTAAGAGCAAAAGCCTAATTTACATGTCCAGAGTCATTCTGCGGAGCAGGTTTCCTCTCTGTGTTACACAGACAGTCTAGGAGCCAGCCTTTTGAATTAGATAACTAAAATTAGTGCAAGTATGAACTTATGTTCATTAGTTCAATAGGACAAAGAAAGTGACTGCTTTCAGAACACACTGAAAGTTCAGGTGGGTTTTATGTTGAAAGAAATCTATACTTGCTAAATACAAACATCATAATTCACTAACTTTCTTCAGCAAAATTTTTCAGACTTTCACCCCACTTAGCAAAATATTTTCCAGTTTTCTACAATCAAAAAATATAACTCCAAAAATTCATCTAGTCGAATGACAGCCTGGCAATTTGTTTAAGTTCACACTGCCAGACACATGAACAATTTATTTCTCAGTTTTCCAATGGAAGACATGAAAATATAATTAAACCCAGATATTTTTACCAAGGAAATTTCCATTTTGGCTAACATGACAGTTTTCATTAAAAAAAAAAAAAAAAGAAGAAGAATAAAAGAAAAAAAAACGTTTCAACTTAAAAATTGTATTGAAAAGACACTCCTGAGAGGTTTCTGCTGCAGGCAATGGCGTAGTATAAATACCTAGACTGAACAGGAGATGAAGAAATAGATGCTTTGATTTGGCAAAGTAGTTAAACATGAGCAAACTCTGTCCATACAAGTAGTTCTGCAGAGAACACACACTGCAGAACATTGTAGTTACACTAGAGAATCAAAATGTAAAAAGTCCTGGTACAAACACCTTTGCATTTGCTGTCCTTGCAAATTGCCAATTTGACACGTTCAGGCTGGCTCTTCCAGCAGCCAGTTACTCATCTAAGATGCTGAATCTTTTTTTAAGACCTAAGAAAACAATAAGCATAGATTTATGCGATCATTCAGTGACACACTTTCTCAAGACAGATTAATCTGCTGAATGAAGGAGGAGCCTTCTGTAAAAAATGCATGTTTAGTTTACTGGATAGACAAATGCAACTAACATTTGGAGAGCATTAAGGAGGTAGATTAATTGCTTTGCAATGACTATTCGTAACAAATTCATTGGTGGAAAATAATTCTTTTGTCATAATGGGAGACCAAATTAGGATAACATACATCATTTTCATCAGTAAAGATGTTTTGAGTCTGAGTAGAGCTATTAAGCTCTTAACTTTTAGTTACCAGGAACGTCATGCATATGTAAATAGGCAAAGTTTCAGCAACTCTAACATTAGTTCTGAAATAATAAAAGCTGAATAACTACTTGGTTTAAGGTATATTTTAGACGTGTTAGCCCTATTCTCTGTTCTATTTCACATGGTGTATGACAGTGACAGGCAGTCTAGCTCTGTATTAATTAGCAATACAAAAGAGGAGAAAGTATTTCAGAGCTGGTCTTTGCAATTTGTTAAAATGAGCAGAGGTTTGAGGATGTTGCAAAAAGTTCATCCCTATACAACAGTTGTATTCTCATTTCATTCTATGCAACATATCCCATATAATTATACAATTACAATGTAGTTAGGGCTGTGGATGTATATAATCTGATAAACTAAGATATCCAGAAGACTCCCAAATCAACCTAAAGTCAATGAGAGCCTTACACTTATTTAGGTTGCCAACATGGTGTCTAATTACAAAGGGATCTGGACCTACAGCACTCAATACTGCAGCTGTTTAATATTTGGGTGCTGGTCTCCGCAGTAGGATTCCCAGCATTGAACTAGGCCAGGCTCTCTAGAGGGTGCCTAAAGATCTTCCCTTACAAAAGGATTCACAAGAGTTCATTCAATGGGTAACAGATGCTCTACATGGCTCAGAGGAAGTGCCAAGTACATATATTCACATCCTACATCTACCTCAAGGCTCAACTGCCTTATTCTGGGCTGTATGATGTACTTGCCTCCATGCTATTCCACTCTGACTCCTCTGAACCGAAGTAACTCAGTATTTTTCTTAGAAAAGAGTTGAGCTAAGTTACCTTTTTCTTGCATAGGGTCCTACTGCCATCCCAACCACCATGAGGAACAGATAGAACTTTCAACAAGAGATCTATGGACAGTTCTCCCTTTCTAGTGAGATTCTTACCCACCTCTCTCCCATACTAGCTACCAGGCTAGTTTCTCCAGCCATGTGGACTGGCCTCTCAGGGGATAAGTCTATATAGGTGGAACGATGGAATTGGCTCAGCCTCCAGTTGAACCAGGGATCAGGACTGGTGTGGAACCCTCTCTGCTGTAAGGAAGGGATGCAATCCAGAAATGCCTGGACAGGCTTGAGAGGTGAGCCTGTGCAAAATAACATGAAGTTCAACAAGGGCAAGTGCAAGGTCCTGAACATGGGCTCTATCAAAAGAAGCGTGCTCATCATGTTGAGGAGGGTGACTGTCCCTTTCTGCTCTGTTCTTATGAGGTCCCACCTGGAGCATGCAGCTGTGGGGCCCCCAGAGTAAGAAAGATGTGGAGCTATTGGAGACAGTCTAGAGGAGGCCACAAGGATGTTCAGAAGGCTGGAGCACCTCTGCTATGAAGAAAGGCTGAGGGAACTGGGCCTGTTTAGCCTGGAGAGCTCTTCAAGGAGACCTTATTGAGGCTTTCCAGAACCTAAAGGAAGCCTACAGGAAAGTTGGAGACGGACGATGTGAGGGAGTGTAGTGGCAGGACAAGATGTAATGTCTTCAAGTAAACAGAGGGTAAATTTGAATTAGGTATTGGAAAAACATTCTTTACTCAAAGTGTATTGAAGCACAAGCTGCCCAAAGAAGCCATAGATGCCCCATTCCTGGAAATGTTCACCACCTGGCTGCATGGAGCCTTAAGCAAACTGATCTAGTAGAAGGCGGCCCTGTCCATGGCAGGGAGTTGGAACTAGGTGATGCCTACTTAGGTTGCTTCCAACCTAAACCACTCTATCATTCTCCAATTGTATGAAAATTAGAATTGAAGGTACCTCAGGCAGGATGACCAAAAATACCAGCCACATCTTAGATTTAGCCTAAAGAGATTCACTCACAGTAAAATAGGTGAATTAAGGAACCTTGAAAATGCAAAGAAAGAAAGAATCCATCAAAACCAGGAGGCTGGCATCAAATAGAAGAATTTTCTTGACATATATTGCAGGGGCATTTTCAAAATCTGAAAGGCTTCCAAATGCAGAGTATCATTACAAATTTATTTTATACAACAAACTGTGAATAAAATCTGACACACAGGACTCTGACCCCAGAAATCACACCTCCAGGAGGTAGGCTGCCTGATGAAATCTGTGATTAGGAGGGTTCTTTTTTCATCTGCATGGCCTTTCTGCAAACAGTCTGCTGAATGTAGAACAAAGCACTAGGATCAGCAAATGACTGTCCAGGAAGATGTCTTCTGAAGAGAGGCAGGAAGGAGGAACAGAAGAGATGGAGTCCTTGGAAAATGGGTGTCCAGAGACAAGGATAGGGATGATGAGGAAGAAGAGCCTAGATAGAGCTAGACAGTAAGGCAGACTCAACTGAGACAGAGAGATGTACTACTGAAAAAAAAAATAAATGGTGCTAAATATGGCTTAGATGAACACAACCATTCCAAAGAGGTCTAAACAAGAAGGATGGTGGGTACATATCCAAAAGGTGTCTGTCTGCACCTGCAGTTCCGACTGAGAGGCTTTGAACTGTCCCATGTTAGATGAAACTAAGACATCCTGAGACAAAGAGCTCTTATTTCCATCCAAGGAGCTTTTAGAATTGCTTCCAGATATTACTGCAGAACAAGTTGGTTTCTAAACTTATAAACTATTAAGAAAATATCATCAAGCCAAAAACATCAGACAAATGAATGGAAAAGCTGTGATTTAACATCTTTACTAAGATTGATTTGATGTCTGAATCTCTTTCGTAAGTTGCCATGCTTTCAGCTCCACACTTCCTCAGCATTTAGAGAGCAGAAAAACACACTCCATCCACAAACTGAAAAAAGTTACCGCTGCAGTACTGCTCCTTTCCATGCTGGAGGACACATCACAGCTCTGTAAACTGGGTTAAACAATGTCTGCACTTTTAGCATATATGAAGGATATACCAAAGGGCAAATAATCAATAGAATTTGATTCTGTCCTTCTAAATAGCTAATATTTCAATATTAAAGTCTGATTCTGCTCTCACAAAATTCAGGAGAAAAATCTCTTTTTGAATGAAGCAACAGAAAACCTTCAGAATTCAGTAAGATTTATATACTTTGAACCTGCGAAGTGGACCTGGCAAACAAATTGAGAAAAGTAAAGCCACATTCAGGACTGGATTGCATTGCTTGCCCTAGATTTCACTTACAGAGGCATAAAGAATAGCCAGAGGATTAGTCAGTTAGATGGTTAAAAGCTCCAACACCCTGCCAGTGATAGTTCTCCCACTGTTACTTGTCTTTGCCAAAAGTCTAACGATGGGAGATTTCCCCAAATATGCTACTGTAGACTCAACCACAGTGTAAATAGTTGGACTGCTGCTCCTCTGGGAAAGCTAGGCATGCCAAGAACTGTCGAATAGCAGCAACAACCAAGAAGGATAGCTCTCTACCCCTTCTTGTTCACAGCACTGATGCACAAGGTATAGGGGATTAAACAGGTGTGTTACAGGGCTCACATTGTTGTTGTCAAGCATTTCCTCCTGATTAAAATAACTGAAACAAGCCCCTTCCCCCCTCCTCCCCCCCCAAAAAAGGCACTAAACCAAATCCAAGGAAGTGCACTAATATGTTATAAACATCTCACTCTTAAAAATTGTATGTAAGTACACACATAATCCCAGCAATCACAGGAAGTGAAGAGACAGATCCTCTTTTCTCTTCTGTGCTCTGTATTCTTCAGCCTTTGTGTAAGATGTACCAATCAGAATAGACAGTGGCTGAGGACACAGCAACAGTTTGTAGGACGGATGGAGACTCACCTACCTTCAAATCAGCCTCCTAGCATAAAAACCAATCATAGTCATTGCTTGAAGTTTCAGCTTTTCTCCTGTTTAAAACTACGTCTTTAGGAGTTACCTTTCCCTGCCCTGTACTGACAAGTGAAAGCATTTCCTTCCCTTTTAGCAGCCTTGAAAAGTGCCAGGTTAAGCATTCTAAGATGAATGAAGACAAATGAATGAAGATGAAGTTGCCCATAGAACTACAGACCAAAAAAATTCATACTCTGGAAGAGATTTCTGCTTAATTTCCATCTCCACATGAATACTTATAATGAAAGCAAATATTTTGTGATGCGTTATTAGACCAGCCCTGCTGATTTCTTTGTCTCTGAAAACTCTGTTTATAAATGAAACAGAAGATAAATGACCTGGTTTTCAAGTCTAAGAAGGCTCCTTCATCAATCCCCATAGTTGCCTATTAGGGGCTAAATATAATTTATAACAAACCTGTACTCATCAGATGACACAGAAGCTTTAATACACATTAGAAGCTGGTCTCCCCCCACACCTTTCCTTCTCCCCTGCCCCCCTCCACCCTTACCTCCTCCCTAGAAAATTATTACTATTATGTTTGCTTGCAGTAAGTGCCAAGGACTATAAAGTAAAAAGAGCATTGGAAAAGTACTTAGGGAAGATGTAACAGATCATTGTTTGCAGTGATTCTAAGTTCAAAACCAGACCTGGCAATTAATTTGCTTTGATAGAATCATGTTTTTCGTTACACTGTGCCACATATTTAATTATGTACTAATCCGTTCCCAAGAAATCAGAGTGAGCTAAACTAGAAAACCATTACCTAAAAACATGACCATGAGCCAAGCATTTGAAATTCACTTATTGATACAAAACATAAGGCAGGCTTCCAGCACAAGCAGTCCCTCAGGTTTAATCTTAAGATCTATAATGAAAAATCTCTCCTCTTTGCAAATGTAGTCTTTCATCTCTTCCCAGGAGGGAGTAATCATCTTCCCAAGCCCTCCCTTGTGGTCCTAATTGTCAAAAGGGAGTCTTTGTGTTACTGCAGTCCTGTAAGGCTAATGAATTTACTGAAGTAAAGATCGTATCTGACAAAGATGGACTACTGAAATAGAGCAGTTTACTGATTCCTAGCAACAAGTTCTGGGCAAATCAGCTCCAATCAAACCAGCTTTGCTGAGCACTTACCAGTTGGTTTTCACGAAAGCACCATTCGTCACCAGCTTAAGAGACAGTGTCAAGTTAAAAAGATGTCAGTGTATCTATCACATAGGGAAGAGAGTTGCTCCTTAGCTGGAACTGAAAGCAGGTCATTGCCCAAATTGGGACTGGATGATTCGTTAGAAAATTGGCACACTTACAGAGAACAAGATGACCTCTCTGTCTGGCAGATAGGATGGGGTAGATTTCCATTTATCTGCTATTTGTGAAAATGTGGGAAGTGCTGGGGTATGACTAAGTTGACAATGCGGATTTGCCACCGTTCCATTGGAATGGTCAGGAAGGTGAGGAGATGGGAACTCCCATATCCCAGCAAGCCCAACTGTTGACATAATTACCCTGTATTTCTCCCAAGATTGCTAGTTGCCCTTAGTGAGGGAGAGAAGCTTGCTCATTTAATACATAGCAATAGAATTAAAACAAGCCATATTCAGAATGACCCTGAATGAAATAGTTGATGTTTGGAGAATTCCTTCAGGGTTGGGATATTTCCTGTCCAAGATGATTTGGTCAAAAGATGTATACTTACAGAATCTTCTAGTCAATCCCAGGATTTCCTTCTCAGGAGATAAAACATTTTGGACTGAAATTTCAATTGTGCATGCCATCAGGCATCAGGACAGTATTTTCTGTCCTGCAAAGCTCGCTGAGTCTAGCAAGAGTTGCCCTAGGCCAGCAATTAGCCACACACTAGCCCCTTCAGCAAACTGGAAGCCAGTTCTCAGCACTGGCTTGAGACCACAAGGAAACCAGGAGGTGAAACTCTGCAGTAACAGAGTGAAAGTGGAGCAGAGGCGTCTCAGTCTTCTAAGAGACCTACAGAGGCCTTTGAGAAGTCTGTGTATGACTATTTAGCAAAAGAGAATGTGACTTATGGCTACATTCATTCTACAGCTTTGTGCTGTAATACATCTAAAAAATGACTAAGCCTTCCAGGACTTTAACTAACACAGTAAAGACTGAAGAAAAATGCAGCATTGATCAAGATAGACACCTTTTGAGGTACACAAAAGCCGTTTCCTTACAATGTTGCTGTCACTCTGATAACATGTGACAATTGTAAGCGGATTTTTTGGGCACAAAATCTCCAGGCCAAAGCAGTCTCTGTCAGGACACAACTTAATCATCAACAAGAAGACTGGACTGTCACTGTTCCACCATACCCTATCATGAGCAATTCAGGAAGGGTGAACTCTCCTAAATGTCATATTTCAGGACAACATGGTAAATCATGTTCCTAAGCTACTGCTTCAAAAGATATGAAAACTGAACAAAGCACATCTATTTAGCATCAGATCCCCAAAGGAAACTTTCACATTGTACTGCTGAGGTTGGTGAGCACTGAGGGCTTCAGAGAAGAGATCCTTTAGTATCCACAGAAATGGATACAACAAGCAAGGAGCTGCTTAAGCCAGACAACAGTGCAGATACAAGAACTAGGTGGTTACTTAAATCCTACACACCTCTAGATAGAAACCTGGTACTCTACAGAGGGCAGCAATGAAGCTTGTCTCTCCCACTAGAAGTCATAGCCCTAAATCTCTACCCCATATTGGATATTTACATCTATCCATCTAAAGATGAAAAAGAAATAACATTTGCCAAAAATGGAAGTGTCCACATTCCATTTTCACCATTTTCATACCTCCAGGAGGTGTCCACCACTGAAAGTAGAATCGGGGATCTCTATTTTAGGTGCAGGTAGCTAACATTGCTGGTTTTAACTGTGTACCCAAATAAAGATTCCCTAGAATCCTAAAGATTCCAAGTTTCTTAGAAGGTAACACAACTGCAATTCTTATATCTTATCCTCATTGCCCCATCCCTGGAGGCGCTCAAGGCCAGGTTGGATGGAGCCCTGGGAAGCCTGAGCTAGTAGGGGGCAGCCAGGGGGTTGGAGTTGGGTGGGCTTTGAGATCCCTCCTAACCCAAGCCATTTCTGTGATTCTATGATTTGAGAATGGTTATTAGGGTCCAAGGTCTGCAGAAATGAACTGAAAATATTTAGTCCATTATAAACATTCAGACTTCCTCTCTGATTGGGATATACCTCCAGGGACATCTTCAGGTATTCCATATCATTAAACTACTTTTGAAATAAATTATTCATAATTTTGATTTGCTTCCACTTCATAGCAAGGATAAGTGCTTTGCTCTTAAATGTTTGCAGAGCTGCTGAGCAGCAGCTGGGAGGCTCAAGAGGCTTAAAAAGAAATTCATTTTTTAACAAGATTGTCTGAGCTAAGTTGCAGTCAGACTCATCTGCTCTCAAATGTTGAAATGGACAGATCTGATAAATACACCAAGGTAGAGTCTAATCCAATAGCAATGGATGTCAGAAAGCAACATTTGGCTTTTTGTGACTCTGTGCTGTCTGGAAATCAGTGTCCAAGGAGGCAGAACTGGAGCATTCTCTCGAGTCGCTTGCATTTGTTGATAGCCCAGATATAGGAAAGAGAGGCGTCAAAGAGCAAGGAAGGCCAAAATCCCCCCATCCGCTGCCACACACACATTTGGAATGCAGCTCAGCAGGGAGGCTCCCAAAATCATTGTTGGAAAAACAAAGGCAAGTTTTAGATGACAGACATTTCAAACAACAGAAAAGTTTGAGGAGACCAATAAGAATAACAATTAGAATGGGAAAGGATTAAGTGGCCAACAGAAAACAACAAAAGGAAAATTAACATCTTTTCAAAAATCACAAAGCAACTTCAAAAGCAGGGTAAGAACAATGAAAACCCCAAATTATGCACAGTTTAGCAGCAAAGCTCACAAAGAAATTAAGCGACTCCTGCAGAGAAAGGGTGTGGGGAGATCTTATAAAGTTACCAAATTCCAAACAGGATAAAAAAACATAAAAAAATCTCACACACATCGCCTGGTAGGCAGCCAGTACCATTCGGTGCCACAATTTTTGAAGGCCAAATTCTAAAATGCAATTCTAATGTTACTCGTTTTGCAAAGGGGAAAGCTAGAAAATGAAACAATATTAACGGCTTCCAACTGAGGTTAGCAGGAACTGCCAGTTAGTGACTCAGCAAAACGCAGCCAAGGGAACACCTTGTTTTTGTGCACACAACGCTTAGACCAACTTTAAAAATTTGGGATGAACTGTCTACGACAAACACTAAGCAAAGGTGAGATTCTGTCTGTTGTCTATTTTAAAATGCTTAGGCAAAATCATTGTGTTCTTTCCCAGGACGAGATTTGGAGATGGTAAGTTATCTCATTGCCTAAAGCTAAATAGATAGATAGATAGATAGATAGATAGATAGATAGATAGATAGATAGATAGATAAATAATAATAAAAAAAATAATAAACTGCCTACTGAAGAGATTTATTACTCTTGTATCATTGAAGAGAAGGTTAAAATTTAGCAGAAGACTAAAATATAGCTTTTTTTGTGTTATGGCTGCACCTTCTGCCATAAAAGTCCAAGTGAATTTGGACTAATCATAAAACTTAAGAGAAACTACAGTTCACACACTCCTAGGAGAAGCTTCCTCCACTTGGCCAGCTGATGTTTCTGGCAATCCATGATTCTGTGGAAGGACTGAAGCACATCAAGAAAAGATCTCTTTGGATTAGGTGCTGGAGACAAAGTGGGAATGGAGAGCTGGGACCCCAGGGCAAAGATTGTGTGATGCAGCCACAAGGATGAGAGGGAGAGGAGCTGGACCTGGTAAGGGTAGCAGCTGGAGCCACTGAAGGACACAGAGAAACAGCTGAATGGGAGGAGAGAATCTGTGGTGCCCCATCCCTGGAGGCGCTCAAGGCCAGGTTGGATGGGGCCTGGGCAGCCTGAGCTGGTGGGGGGCAGCCCTGCCCATGGCAGGGGTTGGGGTGGTGGACTTTGAGCTCCCTTTCAACCCAATCCATTCTGTGATTCTGTGAAAGATTCTATGAAAGGACAGCCAGGTAGCTGAGCACAGAACATAAACGAAGGTGCTCACAACCTGCCTTTCCCATGCAGCTGTGAAGCACATTGCTGAAGGCCCATATGGGGAATAGCAGCTGGCTTCTACTTTTTGTTAGTCTAGGCGCACATGCTGCAAAAATACCTGGCCTTAGCATTCAGAGGTCTGGAAACAAGATCATTTTCTTTTTTTTCCTAAGCAACCACAGTATTTGTAGATGAAATGACTACGTTTAAAACCTGCAACTCATTGCAGAACCATCATTCACCCTTCTTACGTCTCTGGGCTCTAATACAGCTTCTAATGATCACATGCCATTTTTACTTCTGTCCCATGCCTCTCAGTCTACACATGGAATGAGCTGCACTCTCTTAGTGCATATATAATTATATCTATATATATACCTGTTCAATAGTTTGTTTTTGTGAAACTGCACTGGCAAACATTATCCACTACACTCAATTCAATTTGCCTATGAAAAGTCGTTATCTCTCACTGTAATTTCCTTCAGCTTATATCCTTAAACATATCCTCATTCACTTCCTTACTCATTTCCTTTTCTGTGGCACTCACAGTGTTAGCATTTTCAAGGCCTAAAGACTCCATCGCTTTTTCAGGAGCTCAAGAATGCAGACAGATGTTTAAATAGAGTTTTAAATAATTAGGACCAGCATCGCTGGGAGTGTTTGGTATACTGCCCTAAATATTTGTCTGTATTTGAATAAACACCTTTGAAAAACTGCCTCTCTGTGCTTGCACAACATCAATTCATTTATTTTCACAACACTTCCCGGAGGGCAGGGCAGACAATATTATTCCCTCGTTAGGAAATTGAAGCAATGAAAGTGTCTGGTCAGAATGGGTGCCCAGTTTGAAATAGGCAGGATGTGCTTTCTGTAGCATACTACTGGCAGCAGTTCTGCATGCGTCTCAAACGAGCCCTGAGGCTCACCAGTAATTCAGGAAATAAGGAACACACCATTCATGACCACCTGTGGCTGCATGAATGATTGTCCCAGGATCACACAGAAGCTCTGTGGCAGGGAACATGGGCAACAGCTTGCACTAGAGCAGGACACTGTGAGGCTTTTCTTTACCAGCAGCTGCCCACTACCACCTGGTATTCCCACATCAGTAACAAGTGATGGAACAAGAAAGATGTGGAGCTATTGGGGCTGATCCAGAAAGGTCATGAAGATGATCAGAGGACTGGGGCACCTCTTACAAAGACAGACCGAGGAAACTGTGCTTCTCCAGTATGGAGAAGACTCCAGGGAGACCTCATTGTGGCTTTCCAGTACTTAAAGGGAGCTTATTAACAGGAGAAGGACTGACTTTTTAAATGGTCTGATAGCAATGAGACAAGGGGGAATGGTTTTAAACTAAAAGAGGGGAAATCTAGGTTAGATTTTAGGAAGAAATGCTTTCCTCAGAGGGTGGTGAGGCACTGGCACAACTGCCCAGAGAAACTGTGGTGCCCCATCCCTGGAGGCACTCGAGGCCAGGTTGAATGGGGCCCTGGGCAGCCTGAGCTGGTGGGGACAGCAGGGGTAGGGATGCTGAGTGGGCTTTGAGGTCTCTTTCAACCCAACCCTTTCTATGAGTCTCCATGCAGCAGTCTTCTTCCCTACTTCTTCCCTACAGCATGATTCACCTCTGGAGGAATAATCCGACTATGTTCAAAAACTCTACATGATGCTGTTTTATGGCACTATATTTGCACAACATAGGCATGTCAGAAGCACTGAATCTGGCCATGCTTAACTTCTGAGTGAACTGGAGCCTGGTTCTGTTGCCAGCCATACCATCATGCTGCATGGCAAAGGCAGATAAGCTATCTACTTCCCCACGTATCCCTTTTCTCTTTTGTGGAATACGGCCATTAATTTTGACATCACTTGTGAAGCATTTTGAGAATTATGGTGAAAGAAACTATCTGAGACTTAGGCATTACCGCTATCATTGCACATAGCAGGTTTGATGTATAGTCTATCCATACATGCATTTTACATGGATGTTGAGCTGCTGGAGGCAATACACCAGGCTAAAGAGAGCACTGTTTTGATAAATCCTAGATTCAGGTCTTGAGGCTGCTCATCGTCATGGTTTCAGGGCCTGAGACCACAGATGTGATGGAGTTTATGCTTTAACCCCAAACTGGTTATAACTATTGTATTGTAAAGATGAAAGGATTGAGTTAAAACAGAAACAACCAGTGGAAGGGCATAAAACAGGGCAAGAAAAATCAGTGGATCATGCTCACTATGACAGTTTTGCCAACTTCTACTCATTGCTAACATGAAATTTACACCATGGTTGAAATTACCCAGGACTTGTTCTCAGTCAGCAGAGAAGCTGTGTGCATAACTGATCTAGATGTCAGGATAGCTTTTTCACAGTTATTTTATATGACACATCTAAGCCAACAAGTCTAGTGTACAAAAGGGGAAGAACAAGCTCTCTGAGTGAAGAGAAACCTAGCTTAAGCTTTGGGTTCAGAAGCTCTTTCTTTGTTTGACCTATTCCCCATTAAATTGACATTGCAATGAGCTGAATCTACAGTTTAATTTCACATCCAATTGCATCAAAAATTGAGATTTGCTCTTTATGGCCTTTTTGAAGTGCAAAGCAGACAGCTTCCAGACAGCTTGCCTTTAGCCCATGCAGTTTGGTCAGAAACAGATTTAGCTGCAAGTTTATTCAAAAGCAATTTAATTAAGGACTTCCAATCTGATACTTTTGAAAAATGATGCATGAGTATGTACAGGTATGTAAGATGATATGGACCCACTTCACTATTGCAAATTGATGGCATTTTTGTAACTTTCCACTTTTCCTGGAGAAAACTGTCATTTTCTAGATTTCAATTTTTTTAGATATAAATTATAATTAAAAACAAAAAACAAAACAAAACAACAACAACAAAAAAGCACACACACACACAAAAACCCAACATTGTTCGGTTGATGAGATTTAAAACAAAGATTACAGAAAGATTGAAAAACTCCATTCAAATGGAGAAAATAATTTGCTACTCAACAGATTTGTGCTTTGTTGCTGATCAGAAGACAGTAATACCCACATTAATACCCATGTTACCGAGCATCATAATACCATACAAGAGCAACAAGCACACACTTGATGAGATTATGGTTCCATAGATTTGGAACTAGCAAAAGGAAGTGATTCTCAAAGAGCTCCAGAGCCAGTCTGGGGAATTTTCTGCAACAGAAAGCCATTGTGAAAAACAGCACAAACATCTTTTTGAAAAGAACAAGATCATTCTCTGAACATTAGGCAGCTATGCTAGTGAAGATAAGGACAAATGGAAACACACATCCTTTCCAAGGACAGCCTTATTTTTTCAGTCTTGTTTGTAGCCTTCAACGAAAAGAGGCAGATTCAGGAATAAAGTGCTGGTCTGCAGCTGTGGTGAGTCCATACTCATGTCTCCAAGTAACCTAAAGTTTCCATTGCCTGAGTTTGGCAGAGAGCTCGCCTTGGGGAGGATTCAGGCCTCTAGATAAGGTTTAGGTCAAAAGTGAATCAGAGTGAAGTATTTATGGAGTTCAGGGATTGCAAATCCCATAAGCAGTCAGATGAGAGTTCAAGTCAACGTTATATCTTATGGAATCATCCATCTTGTAAGCTTGGTGCTTTCTTGGGCTGTAATGGCATGAAAATAACTTGAAAAGAAAACTTCTGAAGACAGTGCAACCCCAAACCCTATGAGTCAATCTGGACTAGGAAGCATTATCCAGTTCAACATTGCTGTTCATAACGTTTCTCTGACCAGAGGGGCAGGGTTGAGCCCAGCTCATCTAGGAGAGGAGGCCAGCTCACTGCTTTGGCCCAGCAAAAGGAGGAGCAAGAGAAGACAAAAAGTGTTGCATTTGCACACATTCACCTCAGCACCTGCAAGACGATTACCACAACACGCTCCGTATAGACCATCAGAGATGTGCCAACTAAGCACTGCATCCAAGCAGAATATTAGAGTCAGCCTCACTCCCCAGACACAGATCCCCAAACACAGCTCCCCAAACTCTCCCTGCTCAGCTGCCCCACCACGCGGAGTCGAAGCAAACAGAGAGCTCAGAGGCGAGCTGTGCCCCCAGAAAGGCAGCTGCACCCCCTGAGAACCAAACAGCACTTCCCCTCCACCTATGCTTCTTACAACCTGGTCCAATCACTGCAATGTGAACACAGGCAGAGGCCGAAGAGACAAGATGCTGTGCAGCCCTAATAAATGTATCTCCATCCCAGAGAGGATTCTTGTCATGTCACAGAGATTTACAATTTTCTTTCTGTTGGAAAACACATCTATTTCTTAGCAGCACGAGGCTAATTCCCTGCCTTGCTGCCTGCAGCTAGACTTTACCACGTTTTACTACACTGGGCTACCCGTTTTGAAGCACTGACAGTTTCACTTTCTCTGCGCAGTGTGTGCTTTTGAACTCACTCTGCTGCATGCTGTGAGGCAGACGAGGGAGGAGGGAGCAAAGAGAGAAGGAGGGAGTAAAGGAAGGTGGCTCAGTCTTGTGGAAATGTTGTGCTTCCCTGGAGATTAAGCTTCTGTTTTCTCAACAGTCCCAATAAGGGAATCTAAATGTTTAGCAGAGTAAATCTTATTTTAGGATTACACATACCATGTTGTCCCAGCCAAAAACATCACCCCTGCTTCGCTGTGGCCCAGATACACTGGCATCAGTTTGTACCAACTTGTGGTGGGTGCAGAGAGAACAATTGTGTTGTCCGCCTGCAGCTCTCCCATTACTCACAAGTGCCATGAAAACACCTCAAGGGGCTGTTCTACATTATTTGCTTGACACCATAAATGTGGATGACACTTTATGAAGCAAGGGAATATCTGCTTCTATGTTGAAGGAAGTACCCATCTCAAGGCAGCAGAACCACACTGGTTTCAACCACAAAACTACTGGTGTTCAGTAGATGCAGTTTCTGGAGACATTCCTGCCCTGCACACCTCAATTTATAGCCTTAAGGCTGCCCTAGGCCATGCAGACAAACCAAAGACTTAAAACCCTTGCAGCTCTTTCTATTAGCCCACACCTGACAAGTAAGTCATCTGGTCGGAGGGATGTCCAGAGCATATGACTCAGTTAGCCCAGGGAAGCATTATAAATAAATAATTAAAATTAAAAATAATAGCCATGGTAATAATAAAACAGCCTGTTTGTAGTCCAACTCCATTCATTTCTACTCACTGTCTGCACTGATCGACTCAGATGCGGGCAGTTCCCAGCTAATTTCCTAGGTTCAGATAGTTGAAAGCCATCCAAACTCAACTTACCCACTGTACCCTCACAGTTCCCACATGCAGCCTATTACATCAAGGAAACTTCCTATGGTTTCATGCCAGGGAGTACAGTTTCTGGGAAAGATGCCACCACTTCTTCTAATCAATTGTTTTAAGATGACACTAGTTCACCAATGGCTGAAAGTGCCACTCTTGGGGACATATGAAAATAATTCCTTCATTTTTGGGTCAAACATTGCCCTACAGCGCTGTACAGCCCACATTACAAGAAAAAATTGAAGTGAGAAGAGGCCCATTCTGCAATGCTCAAAACAGAGCACGGAGCTCCTAGTGTGGTCCCATCTGGAATGTCCTTTAATATCCAAGTCAATGAGGTTTCAAGTCAAGAGGATTAGCTTAATCCAACTAGTCCCCCCTCCCTGGGGGTAAGGGAGGGGAGAAGTAGTTTAGGTTTCACCCTCGAGTGATACCTCATTCATTTAGAAAACCCTCCAGCTAACAGAGGGGATATAAGGCCTGAAATTTCACACAATAAATAAAAAAAAAAGAAAAAAAGAAAAAAAGAAAAAGAAATAATCCAGCATTAGCAAACCATAATCCATTTGCCACAAGAGCTATTTATCAGGCCATAAAGAAGCAATTAACAGACATTCAATTTTGCCTTAGTAAAGGCTCAGTTGTAAAGGAAATCTGAGGCCATCATAGGTTTCCCATTGAAGCCCTTGTAATGTTCAGCCAAGATGGATGACCCTGTGAAGCCCACAGTCTGAGGAGCAGCTTGCAGAACCTGAAGCAGCACCACTTCCTTTTGGTACAGCCATTTGGTTAAGGAGTAAACAAGGCACGCCTTATCTGCTCTACATCTCTCTGCCTGCTGAGCCATAAGTAGCAGCTGAGCATGTTCAACAAAGCTGGGACAGCATTACCAGGAATTAGATCAAAAGACACACTGGTACCTACAGAGGGCAAAGAAAGAACAGAGGGAGCCCAAATTACCCACCTCACCCTGCAGCCCCCTGTGCTTGATATACAAATAATCTTACAGTAGCAAAGCTCAGCTCCACCACTAAGCTGCAGAAAGCATTCACCCTGGCATGAATGACAGCACGCAGAGTGGGGAAAGGATCTGAGGAAGGGTCTCTTTCTGAGTGGTGCGCAGCATCCATGAGAATCAAGTCACACATGCTCACAAAATGTTCTCATGTACACCAGAAAGACTTTAGCTAAGCTGCTCTACTGGGCAGGTTCATAGTTAGCCAATTTTATTTGATATTAAACATGGCTGAATATGGGACTACAAATTTAGGCTTCTTTTAGACAGCTGATGTGCTTCTTGATTTTACAGACTACAAAAGATAACAGGATTATAACAATTTTTCAGTAAAGAATCCAGTTCATTTAATAATACCTGCCTGCAGTTTCCTAGTCGCTGAGCACAAATGAGACAATAACTCAGTGAATTGTTCACATATAATCAGCCATCTAAATGTGCGTGCAACTGCCAGGCTGGAATATACAAACATACCCACAAAATGAATATGTGCAATATTTAAAGTGAACTTTAAAAGTACTGTGGTGACAGAGAGCCAGTAAGGTCTAGTTCCAAATCTCTTTTATGACCTTATCATTAGAATAAATGGCACTCAGTTAAGAAGTTCTCAGTCCACTTCTGGCTATTTGACTTTCAGATGACTTTTCCTGTCACCTGACTACTAAACTGCCTTCCCCATATGCATCCTTCACAGTGCTGTGATACCACATATAAAATGCAAACCTTCAGTGAGGTTCTTCATTAAGGTAAGTGCGTCAGCTCTACTCCATCTCCTGGAATAGTTCAGAAAGCCAGTCCTGAAGCAGCTGACAGTAATTGCTTGTTCTGTCTTGCTTCCAAGCAAATGAGAACAAGGACCTAAGGAACAATACAGTTGAATGACATTTGTGAAACAAGCATGTTGTAAGTCCTAGATAACCAACAATGACAAATGCATTCATAAATGTATAATTGCTACATAAAGTACAAGAGGGTAGGGGTGGAACTGGAGAGGTACTGTGTTCAGACTTACAAGTCATTGAAATTAGAAAGGGAAAAGTAACGAGCCACCTGGAGTCAACACAGAAACATCACCAATAGTAGTTCATTAATAAAAGGTTCCAAGGAAACAATATACGGCTAAATGGGAAGATTCAAGAGGCTTTTCAGGCCTGACCAACATGCAGTTTTGTATTTGGAAACACTCATAATGAAGGCAATGATAAATGACTATGAGCAAAAAAATGAAAGGACAGCCAAAACTGAATTTGAAAAATAGATAGCCCGAGTATTAGAACAAATCAACTAGAGGTACTTCCAGGCTTTGTCTACATTAGTACTTCAGATCGGGAGCGTACTTTTTAAGCAAATCTTACTGTCTTTATTCAATATGTTTTATTCATATCTCAGAGCAGACAAACTAGGTTCTTCTTGAATGGAACTAAAGCAGAAAATGCACGCCAGCAGTGCACTGAATGTGCTCCAATCACTAGGTGGTGGTCACTCAATGGGACCAGGCCACACCAAATCTAAAATAAAATCCTCTTGAGTTTTGTGGTGTGTGAGGGTTTTGCTTTTTCATCAGCATCAACTGTTCTGTTTTGCAGGCCCACTCTCTCTGGACATCAAATTGTGTTAACATATATATTACCTTAGTGTCTCTGAATCTCGAAATGAGGTTCTGGAATGAAATCTGAATCGAGAAACATGTGAAGTAACCTTGGCGCTTGCTATATTGGTGAGTCTTTAGGGAAACAATCCAGATAGATGCTACATTTCTGAAAAGCTAAGAGATTCCTTTGCAGAAATCTTTAGCACTAGAGATATTGAGGACATAAATAGACACCTATGCAAAATCTGCATTTTTCAACTCTAGCTCCAGTTGACAAGGCGATGAATGTGTCGATAACAGCGACTTCTGCTAGGGCACAAGAATGGGTTTAAAAAGGACCCACTTTCTATGTTTGCCTTCTGGAGGAAGTCAGGAGAAAATTTAGGAACCTCATTGAAAATATTCATTCAACAGCTGGGAAGACAGCACAGAACTGTACCTTTTTAGCTGAGTTAAAGACCACAAAGTCTTACAGTAGCTTAAAATAATGCAAAAAGAGAACAAGATGTCCACAGGAAGCTCACTCAGACTTGACCATTTCTAACAAAATTTATTTCTGTCTCACAAAAATCATTTGTTGTCTCTTTCCAGGCAAAGACACTGCAGAACTCCCTGACAAGGTTTTCTAATACTCAAAAGAGTGCCAACGGAGGTCCTGCTGAAGTCACCACCAGTGTGAGGCAAATGCGGTTGAGTCACTGTTGCTCTATGAGGTAGTACTTTAGCTGACCTGCCAAGGGTCTCCACTCCATTGTAAAACAATGACTTTTACTCAGGTGTCCATGATCTGCAGTCAGAAAATATTCTAGGCTGTAAGACCAGGTTCCCCCATGCAGCAAAAATTATCTAAAAGTCAAAAACCAATAACATGAAAGTCAATAGTCAATTTTCCTCATGGTCAAAGTTGGCAGTGAGGCTTTTCCAGTGCCACACTAGGTGTGCTGTCTTTAAATACAAGCATTGGTGACCTGGAAAGGGAATTATGCAAGGAGGCAACAAAATTTCCAAATAGCGTATACTCATCTAGCTTAGTCAGGCAATAAGATTTTCCAAAAGGATGGACAATAGCTGTATGATGCCAAGAAAAGTTAATACTCATAAATAATGCACAATGCAGGGATAACTGCCTTTCTTCACTGCAGAACACTGCCAGAACTGCATCAGCTCAGAAAAAGGTTATGCATACCACATCCACACTATCCTGACTCAGGGCTTGAGTGCAGTCAAAACACTAAGATGCTCAGACTGTAGAAGAAATGCTCTGCAGAACAATATAAAGAGATTATAATTCCAGCTTCCTACTTCAGCAGAGGTAGGAGCACAGCTGGGAAAAAGCTCTGATCACCTCATTTCAAAGTCAGCATCATAGAAGCCACTGTGGTCACTGCCCTCCTGTTGTCTTCTTCCATCTGCCAAGCTCAGTCAAAACAAGCTGCATTAATTTAAACAGTTTATGCAGTAGAGTTTTGCTGCCACAGCAAACTCATTTTGATTGGAACAGGTTAAGCAATATTCACACAGACAATTATGGCATCAAATCAGAGACAAAATAACTTCTTAGTGAAGCTGTGAGAAATAACTGGGGACAAGGCTGGAGGAGTGGGGAGGGGTGAAGTACCAGGAACAGGATGGATTGACTGTACCCAAAACTGCAATCCAAAACTGCAATCCATTTCCAGTGTGACTATTCAGTTATCTAACACCAATAACTCTAAGTGCCTTTAATGTATTCTAATGTGACGGTGGACAAAATGTTTTGAGTTCTGGTCTTATGAAGCAATATTTCCAGGCCTACTCTGGTAAATGCTAAGCCAAGAGGATCCAGAAGAGTAAACTGAGAGCGTGTTCACATTGTAATCTTTATTAGAATTAGACATTCTGCAAGACATTTGTGACTTGTCCCAGCTGTAAAGAACCCAAGGGTAAAATGCTGGTAGTCACTAGAAATTCCAAAATATGGCCAAAATTAACAACCGTTGAGATGACACTCACTTTCTCTTCCCCTCACCAATCTGCAGGCAGCTGACAGGTAGTGGTCCCAGCACACAGAGGTGAAACTAAGCCATCTTTCCGGTTATTTTGGCAGCTGTAAGGTCTTAACCTGATCAGAACAGCAGCTCATTTCCCATATATACAGAGCAGCTGGGTATGTCAGCATTCTCCATTCATTTATGCTGCATGAGGTATTGCACAGGCAGGGGACAGTTCTAATTCACCAGGCAGTGCCACGGAGAAAGATGGAGAAAGAGTTAAAGGTAGATAGACATTGGCTATCCTATCACACGATACCCCAAATCTTACATTCTCTGTGCTCTCATTTTTTGGCCACAAAAGGATACGTACACTGGAATTGTTTGTTTAGGAGTGGAGGAAATGGGTGTTATGTTTATATGTTTATCTGTAACCATCGCTCTCACACAGCGTTGTATGTACTTGTTCTTTTAGCCAGGAACCAGTATGCCCAAACAGTCTTACGCACACAAGTAAACAAAGCTTGAAGGCTTAGGCTGTGCTTACATGGTTACTTGAATCCAGCACAAGTCCATGCTGCCACTGACTGGAGCTTGGCTCTTGCCTTTACCCACCGCACATCAGCACACTCCTGCTCTCTCTGCATGGTGCCTTCATGCACCAAGAATACATGCAGCCAAACGGCAATCCGGATCAGGGAACTGACTTATGTCCAAACGGACCTTCCTTCTTGTCAGGTTGTTTTTCAGACTGATCAGCTTGGCACAGTGTGCAACTATGCTGGCAACAACACCACGAGTATCTCAACAGAAAGGAAAGGGCAGAGGATTGTGGTTGTCTTTTCAGCATTATCAGCCTCTTATATGTAGGCTCATGTTCGAGTTCTCTCCCTGTCTAAAGAAACTCAGACATATGCTCGAAAGTGGCTTTGTACCTCAGACGCTGAATAGAACTTCATAGTAGTTTTTGAATTCTATTGTAAATGAAATTGTGCTCATAAAATCTCTCCAAATAAATCTCAAACAAGTCAAATTCTCCATGTATTAAATATTATGCAATGTTTGTGTAGCAGTATAAAATCATAAAAAGCAAACAAGAAAAAGGAATTCGCTAGACATTGTATTATGACTGTAGTTCCAACAATACATTCATTTCAGAGCTGATCGAAACTCACAACTTCTCTTCACACTGAAGAGAGACATTTTGAAATTCAATTTTAATCCAAGTATGAAACCAAATATTTCAATAATTTTTCAATAAACGGACAATCTAGAGGACAAAGAAAGGGTGAGATGATGTTTCCAGTTTTAGAACTTGGAATTTTCGTTTTGAAACAGATTCTATTTAATGGAAGTTTTCTCACTTCTTGTTTTCCTGATACTCTATGACTAATCAATAGAATTATGCACTGACTAATACTGGCATGTCACAATATGACATATTGCAACTTCAATATCCTTCTATTCTACCAAAAAGTGTTATTTTTAAAACCACTAAGTTGCTGCCTAGTACTGATCAAAACATCTTTTTTTTCTTTCACAGGATAGTTTGATGCTTTGACACAGAAATAAAAGAAGATAAAATATTTCAGTCAGCACTGAGGAGAAGCTACCCTGCATTGCATTTAAAATAAAATAAAAAAAATAAAATTTAAGTGATAGAATGTTTGAACTGCGTGTCATAGTGTATGTGCTACATCAATGCTAACAGCGCATACAGTATCTAGAAATAGTTTAAGACAATGACAAATAGAAAATGAAACAGAAAGAAAACACTTTGAAATAAAAAAAAATAGCATTAAGATAATACAGAACTATGTTGTTTTACAAAATAAATGTGGAATGGGAGGAAGAAAGTAGCAATCCATTTCATTATGCTGAAGTTTGTGAACCCAGATCTGGCTCCATCTTACTGATAAAAGAATTTTTCTCTCAAATTGGGTAGGATCATTTCTATGAGAAAAGCAAAAAATACTGGCTCAAAAAATGTCTTTCTCAAAGAGAAGGAAGAAGTTAAAAAAAGTCATCTTAAATCAAATTTCTGTTTAAAAAACAAAACAAAACACTTCTGTTTTGCTGCTAACAGTCACACCTTATCTCTACATTCTCACTAGTAACTTTCAAGTGACCTGGAATATATTGGAATAATGCCTGAGTAATTTGCACCTGCACATTAAAATGCGCAAAATGATAGGATGAGGGGGAATGGCTTTGCAGTGAAAGAGGGGGAGATTTAGGTTAGACATCAGGGGGGATATTTTCACTCAGAGAGCAGTGAGGTGCTGGCACAGCTGCCCAGAGAAGCTGTGGTGCCCCATCCCTGGAGGCGCTCAAGGCCGGGTTGGATGGGGCCCTGGGCAGCTGAGCTGATGGGGGGCAGCCCTGCCCACAGCTGGGGTTGGGGTGGTGTGGGCTTTAAGCTCCCATCCAACCCAAACCATTCTGTGATTCTGTGATTCTTTGAATCAGGTTTCAAATAAAAAGGCCCAGGTTTCTGTGCAAGATCACCAACGTTCACCATTTGCAGCACAGGCAGTGGCACACAGCAGCCATTACATCCCCAGGGACCACCAAGCCACACCTGTCCCTCAGGCCCTGCCACAGCCAGGTCTCGCTCACATCATGGCCACCTTCCACTGTCTCTCTGTGCACTCCAAAACAACCGCATGCCCAGGGCCCCCCTCCTACTGCCAGCCACTCAGCCCTGCAGTAGAGAGAACATGAAGTTTTTAGATATGGTTGTTGCTGCCTTTTACTCTTACACAAATGGCGTAAGGTGCCGTCAGGAATCAGTCAGAGTTGGCTGGGTGCTCATTTTCTTTCTTCTTTTTGCAGAGAGCCTGAGATGGTAGGAAGCCTATTTGCATAAACAAAATAAATTCTCCTAATGAAGTGCAGAGGAGAGAAAATAGCTTCATCACCAGCAGCAGCCCCCTGCTATGCTGGAGATTGGATGTCGAGAGCCTGTTCCAGATAAACTCTGCAGCGGGCTGAGGTCAGAGCCTGAGCCTGGCAGTAAAAACAAAACCCCATTTTGGGTGGTTCTTACCTTCTTCAGTCCAACCTGCAACATCTCCATCTGCAGAGGATGGGGTTTTCTTGGCCACACCAGCCCAAATACAGCAGCCTATCCTCAACCCCTGAGGATGACAAAGCTGTCAGTAAACTGAAAGCTGTGAACCACACAGGGGTCACCTTAGGCAGCCAAGCCTCTCAGCTGCAGAACTGTTTATCTCTGGTCACCTCAACTTTATTCATGCTGTAAACACAGCAGGCCTGCAATCCAGACCTGAACTTTGAGAAGTGACTGTGGAAGCAGAGTTGAGTGTAAGCTACTCCCCCCCTGCATCTCTCCTTTCTGCCTCAAGAGGAAACTGCTGCACTCCAGATAAGGGCCAGAGAAAGTCAACACACAGGGAGTGTGAACAGGGAGTTCAGGCTCAAGTACGAGCGAAGATAAGGTCTGAAGTAACTGGACATGACTTGTGTTTATGCTTTTTGATCCCAAACAATACATGGTCACCTTAGTCAAATTGAAGAGTGATGAAGATCATAATTTGGATGATTGTTTTCTATAATTTCCTCAGACTCTCCTGAATTTTCTCTTCCATGATTACACCACTTGGTAGTTCTAGTTAAGTGTTTTGTCAAAGTATTTCATTATTTTCTGTCGTCTTTCCTTTTTTTTTTTTTTCATTGAGAAATGTCAAGTTTCCCTTAGTCCAAGCTTTGTATCTTTTCTTTTACTTCCAAATATTCTCTTCTTTTTCCTCTTCTTAAATGAGATATTTTGCTCCTACTGAAACTCCAGGAAAAGACTCTTGGAATGTATGGACTTATGCATTCCATTTCATGCTTCTTCCCCTCTCTTACCAGATGATGATGTGAAGCTTGTCTACAAAAACAACAGCAGAGATGGTAGGAAAGGTATTAGAGACAGTGGGCAGGTCTGGAAAAGCCCTGTACCTAAAAGTCAATACATTAACAACACCTCATCTCCTTTTTGCTTTTTTGTTTGTTTGTTTGTTTGTTTGTTTGTTTAAGGACAATGGGGCAAGGAAAAGAAGCATTTTATAAACTAAATCTATTGATTCCTCAAACCCAAAAGTGAGAATCTGCCTCTTTCAAACAGATGGCAAGTTCTAGAAATCTAAGCAGGAACAACTCTCATATTTTACAGTGAGAGTGATTAGTCAATGGAAGAGGATCTCCAGGGGAGGGACAAGATTAGCTTTAGCTTGAAATCTTCATTTCAAATCTGGCTGCCCTTCAGAGAGAGAATCTATGCCAAGCCGAACTTGTTGGGCCAACTCAAAATTGTTTGGAGTATGGCAATAACTAGATCCTGTGATAACCAGTAAATTAAACTAAATGATCTCAGGCACTTTCTGGCCCTTGAGCTTCTATGATGCTGTAGGGCCAGTAGAGAACGGTTCTAAAGAAGTGCTTGAAGACTTAATGTGCACCTCACCTGATCCTCCGTTATTTCTACAGAGTACATTTTAGCAATCTATAGAAAGAAAGTTCCTCAAACAGTTCACTGGCCATGGATGATGACACAAGAGCTCAATTAGAAGAAGTCAAAAGAGAACAAATAGATTTAGTAACGCATTGAAGAAGAGATGAGGGAAGTGTAGAACAATATGTGTAAATTAATCTAATTATAGAAAGACACCTGGAACAGCTTGAGAATCAAGTAAATGGGAGTACTTTAAATTGCAGTTTCCTACAACAGTAAGAGGATTGATATATCCTGTTTGAAACAGTTTGTTTCCTGACAATGAAGCACAAATTAAAAGATAAAAATGAACATATTTTTGTTAAAAAGCAATGTAGAAAACCTACAAAGAACTAGACGAGGGAAAAAAAACAGGATTCAGATATTTCCACTGAAATTCATTCTGACCTCCAGGTAACGGACAGAACTTTAAAAGATGTCAGAAACAAATGGTATCTGTTCACTAGATGTCAGAAATAGTTTTCATCTTTTTCCTAAGTGTGTCTACAAAAATACAAGCCTGGAGAAACCAGCAGGCTTTCCAAAGCCTCCTGTAAGCTCTCAAATGAACCCTACAAGATATTTTCATATCATGGACATACATTGCAAAGAAGAGAAAACTCATTAAACTTAATTGGCCCACCCTGAGAGTCTTCTCTATGCCAAGTTTCCTCCTTTATTTTTTATTTTTTTGAAAGAACTCTGCAGAAAGCACTGATAGATGTCAAAACAGATGAACTCACAGTGAGATCTTCTAAGATCTTTACTTTGATCTAGGTCTAAGGGAAAACTGACATCTGAATGAGGATTTAACGGCTTTGCAGTGAACTGCTAGACTTCATTTCCAGAATTTAAAATAAAAAATAATAATTTGCAAGAAAATATATTTTTCGATGAATGTTTGTTAGAAATCTTTCAGGATGAACTCTGCAGAAAGCTCTGATTTTCAGATCTGCATACCATGAAGTGAGTTGCTGATCTTACATATTTTCATGCACGTGCTTAGCTTTGTGCAAGTCAGCAGACAGACGGAAATCAACAGGGGAAGCCAAAGTAAATAGATGCTCTCCCCCATATCCGAGAAAAAAATCAGTGACATTAGAATAAAATGAAACATGTGAATGTGTTTCCAGGAATGAGATACCTTGCTGGCCATCTGGATTTCTTAATTTTCATTCACACAAAAATACCTTAGCGAATACTTTTGGTAAAACCATATACCATGGACTCCAACTGGCTTCAGCGGGTTGCCCACATTTACCATTAAAAGAACCCATAACATTTCTGTGGATTCTCACATGAGGAAGACCACTATTGTACTTTTTCATATGCCAGCATTTAAGGACCATGTAATTCAAATCATAATAACACCCAGAGGGGGCTCTTGCTCTTACCAGGTCATTTCCACAGCGCAATTTACCAGGGGTTTTAGACCACAGCTGTTTTTAGAGTTCCCAGAGGTTGAGAGGAATGTCACGTGCAGGAGCCATCACGGTGCTGTGATTTGCAGTCATCTTCAAAGTCATCAGCCCCACTCGTCTCAGCGATTACTCAGTGCCAGCAGAGGCTGTGGAGAAACCAGCAGCACAGACCTACACACAAGGACTGCTGCACTCTTCAGTAGTTATTCAGTCCCCTTGCACATAAAGCCTTCGCAGAAATCCTCCACAGCCTTCCTCCTCTGGAAGGATGTGCTGCGTTTATACCTCCTTATCAGTGTTCTTTTCCTTAGCCTCCTGATCTGAAGCATGTGTAGCCCCAGCTCTTGCTGGCACTGTCTCTCTAAGCGCTCCATAAATTTTCTTCTGGCAAATTTAAGGAGCATCAAATGGGCATGACCATCGACTCTATCAAGCATAGGCCACTCCTGTGGTCTGCAGCCTAAAGCATGGCCCGAGAGAACGTAAGAACACAGGACAACCTAGTGCTTCTAAGTGTACGTTGCTCAAATATGTAAGTATCTTTTAAAGCTAAATCTTGGGCTTAATGGTCAGCAATTGACAGTCCCTCTGTAGCTTTCTAACCTGAGAACAGTTTCCTTCAGCCACATCACATACCACCCAGCAGCTCTGACAGTACAGTACAGCCCAGGGAGAGAAACCCTTTGCAGCTCTGCCTCCTGAGCCACTATGTCACCCTTTTGCAAAGCTTAACTAAGGTGCCAGTGCAAGCCTGAAGTGATTTTTCCATGTGCTGTCCACGTGGATGACCCATACCTAAATGCAGATGGAAGAGCTACCTCATCACAGCTTGTGCAACCATTGCTGACTTGGAGGCCACAGGGGAAAATCCCTATGAACGAGCAGCTTGAATATGATCCAGCATACCAATCCCCCACCTTCCATCTCAGCCTGCATCCTGCATAACAAACAAAGATTCAGGGTCTGAAGTTTCTTGAAAACTTCTTTTTGAGCCTAAGATTACACAGATATTCCTTCCGGATGGCAGTCCTCCTTTTTCTGGCTGCAGGACTAAGCCCTGCTAATGCGGCTCAGATGAATCTGACCAGCATCATGAGTGTATTGGATGATTTTTTGTTTTGTTTATTTTTTCCCTTTGGCTGGATGTAGCTGTTATGTAATTTTTTCATCAATATAGGGGAGGGCATTATTTATAGGGGATTACAGGGATTACTAAAGCAAACCATTTGCACTTTCCAGTGGCTGGTACAACTTGCAATATCCTACCCTGCCTCATAGTTAGCAAGTTGGAGGATCAAACAATTTTGGTTTGATTCTCCTCCAGTGTGCTGATGCTGCACAAAGCTGTCTACACTTTGAGCAAGCTGGGCACAAGCCCATACCCACCAGCTGCTTCCAGCACTTCACTGTGCAAACACACAGATTACTTCAGAACAGGAGGGAGGGATGTGCTTGTGTCTTTCCCCCAGCATTCCTACATGCCTCTGTGGCCTATGCTTAGTAAGAGACTCACTAAGGGGGTCAACAAAGCTACATGCAAGGTGTTGCTCTTTGGTTGGGGCAATCCCAGATATATACACAGACTGGGAGAAGAACTCATTGAGAGCAGCCCCGCAGAAAAGGATTTGGGATTCTGGTGGACAGAAAGCTGAACATGAGCTAGCAGCGTGTGCTCACAGCCCAGAATGCATTGGGTCTTCTGGGCTGCATCACAAGAGGAGTGGGAAGCAAGGAGAACAGGGGGATTGTCCCTCTCCGTTTTGACCCATCCAGAGTACTGCATCCAGGCCTGGGGACCTCGGTACTGGAGGGATGTGGAGCTGTTGGGACAGGTCCAAACAAGGGCACAAAGATGCTCCAAGGGCTGGAGCACCTCTCCTGTGAAGACAGTCTGAGGGAGCTAGGCCTGTTTAATGTGGAGATGAGAAGCTTTGGGGAGACTTCCCAGTACGCTAAGGGTTCATTACAGGAAGGAGAAAAACGTTTTACACAGTTCTGATAGTAAGAGAATGCTTTTAAACTAAAAGAGGGAAGATTTAGTTTAGATGTCAGAGAGAAATTTTTCAGAGAGGGCAGTGAGGTGCAGGCACAGCTGCCTGGAGAAGCTGTGGTGCTCCATCCCTGGAGGTGCTCGAGACCAGGTTGGATAGAATCACAGAATCATCAAGACTGGAAAAGACCTGTAAGATCACCCGATCTAATCATCCACTTACCACCAATACTGTACACTAAACCATGTTCCTAAGTTCTACATCTACCCTTTTCTTGAACACCTCCAGGGACGGTGACCACCTCCCTGGGCAGCCTGTGCCACTGCCTCACCACTCTTGCTGAGAAGAAATGTTTCCTAATACCCAACCTGAACTTCTCCTGGCACAATTTGTGACCATTACCTCTCATACTATCACTGTTGCTTGGGAGAAGAGGTCGATCCCCACCTCACCACAACCTACTTTCAGGTGGCTGTAGAGAGTGATGAGATCTCCCGAGCCTCCCTCTTCTCCAGACTGAACAACCCCAGTTCTCTCAGCAGCCCCCCATCAGTCTTGTGTTCCAGACCCCTCACAGCTTCGCTGCCCTTCTCTGGACACACTCCAGTGCCTCAGTGTCTTTTTGTAGTGAGACACCCAAAACTGAGCACAGTATTCAAGATGCAGCCTCAGCAGTGCCAAGTACAGAGGAACAATCACCTCCTTGCTCCTGCTGGATGCCACTAGGCACCTTGCTGGATTCCATTCAGCCGAGGATGGGGCCCTGGGCAGCCTGATCTGGTGGCAGCCCTGCCCATTGCAGGGAGTTGGGAGCGGGTGGGCTTTGAGGTCCCTCCTAACCCAACTCATTCTGTGATTCTGTGACCCTTCTTCATCTTCTCCATGCAGATCCTTTGCTCCACTGCCACCTTCCTCCAGCACACTTTTCACCAACTGTGTCCTATATTTTTCAACCTCATTCACCCCTCCATTCCAGTTCTACAGATCATAGCTTTTCCAAGGCGCTTGACATTTGAGGAGTGATTCTTTCTTTCACAACATTCCCACTCAATGAGTAAGAGAATGGGAATGATGTTCATGCATTAATAAGATAATAAACATTCTGCTCTTTATATTTTCATCAGTCATCTCTCTCAGGTACAAACACATGCAAATGATACAGATTATATATGACATTTTCACTCTTCCTGTCACACACAGAAAACGGTATAGCAGACAGCCTGAGAGATCAGAACATGCCACAAAAGCTTTCTCCACCCTGCCTCACCAGCTGCTATGTTCAAGGTGAATCATGAAAGGAAATTCAAACCTAAAGCCTCCTTCTCTCTGTAGTAACATTCAGTGTCAGCCCTCCGCAGAAAATTGGGCAGAACTTACCTCGTTAACACAGCCAGCAGCTCTGTGAGAGCCCTGCAAGTGTTAGTCATTCTCCAAAGTGTACCCACCAGCCCTTGCACAGGAGCTTCTCATGAATCCTGGGAACCAGTACAAGTCCTGAATTCTCCCAGCCCCACCAAGCCCTTCAGAGAAGTAAATCTTAATGCCAGGATGCAACTGTTCCTACAGAGCTCAGAAGGAGGCAGTGGATCTGCACTATTCCCCCAAAAGCATCCCCAACATCAACACCTTGAAGACTGTAATAAGCCAGATTTTCTGTGTGAAAGTTAGCAATTTCCAAACAAGGTTGACTTGGCAGTCCAAGCACAATGCAGAAATAACAGGGATGAAAATTCTCCCAGGTTTACAGTGAACATTGCCTTCCCTTAAAACTGTTTTTAGGAGGCAACCTTGAATACTCCAGCAATGGGATCTGTCAATACATCACTCTCCCTCTTAACCAGCATTCAATAAGTGGTGTCTCTCCCACTCCTCCGCAAAGTTGCACAAATAGCAGTGCAAAGAAAAGCAGCATTAGCCTAAGGTAGTCCACCAGCTGCAGCCTGTGTGTTTCTGAAGGTCTGCCAAAGCAGCAGTAAGAGATCAACGCATCACATAGGTCACAGCAAATAACACATTTTTTAATCTTCCCTTCATGCAGCACTTGGGAAAATGCATGTTTTGGCTCCGCATCAATTCTCACTTTTCTGGTATCTGAAGCTCAGAGTTCTAGGAAGGATAAAATAACAATTCCATTTTAATTTCCCTTGTTCTGTCTCAGTGGGTGTAGGGACACAGCACCAGTCCCAATGAATTTATCAAGAATCTCATTTGCTATAGCTGTTTTTTTGAAAGCTCTTCAGTCAGATGCTACATGAAAACCATGCCAGCCACTAAGATTGAAAAAAGTGAATCATAAAAGCTCAAAAACCTAAAAGGTCAATAAAAAGAACCTTGTATTTTAAACAGTACTCATTGTTTTTTAGCCCATGATTACATGCCATGAGTTTGAATTATCTGGAAGGGCTTGTCATGAACATTTGCTGGAGGTACTGGCAGTCCTGGTCAGATCCCCAAAGCCATTCTTGAGAAGGAATAAAATGTAGCAAGCAGGTTAAGTCCCAGAAAAAAATGCTGTGTCTCCAACTGCTTCAAACAAGTTAGCCCCTTGCTAAACAAAAACTGATTTCATTAAGTGACAAGTGATGGGTTTCTGCGGTCAGAGCCCGTGAGTCATTGGAAAGCTGCCCTTGTAATTATTGCTGCCTCTCCCCATGTTTGTTGCACCTGGCTCAGCCCGCTGCTTCAGCACTCTACTAAGAAATGCAGCTGAGAGATGATTTTTGGAGAGATCCATTAAAACATTTACAGTGATAGAAATATTCTACTGACATTGAGGATCCTCAACTCCTTTAAGCTCACGCTGTCAACACGCTATTGAGATGTACAGAAGGTGTACAGCCTCTGCGTTAGCGGGAGCACATCACCACATGCACAAACTTCCTGGGTCAGGCTCACCAAGTGCTTTGCAAGCACAGTGCTAAGTGCTATGAGGGTGCATTGCCCTCAGCCTGCTGAGAAACCACAGCACAGTCCATATTCAGCAGAGTGAGAGAGATCAAGTCAGGAAAAATGTGTGATTGAAGACGTACCTAAGATCTCCACCACAAAATCTCTTGTGCTTATTTGCTTGCCAGAAGTAGGATAGAGGAAATACTTCTGGCCCAGGAGAACTGCCAGTTGGTATGTTAGTACTTACCTCAGTGCATCTCCACAATCTACCAGGCATCTAGGAGTGTAAAATTACTTATTTCATACACTTGTGAACACAGAATCACAGAATGGTTTGTGTTGGAAAGGACCTCAATACCCACGCCGCCCCAACCCCTGCTGTGGGCAGAGCTGCCTCCCACCAGCTCAGGCTGCCCTGGGCCCCATCCAACCCGGCCTTGAGCGCCTCCAGGGATGGGGCACTACAGCTTCTCACATAATCTAAGGAGGAGTCAAAGCACTTCATTATCAGACTACAGGGTAAAAAAAATTTAAAGTACTGGTACACAAATTGTTCAGGCCTTTGGGAATGCCGGTGGAGTCTGACATTTGATTATTTGGCCACACTCCCACTGCACAGACTCTTTCAGCTCTCCAGTGACACCATACAGCATCCTGAAGTTTTATTCCTGGAAATCAAGAGTCCAGTGGGACAAATCAGCTCTCAACTATCAAAAAACCCCAGCACACCGCAAAGACATGCTAAAATTTTCCTTCTCTCTCTTAGGAGAATCTGTAACAGCCCAAGGTATAGCTCCTAGCTTTCTTCCATAGCACAACTCAGGCTGCCCAAAACCAGAACCGCTCAAATCATCAGATAGAATCCAATGCCCATTCCAGCATTTATAGCAGCTGAGAGAATGTGTGCACTGTTCTGCATTACTTTCCTGAAATAGCTAACTACCAGTCTAAGCGGCTGACTGGGCTAAACAAATTGCAACCCAAGGCTCCTTCCTCATCCTCCCCCACCCAACCCCTATTAAAAAGAAGAAAAAAAAAATTATGTTCATATTAGAAACTATCAATTATGAAAAAAAATAGTACATCCAGTTAAGAGACAGCTATTCAGCAGACTTTTTATAAATAAATCCTGATGTTGAGGAAGCACGAGTGCTTGTGTAACCACGTAGCAGGCCTGCAAGTGCTGCTGTGCCTGTGGCCGCTGGCTTCAGTGGGCACTATGTCTATGCTAAAGGCAGAGATTTTCAGTCCTTCCCCTGTACACAACCAATGCTTCAGAGTATGAGGATAGTGGATCGGGAGCATCTCCTTACGCTCTCTGGCCTTCTGGAGACCACCATCTCTCAGAGCTGGTACTGCTGCTTTTCTTTAGGGTCAGCTAGGCTCCAAGAGATTCACTAATGCTGATCCACTCTTGGGATAAGCTGGACTCAGGAGCCTAAGTTCTCTATCCCTAGCATCCACCACGCTCTGTTCAGACCAGAAACAGAGACATGAAAGTCCAATTCACTTCAGGTCCTGATTCATAACAAATACTATCACATGTTTCATAGATAATAAGCTGACAGCTCATCCTCAGTGAACATCTTTCTGAACACACGCATCAACATCAAAACTGAAACAAATTAAATGCCAAATATAATATGATGCTAAAGGGAACAGCATAAAGACAAACAACCAGTATTTGTGTACGTATAATCCGTTTTCAATCTTTATTTAGTGAAGCTGAAAGCTTATGTATTCTCCTTGCTATTGAAATGAAATCCAGGGCCCAAATTCCTAGCCAGAGGATAACTGCTAAGACTTGAAAGCAATTTTTCTTAAACAATAAAAAAACTCAAGTAACCAACAAATACTTGTTTTGTGAACCTATGCAAAACAAAACAAAACAAAAATGAGGGGGGGAAGAGTGGAGGGAGGTGTAGGTGAAAAGCTTGTACCGGTGGTAACACAAGGGAGAACCTTGCCTTGTTTTACACGCAGAACACCAATTTATTCTGTGAATAGGTAGGTGACCAAAAAGAGTTAAGCACTCATTTCTCAAAAGACTGAAATGAGGAAAGATGATGGGAATCTTTAGGCTACAGGTTTCTGCTCATGTCCCATTAAGAAAAACTTCTGAGAGACTTGAGTAAAACACATTTTTATGTAGTTTTCTATTTGCAGTTTGTGCTTCATATGCTGTTAGCCTCCATTCTCAGCAGATCAGCAGAAAGGGCAGCACACGAATCCAACCCCATAGCACAGACTTACAACCCCACAGCTCCTCCTGGCTAAGCTCACACCTGTGTGGAAGGAACATCCATCCTACAAATATTTTCCTCCATTCCAATGCCCAGTCTGGGTCTAGTTGATGGTAAAACAAAACATCTTTTATTCTTCTTTCACTCAACTATGGTCATTCTCTCACATGCCAGTTGGTGTTTGTATACAGAGTAACTCTTTACCTGTACTTTGAACCCAGTTCTCACATGACCATAAAGAAAAGTTTGGCATGTCTTTTGGCAGCATGAGTCATTTCTTTTTGTACCTTTTCTGGTCATAAAAAATGAGTCAAGTTTTATTTTTAATCACACTTTTATTACCTTTTCCCAAAAAACAAGCAAAAAAAATCCTCAAACAGATCACACACTATTGTGCTATATTTACACTGTAGACTTCTTAATCTCTAATGTAAATATGCATACTATGAAGTAATCTGTCTTTGGAAAAGAATGCTATTTTGAGTGTTGTGATGATGGATAAATCTTATCAATGTAATATTCTAAGAGAAAAGAAAATCCATTTTCAGAGCTGTCAAACATGAAGATAAGCATACAGATTAATTCTACTCAAGTTATTTAAACAATTTTAAAAGAAACCTCCAATGTTACAATAACTTAAGCATACTATTCCACACACATAACATAGCTAAAACTGATTATTTTTGATGGACATTGCTTATCAAAATTGTATTCAAAAGTAGGACTAAAAAAATCACCTAAAAGTTTCAAACATGCGATTTAGAGTATTCATTTCTTCTTGGGAATTAGTCTGTCTTCATAGTTGACTATGCCACTGCATTCTTCTGTCTTTGACACAGGATACTTTATAAAAGCACGTCTAATTACATCAACATCACGTCCTAAATGATCCATCATGGTTGATACAATTGAAGGTGGGCCCTCTAAGTCCACCAAAAAATACCTGCAATGAGAAACACACATAAAATAAAACAAAGTACCTGTACTACAACTTGAATTCAAATAACAGTGAGATATCTCAAATGAAATTCATTTTTTTTTTCTGAAGTTCTGCTACCAGAATTCTTTAAATAAAAACTCAGTATTATCTTGATTTCAAATATGACAAGTTCAACTCAAGCAGGCTCTGTCTGAACTCTTCCTGGTGGCGCAGCACATTAAAGAGAACTTGACCTTCTTGTACCTGCTCCATACCTGGATCTGAATTGTAGAATCACAGAATGGCCTAGGTTGCAAAGGACCACAATGATCATCTAGTTTCAACCCCCCTGCTATGTGCAGGGTCACCAACATCTGAATAATATGTTGTGGTTGTTTTTTTTTGAATGGTGGCATATTAACTTTGCTTACAACATGCACTCTCCTTTGAATTCACAGCATTGTTTCATTGGGAAACAAATGACAGCGCAAAATATCTTAAGCTTACATACACATAGGCATACTGCTTCATAGTTCTGCTTTGGAGCTGAATGCAAAATAATAAAAAAAACTAAAACAAAAAAAAGCAAAAAAACAAAAGCAAAAAAAAACCCACAAAGAATAAAATATACCCAAATAGATGGACTTATCCTAAATTAGGAACCTCTCCAATGTGAACAGAGCTTAAATCAATGTGGGGGCAGGAGCTGAAGCTGCATTCAGGAAATGCCAACTTGCACAGTCGGCACTTGACAAGCGTGCTGACTTGCTGATCTTGGCAAGAGTGAAAAGATCTTCCTTCCACACATGCACAGAATGTATCAAATACACTGCTCCAGGTAAGCACTTTGTCTCCACCACACAACTACCTTTGGCATCTACTAAACAAACCCTACTGCCTACCTACAGAAAGGATAACATTTGCTTGCCCGTTAGTATCCTGAATTAGTATAGTATATAGTGTGTATATTAGTATACTAAATATCTTGATTGAACCTCCCCAAGAAGCATCACCCTGAAACATACCCTGAGAGCAGTATTCCTAAGTCATACTACACATTTGTCAAGAACTGCACTCCTAACTCACAAACACCGAAGCAGGATCAAGCATTCCAGTTGGATTTAAAAACTGTACCTAACAAGACTGTATTCTGCAGGAGACACAGGCTTTTATCAAGGTGAACATCACTTCCATAGAGGTAATGCTGGAGGATAAGTCCACAAAATGAGCAGCTGGAATGGGAGGCTGAACGGGAAATACAGGAGGTGGGGTCTCCAAAAACAGACAGATGCACATCCATGCCGCTGACCTGCATTAGAGCTCTTTTTACCTAACTAAATGCCTTGCATAATTAACACCAAGAAATAGTACACACACAGGAGACCTGTTAGGTCAGAAATGAAATTGAGAAATCTGCTGGACTGCTGCGCAGAGGTGGAATTCATACATGGAAAACACTGCAAAGAAAATTCTTCTCAGCCAGACATCCTCATCCTGAACCTCTTACGCCTGCATCTGTATTAACAGTCACAATTTAGGACTGAAGACTTTTTCAGAAAAAGCAGATGGAAGCACTAAGTTCCCCCAGATGAGGTGAGGAGCCTGATGGCAAAAAATCTCCTTGCAGCCTGCACTGAAGAAGCCACTCCTCCAGAACAGGTGCCCAACTGGTGCAGGCCTTGGCTGTGCATCACAGGAGTGGGGGACCAGCGCCAGCTCACTGAGTCAGCTATGGTGACTGCAGCAGGAAGGGCTGCTGTGAGACGCAGGGACAGCTTGCCTTAAGGAGGGCTTGGAGGGTGGTTCACTTCTCCGTGCAAATCTCCACAGAGAATGAAGAGTCTTTCTGAAGATCAGAAAACAGGCAATGCCACCTGGTTAAAAGTTTAAGGAGAAGAATGAGTTTGAAGCTTAGACGAGTCATGAGAATTGTAGCATAACAATTCTGAAGAATGCACAAATGCACACCCCTTGAAAAGGGAAAGTCTTTTTCTGTTAAAGCCATTAAAAGCCACTGGTAAATTTAACAAATGCCACTTAGATCTTCTCCATTGGAGGAACCCTTCCCAATCCTCTCACACTTGTGAATAATACAAGGGAGGATGGAGGGAGAAATCCCAGCTGATGCCATGCCATCACTCCCATGCCCCCTTCCCCTAGCTTTAGGTTTGCAGGAGCATTCATTCATTTTGCAAACTGTGCACCGTATTAATCCCACTTCTCCAGAATCTGATTTCATTTCTGCTTGCAAGTGGTATGCTGCTTTTCATTGTGCTTCTAAAACGGCAGTAGATTTTTTTCTTGTTGGTTTTGTGGCGTTTTTTTTTTTTTTTTTTCCCCTTCAAAAGGCTGCTTTGCAACTTTGTGCTTTCTCTCACATTAGCAAACGGTGGAAATTTCCACTGACGCACTGTTGATAACTGAAGGAGAAGTGGGGGATGGGAGGATGAGCTGTTGCAGCATATCTTTATGACTCCTCGCAGAATAGGTATTTTATCTGAGGACACAAAACTGCAGTAATTGGGGACAAAGCCATTTTTTTTATTTAAACAGTAACCGGTCTTCAAGGTAACAAGCAGCAATTGCATTCCTGTGTAAAAAAGAGCGAAGGAGGGCCAGCAATAAAAAATGTTATTCTTTCATTAAAGGAAGAGAAGAAAATAACAGCTGCAAAAAGAATAAGCAAACACAATTGACAATGCAATTCCTGCGGAGATCCGGAACACCTTCCCTCCAAATACATGCATTTAAATCAGCTGTCATGAGGTTATGGGCTTTTTTTCACCCACTCTAATAAGACATGCTTCAATTTCAGCCAGCGATCTATGACCCCCTGATCAACCACGCCGTTTCTGCTGTTTGTGTATTAAGCAAAAGCAAATCCCAGTGAGATTTAAAGATGGGGAAAAATACAGGAGAGGAACTACCTCATTTGTGCAAGCAGAAATGCAAAAGCATTTAGGCTGTCTAGGAGTCAGCCGAATCATCAGGGGAGAAATGCAGGAAAATTCCATTGATTCAATAAGAGACCACAGTTATTTTTGTCATCTTGCTCAACTGTAAATAGAAGGATGATGTAAATACAGGAGAGCAGACTACCCAGTGAAACATATTTAAACAATGCTTAAATTGGAGAAAGAAAAAAAAAAAGACGTTTCATTTATCTTTTTTAACATATCCAAGGAAGAAATGGTTTGAACATTGAGCCCTAAAGACGGACAGTATATGGCTTCAAAGAATCCTGAATGGATCAAAACTCATCTGTAAATCATAGAATCACAGAATGGCCTGGTTGAAAAGGACCACAGTGATCATCCAGTTTCAACCCCCTGCTGTGTGCAGGGTCGCCAACCAGCAGACCAGGCTGCCCAGAGCCACATCCAGCCTGGCCTTGAATGCCTCCAGGGATGGGGCATCCACAGCCTCCTTGGGCAACCTGTTCCAGTGCCTCACCACCCTCTGTGTGAAAAACTTCCTCCTAATATCTAACCTAAACCTCCCTTGTCTCAGTTTAAGGCCATTCTATATGCAATGTGCCCGTGGAGCAGAGGAAAAAGCACACATACGGTAGACTTGGAAAAGACTGTGTGGTCCCACAGTTGTGCCCAAAAAACGTTTGTATGCTTAAAGATGATAAGCTCAAGCTCCATTAGCTATCTTGCCCTTAAATTTTTCCTTTGCACACAGCAATAGTGAGTCTAAAGTAAGCTTCCCTAATGGGAAAGTGGAAGATAAGGCAAGAAAATGTACAAATGATGCACCCAAGAAGGGAACAAGAAATTGTCACGAGGAAAGCAAGCTGCAGTACTCTCATGAAAATAGCTGGACATTCATTTTCACTGTGATAATCCCCTGTTAACAAAATTGCTTTGCTACATGAATGCCCGCTTCATGTTTGGAACCACTGCATTGTTCTTGAAGAGCCACAGTTTGCTTTTTTCCTCAATTCTTGCAGCTACTTGTCCTCAGTGGGGTAGGCAGGCAAGCTTCTGCTCAGACGGATTATCGTTTTGTAGCTGGAAGGATTAGCACAATGTGTTATTTCTAGCTTTCAAAAAACATGCATGGGATAGATGGGAATCCCTTTAAAATCACAAGGACAGAGACTGGGAAGTTCCAGATTGAAACCAAAAGCTGTATCTTAATAATTGAACTGTGCCACAGCAGGGATGCAAATAATCCATAATTTCCCCAGTACGCTGGGGAAAACTAATTTTTTTTTTTTTTTTAAATTGTCCACAGTCTTCAGAAATGTCATTTGCCAAACCTATACATAGATGCCTGTTATTCAGCTAATTCAATAACAGAAAGATATTTTGCAGTGTTGCAGAAAAATAGAAAAATACTGCTTCACTGCAAAACAGAAACAAGCCTGACCTATTCCAAGTATTTTAGAAGCCATGCTCACTGGGCAGCATTTGAAAAGTCTGCAGATTTGTCACAAAGACAGCTGAAAGGATTACTGTTTGGGAGTGGCCATTACATTTAATCAACATGCTTGCACAAAGATGATACAGAATTTAGCACACCAGAAAATGACACTTAGCACCTCAACATCTCAAATTATTGCACTGTGACATTTCTTCTAGCAAGCAGAAAACTGCAAATTGCAATCTCAAATATAAGGGAAGAAAAAAAAAAACAACCAGCATTTCAGGGCTCTGACACCCAAGGTACGTGCACACTTACACATGCACGTGGACAAAAACTTTTGAAGGGAAAGAAATGGTTCAATTCATCAATGGAGAAAGCCCCATCTAGTGGAAGAAGACAATCAATTTCACAGAAAATACTACATACATGCCTAATACTCAAGTATTCATACTTGTTTTGTCCTGACCCCAGTACAATGCAGATTCAGAATTCCTTTTTGCTGAAACAGACTGAGACATAAGACATTCTCAAATTTGAACAAACCAAACAGCACAAGCTGTACATTAACTATAAATTAAGTCTGATGGTATTAAGAAACTTTGTAAGGTCTTTCACCTGGTTTTCTTTTCTCCAGTTTGGCCTGT
Source organism: Tetrao urogallus (assembly GCF_951394365.1). NCBI lineage: Eukaryota > Metazoa > Chordata > Aves > Galliformes > Phasianidae > Tetrao > Tetrao urogallus. Next base: position 89,616,409 of record NC_136813.1, read on the forward strand.
GGAAGCTATAAAAATCAAGGCAGTCTACCTGAGGGAAAGTGAAGGTGAATCACCTGCAAGATGAAGTCCTTCCATCATATGATCACTTGTATTTAAGTATATATACATATAAGTATATATACATATGTAAGTATATATAAGGGGCCAGGAAGAGATGGTTTGTGAAAACCTGAAAACAATCCTGAGAATACCTCTGATGGATAACTATTATTTCACTCTTAAAAATAAGTAACATTATATCCAGATAGCATGGGTTACTGGACGGCAATTTAACATCCCCTGTCCTCAGGGAATAATATTCCACCACAAGTTCCTTGCTTAAAAACAAATTGTGTAAGTACAGTTCCTATATTGTAGGAAAGGAGAAGTTTAAACATAGTTCACATAGATAAGCTTACAAAATACTCAGACTCTTAAAGAACATCATACCCAATACTCCTCTCAATATCTATCTATTCCTTGTATGTTAACTACCATGGCACTAAGGAAATGAGGTAGACTCACATGCCCCTTCTTCCCTAAGCCCACATTTTGGCAGTGAACCATGAAGTCATGAGGCATATAAAAGCAAAACACGAGGTCCTTCCACAAAAAGGAGAAACTTCTTCAGGCCCTAAACCACCAAGGGGCGCAGGGAGAAATTTGTGACAAAGCCAGGACAGCCTCCGAGGAAGGAGCCTATGCTACTTAGCATACTCCAGCACCACTAGGGTCCCTGTGCAACTCCAGAAGAAAATTCCCTAAGCACACGTTAAGACAGACTTGCAAAGCACAATTTCACCATGAACAAAAGTAAGACCTGAACTTGCTATTTCAGAGAACAAGTAGGTTGATGAGGTAACTTGGAGTGAAGAGCAAAACAAAAAAGAACGAGAGACAAGCAAATAAAAAATGAGCACTGCCACCTATTCAAAATCAAATTTAAAGGACGAATAGAAACAACAAACCAAGGCAATGAAAAAGTTGGCAAATAGAACATGGAAATTGTTATGAATAACCAGAATTATGCACAGTTTAGCTAGAGAACTCACAAATAAAGAGAATAAAAAAGTAAAAGATGTAAGAAAGCTCTAAAACCATTACTATGTTAGAGGTATATTAAGTAAGGAAAAGCACACGGAGCGAAGCAGAAAAGAAAGACCACAGTGCTGTACCAATTTACCAACAGCACTGACTAGGCTGATGAACAGCATCCTTTCTACAACAGAAATAACAAAAAAATATAAATAGAAGTAACATTTAAAAAAAATCTCTAACAACAAATCTCTAGGGCATATCAAGATACCCAGAAGACAGCAACACACAAACTCCAATTACGCCTGGCCACTTTCTTCTCCCTAAAGCCCCTGCCATAGCTCCTTCCAGTGTAACAGAACCCTAGTTTGTAAAACGTTTGAGCCACTACCTTCCCAAAGGAGTGCCTCAAACCTATTTTTTAAAGATCTGTTTTGCATCCTCCCTTGTACCAGCTTCCCTGAAGTAAAAATATCCTGCATACCAGCCACCTCCCCCAAACCAGCTCCTTAATCTGATGCCTTGAAGCATGAAGTGTCACAAGCATATGATTAAGGCATAGTCTGGCAAGGCCAAAGAAAACAGGTATGCCACAAAGTGCAAACCCACAGACTGTACTACTGAGGTCTATCATTTTACAAGTAGTTGCAATATTCCTCAGTTCAGCTCTGACCGCATAGCCAGCAGTGGCTCTGTAATGTCATCAGCAAGCCATAGTCTAGACCCTTCATTTGAAAGCAGCTTTGAGAGATTCATTGTTCCTGTATCATTTTAAACAGCAAAGAAATCTAGAGTTTAACATTCCTTGAATTCATACACTTAATTTAAATAAGTTTGCTTCTGTTTGTTCCAGAAATAAATACATCCCTATATGTATGATACAGTACTAAAAAAATGCACAAGCAATTCAAGTACATCGTATCAAAAGCAATTAAGTCATGGCTAACAGAACAAACACTTGGCACGAACCTATAATCCATTAGGTAATACAGTCAAGAAACCTTATTTACACTCTCCCATTGTTATTTTTTCGGAGACGTGATGGCCATGGGCAAGTCACTCAGGCTCAGTGCCCAGTACAGTTAGTTATATACCTAACCCACACTGGAACCAAAGCATGCCTGTGTCACGTTTCATTCATCTGTAAGGTGAACAGTATCTGTTAAGAATTTTTGTGTTACACTACAGAATACACTTGAATCACACTCTTAAATAATTTAAAAACAAAATAATGCTCTGCTACAGCAATTAACACCATTAATTAGTAGTCACTTTAACTTCCATTTAAAATACCAATCCACTAACAGTTTGTAAGTTTTATTCTCCCCATGCATCCATGCAGTTCCTGAAGGGTACTGTTTTCATAATTCCCTAAACTCAAAGCCTGTCAGTATTAGGTCTCCAAAAAAACAGAAGCTGTTTTCTGTCAGAAGAGATGCACTTAACAGAAAGACCTAAATTTCTTTTAATATACACTCAGTGCACAGGGACCACCTGCTCAGTGAATATTGTTTCCAGAGGAAAAAAGTCAATTTTACATGTGATCTGAGGTCTTCAAAGCTGCTATGGAGTAAAAAACCATTCATTCCAGTGACAGCTGTGAGCCACTATATACCCTATGGCAACCTTTGAAAAATCACAGCTTTATAGATCAATTGGCAGCAAAATTCTCATTCTCCACTAAGTCTCCTGGATATTCTTAAATTCGTAATGCGCCTGTAATGCTGTATAGCTGAGATAGATGATGTTGAAGCACTACAGAACGGAGAGGGAAAAAATCTGTATTGAGAATTCAGGATACCTGCTTAATGACCAGTGACACGCATTTTAGGTTTAATTCTTTGCCACTTACTAAAGACACCTCTGTCTGCCTCTGTCAGTCACACTGTTTTATGCTACGCACCGTATGTAAAGACTTGAATTACAGTTAAATTAACTAAAATGAAATTAAAATGAACTAAATGAAGAGAACATATACCAAAAGGCTGGGAGAAGGATGGCCTCTCGACATGCTGCAGAGCACGTCTCAGCAGAGCTGTGAGCAGCTGGCAGTGCCATGCTGATGGGCCTTGAGTCAAGATAAGGAAACAGCTTGGGTAACAATGGCTGTTTATAAGGGAACCAGGACATTCAGGAAAATCATTTTGTCTTCCCAGTAAATACTCCATGCAGCTGAGGGGACTCTGTGCCACTCTGAGTGACAGGAAGATGGTTCGTGCAGAGGTCACTAGGGCTGTCTCTAAGAGATGCTCTCTATTAAGCTGTGACCCGTGCTATGAATATTGTATTGCACTAATTTTCACGAAGTAAAACTACAGAGGAGGTCAAAGGAAGTAATGGATTCAATGTGCATCCTGAGCCCATGACATCTACATGCTCTCAGAAAACAAACTACCTGAAGAGCTCTGCTGAGAATCACAAAACTAAACGAACAATTCCACCCCTCAAAAATGAAAAGCTTTCTAAGGTTCACCACTCCTCTGCAGAAACGTAGCATCACTTGCACTCTCACAGAAGCCCTTTGAGTCACTTCAAAAAAAGCCCAGAATAATTTAAAAAAAGTTAGAGACCACATTAATATGCTGTTTAATCTAGCACTCAATACCAACTTAGTATGGAAGAGGAGACAGGCAGAATTAACTCGTTATTTAGAAACAAAGATCTTAGATTTCTTAGTGAGTACAGGTGTATATTTAGCTTGATCTTGAAAAGTTTTTTTTCCCTTTCTTTTTAATGTTTTCCTGTTAGGAAAAAAAAAAAGTTACTTTTATGGGTGCTGTAAAGTAAAACTGACTGATTTTATGAGGTGGACAAAGATCTGACTTTTCACTTTCTGTTCCCATACTATGTTTAATATCCTTAGTAAGTTGTTCTTTGGACCATATAAAATATCAAATAGTGTATTAGGAATCCATCACCCACAGTGAACTGCAACCTCCCTGGCATATATATACAAATGCCTTCTCTCACATTACTAGGTCCAGAAACTGCTGCTGCTTCCCATTATAATATCTTGTTTCTGCTGAATTTAAATTATCCAAATAACATTATTCTTTCCTGTAGTACACACTTTTAATCACCTCTTCCTTTTAAGAAGCCAGACAATTGAGAGCAGGGAACTGCCATATTCAAATATAGAGAGTCCAAATCCACAGCAAGCAGAATGAAGGCTAATTATTTAGAGATACTTGAACTGGGAGGTGGAGGAAAAACAGCAATGGTCACATTAGTCTGACAGCTTCATGACCACGATTTAAAACATGGTAATTATTTGTTACTAAAACCAACCTCAAATAGAAAATCTATCTCCTCTAAGGACTGCAAAGAAGAGGGTTACAGTATACTGATCCCCTCCTTCTCCCTATGAAACAGATAATCTGTTGTAGTAAACAAGTTAAACTAGCTTACATATCTGAAATATCCTTTGGAGAAAGGATTAATGTTTATAAATATCTAAAGGGAGGCGGGAGGCAAACAGATGAAGCCAGGCTCTTCTCAGTGGTGCATAGCAATAGGACAAGAAATAATAGCCTAAAACACGGTAAAACAAAGTAATAGCCTAAACATGGGAAGTTCCATATAAACATGTGGAAGAACTTTATGGCTAGGATGACAGAGCACTGGAACAGGTTGCCCAGAGATATGGTGGAGTGTCCTTGTATGGAGATATTCAAGACCTGTCTGGATGCCTACCCATGCAACCTATTGTAGGAACTTGCTTTAGCAGGGGGTTGGGCTCAATGATCTCTTGAGGTCCCTTCCAACCCCTGCAATTCTGTGATATGCCTTCTATTCAGTTCTGTTACATAATTCTGTCTGGCTGTTCTCCTTCTTTTCTTTTGGTCTCCCTGCTGAAGAAACCAAGACCTGACCTCCAAATTGTTGCTACTCAAACCAAGTGGAAACTGTGATCCAAGGTGGTGAAGTGTTTCAAGGTGTTAAGTGCTCTAAAAGAAAATTTGGAAGTCTCAACTTCAGCCTTAGCTCCCATCTGTAATAAAATAAGTTATACTAGCTCCTCGCTTTGCTTAATCACCCTGAAAAGAGTAAGGTAATTAATAATTCTGTCTTGAGACAAGGCTTTGATTAGCTCCTGTGTGGAGACAGCAAGACTAAAATGCAAAACATACAGGATCGAGCCACATTTTGAACGCAGACTACCACAGGCACCATGGAGCAAGAGTGCAAGAACTTCATGGCCACAGTGCCATTGCTTTTGGTAAGGAACTGGCACACCACGGAGGTTTCCCCCTCCCTATCCTTTCTGTCAGCCTGCTGTGCTCCCCTTCACAGAAGGGAGCTCTTCAGCAGAGGGAGCAGAGCCCCAGGAAATGATCTAAGGAGGGCTTCATAAAAAGCACACCACTGGAATCACCTCATCTTCTCTGGTACCAAATGACAACCAAGGAAGGTGGCACACATGCTGGTCAGCCAACCGATGACAGCCGGCTGCACTGGAAGGATGGGGGAAGCGTGCAGCTGATTGTTATTTGGATTACCGCAGGCAGGCCCAGCGCCGCACAGCACAGGTTGCCTAGCAACATTCCCCAACCTTAGAGGAGAGCCAGCTTCCATTTCCATGTCGGAGGAAGTCCAAGGAGCAACAAACACTAACATGAGTGATCGGGGTGAAACCCACAGCACCCACCCAGCCAGCCCCAGAGAAGCCTGGCACCTGATGGGCCAGTTGAGAACTGTCTCTGGGGGCAATTGGAACCATTTATCCTCTAAGCGAGCTGCACTTACATGGTCATCTTTAACAACTGTACCACAAACACAAGTCCTACGGGATACATATGGTGATTAACATTTAGTTCAGATGCATTAGAGAAAAAGAATCAATCTTGCCAATTAGCAACCAGCAGATTAAGTAAGACTTTTATCAGTAAACAGCCTGACTGGCTTGGAAAACAGTTACGTAAAAACGCCCTAACAAAATAACATTGTGTACACTAGGGAAAGCAGTTCTGAAGGCCTGAACTTGGGCCACACACAACATGACATCTCAAAACGAACAAGAAGCCAACACCAGGCAAAACAAAGAGGCACAAAACAGGGCAACACATGCACAAAGAGCCCCACAAAGCCTTGCCAAGGTGACAGACATCGCGTATTTACTCCCCAAAAGCACAAGGAAGACCAAATGATGACAGTTACATAAGTACATTTTATAGGAGCACTGAAAGGCTTTTAAGAAAAAATGCATCATGCATACCCTCCTCTCCTGTGGCGATGGTTGTGCTTGGAGATTTTATATGGCAGAGCCCTTTCTCCCAGGTTTTCGAGGTTCCTCACAATGGCTCCTCTCTCCATGAGAGCCTCTACAGTGCGCTTCAGCACAGCTGCAGTCTCAGGCTTTGAAGAGAGAAAAAATAAAAAGAGAGCAGGAAATGTACACAAATCTCGTTATTCTTATTATGTTGATTACAATCAACACACGCATTTGTATGGCTTAAGTACCAGAAGGGAATGTGTAGTAATCAATGGATTTGACTCACCTGGTATCACCTTGGCAGATCCTTGCACAGGTCTGAGTAAATACGTATGGCAAAGAGCAACTACGAACTGACAACAGCTTGAAAGACCCTTGGACCACTAATGCTAGTTAATATTGCTCATCAAAACATTTAAAGTGAACAGTATGGGGAATACCAATCTGTGGCTTGCTGGAAATAACAATTAGCACTACATTCACTTTGCACCATCACTTCAACAGCACACATGTAATAGATATTTGGACCCTTGCCTAAATTGCTGCATGTCTCATTACAGTTGCGTAGTTGACATCCAAGCCTGTTTAAGAACGATAGAACCGGCACGCAGTAATTGGTCTAACATGCAGAGATTTCACTCCTCATAAGAACAACTATGAGGAACAGGCAGCCAAAAAACAGTAGGTGAAACAGATGCAACATTTTCTTGCTTAATGCAATGATTTCAGCAGCAACACTTAGTAATATCTACGAAAATGTTATTCAGTATAAATTACAATGTTTTGAAAACTGCAAACTTGGTACATTCTCGTGACAAGTATTTGAAAAAAACAATCTCTTGCAGGGAAAGGAAAGCAAGTGGACATCAAACTGAACACAAAACAAACCACAAAGTGTTATTCCCACCTCCCTGCAAAATTTCACATCACCGTATATTCCCAAATCTACTTGTCCGTAGAAATGGCAATAGCTGAATGGTGAAGTAATTAAAGAGCTGGTTTTCAAAGTACTGCCCTTTCTCAGGCAGGAAAAAAAAAATCTTCCGTAATAGTTCAATCATTTAATGAAGATTACTCAAAGTTAGCTTCGTGACTCTAAAAAGAAGGGCCATTTAGCATCCGAATCTCTTAAAGGACATTGGTGAAAAAGGTGGTACCATAATCTTATAGTAAGAATGTGGTATAGTCCATGCCTCGGCGTATAGAATTTCCTCCTCATTTTGCAGAGGATGAAAGGTGATAAGAAAGAGCTTCTAAATGCAGAGTAACGGTGTTCAACAGGCAACATTTTGCAACATTGACTGTTCTTGGAAAAACCAGGAGCACAGGTATTCTGAAATGATTTCTCGTTTCCATAGGTTAACTGACCTGTGAAAGTCAAGAGTCTGCCATCTACTTCTCTTAACTATAAATCAGAAATTTTATTTCCTCCTCACCTGCTAGATGAACTGTTCGGGAAATTTATTTTCAACACAAAGACCCCAATCAAAAATGCCTGGGATTTGTTTTCAATGTACATTTAGGCTATGTTGTAAAACCGTCAAAGCAACCAGACAAGTAAGTTCAAATATGAAGAAATGTCACTACCTTGCCAACGTTCTTCAATGCATTAAAACTAATGTTTCTCACAAGAGACAAATACTAAAGGTATCTCTTGTCACAGTGTGAAAAATTAGGGTGAAGGCATTGTTAAAACAGCTTACGCATTGCACTATATTAATTTAAATCATATTTTAGCTCAGAAATAGGAAAATCATTTTTTCTGTTGACTTAGGATATCTTTTTGCCTTCGTGCCACAAAGCAAGCTGTTCTCACAAACATTTAAGGTGTCTAAATTTGACTTCGGTCTCTTCCTTCAAGTTTACCTGCAACAAAACCAGTGTATTCAGAACTTATGAACGAGAGACTGGCACACAGATAGGTACACTATACAGCCCTCACGTGAAGTAGAAATCTACATATAAATCATGCCATCTGGAAAGCCAAGTAGAACAAGTGGCATTTTCACAATAACTCCAAAACATTCATGTTTTCTTTTATCATAATAAAAAACGTTTGTTCAAATTTCTGCTACTGGAGAAGTGTCTGTAACAGTCAGGTTACAGGTAACAGTTTGGCTTTACTTGACCCTATTCCTCCACACTCCACAAATGCTGTAACACAACAGAGTGAGAGCAGAGCTGAGGCTCCTCTCAATACTTTCTCCATGAACAACTATTTTCTCAAGCTCTTTACTGCTCTTCGACACAACTTAAAAGACACAAAGATGTGAGAATCTGGCTCAAACTCTAGATACCTTTTTTTTTTTTGCTACTTCCATTAACACATGATCTCAGCACTCAAAACTCATCCAAATCAGGAGCTGCAGGTGAGATACCTTTCTAACAGTGGCTGCTTCATAGTGTTGCACATTCCAAAAAGCAGGGTGACAGAACTGTTAATGACATCCATAGGTTCATGCTGCAAGAACTGTATCAGAAATCCAGCTTCAAGAAAGAAGAGAAAAATAACAACTACAGCTGTTGTGAAACAAAAGCACTGACACAAGTATCATTCCCTAGGAGGTTCTGACTTCAAAATAAGAATCTGACAAAGACTGCTAGGATTTTACTTGTATTAATAATGAAAAACAAGTAGCTTTAGGAAAGAAAGGGTAGTTAATCTAACAGCTTCAGTATTTTGTGCACTGCAGCACACCTGTAGTGCTTGCAACACTAGGATGGAGAACATATGCTTAGAAAGGAATAGGATCTGCCATTCAAGTCTTCTTCTGTGCCTGCTGTGTGTGCTTTGGTTGCAGAAGCCTCTGTGGTGCTCAAGCACTTATCACAGTAAATATCTGTCAGGTTAATAAATAAAAATATCATTAGGTTTACTGTTGCTACTTGTTTCCCACTCAGACAAAAAATTCTGATCCACAAAGAGAGCTCTGTTCAAAAGAGACCGTAATTGATCGAGACTTTTAGACAATCAGCAGCATGTCCAGATGTGGACGTGTATGATATACCCTTCTATAACAACCATGCATGCTACAGTTAAACGTACTGGATAAGTTTATTCCTCTGCATCCCTCCTACCCTCAAGTGACACTTAGGCTTTCTGTATCTTTTATACTTGCCAACAAATCAGCATTTTCCTAGAGTGGCAGCATGTCCAACATGATGTGCAGTTTCCAAACACAATGAAATCTAAGATAACGTCCTATATATTTAAAAACAAAACAAAACAAAAAGAACAAGAAAAGAAAGCCACAGATTTCTACATTCAGAATTGTAAAATATTACGCTTTTTTGCAACCTCTCCATTTGTGGAAGTACTTTGAAAACATAAACTAATTGTTGGTTTTGAAAGCTTGTCACTGCAATCCCTCTCATTCCTCCTCTCCAAAAAAGATCATGGTTCACCATAGCTTGCCTGAAGCCATCAACCAAACTATATATAGGCTAGCCTGTGCTAACCATAATATCCACAGACACAGGTTCCTTGGCTTGCCTCAGAGCCAGACCAGTTGAGGACATAGGAAATGGTACTGCCTGGCTCCCAACCCAGAAGCCACAACATTTTTTCCTAAACAGCCAGCAGTTATTCTAGTACCACAACTGTGGAGAAGCAAGGAAGGAAAATAAAAAAAAAATAAAATAAACTGAAGAAAAAAAAAAAAAAAAAAAGCAGGAGCAAACGGCAGCCAGTGCCAGAATACCCATGCTGGAGAGCAGGAAGTGTTAGAAAGAGCATGTAAGCCCTGGTATGCAATTCTATCCCTTGTTCATCCTCCTGGGTGCATAATTAAGCCAGAGCCCTTTCAACTGGATTCACCCTTAGTGAACTTAGTGAACTTCATCAGTGAACTCCATTCACCATCTGGCCATAAGTAATTACCTTATTCTCCAGGAGATGCAGAACTAGTGACCCCACTATGGATATGGAAGGAAGAGGGGGGAGAGGTCACTGCAGACTTTCCAAATGCTTTTACTTGGAAAACACATACTTGGAAAACTGCCCCAGGAAAACTGAAAAACTGTTATCTACAGATCAAACTTCCTCAATCCTCTACCCCATGCTTTTAAAACTTACAGCTGCCCAAGTGAAAATGTGCTGGCTAGCTTGTTAACCCCGTAGCCAATTGTCAAACACAAGAGGGGCACACTGCAAAGGATACTTTCTGTCTATGGTTGGCTTTCTCCATGGATGAGAAACACTGTGGTCACATTTAGCAGGTCGCCTTCATGCTGCTGTCGCCAACACTTCAGTAGCTACATATGTCAAGATAACCAAGTGCTGTTCCACAAATACCCATTCCTTTGGGCCCACCATCACCATAGCCTCCAAATGCAGACAGCCTCCATGCAAAGTTGAGCTTATCACTCATTCATGTCTGTCTACGCTGCACCCCTTCTTTCACTCCAAAACCTCCCTGAGTCAAAGATTAATAGAAGTCCTACAGTTAAAGTGTGGGAATGTACTTTTGTGGCTCTTTTCAGTGTACCATAAATATCATATGAGTGAGCAGAAAGTTATTTAATGCACAGACTTCTTCAGAATCTCAACTGATTGCAAAAATAGGAACAGATGAGGGGTACAGTGAAATGTTGCCCAGGATCAAAGCCACAAATGCACAGTAATAACCAGTAAGTACTGCAACAGCTCCAAAAACCTCTTTGTGAGGGGAACTTATGATACACCATCAGCATGAATAAAAACTCTACTACAATCTTCATCAGTTGTAAAGAATTCAGATGGCACTAAGCAAGTATATTTAAAAAACCGGGAAACAGAAAAAAAATAGGCAACATGCTGAAGGCACAGTATTTTTTGTCCTACTGGAGGCTAAATGGATGTGAGCTCATCAGCTGAAACTAGGATACGCATTTCTCAGGTGGGGCAGAAACTTGGCAAGAATTTGAAAAAGAACTTGTGCAAAGCTGACATCTCCAAAAAAAAAAAAACAAAAAACCAAGGAGACTCGCATCCAGTCCTCAAGGAAAGGACAATTCTGTGGCTGAAATTAGAGCCATTTAAAAAGACTGCAGCACTATTCCAAGTTTCATCTAGTTAGCTGGCCAGAGGGAGCTCATGAGATGACAAAGTCAAAAGAATGGTAATAAAAAGAACTGGCTGAAAAAGAAGCCTTCTCAAGCCACCAAAGCTCTTGTCCTATAAGAAACTGGAGAGAAAAAGGGAAATGGACACCAAATACTTAGTTTTAAGGGTTAGTTAGGACTGCATTCAAGTTCTTCTGACTACTCACCCAGTTAACACAAAGCATTTAAAATCCTAAACAAAAAGAATTTCATCATGATTAGCATGACTGCCGAAATTCAAAATCAAAATCTGATCAAAATCAAAATCTCATCAAAATAAAAAAATACTAAAATATGGTTGGAAGAAAGCTGCAATTCAAAAGCAGTATAACTAGGAAAACCCCCTCCTTAACGTTACTGAGTTTGTAATTAAACACTAAAAACTTGTTAGTGAAAATGATAAGAACACGTATTTGTAAACTTGTTGACATCAACACTGGCCTAAGAAAGAAAATGAGCTTTACAGTGAGAAATGACAGGAAACTGCTGAGAACCATTTCACTATAACACCCTGCTTTAGTACAAGACGAAAAAACAATCAGCAGATTAAGAATTGGGAACAAAGAAAAAAAATGCTGCTAATATTAGTAAAAACTGTAGCCAGGCATGAAGAGCAATGATGTCACTAGCTGTCCTGTATCTGTCTAAGGAACAAGCCTGAACTCCTGGTGCAAGATGCGAAGCTGTAATCACCATAAAAACATAAACAACACGGAACAGTCACAACCAGTGACAGATATGCACTACACAGAAACGACCAAAATAAAGATAAAAGCGGTAGATCAAGTGAAAAGTAAGTGTGCTAGCCGTGCTGCACCCATGACAAAAAATCATTTGCATGTGACTTCTGAATGTAAGAAGGGTCTTGCGAAAGTAATCAACGAAAATTTGAGGAGCCAGGACACCTGGCTGGATGTTCAAAGCCAGGCAGGGGATGGAAGGGAACAATCTAGGGAAAGCTGAACATAGAGCAGCATCAGATAGGAACAGTTCTCTGTAACTGTGACGGTATGATTTACTAGGCATAGAGTAAGGAACAAATGGCAGAATCCAAGTTCGCATTTCCATCAAACAGTTATTGGCCAAGACAGAAAGATACTCTAGAAATGGGTTTAGAAAATAGTTAAGAAGTTTTAGATGGTAAGTCACTACGAATAAGTACGGGGGAGTGATCAAAATTGACTCAGTCTGAATTTAATAAACACCACATCCTCAAAACAGCTCTTTAATCAGCATTTTAATGGAGGCTAAGCCAAGGAATTAGCAACTACACCCAATGAGAATTTGAAGCCAGAGGCCTGTATGCAAACAAAGCAACTTTTCAAGTCAAAGTGCTGCTAATCTCTCTTCTGTCCCCAAATCCACCTTTCTTCAAAGTATCTAAATTCCACAAGATTTTTTTTTTAACTCAGAGTTTAAGATTAAGGGAAATTACTGAATCTACAAAACTGAATTTAAACCTGAGCAATACCAATACCAGATAAATATCAGGTTTCAGATAATTTAAAACATTAATCTCAACAATGAAATGACTTACATTCAGTTCATTTTAAAAAGTATCAACTGTGATAATATCTAAGAACTCTGGAAGATGTCTTGTAATTCTCAACTAAATAACACTGCCAACTGTAACCAAGTCCTCTGTGACTCGAGGCCGTTTCAGTGGTTTATTATTAGAAATAATTGATTAAGTAAGTAGATACTACCTGAGATACAATTAAACATCTTCCTTAAAATGTCATTTAGAAACTTACCCTGTTCTTCTCAACCACAATGCAGTACAACGTGGACTCAAATCTAACACTCATAGTAAGGTAAGGTCTACTTACTGGAAACGTGCTCAGACCAAGCTTAGCAGAAACCACAAGTACAAAGATACAGAGTACACTTCATCGAACTTATTTTGTTTGTTTATTAACCTTAAATAAGTTCAAATGGAAAAAGAAAAAACAAAAAACCAACCAGTGGTGGGAGTTCTTTCCCAACCTTTTTCTGCCACATGTTTGCATCACATGCACATTTACAACTCCCTGCTCTTGCTTACAGCTCTCATTCTTTCCACATTTGTCAGGTTTAAGATTAAAAAGTAAACGCCTTCCAATGAATGGAACAAAAAGATGACAGGAAGAGCAGAAAATCAGGAAGTCAAAGAAAATTTTCTGCAATGTCGTCATACAGAAGATTGGAACCACATTTAAGAGGCTTCTTTTACCATCTCAGCATTTCTCATTGTTAAACCTCTACCTGTGTATATAAAGAATGCATAAGTCACTGTACAGTTTGCCAGTTTAGGTCACCAACTGTCCCCAAAGCAGTCAGCTGACAATATTAAAAAACCCTGAAACTTCCGACTTCAAGAACTTTTCCTCAAGCATTTGAGATTAAGTGCCCAGCATCAAAGATCCACCTTAAAAAGAGCCTGAGACGAATAAAACGTAAAGCCACACTACATCATGCAGTCTAGTCTACTCAAGATCTGAATCAAGTCATCCTTAGATGAGTATGTAACAGAAGTCCCGTGTATGATGCATTTGGATATAATCAGGATCTTTAAACACCACAGAGAGCAAAAGTTTGCTCTGCCTTCTCCCCACCTTCACACATTGCAGCTACAGTTTACTGCTTTCTTGAGAAAGCTGTTTATAGCTTCTCTGGATAAGAGGACCTCTGGTGCGCTTTTACCTATTAAGGTGTTTAGTGTGATATAACCCTTACGAAAACAGGCGGCTGCTGCTAACACAACTGGTAATTCATACAGAGACTGAACCATTCAACAAGAGACTTAAGTTGAATCCTAAGTACTTCTTAAAAACGTCATATTATCAAACGTCTCAAGACAAGCCCAATTTTAATTCACCTTCTTTATTCACTTGTAAATTTAACATCAGTATGGAAGGGCTCCAAAAATAATGGCTGCTGCTCCAAGCGAAGCCAAAGCCAATCACTTCCCTTGCTGTCAGCATTCTAAAGGAAAAAGATGCCCAAAGGCACAGCTTACTCCTTCAGGTGCCTATCACCTCGATTCACTAGCTTCTGTACAAGTTGGAGAAGGGACACAAATCAAAACACTGTTATGCTGCTACTGACACTGTCTTCCTGGATGCTTCAGGGACAGAGCTATCAGTATTATGAAAAAGAATGGCTTTGCTGTTTTGTGAAGAGCACGCAGCATCACAAGCATTTAAAATGCGTGCTTACTCCCTGTCCAACCCTGAATAGGTGATAGCAAGTCTGGTACTCCTCCCTGCAGGGAACAGATCGCTGTCTGACATGGCACACACACTGGCAGCTCAAAACCCACAGAGATTTTTTCACTGTAATTACTCTGGACACATCCTGCACGCTAGGTATTTTTCAAGTCAGCTTTCACACTTCTGTAATTGGAGAAAAGCTGTGAGATGTGGAAGGAAGCTGGCACAGCATGCCTTCCAGAAGACAAACACTACTTCAGTTGAGAGCCACAAGCTGCAAAGTGCACAGTTAATTTCAACATTCCCCAGGTCAAAGACTTAGAGTTCCAGTCTTTGGACAGTGTACATCTACCCGTCCAAAACATCCACAGCAGTCACTGAGTCTTGGGATATATTCCAGCACAGATCCAAACTCCAGACATAGAGTATACAGCTAGCACTAGACTAGTCTATAGCACTGAATGAGAGAAATATTTTAAGTACTGAAACTAGAGATCTGACTCCTAATATTAGCTGTTATACTCCTCACAGTTACCCTTAGTGCTGTATAATGAGAGTCAGGACTACAAAAATGAACGTAGTAAGTAACAAACCACAAAGATTTTGTGTGAGGACTGTGGTCATAATTTTAAAATCCTCCTGCTTTTGCAGAAGATTAACTGACCTCGATTCTAAACCAGAACAGCATGTAGGGTGGAAATCACACTGTTTTCATTATACTGGTGCGCACAAGTGAAACTGAACCTTGACAACTTCTTGGCCAAATTTTCCTATATACAATATATACATAGGTTACTCTGAAAGTAATGCCTCAATGATTTCAATGGAAACTGCAAGAAAGAACACAATAACACTATTTGGTAGAGCAAATTCCAAGCTACAAAATGCTATCTATCAGCATAGTCACCACCATCAGCCATGCGTTTTTGCCAGCAATGAACAAGAGCCTGCATGCTGTGCTCGTAAGAATCTGCACCAGTGGAGGTGACCAACTGTTTCACAGCTGCTATGACAGCTTCACTGCTAGTAAAACACTGCCCACACAGTTCTTCTTTCATTGGCCAAACAGATGAAAGTCAGAACATGCCAAATCTGAACAACATGGTGAGTGTGGTAGGACAGTCCACCTAAGATTGGCAATACGCTCCATGGTCTTCAAACTGGTATGGAGCTTAGCATTGTCGTGTTGCATGAGAAAGGTAGCCACCTCCTCTGCCTGACTCCAGAAGTTTGAACCTTCAGATCAGCCAGCATTGCAAAGTAGTGGTCAAATTTATGGTTTGTCCAGGAAATACAAAAGGATCACCCCTTTTCTAACTCAAAACACAATGCACATCACTTTAGCTTCTGTGTCTTGAAGATTTTCATTCATGGGGAATTCACATCATCGCTCCATAAACTGCTATTTTGACTCTGGCTCATAGGGGTGACATCACATCTCATCTCTGGTAACAAGACTGAAGGTCATGGGCCAATAGAAAGAGGATCATACAGTATTGTTTCAATAGGTCCTGACAAACTTACACATGGTATTCTGTCCGTTCCTGTATGAACACGAGTGGGACCCCCTGGTGCAATATTCAGCTCCATACACAGTTCCCTAGTAGTTATCCACTGATCTATATGAATGGGCTGATCAAGATGCTCTTCATTCTGTGGTGACAGCTGTGTATGGCCACCCAGAGCATGGTTTGTCTTTCATATCACTGTTGCTGCTGCTGAAATAAACTACCCACAGCCTCACTGTGCTAACATCCACTGTTTGGTCTCCAGAAATGCTCAGCCATTGTCTATGAATATCAGTGGGTGCCATTTTTTCCGCACAGATGAATTCAATTCCACACCTTTGCTTTATACATGCTTCCAGGTCAGATGCCACTGTCTTAGACTGCCCCTCTGCTGCCATCTGTCATACCACAACAAAATGAAACGGGATGTTGGTGGGAAGGTTCGTCCCTCTACTACCATACCACCAACATCCACCTCTGATGTCATGGGCCAATAGAATAACATAGGAGGCATTACTTTCATAGCAGCCCTTGTACATATACATTTACACACACAGATACACACGCATATTCAAAACTAATTTACAAAACTAGTTTCATGTTTCATGGTTCATGGTCAGTATTAAAACTAGTTATCTAGATCAAGTGTTATAAGCATCACAGTCATGAAGTCAAATCACCACCTTAATCCTATCCATCTAAGTACTCCCCAAAAAGCATGAAAGAAATCACAAAGTTCAACCTGATTAAATGTGCTTACTAGATGGACAGGGGAAAAAAAAAGCAAAAAAAAAAAAAAAAAAAAAAAAAAAGAAGCAGAGAATTCAAACTTTCTGGCTTGCTCACTTTCCTGGCACAACATAGGCACAGTGCAAACTAGGGCAACCACATCCAAGGAAGGAGAATTCACTCTAGCGCCAGTAGGCAGAGTACTTATTACCACCCTCTCCTTGAGTTTTTCCAGTGAACCCTCAAAATAAATGCTGCTGCAGCATTTACAGAGCCTGCCCACAACTTGCCTGGGCCAGGAATCCACACCCAGAGAAACACGAAGGTCACGAAACACGAAGTAAATTGGGTATTGGGAGTCTTTGCTAATTAACACAAATAGAACCAGTAGGTGACAAAAATACTTCTTGATCTTCTTTTAAAATCAATGAAATGGAAAGCTGCTCACTGGGTGATCAGCCTATAGACCAATTAGATAACTAATTAATTAACAACTAACAAAAGCATGAGTTCCCCTCCCTCCCATAAGTCACAAATCCATGCCAAGACTGCAGGCAAGAACCCTTGCTTATTTTGTATCCCGAGTCCAAGCTTTCTTCTCCAAAGATGTTTTGGACCCATTTCTTTAAACATCAGCCAAGCTTCCGTTTTGCTTCTGAAACACAGCAGCAAGAGTATATCAAGAAAATATTTAATGAATGCAACATTTTCCTACAGCTGAAGATCTGCTTCATGTCCTTCCCATAATTTGCTCCTACTCTACTCTCATCATTCCATAGGTGTGTAATCCACAGACCTGCCCCACTTTCTTCACTGGCCAACAAAGAAACCATGACTAAAACCACACTTTCCATAGCTATTAGCTCAAATACACCCTTACAGGGGACAAGGAGAGAAGGAAGGGGAGGACTCACATTTGGCCCCCTCTTCTAGAAAAAGATTAAAATATCAACAGTTCAAGTAAACATCCTGAGTAAGTATCCTTCCCACTCCACGGGCAAGAATCTTAGCACTGACTACTCCAAGCCATAACTGCTTCCTATGAGATAGAAGACAGCATCACACTCATCATTTTCAGAGCATGTCTATGGACAGGGGCTCCTTGTGGGACTCAGGCACTAGGACCAATTTTTAGACCACAGTTGGAAATAAACAGCAGACACACCAAGGCTTACAGGCTGTGATAGTTCCAGCGTAATGCCAAAGCACAACTGTAAGTATTTAGGGATACTCCAGAACAAAGAAAGAAGATGCCCATCTCATTCACAAACTGGTTAATGAAGCAGCAGTTGGTATACAAAAGAAAACAAAAGCACAGTTTTACCCTGTGTCTCACAAGCCTGCACTTACTACGGGCTCACCCATATTCTGTTTTAAGCAAGCAGCTGTTCTGCAGGGTGCATCTGGCAGCTAGCCTTATCCTGCTGCTGCCTGGCCTCCTGACCTTCAGTTGCAGAAGGAGCAGCCCACACCACTCACAGGTCTCACCCATAAGCCCACCTCCCCACAGCACGAATTGGCCCTCAGTTCCACAGCCAAACTCTACTACTACAGTTTGGATCCTTAAGTTCTTCTTGCAGTTTGAAAGTCCTGCTTTGTTCTCTTGTTTGTTGTTGTTATTGTTTTAAACTCCGTTAAGAAAATGCCCATGCCCTGCTTCAAGAGGTTTGCCTTTATTAACAGGTGCAAAATAGGAGATATTCTTTATATATGCGGACATAAAGCTCGTTACAAGCAAGAATATACGAGACATAATTATGTAGAGATTCTCCAAAATAGCTTCACAAATATCTATTCTTGTTTTTCCTCTATTTTTATTGAAACTTTGTACAGAAGTTTTAAACATTTCCATACAATACTTTTAGACAGGACAAAATGCCATGGTAAAGGAATGTAAACTGCAAGAAACACAGTCTGAAGTATCCAAATACTCTCTAATAAGAGTTTTAGTTTGAAGACTAATGCAGTAGGCGAAATAATATGCATACAGTATACAAAGAACAGTATACACAGGGCCAGCAATGCTAACTATGAAAATTTTGCATCAGATTTACTTCAAAGATTTATAGCAATATGATGATTCTATACACTAGACCAAAATTAATTTATCATACATCGTTTCTATGACAAAAAGCTTGTCATTATGGACAGTAGCAACTTACAAGTATAATTAAGCTGTATTAATCTCATTAACACTTCTAAAACTATATTCCTACTACAATAATTTTTATCAGTATATTGTCTTATAAGATCTTAACAGACCTTTAAATAACACTTTACCAAAAGAGACCTGGATCCATTATAGCGATCTTATCTACATGCCCATTTGGCTTATTTCAAAACAAACAAATAAACGAAAAAAAAAAAGAAAAAAAAAACAAACAAGGGACAAGGAAAAAGGCAGATTTCAAATGCTATAGATCATATCATTTGGTTTTGGTCTGAAATGTATTTTAGTTGAATAGTTAAAAAAAAAAAGGCAGTTCGTTAACTGGTATTTTATATAAAATCTGCAGAAAAATACAATAGCAACAAAAAAACAAAAAAACCTCACAGATATCTAAAAAAACCATTATATCAGAAATACAAGGTAAAGCAGCATCACTTTGACACTGTGCTTCAAAAATAAGAAGATGAATGAAGAGACTGCTCTAGTGATATTAGAAAATTTGCTTTCTTCTTGAAGAAGACTACTAACATTTTGCACAGCAACTATTTTTATAACCACCTCATTTAAAAACGTGTATTCATAGACACAGAGAATTGTCATATCATTACCATTTTTGCTCAAAGTGTCTGACTTTACACAGTGAAACTGATAATGCTAAGTGTCACCAGATGTCACTATACCATGAATCCAATATTAGAACAGAAGTGAAGCAAATGCCTTTGAACCAACACCATAAAAGAAATAATTGAAAGTGTTTTGTAAACAAAACAAACCACTTCGCAAAACAAGAGAGTTCAGAGATCTCACAGTGAAATCAGAAATTCTAATTATATATGTTTACATTCTAGGACTACTCTTTACCTTAGGCCAATTAAAGCACATTAAACCATTTAATTATATACAAACATTTTCTTTAAAAAAAAAAAATTTAAAACATTGCACACAAGTTTGCTTTTTAACATCACGTAACAAGGTTAGTTTTATTTTCAAAACAATTACATTTAAGGGCACAGAACATACAGAATACCAAATTAACAGGTGAGCTTTTTTTTTTTTTTTTTTTTTTTTTTTTTTTTTTGCTTTGCTTTGCTATACATGCTAAATCCAAAGATTTCCTCAAAAGTGTTAGAGCACATCAGCTCCAACCTCTCCCGGGCATCCTCTTCTCTAAAAGGGAGCATCTCCCATCACCTCCTTTATCTCAGGATTTAAAAAAATATATATATAAAAAAAATAAAGCTGTACGTTTTAAAGTTGTAAGCAGCTTTAGCTTTAAGTGTTCATGCAGAGATCCGCTGATGGCTCTGCCCATTCACCGTAACCTTGTGGGAAATCCTTTTCACTACTGAGTTACAGTACTCTCATGACTTGCATCAGAAGTCTCACGCTGGCCCTTCTGGGATAAGGGTGAAACACGGATTTGGAGAAGTAAAAAAAGTACACGAGTGGTATAACTGAAGGCCATTTTTAATTTCATACAAACTCTCGCCATTTCCTTTCAGGTATTAGCAAAAGCTAACAGGAAAAACAAAACAAAACAAAAAAGAACAACGGTAAAAGTAATAATTAAAAAAAAATAATTAAAAAAAATAACTTTGGCAGAGAACAGCATCAAATCATTCATTTAAAAAAAAAAAATTAAATAAGAATAGTCTCCCAGAATGCATTCTTAAGCTCTCAAGAAGCTGCTGCCTTCTTAGCTTGTCTTTTTTTCTTCTTTTTTTTTTTTTTTTTTATTTTAAATAAAAGGCTTCTAATAGATTTCTGGGAGAAGATTCAGATATCTTAACAGAAATAAGTTAAGGGTAATAACAACAAAAAAGGTGTAGTTCCAAAACGACTTCTTCAAGACTGTCATTCTAAGTTCAAGGCAATAAATAATCCCCTTGCTGCAGAGAGGGAAGCCAAGCACCCCCCTGGCTCTGCCCCTGTGCAGCTCACCAGTCCCACCTCAGAGGAGGCCAGTCATTAACATGTATGGAACCAACTGTCCGTTACGGGACAAACTGCAGTTCTACTAGACCAAAAAGTTGGTGTTTGGACCCAAACATATTAACCAGGATTGCAGGTAGATCATGATCAAAAAATTAGCAAAGGCATGTTTACGCTATAAAAAAAACCCCTCGAGCAACTTCTAACACTATAGTCTCTTAGACTGGGTGAGGCATTTGCTCACCAACAGTTCTCCTGAAGCCTTAAATTTTGGGGGGATAAAAGGATTTGTTAAGTGGTTACATGCAGCAAAGAGTATCGGGCAAGTTCTATGACACCTCTAAGACATGGAAACAGAACACGACTGAAGAGGCCGACATCAGGCAGAGAGTACCATAGAAATGTTTGTAAATGACTTAAGAGAAAAAAAACCACCAAATAAACAATTTGCTAAAAAGCTTCTGCACAATAATGGTTTAAATGGTGAGAGTATTACTTCATGAAGATTCTAACTGCCTGTCAATTATCACTTACATTGTTTTGGCAACTTGTTAGTTCAGCAAAAATAAGAACGTATTAACTGGAATATTGAGTATCTCAGATTCAACAGTCAAAGGCTGCACTGTACATATGGGAAAGATTCTGACTCCATACGAAGACCAAAGGATCAATTTGACCATGGATCTGACTGCAGTTGCACTGACCAGGATACAAGCATCCCATGTATTGACTATTTACACAGAACGGAGATAGAACTCTGTTCTGTTTAAATAGCAAATGACTTAGGGAAAGAGGAGGGAAAAACAACCTGGGAAAACACATCATAAGCAAATTGCTATTTAGGTGGCACTAAAAGCCATGCCTTCAGCTTCCTAACTACATAAGGCACCCTGGAAAAAAAGTAAGCAAGGACGAAGCAAGGGCAGCCAAGCAGAAGGGTCCCTGAGCTAACCTAACTGCACAGGTTAGGTGGTAATGCATTTGTTAGTATTAGAGCCAAAAAGACTGCTCTGGAAAACCCAAGTACCAGCTGCTGATAGAAAGACAAGCCAAGTTAGTAAGGGACAGTGCCCAGCATGCGAGTCTCCTTCCCTGTGCCAAATCTGGCACTCTAGAACCCGGGCTTTTCAAGAAAATACTGATAGTCTGAGGCTCATTCTCATCCTACAAGTCATTTTTCACTCCAGTAACATCAGGCAAGTTCTGTTCTAGGTTATTTTATCCTGCATAGAAACATTTATTGATGTTTTATGTCTTTTACATACAGTATCATTATTCCCAACTCACCCCATTATTGAACTAACTTGAGATTCCTTTAACATACTTCATATACTAGAACTTTACCATTAAGAAGGAGTTAAAAGATTTTTTTCTGCATGAAGTGAGCCACAAACTGCAAGAAAATGTGTATTTACACCAAGAGTCAGGTATGGTAACTCTCCTCTCTTAGATACACTCCAACAGGGTTCCAACACTACCGTATTTAGATATCCTACTTCACAGTGGCAACAACTAAATGAAGTGGAGAAAGGTGAGACAACTCATCCTCTAACTGAAGTCTCAGAGCTAATGGGAGTCAACTGATTTCAAAACAAACAAACAAAAAAAAATCCTCCACAAAACCCAACATGCATTGGTTTGCTTGAAAACACACATCATATATCATATTGCTAAAAGCTACTTAAGCAGCCTGCAGCTTACAGGACCCACTGTACTGGAAAACAAACCGTCTCCAACAGTCAGTGGCAAGATTAATCCAAATTTCATCTCTACGGAACTATCTGTTCTCAAGTTTATTAAGAGATTTGACTGCGGGGAAACATTTCTGGATCCTTAAAACACATCAGGCTCTGTCCCCTCACACTGTCTCAGCCTGGCCACTTTTCCCAAACAATTCCCCAGACAAGCTCAGGAGCAAAGACTGCAGCAGGAGTTAGTTCCAAAGGCAGCCTGGATGTGACTTTGGAAAATAGGGACTTTGCACCTCTTTCCCTCACCTCTCCTTGTCATTCTCCTTTGTTTTCTCCCCTTCCAGACTCAAAATACAGCAGCGATAAGGCTGTGAAGCGTTCCCTTTCTCCCCATCATGGAGGAAAAAAAGTTATATTTCAGTGTGTTTACTAAACTTAAGACATGTGAAGTTTAACATTTCTCTTTCTCCCATGTGGTAGAGACTATGTATAGATTTTTCTCTAAAAAGAGGCAAACCCTAATGACGTCAATGACAATATAAGGCTAAAATTTTGTGGACCGTCAGCATTGAATGTATATTCTTCCACTTCAATATACTGTAAAATCGCAATGAAGAGAACCCTTTTTCACCCCTCTTTTCTTCTCTCTTCCATTGCCAGTTCGTGATCTCCTGGGTTTCTTTGCTTTAAATATAACAGCTTTTCAGTACTGCAATTTACAAAGGATAAAGATCAAAAGATAAACATTTCCTTACAGGGAAGAACGACAGAAAGCTACTAACAGCTATCACATTTTAAATTACTGCAGGAAAAATATCATTCTGTTGTTGCTGTAAGAGAACTGAGAAGCTGAAAACACTGGAAGTGATGAACAAAATTCATAAGTATTATGTTGGCCAAGATAACACAGCTACATTACAAAGAACAACGATACAATGATGTGCATCACAACTCTGCATTCAAAATCTTTCGACATAGCTTTAATCATTTTGGGTTTTACACAAAGGTAAATGATTACTTGTTATCTTCATCTTAACGCTGACTGAACTCTAGAACTGCCTGACTTCAAACACAGCCACCTGCCCGCCTTTGGTATATTTACACACATGTACATGGAAAAAAAGAAAAGATTAGTACTGCAAACGAAGGGAGAGGAGGGAAGAAAGAGGGAGAGAGACACCACACAACACATCCTGCTTTCAGCAGATAGGACAACATGTTTTAAATGGTCTCTAAATGGGCTAAAGTTGAGTTGATTTTACAGTTATAGCGTAAACAATGCCTGGGTTGCAGTTATGTTACTTGGAAAAAATAAAAATAAAAAAATCTCCAGAGACCTGTATCAACTTCTGTATGTTTAGCCATACCCTTAAAAGTTCGTTATTCACTCACAAAGAGAAATAGACAAACATGAATATTCCAAGCGAACAGACACAGACCAGTCCAGTATTTAGTAATAGTTTAACTTTTGGAGTCTCTTCCAGCATTTGTAAACAAACAGTCTCTTCCTCCATCTCCCGAACAGCTCTCTTGTTCATGTTTTTACTTTTAAAGCCACAGAACCAATCTATGAATTTCAAATGTCTCTCTCTATCATCAGTTTCTTCCTCATGCTTTTTCTCACCCATCAAAGCTGCTTGTCCATTCGAATAGCAATCAACTGGTGTCTCGACTTCAGAGTGACTTACGGAAATCACCGGGTTGCTGTCATCTCTGCAAGTAACCAGAAGATTGATATCCTCAGGCTTAATATTTTTAATGTTTTCTTCAGATTTGCCGTTTGGAATGATATGGTTAGCATTTTCATTACACCTCAAGATGTTCTTTTCTTGTATTTTGTACCGCTCCCCCTTTGCAGTATTCTCTTTTACATTCCTGTTTCTCACAGCCCAGAAAGTGGTTGTTCGAACCTGTTCCTTTGTAGGCGGAGGTGTAAGAAGGCTCACTATAAAGGTCACAATTCCAGTGATCCAGAACAGAGCTGTAGCAACATACATGTAATGGATGTTTTTGATAAAGCTTGGCCTAGTATCTGGCTGGTTACACTCCGGAGCACGATAGATAAATGCCAGTATCAATCGTATCGCTCCAAGGACAAACCCAGCCATTCCGCCATAGAACGCTCCCTGTTCATTGCAACGCTTCCAAAATATACCCATAAGAAACAGAGCAGCCACCGGCGGGGTCAGATAGTCTGCTACCTCTTGAATATAAAGGTACATCTGACCACCTTGCATTTCAACAATTATGGGGACCCAGGCAATGCTTATAGCTACCATGAATGCCACAAAGACTCTTCCTACAATCATCAGTTCTCTAGACGTTGCACTCTTCCGAATGAGTTTGTAGACATCAAGCGTGAATATGGTGCTGGCACTGTTGAATATAGAGTCCAGGTCACTCATCAGTGCAGCAATCATCACAGCCATCATCAGTCCCCGAAGACCAACCGGCACAAGTTTCATCACCAAACGTGGGTAGGCAATGTTAGAGCATCCGGCTCTGCTCCCGCAGACTTGAAAACAGTGTTCTGGATTAATGCAGGCGATATCATCTGCAAACAGTATTCGTGAAATCATCCCCGGGACAACTATAATAAACATTGGCAGTAACTTTAAGAAGCCTGCCATCAGAGTGGATCCTTTGGCATGAGCAATGTTTTTTGCAGCTAAAACTCTCTGCACTATGACTTGATCAGCACACCAGTACCAGACAGATGCTGGAGTCTGTCCCAACAGAAATCCAGGCCAGGGAATATCTTCATCTGTTGGCTCACGCAACATTTTAAGAGCGTCGGGCTTTGGGTCCACATTGCAGGAATTGGTATTGGAAATGTTGTAGGTTAACAAGATAGACGTAATATTTGGTGATGCTAACATGTACCTTCTTTTAACTTCTTCAAACCCACCAACCTCCATAATACTTATGATCATAAGTGTGAGGGCACCAATAATCATAAGCAGAGCTTGAAGGGTGTCTGTGTAGATGACAGCCACAAGACCTCCGGTCACAGTCAACAGTGCAGTCATTCCAATAAGGAGGATTACTGACAAATAGAGATTCCAACCTAGCGATTCTTGAATAAAAAGCGCCCCTGAATACAAGTCAACTGAAAGTTTGGTGAAGATATAAAGAATTAGAGACAATGCTGCAAAATAGATTTGGATTCTATGCCCTCCAAAACGCTTGGACAAGTATTCCGGCATGGTGTACACTCCTGACCGAATGTAGACAGGGACAAAGACCCATCCTAAAAGCTGCAAAAGCATTAAGGCGTTGAATTCCCATGCACCTACTGCAAATCCACTTGCCGCTCCAGATCCTGCGAGCCCAATGAAATGTTCACTTCCAATATTGCTCACAAATAAAGATGCACCAATCGCTACCCAGGTCATAGAACGCCCTGCCAAGAAGTAGCCACTTACGGTGCTTCGATTGTATTTCCACATGGCAAAAAAACCTATGCACATTACAAGCACGAAGTACAGCGCCACAATGGCAATGTCTGCTGTTTCCAAAGAAGCCCTCATTTTTGTAAACAAAATGACTTCGCACAGCTGATGTCCACTTCTCGCCCCCCAGCAAACGTCTCTTAAGCAACACGTGAACCAGTTAACATGTATCAACACTGCGGATCAAATTCTTTGTCCCTTGGTTTGCTGTCCTGATGCTGGTGGTTGTGGTACATTTAGTTTCTCCGCTTCTCAAATGGAAATTTGGAACTTAGCACGCACTTTTAATCCACATTCCACAAGAGCATCAGCCTTAACTCAGTTGATGTAGGAGAAATTCTTAGTTGCAGCTAAGTTTAGTGAGGCCTACTGTACCAACCCTGCAAGGCAGCAAAGACAAAAGACAAAGATTGAATTAGAGGAGAATTTCATGAAGTAATGAGAAAAAATTTGAAGTCTAGTAAAACAATGACTCAACACCACAGATTTTCCCCCTTTACATTTCCTGCAATCCATGCTGTATTTAAGCAATCCATAATACACACAAATTCAATACTTGTAAAACTAAGAAGTCATGCCTTTTATAAGTCAACTTTAACAAGCACCTTAAGATACAAAGCAATTCTAGACTATTAAGTCACCCAAGTTCCCCCAAAGAAGGCAAGAAACAAATACATTTTCATTAATCTTTACAGTCTCTCAATTCTATTTCTCAAGCCACTAAAAAGGCCCTCCTCTTTCAGACAATCTTAGGAAAAAAGAAAAAACACAAAGGAACTGTAAACTGGCTAGTCATGTTATTGCTCTAGCACTGCACCTTACAAATCTTTACAGATCCTGAAGTCGTATGCATGCACTCAAGACGCAAGCTGGATACTAGAGCTACAAAGTCATAATGCTGTCAAGAAACAACATAAATTTATCATCACCTGGAGAATCAAAGTTATTCCACAGGTTTTAACCAAGCTTGCACCTGCCTAAGGTACAGATTATAACAGGGTTACATTTCACTCTGAAAGCTCTTTGTAAGTACCACACATCCTCTGAGTGAGGAAAAGGTCCCATTCATCCAGATGGCAAAAGCAAAACTATGCCTCACATCCAGCTTTAGGATATCTCTATCTTCCACGTGCTTTTTGACATCTGCACCCACATGGCTTCAACATCCTCTGGGAGCACTCCAGGTACCATGATGAAAAACTGGATGGCTTTTGGTAGCTTCCAGTTTCCAGTACCACCCATCTGTACTCAAGCATGAAAAGGATCACATTAAAACCAGAGGCAAGTTTGAAGGGAAAGTATATCCTGCTGTTCTATTCCCGAACCCCCAGATCATACCCTGTCCTGCACATCACCGAACAAGGGAATTCATTTAAACACCCAGGATTGAAGCGCTTAAAGTGGAGGCACGGGGATAATAAAAAGATTTGCTGTCAAGATAACTGAAAAGGCAGGAAAGGGGCATTAAAGAGCTTCACAATGATTCCTATCTCTGTTATGCAGACAAGACGCTCCTTTCTCCTGATTCTGGCTTAGAAAGTATCATTTACCTACCAAAATCATGTAATGGCTTATGGGAGGACTGGACACAAAGTTTTTCTGCTTCTGATACAAGCACAGTCTTGGAATTTCAGCTCATTACAGAGAAGGAAAGAACAGGAACTGACACCGTTTCTCTTTCCCATCCACTAATAAAGGCAAGCACACAAATCACTGATTGCTGTTCTGAACATAAGGTCTATCAGCCATAGGAGGCCTACAAACATCAGTTTTAGGCACTCCCTCTTCTACTTCCTTTGCAAAACCACTTTGGGTACCACTCTGAAAGCACACGTTTTCCTATTAATTCACCTCTGATTAAGACAAACTCATGGATAACGTACCAGCATTTGGGTGGTTTCCCCTTCAGCACCCTTGTAGCATACTCATTTTTCTTAAAAAAAAGAAA
This sequence comes from Tetrao urogallus, assembly GCF_951394365.1. Taxonomy (NCBI): domain Eukaryota; kingdom Metazoa; phylum Chordata; class Aves; order Galliformes; family Phasianidae; genus Tetrao; species Tetrao urogallus. Next base: position 89,644,338 of record NC_136813.1, read on the forward strand.
AATTAAAACATCAAAATTTCTCAAATAGATCATAATAAGCTGCAGTTTGGTTTTAAATGCACACATACCCTGTCTGCCTTACTGAAGGCAGCAAAGGTGCTGACGTAAGAATGTATGCTTCTCATTAAGGCAGATGTATTTTAGAAAAGGCTTACAAGAAATTTCAGCCTTAAGGAGAAAAATCACAATCATGTTACTTGTACAAGCTGGCTGTTTTTCAAGAGTAGTTCAGAATCAGAACAAGATAATAAGGGTTCCCCACCACTGCCACAAACCCACATGAGAATACACGTATTCATTCTGCAGGAGCTACAGTCAATAATGAAAGACTACGGAGACGTGGCACAAAATGGACTGATTACAGTACTGTGCTAAATTTCTAATGCTCTTAAGCCTCGAGCCACAGATGTATTTGAAATTCTTCCACAGAAGAATTCGTGTTTACCCCCACTCACAAATGCAGCACAAGTTAAATGCTTTAGTTTAATCCAATACAGAATTCTAAATACTTCAGATCATAGGGTGCCATCACACCATACGCCAGTGTTATGCATAGTATTCTTAGCTTTAAGCACTTCTGAGCAATACTTTCATACTGTTGTTTCTTTTACTATATTTCCCTAAGTTTTCAAGTACTTTATAATGCTTGCACCAAAAATAAAACATTTTAAGGGAAATGGAAGAAGAAACACTCTGGAAAATAAGAAAAACTATATGGAGTCGGAATAATGGGCAAGCTAAAGAAATAGCAAGAATCTATATTATCCTTCTTCTACTGTACAGGATAATATTCTACTGTCATTCTGTTACTGAAAAATGTTGGACTTGAACTTCAGTTCACTTCTCAATATTTTCCCTGTAGGTTAATCAACAACCCTGCAAAGTTATACTACACAGTAACATGTATGAATCATGACAACATCCAATGAAACAATGTCTACATGATAAAAGAGGTACCCAGCTGATAAGACCATTACACAAGCACATTCAATCCCCCTGGAAAGAGCATAAGTAGAAGATGCAGCTGCCCTTGAACAAATTGTGATATTTCTCAGTTGGGATACATGCCAAACTACTACAGGCTCATTCTAACCAAAATAAACAATACGTGAAGTTTATTGAGTATTTCCCACTGGAAGGTACAGCCAAATTATTCATCTTAAACAAGCACCCTACAGAGGCTTGAACTATCACTTTTGTAATCAACATCTGAAATTTACAGGGTTCAGCTTAGTTGAACAGGAAGGTGTGAAGTTTTCAGTAGCTGCCACAAATCTGCTGCACTGTCACTAAATTACTGTACTAAAGTAATCTCTTGTACCAGTTTCATACTAGACCTAATTCCAAAATAACCCTGGAATTTTTTTTTTTATTATGAAAATGAGACACGTCCCTCTGAACTTTCAGCAAGTTACGACCTCAAGTCTTAAGAAGGACTTTTGAGACATTCCAAGAGAGTTTAAGCTGAAGTTATTAGAGCAGCATACACTGTGGCACTGATAGAAAAAAAAGAAAGAGCTCTGCTGCCAAGGACTGTGATTTTTTTCCCCTAGAGCTGTTTTCTGGCTGGATCATATCAGAGATGCAAAACAATGTTTTTCCCTCTTGCGTGAAGATAGAAGATTACAACTCTGGTGAAACAATGCTCTTGTCTCCAACAGGCAGCCTATGTTGTAAGCAAAAAAAAAAGTCTCAAATCCCTGAAGAGATGCTAGATAATGTGAAGCAGATTTAGGGTGGGATTTGTAGGAGAAATTTGTATGATTGTTTTAAAGGAACACTTTCTCCACAGTGCTTTTCTAATAAGACAGGCCTTTAAAAGTGCCAGAATCAAACTGTTCCAGCCCTGAAGCAACTATCTGGTTTGTGCTTAGTCTATTTCTCTTAATTGCAGATGGGAGGCTTCCCATTTCATTTCCTCTCCCCCCTGCATTTAAAAAGCTAGTCCCAGGGACCAATGCTTTAAGGGTTAACTTGAGGATACACGTGGCCACAGTAGTCTACATTCACTTGTTAGCAAATTAAGTACACAGCTTTGCTCACAAGGTGGTTTTGAAGGTCTTTCCTAGAAGTAAGATTTCTTCACTCCTATCTTCTTCAAAAAGGGTCAAGCTAATGCGATCTAGTGAATCACTCACCTGTGTAAGACTTCCAGACTTCCAGACTCAATACCTGCACAAAAAATATTAACACTTTCTCTCCCGGTGGGGAGGAAGGAAAAAAAAGACTTTAGAAGATTTTATATTTTGAGCAGGCCTGCACAACATCCAATCCTCTGAGCGTGCTGTCTTTCCTATTCACACTGCGGACTGCCTGCTACAGACATGCAAGTGAGTTCCTAGTTGTTCACTGCTCCACAGTAAATATAAGGATGCCTGAGGTAGCCTATCTTTCAGAAAAAAAAAGTGGGAAAGGCTCTGTTCCATTTATTGCAGCATGCCAGGTAAAAAAAAAAGGGGGAAGAGAGAGAGAGGAGCACAAAAACATTCTTCATAGATCAACTGCATCAACTGATACATTTCAACTTCTCCTTACGTAGTACATGTCCTTGAGAAGGCAAGGTCTGCTGAAGACTACCCTAAACATCCATAAACTAACTTTTAGGACTTGGCCTCATAAATGATGAACTGGGCCAGAGGGGCTGGGCTAGAATGGCACCCCAAAGCAACACAGTACAGCAAAGGAAACAGGCAAATTCAAAGGCAGAACTGGACCTGTAACATTTAATAAATAAGTCTGAAATGTCACTTCCAGCAGCTCAACAAACTGGAATTATCTGAATGGGCTGGATCAGCCTGTTTGCCACACAGACTCTGCTGCCCCAAAGCGATACCACATTAATGCTTCTCCAGCCTTGGAGAACACAGGTGCCACAGAGGTAGATGTGTAAGTTATCACCACCACAGAAATCCAATTCAGGGTGCAAAGTTCAAGTCAGTCAGTCACTCAAAGGAGTTACTAAAAGCATGTAATGTTCTTCTTTGTCTGGTATCTCAGGAACGACTCCAATTCTGTTCTTTATCATTTTATAGCAGCACCAGAGAAAGAAGGTTGCTCTGTAGCATGTTCTTCTTGATTCTGAAGGACTGATCAAGGAGACAGAAGAGAAATAAGTAACCTCACGCATGCAGTTCAGCAGCAAGAGAACTACATCTCTCTAAAGGCAACTGCACTGCATTTTGTCTGTGAGAAATGTTATGCTATTATGGTCTTTTACAGAAGCAGTAACTGGAGTACTGTGAGGCCATATGAAGCTGAAGGCCAGCATAACTGACAGCAGCAGCATTGTAGATCAAATTATTTATTCGTTTATTTTTTAAAAATATACAAACAGTTCCTCCTGCCCCAAAGCATATACACATTTCCAGGTCCTTCACCAAGTCATACAGGGGACAAAAGAACTGGCCTATGTTTATGAGGGTGATATATTATCAGCTCTGAGATCCTGCAGTACAGCTGCTCAGCACCTTCAAAAGATTGGCCAACCTTTCCACACAAATACATAGTATCATTAGAGGGTTGTAATGACTGAGGGGTAAGTCATCGCACTTTAAATTCAGTAGTTTCTCCCAGCAGGTTTGTATTCTTGCTAACATCAATGGATTTTCAACTTCAAGCGCAAGGTGCTGCAGCTGGGGCAATGCAATTCCATATGCAGAGAGCCCGGGAGGAGGACTCAGGAGGCCCAGTAGATGTAAACCTCATCATACGCTTGCAGCCAAGACAGCCAACACAAGGCTACATCAAAAAAGGGATGGCCAGCAGGGAGACAAAGGTGGTTATTCCTCTCTGCTCTCCCTTCATAAGGCCCCATACGGAGCACTGCATACAGGCCGGGGGCCCCCAGTACAAGAACAACACAGAGCTGTTGGAAGAGGTCCAGAAGAGGCCATGAAGATGATCAGAGGGCAGGAGCAGCTCTCCTGTGACGAAAGGCTAAGGGAGCTGGGCTTGTTCAGTCTGACAAAGAGGCTACAGGGAGACCACGCTGAGGCCTCCTGCAGTGCTCCAAGCGAGCTTATAAGCTTCAGGGAAACCAACTTCTTACACAGGCAGATAACGATATGTCAAGGGGTGGGGGGGGGGGGGGGGGGGGGGGGGGGTGAGGAGGAACATTTAGAAGAAGTGCTTTCCTTGGAGGGCGGTGAGGCACTAGTACAGACTGTCCAGAGAAGCTGTGGTGCATCACCCCCAGAGGCACTCAGGGCCAGGTTGGATGGGGCCCTGGGCAGCCTGAGCTGGTAGGGGGCAGCCCTTCCCACAGCAGGTGAGAGGGAGTGGAACTAGATGATCATTAAGGTCCCTTTCAATCAAAACCATTCAATTATTTTGTGATTTGTGTCTTCACCAGAATTCCAGCAGATGACTAGTAGCTCAGCTGCCCACAGATGGGTCACTATAAGCAGCTCCTCCTTCCCTCAGGAAGAAAACCATGCTGCTTCTTGCAAATGCAGATAGGCAGATGACCTTCCTCACACACACAGGAACTAGAAGCAGAAGAGGAAGGAGAGCACAGAGAAAGCATGTGGCCAACAATAACAAAATTAAGAGCACAACAGGGCAAACAGGGAGTTTTAAAGGGAAGTGAGAAGGTGTATCTCCCCCAGGCACTGGGGAAATGAAGAAGGTTCTGGCATAGTGAATTCTGCCTGATGCCAGGTAAGTCTGTACAGATGTCTGCTGATGTACTACATTAGCAGCTACAGACTCAAATTCCTTCTCCTAGTGGTTCAGAAGCACCATCTTTTTCACTGCTTTTTACAAACGTTATTTAACTATGGATAAGTTTGTTTAATTAAGTAGTTTATGATTAAGATCAACAGCGAGGATAAAGGAAATACAAACATGCAAGTATTTGACTTCAATAGAGGACTTGGGACCACAAAATAAAGTTTTCTGTGTGTGAATGACAGACATTAATTACTATTAAAAGCACAGAAGCCATCAGAAAGCACTATATATCTCTACTGTTGAAGATAATTCTTCTTCAGCTGCAAGGCACGAAGACACAATCTAGTTGATGGTTACCATCACCTGGCAGTTTATTAGAATAACTTGCACAACTCCCAGTTCAGAAAAATGTGTTGGTTTACCTCCTTTGAAGAGGATTTTGACTAAGAGAGGAGGAACTTCGTAAGCTACTTAGAGAAAGAAATGATCATTATATGCGAGTCACCACACAACTGGGCAGAAAAGGAAGTCATTCCTTCCAGAATTTCAAGGACAAAGGGGAAAAAAAAAGCACAAGAAAATCACAGAGAACACTCAAGGCTTATTCAGGACTTTCCCAGGTTCCTATCACATTTATGGCTGTCCACAATCTTTTCAACAACAAAAAGTATCACAAGTTTTATTGTTAAGTGAGACTGAAGTTTCTCAGGCACTTTTAACAGCAGAATCCAATTTTGAGGCCCCTCAAACTTCTCAGCCTGATGATGCTCTTGCAAGATTTCTGAAGGCATTTCAAGGCACCAAAATGAGTATTAAAGAAAGTTATCTTGATTAAAGAACAACTAGTGCAATTCTAAATTGAACTTTATAATTACCTATAGCGAATGAAGCTTGCTTAGGTAGTCTCAACAAACTCCACTGAACATATTCCACTCCTCCATCCATGTTATGGATGTACCTTTGTTTATACTTATTACTCCTTAAATGATTTCATGACCAAAGCAAAAAGACTGGCTTGCAAGTGGACAAGCCATGATTAAAAAAAGAAAAGAAAGGATGTGAGAAATAGCAAAACAGCAGTTCTTGTGTCATGAAGAACTACATTTTTAGCATTCATGACAGTTTGCCACCCCCATGCTTGTTTCTGTTCCCCCTCCTCAGCCAGGCCAATACATTTCTGTAATATCTCAGCTCCAGAATTCAAACTGATGTTCCCACAGCAGAAACCTTTAACTTGCATAGATCTTGCCTTGCTTTCTGTATTTTTAACTCTCATCTTTCCTGTCCAACTTCTACATACCTAGTTATATTTTACCCAACTGCCCTCCTTTGCACCTCATTATTGGCTCTTCTACAAGAGGCACACCAGAGCTACATCTCACAGGCAGGAAGCTTTCAAGTGCATAACCCAGTGGCTCCTGCTGCTCTCAAATAAACTGCATAGAGGTCATTATAAGCAATGCTAACTGCTGCTTCCACTTCAGCAATGCTTCCTCTGTCAGAGATCTGTAGTAAAGCAGGTATGAGCAGCTGTGGGTCACAGAATTAACAATCTGCTCAGTCTGTAATCTGACACAAAAAAAAAAAAACAAAAAAAACAAAAAACCACCATAAGACAAGTGACTTGATCAATAATCAACAATCCCCAAAGTGTCATTGCTACAGCTCTGGAACAAGAGAATTTGAGGAAATCACGTTCTGAAAGATATGTAAAACCACAAGGACTTACATTATTAAAAAAATACCTATTATGTACTAGAAGAAAACAAGCATATACACACATTAATACTTGAATTTAGCAGACAAGTGATACAAAGGACATCTTAAAAGTCAGTCACTCTTAAGGTTTTTTTTTTTTTTTTAAAAAAAACAATGGAGAGCAATGATGTGATTTTATCAGTACAACAGGTTCTCATTTATGAAGGATAGAATACAAACTACTCCCATGTTGAAGCTTACAAGCCTCTATCTGATCATATATATCCGATGTGTACAGATAAATGCACACACACACACAATGAACAAATGAGAGGAGATGCACAACCAAGACAGAACAGCACAGTGCTGAATAGGTAGCAGGAGCAAAATGGGGAATTCTTATCTTAGAAGTTTAAGCTGCCACATCTATCCACTAAATCCCTCTGAAGTCTGTTGGCCGCAGCATAGTCACAACAGCCTGCTCACAGCCCTGCCTCTACACTCAGGCAGCTCAAAAGCTAAGGAAATGAGAGCTGCAGAGTAACCAGCCCATCCTATTACACGTATTCAATCACTGAATAAGCCTGTATAAACCAAGAGACTTTTGACTATCTTAATTCCTGCCATCATTTTAGTTCTCACTTCAATTTTGCCAAACACATCTTGCTAACAACTATCTGCTATAAAAAGGTTTAAACTACTTCACAGAAAATAACAATCCTTCACCTCCTCCATATCCAAACCAGGCAAATATCACACACTTGGCAGAAACTTGCTACTCTCACATCCTAGGAAAGAAAAATGGCAAGTGTCAGTGAAGAGGGCATCATTCTCTAACACTGCCTGCATCACGCAGTTCAAATCCAGTAATTCTGACAGTAATGCTTAAGGCAGAAAACAAAAAAGCTGACTCTTATAGGAGAATCAACTGTAGACCCTGTAGCTTTCCAATCCTCTCTTTTGGTTCCAGCTATTTGGTCTTCATTCCAGCACCTCCCCCACAGAAGTCCTTTCCCTGCTACACATAATATCATGAAGAGCCTACTTCAGCCCACTACAAAAGTCAAAGGAAACAGAAGAAAACTCGTAATTTCAACCAACCAAACGGGGGTGGTGGTGCAAGAGCGTACAGGAAAGGCATAATTCATGGTAAGAATAGGTGGGTTTATCAAAAAAAAGAAAAATAAAAACAGTATCTGCCTGCTTACTGCCCCCCCTCACTCCCTTCTCCTTTTCCTAGCAACTAAAATATCAAAAGCCCAATTGCTGCAGCTGCCCACATAGCAATTAAGCATAATAGTCAAGATGTCAAGCAACACTATTGCCCATTACTTCAGCTTCCTTAAAATAGAATGATCTACACAGCAGGTAGACAGTTTCTGAAACGCAGCAACCTGCTCAGAAGACAGCAAACAAGTGCTGAACACCAGTTACACTTTATGAGTATGCTGGTCAAACTGAGAGTCCAAGTGCACTGCAAGGCTACTGAGGTGGGTGGACAGGCTCCCTAGCTAAGAGAATGGCTGTAATAAGGTAAACAGGTGTTAAATCATGATGCCTTCACTACAGATGAAGTGGGGGAGAGCACAGAAACAGGTTGCCCAGAGAGGTAACAGATGTCCCATCCCTAGAGACAAAGTCAAGTCAGACAGGGCTCTGAGCATCTGATCTGGCTGTAAGTGTCCCTGTCCACTGCAGGGGCGTTGGACCAGACGATCTTTAAAAGGTCTCTTCCAACTCAAACGATTCTATGATACTAATAAAAATACTGACACACTTTCTCATTTTCAGCAAGATCGCCTACTAGAAGTTTTTTTTTCAAGTGCCCATTCTCTGCAGCTGCAGTCACAACGCTGTCCTGTCGCAGAGGGTTGTCCCAACTTGCCAGTCGGGCAGCAGCAAGCACAGCACGGGGATTCCGCCTGCTCTGTCTGTCCTACGCTCCCCAGGCTGCCGGCTCCCGCGTGGGGTGTCTCGTATTGCCGCCCTGCGGTCAGTCTGCAAAACAGCAGCAGAGCAAGAGGAAGCCATTTCCAGCTCTTCCTTCCCTTTCCCCTTCCCATGCCCCACTTCCTTTCTTCCCCAGACTCCCAAGGGAGCTGCAGCAGGACCAGGAGGGAAGCCAAAGGAAGGCTCCCTGCAGAACAGCTCATTTTCCAGAGGCCAGAGCTCCAGCACATCCACCAATGGGTCACTGTCCCTTCCTGCTGCCAGAACCCCCCTGCTGAATGCTCTCCTGGGAGAAAGGCAGAAATAATTAGAAAACCATGCTCTAAACTTCACTATTTGTAGCAAAATACCAAGCGCTAAGTCTTTATTCTGCATCCCTACTTAACACACAACTGCAGCCTTTGACTCAGGCTCCAGAGTGTAAGCAGTGCACCTTCACACACACATTTCTATGCTGCTAAGAGCTGGAGACAAACCTGCTACCATGCTATTGTTCACTAGCACTTTGAATGTAGAAAGCAAAAGAGGCAAAATTAACTACTTCCACCATAACTCTGTTACCTCACTTTTCTAGTGAACTGCCTTTGCAAGAAATCTCCTCCTCCTACTACCCAACTGCTCCCACTGCAGCTACTTCTCAAATACAGTGACACCACAAACAAGTGTTCCCCCTCCTCCTCCTTTGCCCCCCCCCCAAATTAATATACTCGGGAAGCCCTTTTAGAGATTCTCATTAATTAGGTTTTCTTGAGAGCTAGAGTGGGGTCTTTGCTGATTGAGGACACAGCCCATAAGAAACTTAAGAGATCTTTGCTACAAGTCTGATGAACGACTGCACACCACCTACAGGACAGGACAGGGAATGGCTCCTCAGCTCTACCCAGAATAAAGCCACAATCCCTCAGATAAGCATACTGCATCAGTTGGCAACAGAGTTTGAGTTGCGCAAGTTTTCCCTCCTTCCCCTAAGCTTTCAGGTACTGTGTTTTTACAGCAACAGTAGGAAAGCTGGAGAGACTGAGGACATCTGCCAAGCACAGCAGGGACAGAGAAGAATGGGATGGGATCACAGAGCCACACTGAACAAGCAGAGTCCTGCAGCCACACAGAGGTCAGCTGGATGTGAAGAAGCCTTGCTGCATTACACACTCTATCATTCAGAAAAGAAGCCACATGCAAGAGAAGAATGAGGGACCACCAACTTGAACTCAGGAGTACAAGGGAGCAAAAGAACTTAAAGCAACAGAATTGATTTAGGGGGAGGTAGTTCCCCCTAGGTCCATGCAAATGCCAAGGCAACTATGAAAAACAACTGTGGCTGGGGGGAACCCGCAGAACCACAGCACTTGCCTGTAGTTCTTGCCAGAGAGAGCTGTGAAAATCCACCAGACTGCAGCTCTGAGGTTTGCACTCAAGCTGCTATGGGAGCCCATAGGAGTTAACAGTGAAGCATAAGGAAAACAGGGCAGGGGAGCTGCTAGATGAGAATGTGTATCAGGGACAGCAGGGGACTAGCCAGCCCTCACTCAAGCTCAACCTGAAACAGGTATAGAGCTTACGGCCACAGCACAGAGGGACTGACAACCTTGCACACGGAGCATCTGCTTGGGATGGCTTTATCAGAGAGCTCTCATTAAGGAGAAATGAAATTTACTCAGCACTGTGTACAATTGCTTCAACTTCTGCAGGGCTGTGCAATTTCAGGCCAAAATCAGGTCTCTGTATTTTGATCTATTTAAGTTAGTATCATGCTTCAGATTACACACCATTAAGGAGTTATTTGAGCAACCCATCTGTCAGGATCCAGCAGTACTGTGCAGCATATAACCAGCATGTACAGAAATTTGTTTCAAATGTACACTGCACATGAAAAGGAATAGTAGTAAGACACTTACTGAAAAGCAAACCAAGAAAACAGCACCTAGAGATTAACTACCTAGATTTTAGAATGATGACTTGGGTAGGTTAGAAACAATAATATTCCTGAACTAAAACTTGGCGTACAAACACACAGCTTACAGGAGAAAAAAAATTAAGATGCATCATTAGGAAAGAATATACAAGGAATCAAAGAGAGAAAGGTTGTGGATGTTAGGACTTCAGTGCATTAACGCACATTGGGAGCATCCTACAACCAAGAGTCTATCTCTGGGCCTCAGTGCCAAACACTAGGCACTGAAGACGTTCTTCCCCCAACGCAGCACTCCATAGCATCCTTTCAGAGCAGCATTTCTCCATGCCTCACTATGCCACGTTTGCTATGCTTCCTGCCCCATTCTGCCTTTACAGTGCCTACACAGTACAAGGCATCTGCCACATTAAGAGCACAGCCACAAAAAGCATCCCATCCTCGTACCCAGGGCTCACACGGGTACCAGGCTGAGCGCTGCTCCACGAGGGGGTGCAGCGATATCCCCAGCTTTGTTCCACTTGCCGCAGTTCTCCACTAGGGGACTCACCTGAGAAGTCTACTACAGCTCCTGCAGTTAAGCCAAGTTAAAAAAAAAAAAAAAAAAAAAAAAGCCAACCCTGACATGTGGATGCTACATGTAAAATGAATGGAAATATACCAGTATATGTAGCAGATGCAATGCGTGAAGACGTGCGCCCGCAACTACGGGAGGCACAGAGTAACGTCACTTTGCTCCTCAGTGTCCTATTGCAGATGTATGTGCTCATAGAAACAAAGGTGAAATGCGACAGCAGGGGGTAGAACCAGGAGGGTACAGGCTATGGGTGCTGCTCCATGCCAACCCCAGCCCTGCGTGTGGCACTGAAGGTAGAGATAAGGGCTAAAGGAGGCACTGGGGAGGGACTGCCGTGAGCTATTGTTTCCCAATAGAGGGTCTCAGGTATTGCGGGATGCTGTTATTTTATCGCTATTTCCACATGCAGGTATCACACAGCCCCGAAGGGGCTCTCGCAGAGCACCGCATCATCCCGCTCGCTCACACCACCGCTTATCACCGAGCCACCGAAGAGCACCAGCGGTTGGCAGCCCTTCCAAGGGGCGATATCGCTGCGGCTCAACTGGTGGTAGCAACGGCAGGGTGGGGGGGGAAACGGAAAAGGGGACAAATCGAAAAATTAACACTAAGATCCTCCACCCCTTCCCCCACCAGCGGGCCGCAACGGGGATACCCGTGTCCGGGCGCTGCGGGGCGAGGCCCGGGGGCACCGCGGGCGGGGAGGTGCTCGGGGCAGGTGCGGGGAGTGCCCGGGAGGCAGCGGGGACCGCGGGAGGGCGAAGCCGGGACTGCGCTCAGCCGGCAGCTGCTTACCTGCGGGGAGAGCCGCGCTGCGACAGCTCCCGGCGGGGGAGGATTCGGAAAAGGGGAAAGAGATAAAGGGCCGGGAGCCGCGCACAACTCCGCCTCGAGAAGCGAGGGAGGGCCGGGCGGGAGCTGCTCGCCCCGCGGACGGGGCTGGATAGGGTGACAGGGGGAAGAGAGGAGCCCCCCGATTGCCGGTCCCACCTGGCCGGTCCCCTCCCGCCCGTCGCCCCTCCCTCACTCACCCTTTGCATGGCTTTCAGGATCAAAGCCAGTTCATAGCGGGGCATCGCAGAGCTCGGCCGTAGCGGGAGGAGCGGGGATTGGCGGGACACAGGGGAAGAAGAGAGGGCGGCGGTGCCGGACAGGGGGTAACGGAAGAGGAGAGGAGGAAAGCGCGTCCCCGGCTGTGCTGGCGGTGACTCCCGCCCGCGCGGCTCCTGGGCTGCACACACACCGAGCAGGCGGGCGGGCGGCGCGGCTTAAAGGGCGCCGGCAGCTGCGCACGCTCCGCCGCGCCGCCCCCCGCCCGCCGCAGGCACCGCCTCCGCCGCCGCGGCCTCGCGAGCAACGGCCCGCCCGGGGGCTGCCCCGCCGCCCCTGCCCCCGGGGGGCCGAATGGGGGACGCCCGGCACCGGGGAGGGGGCTCTGAGCCGGGCGGGCCGAGCGGCGGGGCGGGAGCCGCCTCTCCCCTGCGGCGGCTCCGGGCCTGCGCCCGCCTTCCTCCTTCCCGCCGCCGCGGTGGTGGCGGCTGCTGTGGCTGCTGCAGGGAGTGGAAATTTCCACTGTGTCCGCCCCCTGCTCCCCCCGCCGTGCACACACGCGCACCCGAGACCGCACGCGGCGGTGGAGAGAACGGTGCCGGGAAGCCTCCGCGCCTGCCCCGGGGCCGCCGGTCCCGTGCAGCCGGCTGAGGTGCCCGCAGGTGGGCGTCCGCAGACACCCTTCCAGAATCTTCCGCGGCCCCGCCGGGGTGATTGTGTGGCCGGGGTGCATCTCAGCCAGAACAGCCTCACTGTTGTGTCTTGCCCACGTGGTTGGGGTCGTATTTCTCCATAGCATGGGCACATCCCTCTGGCACACACACTTCACTCACGTGTATGTACCTAAGAACATCCCAGAAATACAGTGCTGGAGCTGGATGTATAGACGCAGCTTGTCCTGAGTTTCTGCCCTGAGTTTTGACAACCTTCTAGGCACCCCGAGGTGCTCACAGGGTACTGATGCAAGATCTCTGCAGCAAAAGAGCATGAACCTTGCCGGCCAGCACAGGCACAGCCCACTGCTGTGGTGCCAGGAGGGTCCCCCACTGCCTGGGAAAGGCTGTTGCTATGTGGTTGCTGCTGTGGACGAGCGGGATTTGCCTGGGCCTAAAAGCAGCTGTGGGATGAGAGGCAGGAAGGAGAGCAGGGCCACCTGGCCGTGGCTCAGGGTGAAGAGGAAGCAGGAAAGAAGGCAGCCTTCAAAATTAAAGAACTTTAATGAGATATCCAGGATCCCAGCACCCCTATTTATTACTGCATAGCCCTGCTCCATCCTACAGGCTTTCATGCTGGAAGTTCTACAGTCCTCTAGTCTTCTCATTAACATTGCCTCCAACAAAGAAAACCTCTTCCTTTAGCTCTTTTACATACAATCTTAAACCTCCCCTTGAAACAAAACCTGAATTCATACCTCACTCTTCATCAACATGTGCTCATCTCAAGCACAAGCTGCCGGCCTACAACCCTGCTCCATCCAGAGGGTCCTCAGTGCTCATCCAGGAGCCGCAGCCATGCCTTTCTCCACCAAAAAAAAACCAAACCAAAACAAAACAAAAAACCTGCCATGAGCTCAGCATCACTTGCTTTCTCTGCATAGTAATGATATAGTGGCTGGTAAAATGAATCCAAGATGTAAGTGCTGCTAATTGAAAACTTTTCCCAACACTTCCCACAGCAACTTGTGGCACAGCCAGCGCTGGTGATGTTGCAGGCCTTCACCAAAGTGGAGTTGTAAGTTATTCCCTACGGGTGGTATGAGACAGCACCCACACAGGCTTTGTTTCAGCAGCCATTTTTTGTGCCCCGCTGTTAGCTGTCAGCTGTTCAGGCCTAATTGTCCGTGTACAAGTATATTCCCAGTCTACACCCCTAAGCTCAGGTGTGCTTTGGCAGTAATTGCCCTTCTACCAGCTGGCAGGTGTAACTGCCTGTTCTTGCTGACCTTCCCTGATCGTTTTGATTGGGTTTTGTTTTGGTACAGTGTTGTGCAGAATGAGCTTGTTTCTTGTTCTGAACAGCTGCCTGGGTCCTTCCAGAGGAAATCAAGGTAGTTTGCAAATGGCAGTCCCCATGGAGGATAGAGGCCAGGTACCCCCACCATACAGACATGAATGGATGGCACTTCCCATCCTGCTGCTGGTGCTGTAAGTGCACATGAACCACACTGTTCGCATCCCACAGAATGAAACCCCTGTACTCTGCTGCTGTGCCTGCTTCAAACACTCATTTTCCCCCCCAAAAAAGCACTATGTCCAGTTCCAGTTCCCGAAGTCTTTCTCAGAACTTCATGCAAATCCCCAAGACTATATCCTGAAATTTCTAGAACGACTCGTGCTAATATTTGATCTCAGCTGCGTATACATTGATATTCACCATTCATAAGCACTTTCAACTACATTTGCACACCCAACCCCCACAGACACGTACCCGCATGGGTCCAACAGGCCCTCCTCCTTTATTTATGAACCTCACCCAAACATCTCCATCCTCCAACACTTCATCTCAGGATCCCACCAACATAAGACTGAAAACATGTGTCCAGTTATATCTGTGCTGGAGATTTGTACATGAGATCTAGTAACTGTGCTCCTGGATATACTCTCTGAGTGAGATCTTTGCATTTGGGAGTCTCTGGATATGCACATTAGCAACACAGATACAGTGTCTGTGACTGTGCCTGAATGCTGCACATATATGGGCCTCTGCTCTGGTGTATGATGCCCACCTGTAGCTGTGCACAGTTGAGCCAACTGCTATACACATCTGTGACATCCCCTATCTTTGTGGGAGTTCCTAATGCTTTCTGATTTTCTCATTGCTGACGCAATGTGTTCACTTCCACTTTGCATCTTGAAGTTTGTTTGTTCCTCAAAGCACTACCCAGAAGTATCCGAAGACTGTAGGAAAGTCTCATTTAACATTTAAAAGCACAGAGATTGTAGAGGAAGATCTGCGAAACAGTAGTGAGCATGCTCTAAAAACTCAGACAGCAAATATAAAATATTTTTAAGAAGCAGTTAGTGAAAATATATGCCCTTTCTGGAAAGGAGCTCTGCAGAGAAGGCCCTGGGCATCCTGGTGAACAACAGGTAGGCCTTGAGCCAGCAGAGAGACCTGGGGCTGCTCAGAGTGGAGAAGAGGAGACTGAGAGGGAGGAGATCTTATCTGTGCTTATAAATATCTGAAGAATATGACTCAAGTGGTTGGAACAAGGCTCTTTTCAGTGGTACCCACTCACAAAGCAAGGGGCAGCAGGCACAAACTGGGAAACAGGAAGTTCCATCTAAACAGAAGGAAAAACTTCTTCACTTTGAGGGTGACAGAGCTGTGGAACAGGCCACCCAGAGGGGTGGTAGAGTCTCCTTCTCTGCAGATACTGAAGATCCATCTGGATGCTTTCCTTGTGACCTGCTGTAGGGAACATGCTTTAGCAGGGTGTTTGTCTTAATGCGTTATCAGAGGTCTCTTCCAACCCCTGTGATCCTGTGATTCTGTGATTTTGATAAGGCACAGGATAAAAATATGCCCTCCTGCATTCTGCATGCATATGTAAATGAAAAAGTAATTTGGGAAAAAGCTTTTGGACATGTTTTGGAGAATAAAAATGCTGTGCAGTATCCCGTAGACACTGATGAAGAAGCTAGTCCAGTATCATAGAATCATAGAATCATGGAATCATAGAATCACAGAATGGCCTGGGTTGACAAGGACCACAATGATCATCCAGTTTCAACCCCCCTGCTGTGTACAGGGTCGCTAGCCACCAGACCAGGCTGCCCAGAGCCACATCCAGCCTGGCCTTGGGGGAAAAAAGGAAGAAAAAACGTTCTCCTTTTGAAAGCTCAAGATGATCTTTAACAGCCTCTCTAAGCATAACCATACTGCACTTCCATGATCTTTCTCATGATTGAATATACCTCATTTTCTAATAAGTTCTCTGTGCACCACATGAAAGCTAATACTCTCCTCTTAATAAAAGCTTTAATTTCTAGCTGTGATACATCACACAATACGAAACCAAAATCAGAATTTACCACAGGCCTAGTACTAGGGTGTAGCCCATCTTCATTTTCAAATCTGGACAGATTTCCAGTGTTAGAAGAAAACAGAAACGGACTGTGGAAAGAGTACTGCCATATACTCGTGTATTGCCAAGTGTCTTATTTTTATTTGCTTGTACTGGTGTTTGTCTACAGATGTAGAAAGGGATACAGATACGTGCCTTTTCTCCTTAATCTCTACTCACCTTCTTGGTAGGGTTTGCAGCTGAGCACTGTACACGTGAGGCAGCAAGAGGTGAACTAGCTAGTGTGAAGTTATTGTGGGAATATCTGCATGGCTGTGCAGCTGCGGCAGTGATTGTGTTCCAGACCTATCCCAAGCAGGTGGTGGGTGGAGCTGGACCAGAGATTGTTTGATCCCCAGGGAGCAGGTGAGCGAGCAAGGCTGAAGGGAAAGAGATTGTAGTAACAGATGTGGCTGTGACAGTATAGCTCTTAGACACATGGGGAATTTTGTCCTTGGAGGGAGGACTGAAAGGAAACAACTGAGAAAAGATTGAAGGAAAATTGAAGGATAAAAAAAGGACAAAGTCCTGGGTAAAGAGCCCAGAGCTGGTATGACTGAAACATGTAGGAAGGAATGCAGAGGAAGCTGGGATGTGATGCTCACAAACTGGGAGTGGGATCTAATGAAGAGATATAGAAGGGAGACTGGAGGGGGAAGAAAATGTAAGAATGGATAGAAAAAGACTAGGATGGAGAAAGCTGTCGTGAAGAAGAATAGGGCAGGGAAAGATGGGGTATTAGGAAGCTGAATGAACTGTGCTAGAAGAAAGCAGAGAGAATCAAGTATTTCAGAGTTTGTAATAGAACCACAGATCTCTGGATACTTCTTGTCCCTGTCCAGTCTTGGATGAAAAGACACTCTCATCAGTTTCCCTGTTAGTTTTGAGTGGCAGGGCTCTCTGCCATGGATCTAAAGGCTCCAGCCCCTATGACATGTACCACAGTATGATGCACAATGGAAAGGTTTTACTTTTCCTGCTTGCTTTTTCTAAAAGCTAGCTAATTGCACATATGGAATCTGCTTTAAATGAGGATTAGATTGTAAAATCAATACTGCATAATGAGTATTATTTTATCCTTCCTCTCACTTGCATATGCATTTTCAAATAATTGCAAATAATATAATTGCATACTATTCTTTCCATGGGATCTATGCTACATTTACTTCTCAGAGTGGAGCTGGTCTGGAGCTGTGTCAGGAACTACATGGTGGAAAAGGCCGCTGTCTATAACAGTTTTTTCCCTTTTTGTTTTAGAATAAACATGCATTAAGTGACACCATAGGATCGTGAAGAAGGATGAGCTCTTGGAATAGCTGAGCTCTGCCTTTGGGATGGATTCAGCCCCTTCTTTGCTGCATAGTTCTTGAACAGTGCTGAATAAGGTCAGTTAAACCACACTTTTCAAAGATGGCCACAGATTTCATGCTCCTGCTTTCTGGGTCTCTGAATTGAGATTTTGTGGTCTCATTTGCGGAAGTGCTGAATGATCCCAGCTGAAACCAAATTCAGTTGGTGCTAGGCATGTAAAGTGGTCTGAATGCAGAACATATCCTTGAAATAATCAGTTGATTACCTGTCTCAGACTGAGTTGTCAGAATCTACAGGACATTAAACTCCAGATAATTATAACCCATGCCAAAAGCATCATACCCAGGAGGTAACAATTTGTAGCTGGTGATTATTTCCTATAGAAAGGGGAGGAAGAAGCATCCTTCTGCTGTCCAGCCTGATACCTCAGGACGTGTCCTGATACTGCAGAAAGCGTTCCGCTCACCAAAAGCTGAAGTCCAAGAAGGTTCAGAAAAGCTGCTGGGACTCATCCAGCCCTCACACAGAGACCCTTTACCACTCCTCTGTAAGTGTGTTTGTGGTTCTGCCAGGCTGAACCATGAGCAGGTCAAACACGATTATGTGGAGATGGGAGCTATAGTGGAGGGGTCAGGAGCTCTGTCAGGGCCCAGTTCTTCCAGACAGGAGCGCTGGCTCTGGCACTCTGGAAATCAGCATGTGGGTGGGGAGGAAGACTCATAAGGAGGCTCAGGTGAATTTTCAAGAATTGCTGAGTGACAGGAAAAAAAATAAAATGGGTTTGGGGAGCTTAACTGTGCAAAGAAGGCTTTGAATTAAAAGCTAGGCAGATCAGTGGTATGGGTTCAAAGTTAATTGCAGCAAATGGTAGTTAATGGGGAAGACAGGATGACAAGGAACACCTATA